>NC_083366.1:35122500-35845000 GCF_030254825.1 Meriones unguiculatus
TCGAGCTGTATTTACATCTACTCCAAGTTCTCTTGAAGGGAAAATCGAGAATTGAAGATTGTGGAGATTTCCCTTCTCAAGTAAATACAAGGCAGGAAGTAGCTCTTTGGCTTGTACGGTGCTTGCAAACTTGAATGAATGTGCTCACCCAGCTGAATCCCTTTGAGCTGGAGTTGCGAAGTACAGGAAATTTTCATGTGTTATAAAAGTTTTAGAAATTTGAAACTTATTAGGTTAAAAAGTAGGTGTCCAGGAAAATGTGAATACAATTAATTGAAACACTTATACTGGATTTATTTTTATTTAATAGCTGCAGGATTATCAGATTCGAAGCTGGAAAGTTTTTAAGATGATAGCAAACTTTTTAAAAAAAAATTTAGTAATTTTTGTTTGTTTTGTCCTTTCGAGACAGGGTTTCTCTGTAGCCTTGGCTCTCCTGAACTTCTTTGTAGACCACGCTGTCCTCGAACTCACAATGATCCTCCTGCCTCTGCCTCTCTGAGTGCTGAAATTAAAGGTGTGTGCCACCATGCCCAGCTGGTTTTAGCAATTCTTAAAAGTAGTAGGTTAAAGAAAACAAGAAATTTGCAACTGAATATATTGGGTTTCAATTGACAACTTTTAATCTCCACTAATATTTACCTAGCAAAAAGTACCAATTATGTCTATTAGATTTTTTTTTAACTGATGATTTTTTTCCTAAAGGGTTCTCCAAGGACATCTACACCATTTGGATCAGGGCGTGGTAGAGAAAAAAGGATGTCTAATGAGTTGGAAAGTTATTTTAAGCCTTCAATGCTTGAAGACCCTTGGGCTGGCCTAGAACCAGTATCTGTAGTGGATATAAGCCAACAGTACAGCAATACGCAAACATTCACAGGCAAAAAAGGAAGATACTTTTCCTAACATTTCTGAGATTCAACTGGAAGCCTCATGTGTCAGGAACATCTTGGACAGAACTTTTACTTGTGTAAAATGAGTTGAACCCAAAGATGATGACTTTGAATAATGATTCCTATATCTCAAGTGTTGTTGATACTAGAGAAGATGACAGGATAATTTGCAGTATTTAGCTATCTGGGAGTGTGTACCACATTCAGAGCACAGTTTTCATACTTAACATTTCCAAGATAACAGACATTTGTTTTTTCAATGTTTTAAAATAAAACATTTTGTCTTCCTAGTTACATTGTGATTTTGTGGATATGTAGAATTGCAAAAATAATGCTTCATAATCACTTGTTTGGCAAACTTTTTTAGTGAAGTAGATAAGCTACTAGACAGTTTACTATATATTAACAGAAAGTTATTCTACATTTATACTTTACCTAGTATTTTTGTTAAAATGTGGAAACGTAAAAATCACTGAAAATCATGTAATGATTTACTCTCCTTTAACCGCACAGCACCAGGATGAACCATATGTATGCAGTTCAGTGTTCTATCAAATTTCTCTATATTTTGAGCACTGTAGACTTATTTTTCTCATGAAGCCAAAGATGATGGTGTGTTAATTTTTTGTCATTGTGACAAAATGCCAAAAAAAAAAAAAAAAAAACAACAAAAAAACAAGGGAGCAGTTTTGGCTCATAGTTTCTAAGGTTTTAGTGAAAGTTCAGCTGGATCCATTAGTTTGGTGTTGAGATGAGTGATAATATGGCTGTGGATGTGGCAAAAGCTGCTCAGTCTTGGCAACCAAGCAGCAGAGGGATAAGGAGGGGCGAGGGACTAGAGGAGCCTTTCTAGGGCACATTCACTTTTCTCTGTCTCCCCGAATTACCATCTTAACACATGACTCATTTGGGGAGACACTGTATATCCATACTATAACAAATGACTTAACAGTAATCTCAAATCACTTCCACAGTAAAGACAACAAATATGTATTTGATTCCATCAATCCCAAAGAAGAAAATATGAAGCAAGTTATCTATGACCTAGATAGTAAGGTCTAATTACCTTGACTCATGGACACATTTCTAATCTAAGAGAGGGTTCTATTAACTTTAGCTTAATTTTGCCTACCTGTAGTAAAAGGGAAGGGATACTAATGGATAATAATGGAGATAAAACTTGGAATATTCCTCAGTATTTGAAATCAAGTCTTGAACAGTGCAGTCTGTTGAAAAATTTGTCAACAGTATCCGAAAGAAAAATGAAATGGCCATTCCACCTGGTTGAGCCATACCTACTTGTTGATAAGGTATTACAAGGAGAAAAAAACTGGAAGGATTTTATGTAAATAAAACCTCCACTGGAGCTGGGCTTTTAAGATTTTTCTACAAGTTATTGCTAGATTCCCAGTTTTATCATGTAAAATGAGAAAATTTATAGTTTGTCTTATTTATACCTGTATTCTGACTTTTTAGAATAGTGCCTCCAAAATAATAGGTACTAAGTAAATGTTTAATAAATATATTCTGGTTATAACTATTAGCTCTGCTGAGTCCCATGTGTATAAGGTTTAGTAGAGTAATGTTATGTGATTATTTTTAAGAAAATGTCCGTATTCAACATCTTGGGTTTTTATAAATACATGTCGTATTTGATGAAAATGAAAGCATGAACTTCATAAATAAATACAAAAAAATAACATTTGAAAACAGTTACTAAACAGTCTCTTAGAAAGTATGTTATTGGCAATAATGAAAAAAATAGAGCCAGATTCAATTTACATGGCTGGAATCCTAGCTGCTCCAGATGCTGAGCCTATTTGATTGTAAGGTTGAAGCCAGCCTGGACAATTTAACAAGACTTTACAGAAATAATGAAGTTATAAAAGATTTCATGTGTTTGTACCATTTTTGGAAGACATTCAAATACAACCTAAAGAGTTCACATTTTATTTTTCTGCTGGACTTAAGTCCACACTTAAGTGAAATACTTTTTAAAAGTTTTAAATAGTAACCATCTACTTCCAGAGGTCTGTCTAACCTTTGACTTTTTAAGGGGAAAACTCATACATACTGTGTATACTATTAGTCATGTATTCAGAATTGGGTTTTTGATGGGGTTTTGCCTTGTTTTTGCATTGAGATAGAGTCTGGCTATGTAACTGGTTTACATGACACTATGTAGATCAGGCCAGCTGTGAACTCAAAGAGATCTATCTGCCGGGGTGCTGGGATTGGAGGAGTGTACCAGCACACCTGGCTATTTTTAAGAAGGGTTCTCGAGCAGACACCTGTAATCTCAACCCTTCAGGAGTCAGGTGGATCTCTAAATTTGAGGTCAGCCTAGTCTACATAGTGAAGTCCAAGTCAGCAAGGGCTACATAATGAGACCCTGTCTTAGAAAAACAGCAACCAAGAGGCTGAATAATTATTGGACAACTGTATAAACCTTTACATCTCAGAGTGTAGTCTGTATAGCATTGTCTTCAAATGGGATTATGAGTACTTTTGGGGTAATTAACTTTTCAAGAGATAGGTAGGCATGGTAGTTTTAAAAAAATACAAATTCAGATCCTTAATTCCCCAAACTGTAGAATAAATTTACTTAATAAGATAGATAACTGTGATCAAGAGATCATAGCAACCTCCTTTTTAATCTTTCTCCCATTTTACAAAAGAAATAGCAAGATTTGTTTTCCAAAAATAAGCTCAACAATATTTCAAGTCCCGTATACTCTTGAAGAATTTTGCCACTTCCCTATCAAGAGAGTGTGTCTTTTTGAACTTTATCAAACAGTTCTTACTTTCCTGATTAAAGGAGTATGACAGAATTTTGTATTTTTTTGAGTAAAATATGGTGTGCATTCAAACTGTTAGACTTACATACAGAAATATGTTTTGTCAAGTAAAGGAAATGACTGTTTAATGACTTTTTGGGTGAATCACATGAAAGGAAAACTGAGTATGAATATAACATGAAAGAAAAGCTGCCTTTTTAGGCATCAAACAAATGGTAAGGCTGTTTGCCTCATCTCTCTAAGAAGAATTATCAGATATAAAACTATGGTTGATTTTAGTGAATCAGGTTCTGTGTTTCCACCATGTTGAACAATGATGAGTCTAAAGATGCATCTCAACTCCTCAGAGTTTGTATTATTTCAAGGAGGGAGAAGCTAAAAGTTCCACATGAAGTTCTCATATACTAACATTACATTTCACAATAAAGGAGTGTGGCTTAAGTCAGACAAGTATAAGCCTGTAGTCCCAGGACTCAGGATGCTGAGGCAAGAGAATCACAAGTTCAAGACCAGCTTGGGCTCTATAGCAAGAACCTATTCCTCCTTTCCAATTCCCTTCCTTCCCACCCCAAGTACTTTACAGGTAGTGTTTTATATTTTCTGGAATTCTTTCAGATTCTTAAAACCTTTAAGTAATTTTTGCCAGTCTATTAGGTAATCTGTAATTTCACATTAGTTGTTTTCTTTTAAGCCTCCTTAGTCTGCCATGTGACTCAAACCACTTTTCTAGTGTTTACCTTTTTACCATAAACTTCTTAGTATCTTTTTTCTTCTATATCCAATATTTACCACTTAACCCAAGATGTTGTTTTATAACCCACTTAGTGAAAACACTGACAGTTACCTTATGCAAATATATCCCAATTCTGAGTATAATAAAATATTTATTTTACTTTGATGAAATACCATATACAATTAGAACCTGCACATTAAATAGGAGTAACCAAGCATTGTGGCACACACCTTTATTACCAGCACTTTGGAGGCAGAGGCAGAGGAATCTTCCAAGTTAGAGGCCAGCCTGGTCTCCATAGCAAGTTCCAAGCCAGTGAAAGCTGTATGGTGTGACCCTGTCTCTCTTTCAAAAAAGAAAAAGAAAGAAATCTATAGAAATAGAAGTAAGTTGTCTCCAAAATGTACTCTAGAATAAAATGTCAATATTCTGTTCTAATGAATTAAAAAGCATAATCAGTTACAAAATTTCTATTGTGTATAATCATCTTCAAGAAATGCAGCCGGCAGAGGTAAGACAATTAGGAGTTTAAGACCATCCTCAGCAACACAGTAAGTTTGAGGACACTGGGTCATGAGACCTTGTCTCAGAAGCAAATTATTTAAAATAATTTAATGAGAGGTCAACTTTCGCCTTTAGCATATAATTGGGAGTCCAATAATTTTTTGTATAAAAATCTTTAACTTTATGTGCTTGTATCTGTCTGGGTGTATATATGTGCCCCATGTGCTTGCAGGAACCCATGGAAGTTAGAAGAGGCATTCTGTTCTCTAGAACAGAAATTTCAGAAGTTTGTGAGCCACCATGTGGGTGCTGGGAACCAAAACTGAGGGATTTGCAAGAGCAGTAAGTACCTCGCCACCAAGCCATCTCTCCAGCCCACTTCCGTCCCTTTTTCATTATGTATATGTAGAATGGATTTTTAAGACATTTCTTTTTTAAAATTAATATATTTGTTTTTATCAGCTAAATAGGATTGATACCTTTAATAATTCTCCAAGTGATAAAATTATTAGAAATAGATTGTTTCAATTATCAAAAATATGAATAAATATAATTGAGTTTTTGCTTTCTTTTTTGAGGCAGTGTCATGTAGTCCAGAGTGACTGCAAACTCACTTTGTAGCCAAGAATGATACTGAACGCCTTATCCTCTTGTTTTTACCTCCTAAGTGCTGGGATTGTGGGTATGTGCAAACATAGCTTCATGATCATAATATATTTGAAGAAGGATAAGACCTGGAATCATACTTCCTTACTTTGAGATTAAGTATATGGGTAAGTACAGGAAGTGCAAGTGTAGAATAAGTGATGCAGCCTTCTATTACAGGAAGGCTTAAGAATTTTAAGGAGTGGCGGTAGATACTAAAATTCTGTTCAAATAACTGTACTAGTGTTAGAGAAATTACTGTAATGTTTGAACTAATCCCCCCCTCCCCCTGCCAAGATAGGCAGGGTCTCACAATGTAGCACTTCCTCCTGGAACTCAACTGTGTAGAGCAGGCTGGCCTCAAACTCACAGAGATCTGCCTGCCTCTGCCTCCCAATGCTGGGATTAAAGGTGTACTCCATATAGCTTTATTTTTTCTAATTTACTCTTAAAAAGTATACAACCAAAATTCTTAATGATGTCAAGTCAGTTGAGGAGGGAGGGAAGGGAATATAGTAAACTGAACCCAAGAAAAGGGAAAGAAGACCGTGAAACAAAGTAAACCTTAAAACAACAGTAGTAAACTTGGCATGGGGACCCATGCTTTAAATTCAGAGGCATAGTTAGGCAGGTCTTTAAGTTCAAAGTCAGCCTGGTCTACATAGAGAGTTCCAGGCCAGCCAGAGCTACATGGTCCAATTGTTTCTGTTATCCAAATATATCTATCCAAACAGTAATTTTGCTTTAGCAAAAGATCATAAGCTACGATTAGAAAAATGGAATTTGTTGCTTCATGGAAGGAAGAAAACATCTAAAGTAGTTTATTTAAAAAGATTGAGGGATGTGGGTGTGAGTCAGTCAGAGTGCTAGACAGGATTCACAAAGCCGTAAATTTGATCCCCAAACCTCAATACTACCAAACCTTGTGGTATACCCCTGTAATTCCAGTACCTGGGAAATAGAGGCAAGAGGATTGGAAGATCAGGGTCCTCAGTGTCACAGTGAGTTTGAATCTAGCCTGGGTTTCCTGACCCTGTTTCATAAGCCAAAATAAATAAAAATTTAATGCCACAGTGGAGAGTTTAGCACATCTTCCACAAAGTCAGCTCTATGAACAGATAAAGAATTTCTTAGAGCATAAGAGACATTTACCAAAAAAATGAAGAGCACACATATAATTTATTCATAGCTGTTTAAGTGTATACTATATAATTTTTTATAAATTTTAAAATCACTATAAATTTCAAAGACTTGGCTGATACACAGATTATATTTTCTCACCAAAACATCACTAAATGTCAAAACAAAAGTACTCCCTTCCCAAGAAATACAGGCCGATGAAATAACACAGCCTGTAGAAAATGCCCACAGATTATCAGTGAAGATTCTGAATTGACAATTGCAAATTTTCCCTCCACAAAAGAGCAAACATCCACGCTATCATGGAATGTGAAATTCCTGTATCATATGAATTTTGGTGGGGAAAGTAGTCAATACATTTTAAATTAATTTATCTCAAAGTTTCCAAAAAATAAATAGAAATTGTAGCTTATTTCATTGTTACCAAAAGTCCTAAACAAGATTTACAAGCTCCAGCTATAGTGACTGCCTATCAGCATCAGTACTTGAGCCACTAAAACAGGAAGAGTACCTTGAACCGTCTGAACATTAGCATGGGATTAAGTTCCAGTCTAAAACAAAAAAAAAGGTTAATAAAAATGAACGAACAGCATATTTCACTTACCCTCTGGATTGCAGTGATGGCACAATCATTCAGAGTTTTTTGGTATAATATATGTGGTTGCCCATTACTTTTTAAAGAATTGGAGCTGAGCGGTGGTGACACACCTCTTTAATCTCAGCACTCAGGCAGGCAGATCTCTGAGTTTGAGGTTAGCCTGGTCTACAAAGAATTTCAGGATAGCAAAGGCTACACAGAGAAAACCTGTCTTGAAAAACAGAAAAAAAAATCTTTATTCGTAGGTAAATAAGTTGAAGTAAACATTCTTAAAACTAGATATGCAGTCTTAGAGAAGTAAGAAAAGAGATCACATCTAGAAGAGTCTAAGTAAGATGAAAGGAGAACTAAGCTATCTGCCTCGCAAGAACAGCTGTGCACTTATGGCGCTCCATGTACCAGCCAGGGAAAACTCCACCGAGTGGAGGAAATTACAAAGCATTTCTAAAGAACATTTTTTTAAAGTATTTACCTGAAGTAGATACTGAAAATTCATTTTCTTAACTTCTATTTCAGTCACAATCTTAAAATCATTTTGTACATTTTACAAGAGGATTGTATATATGGGAGAAAGAAAGACCAAGGTAAATTATTAAAACATACAAGAAGAAAGTGTAAGCAGACTTTGCTCTCTTGTATAAAGGAACTTGAAAAAGAATAAACAAATAAAATAGGATTGGAGACCTCACAGATGAGCACACATATAAAACAGTCTACCCAGCCCTGCCAGTCAGTGGAGGTGAGCAGACAGTAAGTGGCAATAGGCATCTGATCCATGCATATGAAAAGCAAAAATCATGACAAGCAAAAGTCAGTTTCATGTAGAATAAAGACAAATGAAAAGGACAAAAAAACTTTAAAATTTAGGCAGTATTATAAACTTATAATAGGAAATTTTTTTTGGTCTTTTTGAAATTTATTCACTTACGAAAGTATTTCTTACACCAGATTTTTAAAGCATACAAAAGATTGATAAAATTGTCTTACAATTTAAAAAGTTTTGTACAACAAGTGGTATTGAAGTTAAAGGTAATACATTTGCAGTGTACTTAACTCAAAATGATTTGTATTAATAAAGAATGTGATACAAGTGTGTATTCCCAGAGGTATGAAGATTAGTTCAAGGTCAGCCAAGGCTACTATCAAGACCGCGCATTTAAAAAAGAAAAAAAAATTCTTATGTGCCAAGAACACTTGAAAAAAATAAAAATAAGGGGCTGATAAGATGTCTCAGTAGTTGAGAGCACTTTGAGCTCTTGCAAAGGACTCAGGCTTAGTTGCCAGTGTAACAGTGTCTTACAAAGATGACTAACTCAAAGATGCCCTCTTCTGGCCTCCTGAGGCAATGCAATTCACATAGTGCACATAACATTCAGGCAAAACACTGATACATAAAATATTTCCAAAAAGCGTGTGGAATACAGAAAGCTACAATGACCTATCATACCACATCAGACTGATACAGTTTTTAAAGCCTTATACAGATGCTTGTGAAAATTTAAGCTGTTAAAATCACTCTAAAAAGCATTTGGTTTATGAAGTACATATCTTAGAAGTACAATGTGCTGTTTTGATATTTGATTACTGATTGGATGAAAGCAGTTGGCAAATCTATCACTGTGATTATCATTTTTTTGTACTAATACCTATTTTGAAACATGCAGTTATTAACAGCCATAGTCACCCTGTGCTTTTCTAGAACACAGAAGTTACTCGTCCTGGTTAGCTGCATCCCTGTACCTCTTAGCCATCATGCCCCACTTGTCTCCTAGTCATCCTTCCCAGCGGTGATGACTCTTAAAAATTCCACATCTAAATGAGAACACAGTGTTTGTGCTTTCCTTATTTCACCGTATAATGTCTTTCAAAAGGCGGGATGTGGTGGTACATGCCTTTAATCCCAGCACCTGGAAGCAGAGACAGTTGGATCTCAAAGTTTGAGGTCAGTTTGGGTGTACATAGAACCAGGACAGTTAAAGCTATTTATGAGATCCTGTCTCAAGAAACAAAAAAGCCATTCAGGCCCATCCATCTTGCCACAAAGGGTTTTTGTTTTGTTTTGTTTTTTTGCGTGTATATGTGTGACTGAATAAATACCTTATTAGTGTGTGTGTGTGTGTGTATGTGTATTACTTTTTTTTTTTTGCCATTCATCATTTGGTGGAAACTTAGACTAAATTTATATTTTTACTATTCCTATCAAGTTGCTTTGGGTATATAGATAAATGGATACTAACTTTTAAAACAATGTTATTTTAAGGGGCATACATATGCTATGGTAAAAATGTAGACGTCAGAGAACAACTTTTGGGACTTGATTTTCTCCATCTATGTGGGTTCTAGGGGTCCAACCTGGGTCATCTGTCTTGGAGGCAGCCTTTTTCACCTGCTCAGACATCTCACTGGCCTTGTTGAATCTGAAGTTTCATTGTGAAAGTAAAAGACCTAGACAGCCAGTTCTACAGAACATGAGCCTATAAAAGAGGCTAATGGGGAATATGAGGGGCTGGACAGATGGCTCAGCAGGTAAGAGCACTGGCTGCTCTTGCAGAAGATGTGGGCTTCATTCCTAGCACCTATAAGGCATTTTTCAACCATCTGTGTTTTTTAGGGCAGTGGTTTTCACCCTTCCTAATGCTACAAGCCTTTAATATAGTTCTTCATGTTGTGGTGACCCTAACCATAAAACTATTTTATTGGTAACTTCATAACTGTGCTTTTGCTACTGTCATGAATTGTAATATAAATATCTGAATGCAACCCCTGTGGCAGAGTCAGTGGTCACCCCTCACCCCACCAAGGAGGTTTTAATCCACATGTAGAAAAACACTGTTTTAGGGGATCATACACTTATACAGGCAAACACATGAAATTCAACAAGTCTTAAAAGAAAAACAGAGACCTTAAGCATTCTGCCCAAAGTTCTGCTTATTCACCTAGCTCCTGGTACCAACAAATACATGCTGTTCTCAAATCTTGGTCAGAGAAGCTTTTTGTCGCAGAGAGTAGTGGTTAATGTAGAGATTCATTAGCTGTTCATGATGCTGAGAATAAGGGATTGTGAGTTTATCAGCGATAGATGGAACATGTGTATCAACCAAGCCCCCAAGGTTTAGGGTACACTGAGGAAGATGGGGCAGAAAGAATGTAAAAGCCAGAAGAAAGGAGTGCTGTGAAAGATTGGCCTGTGGGCATCAGTACAAGATCAAAAGTTTACAATTCCAACTGGAGAGAAGGCCCCCTGGCAGAACACTGGCAGCTCTTCCATATGACCACTGGGATGCTTTTCCCATCACCAATAGAGTGGCTTACAGCCAGGTGTTACTCCATTCTAGTGGGACCTGAAGCCCTTTGCTGACTGCCACCAGCACTGCATGCACACCACACACATGCAGGCAAAACACCCATGCAGTTAAAATTCAGCTGGAGATGGAGGGCCTCTGGATGTTTCACACTTAGCTGAGGAGCTAATAATGGCAGTTGATGGTTGCTGAAATGTAAGGCAGTGAAATTAGAGAATACGATACTAGAGGATACAAATTAATTTTATAACCCTGAATCCAAACCCATAGAATGTTAAAAGTACAAACTGAAAAGTCAGTTTTTGAGGGGCAGGGTTTGATAGGTTGCCCATGCCTGAGTGCTTAATGAGGCTTAGTGAATTAAAAACGTTTTAGAAGACATGGAGGTCAGATGAAGGATACGATAGAAACTGAAGGGAGCTAGAAGGGGATGGATATAGCCAACATACATACATTTTATACCATGTATGAGATTATGAAAAATAAGTTTTTCTCTCCTCAGGCTACTTGGTACTGTTTACAAAAAAAAAAGGAAGAGGAAAGAAAATTTGACCTTGGTATTAACTTTAGAACACCAAAAGCCTGATTCGTAAAAGAAAGAATTGGAAGTTCAACCTCGCAGAAATATTTTGCTCCATGAAAAATGCTTAAGAAAAGTAGACAGTGGAAAATAGTAGTACATGCCTCTAATCCCAGTACTCAGAAGGTAGAGGAAGGACAATGATCTTTGTGAGGTTGAATCCAGTCTGGTCTACATATCAAGTTCTGTCTCAAGCCTTCCAAAATAAGAGAGAGAAGTCAAGCCATGAACTAGGAGAAAACACTTTCAAAGACTGTGCATTTAAAAAAGAAGAAAAAGAAATTCTCATGTGCCAAGGACACTTGAAAAAGAGAAAATAAAACTAAGGGGCTGACAAGATGTCTCAACAGTGTACCATTTCATATCTATTACTGTGTCAAAAAGAAAAGCCTGGTGACAAATGCTGGCCAGTACTCACTGATGCCAGAAGAGGGCATTGGGTCCTCTGGAACTAGAGTTCTAAGCCACTATGTTAGTTCTGGAAATTGTCCCTTGAAGTGCAGTTACTGTTCTTAACTGCTGAGCCATCTCTGCAGCCACATGTTTGAAGTTTTTTATTTTAGGAATTGTGTTCCTAATAAACACTTAAGAAATGTGGGTTAGCAAGATGGCTCCATGGATGAAACACTTGCCACCAACCCTACTGACCTAAGTTCCACCCCTAGAACCCACATGGTAGAAGGAGAAAGTGACTGGCAAGTTGTCCTGTAAATGCCACAGGTGCACTGGCATGTGTGTGGGCACTCACAAACAGAAGTAAATGGGAAATGTAAGAAATATGATCATCCCAATAGCTCTTGTAACTCCAATCCCAGTCAGATTAGATAATTCTAAAGATTTTAGATGTATCTTTTCACACTGTAGATATTTGTGTACTAAGAATTCCTTCAGGTTCTAAGAGTCAGAAAGTCTACTTTAGTTTTCCTTACACACAGATAATCCACTTTAAGTCCAGGGCCTGCCTAAGTGCAGGGGCTTACATGACACTCAACTCTTTTTTTTCTCTTGGTGTGGTTCTATGCTTTCCTGCTTTGCTCTTGTTTTCCAATAGACTCTTCACTCCTGAAGACAATAAGACTGATAAAACTTTCCTCAGCAACCCAATAGAAAGGAGAGATTTGTGTTTCTTAGCAGTTTTGCAAGGGTCTTGGAATTGCATCTTGCTGGCTCAGTGTCATGTGCATTCTGTAATCTGTAACTGACAAAATACAGTATTTCTCAGTAGCTCAAACCTAGGTCCAATGGCCTCCATAAAGAAGTGAAGGGAGCACTATTCTGCACCCGAGAGACTTAACTATCTTGAGCATGTAGTTTCCCAGTAGTGCTCCAGATAAAAAGCCGTCTCATGGGCATCACTTTATACAGACCCTCTACTTTGTAGCAATTGCTGAGGAGTTGCAAAGATAGTACAGAGCTAGTTGTCAAAAGCAAGGGGACTAAACACGTTAAACTATAAACTATTAGATTTATGGATGGTTCGCTGGGTAAGTATACTTATATACAAAGCTGACAACCTGCGTTTGATCCCAGAACTATCACAGGTCAAAAGGAAGAACCAATACAAACTGTCTACAAAGTCTGCTGACTTCATTCCTGCTGTGGCCACAGTTATCTCACTTTCACCTCTGTTTGTGTCCTCCTTCCACTGTCTTACACAAAATAATGAAGTTTATAATTCTTTCTGTCCCGTGATCCTTTCTAAATTTTCACTTAATACTGAGTATACAAGCTTTAAAGATACCTAGTAAGATACCATAGGGAGACAAATTGAAAGAGAAGTCCAAAACCTCTATGATTTGTTTCTTTCTTTTCAGGTCTAAATACACAGATCCACATGGTCCACCATTATTAATATATATCTAACTAATTCCACCAACAGTATACAGTGATAGAAAATAATCATTTAAATCTGAAAAGAAAAAAGAAAACTATTAGGCTAGTAGGAGAAAAATGAAAACATAGTACTCACTGTTTGAACTGCATACGTGTACTTACCCAAATCAAAAGGATTTCCTGCGGGGAAAGTGAACTTGTCATCAACTAGTCTGGTTCTGTCAGAACTCCTTTTGTCATGAGTTTGTCATATAGCTAGGTCTGAGGTAGACTATATGGGATTTTACTGCTTTTCTAGACTGTATCCTTGGCAACCTATATCTTGTTCTTAAAACATATACTGCATTTCTTTGATTAATTTTGTCCAGGTTTATTCTGGTTTTATGGTAATTCAGTATGCAGGGACTAGTTTTCCACCTTGTACATCCCTTTTAGCCTGCATATACAGGTTGGATTGCTGTTTGCTTATTTTATAGAGAGGTGGGTGTGCCAGGTACAGTTCTTGATCCTGGACATAATATAAAAAGCCTTACCCTTGTAAAACTTTGAGGAAAAAAATTAGTGCTACTGGAGAGAGAATTGAGCAAAGGGGAGGTTTTTTTCACAAGCTGGATTTTTCTAGAAGTGATTTATCCATGATAACAGGGAAGAAATTAGTAAAATAGGGACAGTAGCCAAATGTAGGATTTTATTAATTTCCTTATCTGTAAAATAGAGGCGACATCAACAGAAGTCGGGGATGGGGAAAGTGTTCCAGGCTGAATAGTGCTGCACATGACTAGTCACAGGCCTAGATACCTTAGATGGTAATATGGCGTATATGCAGATCACTGTCTACAATATAAAATCCAACGTACTTTTGCAATATAGACTATACAGGGCCCTGTTTGTCCCTTCTCACTATGAGACAGGCCTCAGAAGAAACCAAGCTTGTTGACTTGGCCTTGGACTTCCAAAACAAAAAACAACCTTCTGTTAAACCATTCAAATTGTGGTATTTCTACCTATTAACAAATACAGAAAGTGTGCATGCTTTAGAATTTATGAAGTGTTATAGAGCATTCATTGGGCAACTGTAGTGAATTTTGGTTTCTTTAAAAAACACAGAAATATTACAAGAATGTTTTCGTTTTAACCCCAGGTGTAGGAATATAAGGCTGCTTCCCAACAGCTGGCTATGATTTGCCTGGGCCCTAGCAGAGGTGTGCGTTGTAACAGCTGCAGAGTTTCTGCAGTTTCATGACATTTGGAATTCAAGGAACTTTTCAGAGGATATATAAATGCTAGGGTCCTAATAGAAGGGGTTGGTTGTGGTTTGTTAGTAGTCATGCTCAAAGGAGATAGAAGAAAGAAATTAGGTTCAAGGGTCTCTCTCTGCCTCCCTCTCTTCTGTCCTTTCTCTCCTATCTAGTGATAGGGGGTGAAATCGGGAGGATAAAAGGGTGAGAAAAAGAAGAACCCACCAAGTAGCAATGACCTGCTACAGGCAACTTTAGGATGCAGGAGTTTTAGTGAGTGTGAAGAGAAATTGGTTGGCACCCTTCAGCAGTTCTCCATCAGGTGCGCGCACACACAGTGTTTGGGGATTCTGAATCTAAGTAGGGTTTTAGCTTTGTCAGGAGGATACAGGGAAGCAAAATGTAACAAAACTGAAAGTGCTCAGGAAGTGGAGTCTGTTTCCAGAATCTCCGGGGTGAAGGCTGAGCTCCAGAAACCCTTTAACAGTTTAGCTACACCTGTCAATTAAAAGGATGGATGATGGTAAAGAGTAGATTTATTCATTGTGTGGAAAAGAAGAAGAAACAAAGGAATGATCCCTTGGTCTGTCTTCTGGGTACTGACATGAACTTGGGTTAAACAGAGGAAGAGTTGGGGCAGAGGAAAAGAAATGGTTTAGGAGTGGCCTCCTTGATCAAACTCAGCTCCAGTCTATAAGATTGGGAAAGAAGTCTTTATTGCTTGAAGGCACAAGATTGTTCTCTGAGCATTACTACTTTTGTTCCAGAGTGCAGAATTACTGTCGTGGTATTTTTCCTCATCTGTGGTAGCGAGAGCCTCCAGCCCTTGTTGGCCCAGGAGAAGAGTCAGTATTTTTCAGGGAAACACAAAACACACCTTCTCGTGCTTATTTCAAGAGTATTAAAGGGGATTGTGCTGCAGACCTAGGAGGGAATTTTGCAGGCTCTAGCGTATACATTGAAATTCAGATTAATGTTTATGGAAGGCCTAGAATGACGGGTATGAAAGACGTGAAAGTCTCCTAACCTATGTCTACGAATGCCAAACAAGATATATACCAGAAGACATGCACTTAGACTTCATCATAGTAAAGCTAAAATGTAAATGATCTACTTGGTGTTTAAACTGGGCCTGTACAACTTTACACCAGGCCCTCCATATTTATAGTATGGCTTCCCGCTTAGTGTTTTTATTGGATTCCTGAGTGTGCAAAATGGGTGGATCTTTGCTTATTATACCTTCTCTTATTTTCTTTTCCTTCTGTTGGTCTGTCTTGTCCAACTTTGTTGTGGCAATTTTTGTTTTATCTTATTTTGCTATATTTTATTATCTCTTTAGAAGCCCGTTCTTTTCTGAGAGACAGAAAGGGAGTAGATCCAAATGGAAGTGAGGAGGAACTGGGAAAAGTAGAGGGAGGAGAAACTGTAATCAGGATATATCATGAGAGAAAAGAATATTTTCAATAAAATAAAACCAAAAAAGTAAAACAAAAAACACAAGGTGATTTTTATTTTATGTGTGTGGGTCCTTAGCCTGCATGTATGTCTGTGTATCACATTTGTGCCTGGTGCCCTTGGAGGTCAGAATTCGTCAGATCTCCTGGAACCAGAGTTACAGATATTTGTGAGCCACTATATGGGTGGGGCTCAAACCTGACTCCTCTGTAATAGCAGTGTTTTGCTGTTAACTGCTGAACCACCTCTCTAGACTCCCCTCAATACATATTTAAAAATAACAGATAAAAGGTGACCGAGAGAGTGATGGGGAGCCTCTGCGTGGGTTGGGGAGGGTAATGAGAATGACTCAATCAGGAAGTGCCTGCACCAGGGAGTTAATATAGTTTGATCAGCCAAATAAGAATGATCTGATAGTGAAAAAATTCAGAACACCTAGCTAGACTAAAGGCCCCAGATTTACACAGGCTGGGAAATTGCCCTTCAGAAGGCTAAAGGGCAGTTGGCATCCTCAGGGAAGATTTGGCCAAAGCAGAAGGCCAAGGGAACACCAGTTGATCCCTCAACCCCAAACACTTAAACACACTAAAGTAAAAGTAATTTTATTAGATATTGCAGAAAATTTTAGTATCCAGTATCAACATGGAGTCTGATATTTTTGCAAGCAGTCATTCATTTAAAAAATTACCTTTAAAATGAATGTGAAATTCTGGGCCTGGAAAAGAGTCATGTTTGTTTCCAGCAGCCACGTGGCAACTAGTAACCATCTTTATACTTCCGTCCCAGGAGATTCAATCCCCTCTTCTGGCCTCATGGGGCACTGTGCACATACGTGGTACACCAACATGCATGCAGACAAAACACTGATACACTTAAAATCTTTTAAAAAATACTTTAAAACTCTGAAATTCCAATTTTTTGTAACTACATATCTTTTGTCATGTATGTATGTTGCTTGGTATTCTGCAAACATGTTAACTGGGAGATTCATTTCATTCTGAAAAATTTTCTACACATATCTGTCTCCAGTCTGTATCCTCTTCTAGTAGCCTGTTTGATAGAGTGGGTATCATCGGGACTCGCTGCCCACTTACTGATTCTCCATTTGTACTTTATTCCAGCTTAATTTTTGCAGCAAACTGTAGAAAGGTGCACCTAACCCCTTAACTCATGTTTAGGCTTGCTTCTTCTTCAGCTGAGGATAGTGGATTTTAGTCTGTCCACTATTTTTGTCTGCAATTGTTTTTAATGTACCATAGCTCTTAACTTTTTCAAGTCCTTTTTTTTTTCCCTTTACTGATAGCTTTAACAACTATTATAGGTACCCTTTCAATATTACTTTAGCTCAAGTTATCAAACTAACATCCCTGCTTTTATTAGTTGTTTTGGCAAATGTGTAAATAGCTTCTTTCTGGATAAATGTTGCCCTAGAGGGCTTTATTCATCTCATAGAGCATTAAAAAAAGAATTGAACCAGAATTAACTATAAAATAGTGGGCCTGATGGGCCATATCTGAAGCCCGATCTTCTCTAGGAATAGGCGAGATGTCTCTCTTGCATAACTTTTTGCTAAATTTTTGGTGTTTGCAAACCCAAAATGCTGACCTGATACAGAATTTAGTTAAAGTGAGGGAGCAATCTCAAGTATATGTAGTTAGCAGAATGAAGGTGGAGAGTTGGATGTAATTCCCACTATCCCAATGATCCTTGTGTTTGGCCACTTTGCTACCTTATACATTACATTAAGCTACTAGCCCTGTTCCTATAGAAGGGCAGTACTGAGGGAGGTGAAGAAGAAGAAAAAAAATCTAAATGTTAGAATATATTGGCTATTTCTTGAAGTCCACAAGAAAATTATATACAGTTGAAGGTACCCTGGCCAGAAGCAGAAGCCTTTCTGGCTGGTACCCACACTCCAGGTGGAAATTTTCAGATTTTAAATAGCTGAATTACTCAGCTTGGGAGAACAGCATCATTCAGTTGGTAAAATGCTTGACTAGTATGCAAAAAAATCCTGGTCTGAATCTACTCCCTCTTCTGAGGAAGGAAGCAGGAGAATAAAAAGTTTAAGATTGTCCTCAACTACATCATGAGTCCCAGACCAGCCTGGGCTTCATGAGACTGCTTTAAATAAATAAATAAATAAATAAAATAAAATAAAATAAAACAAGAACAGCTGAGTTATCCTCAACGTGAGAGACATAGTTGCTACAACTGTGGGATAAAGTTAACATCAGGCTTCTCTCAAAATTAAAGGATTATGAATAATTTGTTCTTACCCAAAGCTGTTGTTTCACATAGCCTCAAGACCAGATCTTACTAAAGAAAGATAAATGAAAAGATTACAAAAATGAAACACGAGGAACTGTATTGTACTATCATTCTGTTCAGACATACCACACAGAAAAGTTGAATGGCATTCACATTCTGTCCTTCAAACAATCAGCTCACTTGGAGAGCTTTAAAAAAACAAATTTGGAGTCTGGGAACTTTATTTCCAATGCACATGTAAGACATCAGCTTGCAAAGTTTTGCAAACCTTGTGTCAGACTTTTGTGTCAGCTTTACAGGAACACAAAACAAGGTGGAAGAGGTTTCTTCCTCTAATCTTTAAGAATATAAAACTAGACAGCCTTTTCAGCCTTGAAAGAGTGGTTTCATATTCTGACATTTTAAAGATATAATTTAGATTTTTTTTTCCTGAAATGGACAGTTTTTACCTGTGTCTATTTTTAATCTATTTTTAAACCTTTTTGAAGGTATTAAGAAAACACTGCCTGGCTTTATTAATACAACTCTAAAAAGTAATGCAAACCCACCTAAGGCATTAGAATTTAGAAGTTGTACTTGTTTCAGAGGAACTGACTGAGAAGGAACAAGGCCTTCTGCTGGCAAATATGTTAAAATTCTTAACTACATAGAAATAAAACTAACTTGTGATTGGTGCTCATTTCAGGTAGAAATAAATGTAAACAGCATGAGAGAGCCAATCTAGGAAAAAGTATTTATGAACTGTGAGCTGTACAGTTTCCTCCCAGCAACTACAGAACTAGCTAACTAACTAGCTAGTAGAGAGCAAGGGAAACAATATGGAAAGCTGAATGTAAAAACCAGTGTTTAAACAACAGAGTGCATGGACGACATTTGCTTTAGTGTTCCCCATTAATCTCTTTCAGAGTAAGATAGAACTTGAAAAATATTTCAAAAATTTACTCTTAAAAAGTCTCAATAATGAATATGACATCTGTATACCTTCTAACCTAAAAATGTCTTAACTGATATTAAAAATTATCAATAAGAAAGAAGCAAGATTTTCACTGTCATATACAGTTAGTTCATTTCTCAGTGGCAACAAAAATGACTCTTTATACCAGATACTATATAACTTAATTAATCCCCAGAATAAAGGTATTTTAGTGATTTTCCTACTGAAAATATTAAGGAATAAGGAGATTCAATAAACTGCTTAAGGCTATGTACAGATTAATAAATGTTAAAGCCAATTATTTAATTATAGCATTAATCTATAAGTTATAAAAGTTTTGAGTTTTCAAACCTCTTCCTATGTAAAACTATATAAAACTGCCCTACCCCCCCAAAGATGAAAGGCATTCTATACGATAGGTAAATGCTGTCTATTAATTAAATGGGGTTATGTTAGTTGCACTCACTGTTTCTCCCACAGATGAATATCTGGCATGGTATGATGGTTATTCCCACCTGTCAATTCGATGAGATCTAGAATCACTTGGGAGAGAGGCCCCTGGGCATAGCTGTGGGGCATTGTCTTGACTGGGTTCATTGAAGTGGGGAGACTTGTACCCTTTGGTGGCACAATTTCCCACACAGGAAGCCTCAACAAAATAAAAGGAAGAAGCATCCATTGCTGCCTTCTTCCCATCGTGAGATGTGACCAGCTCTTTTGAGTCCCCGCTGCCTTGACTTCCCTGCCATGATGGGCTTTGCCTTAAACTGTAAGCCCAAATCACTCTTTCTTAAAATTGCTTTTGACACGTTACTTTAACACAATAAAAGGAACTGTAACTAAGACATATTTATATTTTTCACTTCAGAAATCAATAATACATGTATCAATACAGGAAGTCACAAGAATTGATCAGTCAAAATGCATTTTTCCCTTTTAATTTTTTGCCCTACTAAAGTAGGTAATTATTTGAGTTTAAAACCTGATAAACCAGACTCTATTTGTGTGCATGTGTGTGGGCACACATGCCACAGAACATGTGTGGGGATCAGAGGACAACACATAGGAGTTGGTATTCTCCTCAGTGTGGTTCCAGAGATAGAACTCATTATCAGGCTTCCTGAGAAGTGCTTTTATGCACTGAGGCACCTAACCAACCCTGGTAAAACAAACTGCCAATCAAATGATCTCAGCCATTCACGGTTCCACATTCTTTTACATGCTTCTGGTAACTTGTTAAGTCTCCTATTATGCCAGTTCTCTGACTTCTGTATGTCTTACAGTCATGTCTGGTATTAAACACCTTTCCTCCTCAAGACCTTTCCTCTTTTTGTACAACAGACTTACTACAAAATTTTGGTCATGTGAATAGCAATGATCATTCTTGATTTTAAAAGGATCCTATCTAATATTCCACCCTAATTATAGCTGTAGAATTTTTCTAGAAATGGCTAAATTTATATAAGAACAAACTTTTTAATTGTTTCTAAAAATCATGACTTTACTACAGAATAAATAGGGAGCAAGTTGGTGGTTAAAGTAAAATGAAGTGGACGTATTTTATTTTTCATATAGGAATATCTTGGGTAATATATTTAACCGTCTTTTTGTTTTTTGAGACAGTTTCTTTGTATAGCCAAGGCTGTCCTGGAATTCACTCAAGGCTGGCCTTGAACTCAAGTCTTCTTCTGCCTCCCCAGTGCTGGGATTGAAGGCATACACCACTATCTCCAGGCTCAGGTGATTTTTCCCCCTCATGTTATTCACTGAAGAGATAGATGTAGGTTGGGAACTTGTTTCAGTGACAGAGCACTTCATTAGCATTCATAAGACCAAGTTCAGTTCCCAGCACCAACAAAAAATACATTTCAAAAAGGAAAATATATAGTTAGAAAAATTTGTTAATTTTTTAAAGTTAGAAGTCAGTAGAAGGCACCAGAATATAACAACAACAATAATATAATCTCAGAAAGAATTAAAACAAAACAGATGGTAAAGAGACAGCTCAGCAGTTCTGAGCACATACCGCCCAGTACCTTGTGATCCCAGTTCCAGGGGACCTAGTACCTTCCTCTTCTAAACACTATGGCACTTGCATGCACACACCCACATACAGACACGCAGAATTGAAAAAATCTATTTTAAAACAATCATAATTTTTAAACAAAAAGGTGGAATATCAAGGCATAATGGCAGAAATAACCCCAGCAAATAGGAGGCAGCACAGGAAGATAACTGAGCCCAACACCATTTCCTGCCCATATAGACCTAGTCTCAAAGCAACTTGGCAGACAGCACAAACTAAACACAAGGCCAGTAACTGAGGCATACTAAAACAGAATCTCATAGAATTCATGTTAAAAATGTAAATGAATGATGAATAATATAGTATATATGAATATATAAGCCAAACGAAAAAAAATACAGGGCTTCTTGAACGTGTTTTAGAAAATAAATGAAAACACAGTAATTTTAAAAAGATCAAGTCACAGACTTAATAATTGAGACTATAAGCATTAAAATGTTCCCTTTAAACTTCTGAAGAAATTATTACTCAACTAACAAAGCAGGAAAAAAATGAAATTGATTAAGTACCGAAACCAAATAGAATAAATTAAAAAAATAAACTATACATGAGTAGTGAGAAAATGAAAGTAGATTGGGAAAATTAATGAAGAAAATAAGAACTAGAAAAAAAATCAAGCAAAACAAAATGCTGGGTAAAATGAAGCAAGAAATCTCTGCTCATCTAGAAGCTGAATGATAGTTACTGGAGCTTGTAAGTTCAAGACCAGCCTGAACAACTTAGACTCCATATCAAAAGAACAAGAAAGATCTCATGCCCCCCCAAAACCCAGAAGATATTAATAATATGCTTAAAAACAGATATTATGTGCATCTCCATGCTAACTGCTCATCATATATGTCATTATATATTGTTACAAAATATATAATTTTTTCAGAAAATAGAAATTTCCTAAGATTCATGTTAGAAACAGAACCTTGACCAGATAGAAACACAAATGGAAAGAGGAAAACTAAAAGAATTATTTTCAAGGATAGACTCAGGATTATCAAGTAGAAAGAGAACACCTTTAACTTATTTAATCAACAGTTCATTCTCAAGATATATTTTAAATAAAACAGCATTCCAACTTATTCTGCCAATGAGCATCACATGTTAATCAATGCCTGCCTGAGTAAACACAGATCCAGGATCTTAAATAGTAACTACTTAGTCAATAGTACACAGCAATATTAAAATTTTAAACGAATGGCTTAATATGAGATCCTATTAACTGATATCTATCAGGACAGGGTACAGTCTTAAAGGAGAAAATCCATATCAACATTGTTAAGAAATTTAATCTGTTCCTATTAAATATGCTCTATGAATGGAAAAACTCACATTAAGTAGCTCATCCCTAAAATATTGAGTTTTGGACTCTAAAATCAGAAACTATTAAGTATGATAGTTAAACAATATAGCTAGGTTTTTACTTTTAAATGATAACTTTCAAAATATTATAATCTTGGGGATGGAAAGATGGTCAGTGGTTATGAGCAAGTATTAGTCTTGCAGAGGACCCAAATTCTACTCCCAACACTCCCACCATGCAGTTTACAGCTGGGAAGCCTACAATTGCCTAGAATTCCAGTTGAAGAGCTGGCCTCCCTCTCCACCTGCACTCATGTGCAAATGCCCGTAAACCTTGTGACACTTATGAGTCTGTTTCTAAAAGCAACAAAATATCAACTGCAAAAAACTAGTATGTTGAACCAAACAAAAATTTATAACTTACAAGGGAAATGTAACAAAATACCTTAAATGGCAACCTCCCTGTTAACTGAATAGATTTTCAGCTAAAATGGGTCATAGGTAAAATGAGAAAGAGACAGGAACAGAAAATGGAAACAGACAGGAGAGAAATTTAAAGTTTTTGTTTTGCTTTGTTTAAATGCAGATCTTCATGTAGCCCAGAATGGCTATAGGAACTCACTGTGTAGCTAGATGACCTTGAACTTCTGATCCTCCCTGCCTCCCACCCACAAATGCTAAGATTACTGTTGTGCAGTGCCACATGCACTTTATGTCAGTGCTTTCGGCATGCCAGCCAGGTAAGCACTCTGTCAGACTATCCATAGAAGGCTGTGGATTTTGCTAAGAAGTGGAAATATAATAAAAACCTCTTATGTGCAGAGGTCTGAATTCAACCCCCCTCCAAAAAAACAAAACCAAAAAAACAAAAACAAACAAAAAACCCACAAATGTACATGCAAACAGAACAGAAAGATCAGGGTGGAACATCACAGAAACCTCAGACTGTTCAACAGATGCTGCTGAAAAGGCATGAAACAGAATCCTTGCCTCACTATATTTAACAAAATAAATTCTAGTATGGTTAGAATTAAACAGAGAAAAGAACAAATTAAACCAGAAAAGAACAAATTAAACCAGAAAAGAACAATAAACTTGCATGTGTATTTAAATAGTGTTGGAGTACCAAAGACTCTCCAAAGACAAACCACAAGGAAAAGATTAACAGAGTTAACTAGAGAAAAAATTAAATTTATGTATAACAAGACATGCCAAAGACATACTTTTGAAGATACATAGGTCACCAAAGGCTGTCTTTAAAGCAATAGAAGTAAAACTTCATAGACAGGCCAGACTACCAAATAAAGTAATGAAGTTCACTCATAATTAAATAAACACAAATTCAAGACTGTCACCTGACCCCCCCCAAAAAAAATATTAAAAAAAAAAAACAAACCTCTTCTGTGTTCTTGTTCCTGAAGACAACTATATGAAAGCAGAAAGCACTGAATCTGTTCCAGGTTCTAAGCTTTGTCCAACAACAACCACCTCTCACCTACCCCCCCCCTCGCCCAAAAACACATGGCACAATTTTGAGTGGTATTTTCTAAGAGTCTGCTTTGAATATACGAGGCAGGGGGGCTTTAAAAAGGGGCCTGGAATTCTTATGGAAGTTTATTTAGAAATTATCAAATACCTTTTTCCCTCTTAGAAACAAATGGCCTATATGTTAGACCTAACTACGAAACATAAAAGTTCTGCAAAAGAATATACTTTTTTTAATACTTTTACATCAAAGTAATTGGGCTAGGGGGGACTGAAGGATGAAGATTCACTGCATACTATTATTTTAATAGAATCAGAACTTAAAGTCTGAGGAGTTGAATTCTACAGTACACCCTTACCACTACCATCAAAATTTTGTTTCTTTTGTCTTCAGCTGACCTTGTAATATCTTATTAACTTGTACTAATAATTTAAGAAACTCACAAAAAGAAGCACTTTGGTAAATGGCACTTATAAAATGACTTGAAATAACAGCCATCAGAAAGACTTACATGCAAATTGTTTGTAAGCCTGATATTAACCAATTCCTGCTGTACAAACAGGAAATAACATTTTAATGACTTGATCTCAGAATTAATGCATGTGGCCTGGAGAAAACACACAGGAGCCTTTTATTAACTACAAACATGAAATGCACCTGCTACTACCTTCTGTTTTTGTTTCCTACAAAGAAAATAGGCTTTTCCTGGTCTGTTTTTCAGACAGGTGTCACTGGCCTCCTGCTCAACAATAGACCAGCTTAGCCTCAAACTTCTTGCCTCTGCCTCTCAGGTCTTGGGAATGTAGATGTGTGCCACTGTGTGTGGCATTACTGAGTTTTTAGGGTTTTGTGGTGCTACTTATTAAACCTGGACTTTGTGCATGGTAGGCAAGCATTGACTGAGCTGTAGCCCTAGCCCTTAAAAAGTTAGTAGTCTAAATTATTATTAATTCAGTTAGATTATTAGTCTAGTCTAATACTGGTAAGGGTGCTAACAATCTTCCCAGTAATAACTTGGTATTGCTTAGGCATGGTAGCAGATCCCTGTAATCCTAACAGTGGGGAAGGTGGGAGCAGGAGAATCAATCAGGAGTTCAAAGACAGCATTAATTAACTACATAGTGCGATCTAGGCCAACCTGAGTTACATGAAGACTGACAAGAAAAAGCAGTAAAATTATATATTTTAAAAAGTGTTTGCTGCAGAACTAGATGTAGTGTAGAGGAACCACATGGCAATCCAACTATCAGAACTAAACCAGAGTAATCTTTCTAATCCTTTTCTTTAGTTGTCTTGTGAAGATTAATCATCCGATTTTGGGTTATTAGTAGGTCTAGTTCAGACTTAAAATAGCAAAGCCAGCATCCCAGACAATTAAGTATTCAAAACATGATTTATGTTCCGCTTCAAACAACCTAGTGTGGAAAGTCAAAGGTGGAATGGGCTCATAGCAAATTCACCAAAACCTTCATTCAAGTACCAACCATTTCAGTTTAGAAGCATGAAGCATGTAGCCGACACCATCTGCATTTTCCTCAAATCTTGGCACCTCTTATGAACTAGCCAGATTCAAATTGTTTCTTTCCTTCACTGAGTGTGTAGCTTTGTTTCCCTGAGGAGCCTTATTTCTCCATTCAAATTTCCACTTTATATTCACTTAGGTATAATTTATGCCAGCACCTAGCTTCTCTAGACATTAAGAAACAAGAAATTCTGTCAGCCTCATCAATGTGTAGTTAAATATCCTCCATGATTATGAATGTATCCAAAGAAATAGACTAGCAACTGGCATGTGATAGTCAATGAATATGTATTTACTAACAGAAGTAGAAGCAGTTCAACTACCACATTGTTTCACATTCCACAAACCAGTTTAATCAATTAACTCTCCAGAATTATTCCTTTAAATTTTCAATTATCCAACAGATAATGATTGAAGACTTGGGAAATATTGAAATTTCCATGTGGGAAAGATTCGTGTGAGACATACAGATTCACAGGAAGATTATATTTTTCCATAAGTCAATCTTTTTATGTTCATTTTCTTAGCTGCAATCTGACTTGTTTCTATGCCGTAACTTAGTATTTTATGTACTTTAGATTTTACACAAATTGCAGATTTTAACCTAAATAACTAGTGATTTCTCAGCTCTGTTCTTAATCTACACTTGTTAAACTGCAGTACTTCCCCTCAGCATTGTGCTAATACCCCATTGATGTATTTCACCTTGCTGTAAGACATCTCCTGCACCACCACCCGAGTCTGGGATTATCCTACAATCACTGCCTCTCAGCACTACATTATGTTTTAACTGGCATCTTCTTTTCTTCTACATACATAAGATATAAAGTTACACTGTCTTAGAAAACACAGGTTATTAGAAGGAATAGTTGTAATTTTCTACTTCAAAGTCAATAATTTCCTTGTTTTCCCAGCCACTCTCCCAACATAGATATATATGTTAAATGTTTAATTAGAAAAACTATCCAAACACAGGTCAATTTTATATAAAATATTTAATCTTTAAAACACAGGCTATTCATGTCACATAAATAGTTTCAATTTTAGGTTAGCTGCTTATGGCGAGCAGACGTAGCAAGTGTGACGAATAAGAATAATTTAGATACTGTCACTTATAGGAAAGTCTGAACTCTATGACTCACCATACTAAAATTTCAGAGACTTGAATACTATTTTGCTAAATTTCAAAACATTTCTTCACTTCCTCTAATGTTTTCTGTAGTTGTTACGTACTCAATATTCAAATGAAAGCAAAATATTTTTTTCTTTCAACAACAAAAATACCATCAAAAAATAAAATGGTCAGCTGAAAACTCATTTAATAGGCGTAAAGTGGAAGATTATCTTTCTTTAAAATATCTTACTGTTACCAAACAGCGTTTCCTGAATCATGTTTTTAAATGCAGGGTCACAAATCAGATAAAGGGAATGAGGTTAAACTGGCTTTTCATAACAATTCTTCCTATTTAAGATTCCAATTAAAAATGTACTAGAACAGTTGAAATTTTCAGTTGGCACACTCAGTTTCCCAGAGTCTGTTATCTCTTGGTGAGGAAGGAGATGCTGGTTATTTACCTTTGGTTCCTTTCCAGAAATGTAACTTTGTTTTTGTGTGAACATTAAAACAGTAAGACTTGACAACATTACAGTTATTCTTTCTTGGTTGATTTCAATAGAAGAAAAAATACTAAAATAACCTAATAGCACTGCTCTAATCTGAAAGAAATTACAGTAAATTTCACAAAATTGAAAGGAAGAGGGAAGGTTTTTCTCTCAAGTTACTAAATTAAATCTAGAACATATTTCTACTTAAGTTGACTTTTTCTTAAAATAAGTACATAACTTAAAAATACCATGTTTACCACCCTCTTTCTGTGAACTTTAATACATTTATTATTATTGTTACACATACTTGCTTCAAAATCCTGTCCTCCAAATAGAAACTGGGTCAGTATGGCAGTCAGAAAGAAAAGATCACTCTAAAATTCTCATTCAGCTATTATTTTCAAACACTTAAATGATTTTAAAAAAATGTTTTTTAGTACTTCCCAGAAGTAACAAAAGGAACTCAGTTCTCCCTTTCTTTCCTCTTACACCCCTAACAAGAGAAGGTAACAGTGAAAATTAACACAGCCAAAAGACAGGCAGAAAAGGATAGTGTGACAGGCAGAGGGAATGGACCTACAGACCTGACCAGGCAACTCCTAGAAACTGAGAGCTTCCTGCCTCAACACACAGCAGACTAACTTCACCCTCAGTCCTTGCGCTTACCTGTTAAGGCACTTACTCAACCCCTCCCCACCCTACCCACAGTTGTCATATAAAAACCACTATTTCATTTGAGTGAATTTCGCTGGGTAATGGTAAGCTGAAAAACAAAACAAAAATAATGTTGACCATTTTTTTTATATAAAACTGTTGCATCAAGAGAAAGGTTGTGTTTTATTTTCTGAAATGAGCACAAAGTACACCTTTCACAATAACACTGAAAGCAGGTGCAAAGACTGACAGTGACCTTTGACTAAAGGTAGCTTTGTAAAAAGAAAATACCAAATAAATCAGTGCCCTTTCTGATTGTTGTAAAACGGAGGGTGAGGGAAGGGGTTGGTTGTTACATAAAAGTTGGTCCAAACTTACAAAAAAAGCACAAGTGTGCATAGTTCAGAAGATCTGCAACAGGGCCATAAAACATTATGTCCCTAATGTTAGCATCCACTTAAAACTGCAAGAATACAAAATAAAATTGTTAACTAAAATCTGTGACGATGTACAATCAATAGAGCTAGTTTTAAGAACAGCATGAATTTAAGCAAAGTTTTTTTTTGTTTTGTTTTTTTGTTTTGTTTTTTCACTATTGTATGCAAGACCCTTTTCCACATAAAAATAAAGCTGTTGTTGAATTAATATTATTCAAGTCTCTTGGATTGCTGCCTGAAATTGCAGCTAGAAAAGTCTTTCCAGATAAAAATGATGTGCCTGAGGAAAAACAGATACTCAGTATGGTAACCCTCTGCCTCGACCTCTGCCAGCTGATGTGCTAATGTGTCCCCTGTATCCTTGTGAGTATCCAGGTCCTTGAGCAGGAGAAGTCCAGGTCTGTCCATGCATGAGGCTAGGGCCACCTGGATTTTCCTGTAAGTTACCACCATAGTTATAGTTGTGCATCTTTGCTGGCAAGGGATGAGTACTCTCTGGCCCTGCGGAAGGGTCGTTATTGTTTGTGAGAACTGCGATAGGACCATGGCTATATTCAAATCTATGGTCCTTGTCTCCACTAAACAACATGGGACCAGCATTGAGGTAAATGTCTCCATATCCAGCTACTGAACTGGGAAATGACTTGGAAAAGGCAGAAGTTTGAGGTGGACCACCAGTGTGAGATGAAGCAGTACTGTAGTTATCCAAAGACTGAATATCTGAGTTTCCAATGAAACTACGTGGTTCCAATGGTGCAGCCGCAGAACTACTTCCTAGACCATCGCTGCTAACATAAGGAGCGGCAGAGAAAGAAGATGCAAAGTTGTCCTTATAGTCTGAAGTGGGCACATACGTGTCCCCTGTGGGATAATCAATACCACCTTCTCTCTTGGGATCATCCTGGGGCTGATGCTGAGCAAGCAGCTGTAAGAGGGCTGCCTTTACTCCAGCATGTGGGTCAGTTAGTGAAGAACTAGTGGTAGGGACATGCTGGTTTTCTGTCCGATAATCCAGGTCATCCTCAGTGACTGGCGGTGGTTCAGGAGGCTCAGGAGGTCGCTGATCAGGAGGCAGAATCCGAGGCCGGTCTGGTTCTGGTGTCAACTCCAATATCCTCCTGTCTTGGTGCTGGATGAGGTCATCTTGCCCTAAATAAAACAAAACCAAGAGTCAAATACTACCATGGAAAACAAAATGCTCAAAATGATCACACATTCCATCTCTGACAAAATGCAAAAGGAGACCTCATGAGTGTTCACATTGCCCTACCACTTAAACCTAAGATCACTGAAGGAAAAAATACACTAGCTTTTCAGAGGTTCTCCATACACTTGTACTTAAAGCTTAAGGAGTAAATTGCTACTATACATACATTTATCCTTCTGTATCCAGAAAAGCGTTATTTTAGATTTACCTGTGGTATTCATAATAATATAGACAATTTGCTAAACAAATCTACTCAAGGAAGTAAATAGAATAGGAAGCCACCTGTCACCAGTGACCTGAGAATCCTTTGTCTTTACAGATGTCAGTGAACAGATAATGCTGTAGATAACAGCTCTTAGCCAATCACTCACCAGATCCCGGAGTGCTGGGTTCTGGAGGTGGCCTGAGCTGTAAAGGAGCTTCATGTCCAGATCCATTCTCCCTCTCCTCTAGCATGGCATCTTTCTGTTTTGACTGCTGAGCCTTTATTAACTGAGTCAAAAGAACTGCAAATGCACTCTGCACAGCAGCCTGGGCAGCATCAGTTTCCACTTTAGGCTGGATGGTCTGTGAAGGCTGAGCTCCTCCCAATGGCTTTGAAGACTCCTGCTGTGGTGTTGATGGATCTGTCTGTTTATCACCTGTTGCCAAAATTCCAGCAGGAAGGTTTATTTTATTTAGCTGCTGTTGCGTCTCAGAGTTTACCTTAATGTTCAACACTTGGACAAAATCAGCCATATTAACACTTGATTTAGACTGTAGTAGGTTTAGAAGAATTGCCAATTCACTGTGGTTTAACGGCTGTCCAGGGCCTGTTATTACTAAAGACAAAATGTATTAATTAGAACTGCCATAATTCATAGTTTTCCCCACCCCCACAATGTCTTTATTACACAGTATTAAAATTACATTTGAGGAAGAGTGTTTCAGAAACAATGTGAAAAGGGCACATTAGTCTATTCACTCCCATGACATCCAAACTCTTAACTACAACATACATCAAAACTACAATCTATTTTGGATAATTCACCTTTAGGAGTATATTTTTCACAAGAGAAACCAAGACTACCACCAGATCCCATGCACAGATTTAACCAGGAACTATCACTGTGTTGGTCAGAAATGAATGATGACAACTGCTCACAGTGTCACGTACTTTCTAAGCATTTTGTAGCCTTTATCGCTCACAACCACTTTTTAAGGGAGTATCTATTATTATCCTAAAAGAGTGGATAATTTGCCCAAGGTCCTAGATTCTGAAATTTAATTCTGAATGTAGTCTCCAAATTCTTTATTATGCTATCCACTTAAAAAAAAAATGAAGTTCACTATGCAAAGAACTTTGTAGGTATTAAAACTAACATTTTATAGACTCTGAAAAAAATCTATTTTTATTCAGATAACTTAAAAAAGTTAAGCCATTTGGATTAGAAAGACCTACAGAAACAGGCGTATTGCATTAACTCATTACCAACAGGACACACCTATTCTAGAACTGGGTTCTTGGAGAACAACTTGAAACTTCACTTTTTGAAAGCTGTCAACTAGTCAAGCATAGTGGCACACATCTTTAATCCCAGTCCTTAGGAGGCAGAGATGGGTGAATCTTTTTGAGTGTGAGGCTAGGACACCCAGGGCTATACAATGAGACCAGACAGATGACAGATAGATATGAATGAAATAACGGAGTATAAAATAGCCTTCTAAATAGCAGATTCCAATCTTCTAAAATAAAGTGACTTAGTAATAATGATCCATCAATGAGATAAAGAACTTCTAGTGCGGTTTTGGCTGTCTTCCTGTGTTTGTTACTCCTGAAGCAACCATAGTAATTAAATACTGAACTTCACTGACTAGTGTTAATGAAAGGTATATTTCTGACTCCTAAACTATAGTGTGAGTAGCCATGAAACTTTTGTGCTGGCACAAATAATATAGTAATGTCAAGTTTACCCAATAAACCTTGCCATTTATCTTTTTGCCATAATATGTTTTAACAGTAGAACAAATCATTCAACACAGAACATGAAGCAATGTGAAAAAACAAGCCACGGAAGCATTACTGACCAGGTGCTACATTTGAGTTGCTTTGAGATTTCAACTGTGCAGGTGGCAGCACACCCTGGGGCGTATTAGTTCTGCTGTCATCTAAGCCCAGAGACAGGTCCTTTCTGGGGGCTTTGATTGTGGAAAGATCATCAGTCATGCCCATCTGTTTCTGTCGTCTTCTTTTTTTACTCCATAATTCATGACAATCTTGCCACAAAGGAAGACTGAAAAAGATAGATGAATATTAAATCACAAATGCTATAACAAATGCTAATGTTACAATGTACCACTAAAGCTATTCCTCTCCCACAAACCATTCTAAAAAACTTTATACATACATCTAGTAAAATTCCATCATACTTCAGGGTTTTAAAATCAGTGATGGACTAATTATTTCTCTTTTAAAAATTTGTCCTAATTTTTATTTAAAAAGTTTATTCATGCATATGTGTTTGATGAAGTACATCTCACATACGCCCCTTCAAATTCCTCTTCCTGTATCTCCTAAACCTTTATTCCCTCCCAATTTCATGTATTCTGTCTCTCAAAACTCCCTAGGTTCACTTAGTGCTACCACTATGTGCACGGGGACAGGACTACCTACTGAATATGGTACATTCTAAAGGGGCCACATCCCTCAAGAAAAGGGTGACCCTCCCTTCCCAGCAGCCACTAATTGCCAGTATATTCTCAGCTGGGAGTGGCCTTCCTGGGATCTTGTCTGGCTTGATCCCAAGTGGGCCTTGTGAATACATTCATTGCTGTGCATTCATATGTACAAGTACCCTGTTGAAAAGATGAACTGCTTTTGTCCTCTGAATAATCAATACATAACTGTTCATCAAAATTATGAATATATATTAATAAAAGCTGGCTATTATCCTTGGTATAACCTTTAAAACCAGTTCTTACAGCACACTGTACACTGAACAGGATTTCTGAAAAAGGATGCAGAAACAATCTATTTGTAGAAGCCAGACATAAATAAAAAGAGTAAAGGCTAGAACATAAGATTCATATAAAACTTTTTAGTAAAATCTTTTCACTTTTTAGTAACATATTTATTACTGTTCCCAACTGCATTGGAAATAAACTGATTCTGTGAGTCTCAAGAATGGGTGATCAGGCACAGAGAGGCTCATTGCTCAGCAACTGTGTGATTAGTGACTACCAAAATCAGCTGATTCTACAATAACTTCATCCTAATATATAATTCTGTAACACTAAACACTAGAAAATAACTTTTTCTTAAAGACAAAAATACTTGATTTATAAATTTTTTTTTATCCCAGTAATAAAGCCCATGGAAACTTACTATTACTTTCCTCTAGCTTAAAGGTGAGAAAATTAAGGCTTGGAAAGGTTAATAAACTTGCCCAGAGTATCTAGATTCTTTTAAGCAATGCCATCTAGTGGTATGTACCTGCTGTTCTCAACTTGGATGTGTATCTCAAGAGGTACACAAGGACTTTCCCAAGAGTGTGCTGAGGTTTTATGGGGACTTCATTTCCATATGTACTCTGTTTAAAGACTCAACTAGAAGGATTTCCTGAATGCTCAAGTAAATAATTTTTTCACAATTACTTTCTCATAAAATAAAGGCATATGCAACTGAATGGTTGAATCTTAGCAATATAATATTAATAAAAATGTCATTTCCACAGGATTACAAAACAGCATGACACCTTTGTATAAAATGAAAAACAACTACATTTTTTAAATGTAATTTTTTATGAATACATACAGATGGTAACAGAAAATATATACAAGAATAAGGAAACGGGAATGATGGTTACCTCGGGAAGAAGAGGGCAAGGGAACACGTGGGTAGAAGGAGGGGTTATGATATGATTAAAGTCAGTTATTTTCAAGGTTTCTAGCTTTTGCTTGGTAGGCTCATGGCTGCTTATTAACATTTAAAATAACTAATTAAAGTAACTAAAATAAATAAAAGAGAGCCATGCATGGACCAATGATGAGTGACACAAGGATTATGATTAAACCAAGTCTATGCACCTGAGGTCCGAAAACAAAACAAAGGCATACCTCTCAGCCATCTTACTATGGTGCATTGCCTCAGCGTGTAAAAACCTCCTGGAGTAACAAACAAAGGGATAATTTGAAATATTGATACTGGGAAGCTTTAAGGCATCAAAAACCCTCCAAAAGACTTTCCTTTCTGGAAATGTGTCTGTGGTTTATGATGTGGGCTTTAGCCTCTGTTGGGATTCTGATTTCAAATATACTACAGTACTACAGATTAGGGTAAATGAAATCATTACACCTCCTCCACTCTAACAGCCAAGAAATACAATGTTCTTGTGGAAAAGCAAAGAAATCCAGATAAAGGATTTGTTTGTTCCCTTCCACAACTTAAAGATAAGAGAGTCATTATGAATTACCTTAACACTCATCTCTATGAAACATAAACATAATCTTATAATGATCTAAAATGGCACAGATTAAGGACACTGATTCTCTAAACAAATCAGGCATGTTCTCCAAATAACCAAAAGTGTGTGCTTTGAAGGTTCAAATGCTGGCTCAGCCACTTCTTAGCTGTCTTGTCAGGCAAGTAACTGGACTTCTGTATCTCAGTTTTCTTTTTTTGAAATGAGATTAACAATATTACCTATTTCCTAGGGATATAAATAAGATGTTAATGTGTAACAGGGCATCCTTGGACAGAGCCACTCACAAAGTATGCATGATATTTGTTTTTGTCTAAAAGTTTGTTTATTAAGTCATCATGAAATATTTATTCTTTTTATAGATGGTCATATTACTGTGTATTTCATGCATTTTATATTGCTAATGAGGTATAAGCTAGCAGCCATCTAATTTGCTTTTTAGTTTTATATATATATATATATATATATATATATGTATGTATGTATGTGCATGTAACTTTTTAAAGTTACAAAGACATTAGAAAAGCTGACAAAGCATCTACTACAAATCAGTGGATTTCTGATTTAGTACTTTTTATCATTTACTTGTTGAAAATAACTTTTTAACAATTAGATTACTATTGAAGGAAAAATAAAAAATGTTTGATATATACACTTCTCAAAGGAATACCATCACTACTTCATAGTTCCTCTTATATATCAAATAGAGGGTGTTAAACTTTTCACTTTAAAAACTAAATCAATGTCATTATAACCTTGTCCTGACAATTTTAGCGATGTATCTAAGAACATACATTCCGGAACAGTTTCAGAGAATACCCCTAAAGTGTACTGCAATATTCACTTACTTTTTAATAGAAAACTACAGTAAGGAATATTTTGATAAAAATTAAGTGAGTTATAGAGCCTTGTTTGACAGGAATTACAGAGTTTACAAAGGAAAAAAAAACCCTACAAGTATTTTAAGTCATAACAAAAACTGGTAGAACCAGTAAAAATAAAATAAAAAAAATTTAAAAAAATTAATGATTAATGTCTAATTAAGCCTACAGGTCACATGACTTCCTTAACTGTCAGAAGACCTACAGGAGAAAGACATTTCAAATGACCTCACTTTTTTTGTTTTTGTTTTTTAAATGTATGTGTTTTGCCCACAAATATGTCTCATCCAACATACGTGTGTTTGATGCCCACAGAAGTCAGAAGAGGGCATTGAATTCCCTTGAAATAGAGTTTTAGACAGTGGTGAACCACCATTTGGGTGCTGGAAACCAAACTCAGTTCCTATGCAACTAATGATCTTAACCACTGAGCAAACTGCTCCTGTCCCAATCTCACTTTTTGATTAAAACAAAAAACAAAAAACAAAAACCTTTCGATACGTAATGCAGAAGGAGTTCAAAACCAGTGAGTGCTTATTTGCAAGGGCACTCATTAAAACAAAAAATTTTAATTAATGTAAAATCATGTCTCAATCTACATTAAATAGGACTGATTCAGAAAAATGTAAATTACTACAGTTACTTACAGGGAAAGCTCAGCTCAATCACTTTTAGTAGATTGAATCTCTAACAAAATTCATTCGTTTCAGAACACTGAAATGTGTATACTAATATAGCACCAAATAGCCTATATTAATATTCATATATGATACATTATAAGAGATATTTTAAAACTGAAGTCTATTTATATACATATCCTTGTTTTAAAAAGTACAATAACACAATGTAATATTAGTTACATTAGAATAAAAATATAAGAAATAATGGAAATTCAAGGTAAAAACAGAAAAATGCCCCAAATGTTGAACATTTTCTAAGTGACCATACAAATTGAAAGGCAATTTAGACACCAATGGACACATTTACAAGAGTAATGTAACTACAATACTTAAAAAATGTTAATTATAAAGTTCATTATTACATCTTTTGCAACCTGTAAATTTGGTTTTAGAAGTTTAGCAACTGAAAATAAGCTTGATACAATCTTACTACAATTCTTTCATGTGGATTAAGTGATTCGAATTAGCACTGCCAATTATAGGGCAAAATCATATTATCTTCCTATTGGTGTACTCTATCAGGAAACGCTTGTTAACTTCTGGGTATTATTCTTGCACTGAAAAATATTAATGTAATCTTGATCATAGAACAGCAATCAAATTCAAATTATGGAATACTCTGCTGAACAGCTATTTCAGGCTCTCAAAAAATGCCTTTATTGGAAATGGAAATGAAGCTTAGTGGCAGCAGTTGCCTGAGCATATGTGAAGCCCTTGGTTTGATGTCCAATACCAAAAAGAGAAGTCAGTGTCATCAAAACCTTTTCTAAGAATGCGCAAAGAGTGAAGTTCAATGCGAAGTAAACACAGTATGTGAGTTCTGACAAATCATTCAATCCTGGCTCCCTAAACAGATTGTAAAAAAAAAAAAAAAAGTTATTGGACTACCACTAGGGAGACTTGAATAAGCACTATTCGTTATTGCGATGCTTCATGCTTTATAACAGTCGTATGTGTAACAAAGTTTCAGTTTCTGTATACTCATGCAACAACTTAATATTCAACTATTTCAGAAAGTTTATGAAGTAACAAAAGAAATGTGTCCACACAGCTATAATTATTGAATCTAGGTAAAGAATATGTGAATGCTCATTTTTCCTATTCTACTTTTCTGCAGGAGAAAAGGCAAAAGTTAACAACAACAACAACAACAAAAACCTTTGATAGGAGACTAGAATGAAGCCACTTAGAAGAGACTACTAATATATTCTAAATAAACAAAATAATAAATAAATACTAAACTACTAAACACTTGTTCGGCCATGTCTGATCTAGGTGCAGTGGTGCACACCTGTCATCCCAGCACTCAAAAGGCACAGACAGGAGGATCTTGAGTTCAAGGCCAGCCCGTATCACACAATCAAACTCCCTGAGTCAAAAACAAACAAACAAAAAAATCAAAAAACCTGAAACAACAACAACAACAACAAAAAACTATTGAATAACTTCTGCATGTCAGATGATAGTTACTTTTATCTTTCCAACTTCCCCATGGGCCATTTATATATAGTTCAATAAAATCTTAATGAAGTTTATCATGACAAGTCCTATGGAAATAAAATTCCATATAACTGATAAGTGGAAGAGCCAGGATTTGAACTCTAAAGCTCATGCTTATCCATTTAAAATACGTGAATTTTATTACACCAAAGTATTTTATTGGAGATAGATAGGTTTGCTTCTAATACTACTAATCACGTTAACAATTACTAAGGAAATAACTTCAAAATTTTAGATCCTATCATGGAGAGGCAAATGAACTATCTTCTTCCCAACTAATCCTAGACAAATTTTGGCAGCTCTAAGAAGATTCAAGAAACTAGCTATTCTAAATTCTCCAAACTATTTTCCCTCCATGATAAGAATCATTCCAAGCATGCTTTAACAATCTTTTAAATAGTAATAAGGATTTTCTATTGTGCAAGATATGTCACAGAATATTTTCAGAATTTTTGTTTCCTATTAAACTGAGGTCAATTTCAGAGCTGGCACCACCCTTTACCATATTTGTATTCTTGGGCAAGTTTTTTAACCTCTTTGAGCCTGCTTCCTCCTCTGTTAAGCAGTGGTAATAATAATAATACCTACCGTAGAGGGTTGTAAAGATTAAGCTTAGCATAGAACTCAAAGCTCTGGCTAAGGCAGCGCAGCGCGACTAGAAATTTAGGCCTGACAGACGTGTTCCACCATAGTGAGATTCTGACTCTTACAGGTGAAACATATCACTACCCTTCATCAGCTGATGAAATGGTAGAGGCTTTTTTGGCAGTTCTATGGTAGACTCAACAATACACAAGCGTTCTTGATGTGGTAATCATATAAGTTTCTGATGTTCTGCTAACTCTTTCAACTTAGGCATGGAATATCTACTGATCATGACAACTAAGTTAAAAGTTTTCAAAGCTGTCCAGATTCTGCAAATATGAAATCTAAAATAAAGAAAGTCACTTACTCTGGTGGAGGCATTTTGGAGGGTTCCACATCTCGTAGAAACTCACACTGAAGAGCCTGCTCAGCAGTGCAACGCTTACTGGGATCCAAGGCAAGCATGTAATCAAATAAGTCGAGTGCAGCTGCAGGAATACTAGCACCAGAGGATACAGTAAGTCAAGCACAGTCTTCACACAAGCTCTGTGCTTCTGTGAGCACTTATTTTAAATATAAGTATTTGGCATCAAATTTGAATAGTAATTTAAAATTATATTTTAAATACCAAATGCTTTACTCGGATTACCTATATCTTTAAAATCATTACTTAAGTAACTAATAAATCTTGTTATAGAACACTATAAACAAATAGGCAACTGTAGGTGATGACTATTTTAAAACTAATTTAGTAATCAGTTGAAGTATTAATGAAATACTGGTTATAATTGCAGTGTTCTGCTCAAGAATGTATCAATTTTCATTTCAAGAACTATCGTTATTTTTAGCAAACAATTACCTTTTATTACTCCATGGGCAATTTACTGTTATAAATTAAAAACTGACTAGCCTTCTAAAATAAAATAAAAACCTATGCTCAAGTCACATGAAAACTGTTTCAATAAAGTTTACAACACTACTATTAAAGTTTTTTTCATGTAAACAAATAAAGCCTAATGGCCAGTCACTGACTCTATGAGTCACTTCAAATGCAGCAAAGGGAAATGTGCAACACAACACACTAGAAGAAGAGCTGCAATAACTCCATCTCAGGTCAAAACAACATTTATGGAATTCTTAAGAAATGATTGTCTGAGCTGTGTGTGCTAGGGCACACTTACGATCTCAGCACTTGTGAGGCCATCAATACCAGGAATTCAAGGCCAACCTCAGCTACACAGAGAACTCAAGGCCAGTCTGTGAAACTCAGCTTTGAATTACAACAAAAGACAAAAAGAGAGAGAGAAGAGAGAGAGAGAGAGAAAAGAAAGAGAGCGAGAAAGAAAGAAAGAAAGAAAGAAAGAAAGAAAGAAAGAAAGAAAGAAAGAAAGAAAAAGAAGAAAGAAAACCAAAAAACTTAAACTTCAAAAAAGCTTCAAATAAGTATTCATTGCAATATGGATATTTAAGCATCCCTTTCTTACAAAACAAATTCTTCTCTTAATTTCCGCCGATATTGCTTCTTTGGTTTCATGGTGTTGAAATATGGCAGTTTGATTACATCAGGCCACACTGCAGGACATGGACTCCCACATATACGGCTAAACAACACACACACAAAAAAAGGAATTTTATCATTACAAATGACATACAAAAATTAATAGACACGATTGTTAAAAAAAATCAACTAGTTGTTAAGGACATGAAAGCCCTGATACGAGGTATCAGAAGTTTAAATATTTTAGTCTTCACAAATTAATTTGAAAAATCCCCAAATTTTCCACAGATATTTTCTGTTAAAAGATCTTCTTATTAAACAAAATCTTAAAACACAAGTGATATTTAAAATATGTGGCCTATGTGTTATAAATTAAGGAAATGGCTTAGTATCTGTCTCACTCTAGTTTGGGGTTGTTGGGATGGTGTCCTCTCATAACTTAAGGTAGATTGATGCAAACTTCCTACCCACTACTGCCTCTAGATGCAAACAAGAGCACTCAAAAGGTAGTAATCTTGAAATACACAGTTCTGCAGTTTCAGCAGAGTCCTGGTCACACATATTTATACATTTTAATTTCTCTAGTCTTTGACTATGCCTTGACATTCCTCAATAGTTTGGTATAAACATATAGGTAATCACATTGGGAAAAAAGCTTTAGCATATAAAAAAATCACATATTATAGCATTAATAAAATTGTCAGTAAGGCTTAACACGGTAAGAGAAAATGTGGGTCCATCACTGCAACTATTAATGCCTATTTCCTTGTCTCTTCTGCTTAAAATTCAAATTTCCAAACCTCTCAGGAAATGTTACCTCTTAAAGAATGGGCTCCGATAGGATCCCAAAAGGACACAACTACACGCACATGAGCCTCATTCCCAATCAATGCATTTCTTCCCACAGACTGTTCCTTCATTTATGGGACTGTATTTCTTCCTACATTCTAAGCAACTGTATCCTCATGACCATTTACCCAACAAGATCTTCTTTCTCAAAGGCTATGCAGAATGGGCAGTCCTTCATATGCTTTTTTTGTTTCTTTAGCACTTGATTCATCCTTTGTATTCTAACTGTATGCCTAGCTGTTTTTCTTGGCCCCAGAAACAATGATACACATTAATAATATAGAGTACACTAGAAGAGAAAAATGAAGGACACTTTCAGCTGCTGATATAAGAGAAAATTTAAGTGAGAGAAGAGTTGAAGATTTTTGGTTTTAATTCCAAACCATAGCCAGGGGGAGAGGGGGAGAATAAATGCATGTATTACAGGCAAAGAAAAAACAGGCAAAGGCATACAAATAGCAAAGAACAGACATATAACAGGAAAACTAAATAAAACAGTATAATTAGAATTTATGTAGTTCAAGGGAGGTGAGCTGAAAGAACAGACTCCGGATTATGTGATGGAGTTTTTAACCTGCCTTTTACTTTAGGTTTGAATCCCAGGTTTGGTATCAGTCTAAACATAAAAACTTAAGAATCTGTTCTTTTGTATAACAGTGATCAATTTTACTTCAAAGCTATGAAATGAATTAGCACCTGCCTTTGACAGCTACAATGAACATAAGCTAAAGAGTTTTAATTGTTTTATTATTACATGTGCTGTTGGAATATAAGTATTAAAAGTTACCAACCAATAGCACCATGCAAGACGTTAGAATCTTGATGTTCTAAACTTACTTTACATTTCCATCCTAAATATAATCTATTTCCCTCAGTTTTCAGTATTTTTCTGCATTAAGACCTTATGTTTCCTGTTAACAGCTTTCTTTTTTTCCTGTTTTGAATGTTATCACCCATTGCATCTTCTAAAGAGTAAATCTGGAAATATTTATATAGGAAAGGGTTGAAATTGAGGCTTTGTAGATAATACACAGAATGTAATGCAACACAGTGTTGCATACTTAGCAATTCTCAAACAGTGCTAAAATGCTGATGATGGCATAGTATATGGTAATTTTGATCTGTTTTTTTATAGGAGTGCTTTGAATTTACTCCACGGAAAAGCTAATGAATTCTGGTTTGAGAAAAACACAGAATACACATTGAAATATATTCATAAACATACACAAAAAATTCCCACATTTCTACAACAAAGAATCTATTCAATGAGCCAGATATGGTGGTACACCATGGGAGAAGAGGGAAGAACAGTGAGGTTGACAGGGGACTAGGGAGGGGAGTACAGTGTGATATAAAATGAATAAATTATAATTAATAAAAAATAAATTAATTTTAAATAAAAGAATTCAAAGCAATTAAAAGATATCTATGTATTCTCAAAGAATGTTAGGGAATCAAACTTTAAGCAACTTTTATAATACTTAATATGAGAATCAAACATGTTAATAGATGTTAACTAGAAAGTGCAATCTTCCTCCTTAGCATTTTAACAAGTCCGTCTTCAGATCAACACTTACGGATGCCTTTGATGTGCTTATCTAAATGGGATCAAACTGTGAAACTGCTCTTATGCTGCTTTTCTGCATCCTACCCACAGCCTGAAAGTTCCTTTTATCAACTCTAAGTATCACTGGACTGAGCTCTTCTACCCCTCTCACTCACTTATATACATAAAACCAATCAAGTACACATGTGCTTGGGGTCTTTACTTTGCTGAGCCTAATTTACATTACTACCCAAACATGACTTTCCATATATATAAATATATTCTCATAATTTCCCAAACCCTTATATTTTAGCAATTAGTTTTGTCTGTGCCCACCCAGAACCAGAAAATAGAAATATGGACTTTCTCTCCTTCAGACTCCACGCCATTCTTGGTATATAGTAAAGCCACACAAACATGACATCAACATTGTTCATGCTGGGCATAGTGGCACATCCTAGCATGTGGGAGGCAGTCACAAGCTTGAGGCCAACCTGCTCTACAAAGTGATTCAAAGGCTAGCTGGGTGAAACAGTAAAAACATGTCTCAAAAATTTAAAGAAAAAAAAAATTAGGTCAAATAACTGATTTGCTATCCTCTATATTACAGTCTATTGTCCTTGCTTTTTAGAGTTCTCATGTAATTCCACTGATTCACCTATATATTGTACCCAAGTAAATTGGTTACTGTAATTTGGTTTTAACAAGCTATGTTAAGTCTGGCGAGGTAGCACACACCTGTCAATCCCAGCACTTGGGAGGCAGAAAGTAACACAGAGGCAGAGACAGAGACAGAGACAGGCAGAGACAGGAAGACCTCCATGAGTTCAAGGCCAGCCTGGTCTTCGGAATGAGTTCAGGATAACCAAGGCTACACACACACACACAAATAACCCTATCTCGAAAAACTAAAAACAACAAAACAAAAACAAGCTATGTTAAGTTCTGCTTTTTTAAAAAAAAGTCCTTTCTGGACTTTTTTATGTTCTTATCGTCCGCCTATCCCCTTCATAGTTACTTTCACATTTATCCTTCCACAGATATAAAATGAAATGAAATAAAATAAAACAAAATAGTGAGAAAGCCCATGTGTGGAAACCCTGGTCAGGAATGCAAGGAAAGACAACAGGACCAGAGAGCTGGCTCAGCAGTTAAGTGCATGTACTGTTCCTACAGAAGATCAGGTATTTCAGGCGCACCCTGTTCTGACTCTTCAGCACTGCATGCACAAGATTTACACGCATATGTGCAAGGAAAACCCTCATCCCACTCGCCTTTAATCCCATAACTCCAGAGGCAGAGGCAGATCTCCAAGTTTGAGGCCAGCCGAGCCTATAAACCAAGTTCCAGGACAGCTAGAACAGAGAAACCCTGTCTTTAAAAACAAAACAAAAAAAAAACAAAGAACAAAAAAAAACAACAACAACAAAACCCACAACAAAACACAAACAAAAAAATTCCATTCATCCATATGTAATTTTTTGAAGTTTTAGTTGTTTTTTTTTTTTTCTTTCTTTCTTCAAGCGAGAGTCCTAGCATATATAACTCTGGCTGTCCTGAAACTCACTACATACATCAGACTGGCCTCAAACACAGAGATCTGTTTGCTTCTGCCTCCTGAGTTCAAAAAGTAAAGGAATGTGCCACTACTTCCAGTTGATAATTTTTTTTTGTAAATAAGATTACAACATGGACCTGGAGAGATAGCTCAACGGTTAAGAGCACATGCTGCTCTTGCAAGGGAACCCACAACTGATGGCTCACAACCACCTATAACTCTAGCGCTCATGTGCAAAAACCCACATACTAAAAATAAAAAAGCAAGCAACATTTAAGACAGGATAAACTGCCATTTTAAAAAGCCCTTTAAAGTTTAGCAATCAAAAATAAAATGTCTCTCCAAAATAGCTATTTTAATATTTAATTATGTGTATTATATGGATCTATATATACATTTGTGGAATCCAGAAGAGGGTATCATATCCCCTGGAATTGTAATTACAGGCAATTGTTATCTGTCTGATATGGGTGCTAGGAACCAAATTTAGGTCCTCTGCAAGAGCAACAAATGCTCTTAACAGCCATCTCTCCAGCCCACCGATGCAACTGTTTCCAAAATCAGTGTTCCAGGGGCAAATATGCTAGTGATTTTATTAGAGGCATGTCCTCCTACCCTACTGTACTTATTTGATACACATTTTCAAAAGGTAGTTTTCTTTATAAATTGTTACACTACAAATATATCTTGATACATTATGAGTCCTTTAATCTTATTATTTTAATCAACCTTTTTGTTTTGAGGCATTTTAGGTGACTTTCTGACATTTTTAACATACTATGTACATACATATACAATATTATATACGAATTATTTCCAAAAACCTATCTTGTCCTGATTCACGTTGCTAATACTACTGTGACTGACTTGTATGTCTAAAAACTAGTAAGCAGCAATACTAGAAGGCAATTTTTCTTTCCCTTCTTTTTCTAATATTTTACCATTAAACATTATTCTGGCTGTTACTGATACACATTTTTAAATATTATTTTATTTTTTGGTTTGAGACAGGGTTTTTCTGTGTAGCCCTGGCTGTCCTGGGCTCAACTTGTAGACCAGTTTGGCAATGAACTCACACAGATCTGCCTGCCTCTGCCTCCCTGACTACTGGGATCACAGGCGCCTAGCTTACCAATACACATTTTTACTGTGTTTAATACACCCTTATATTGGGCTGGACAGATAACTCAGAGGCTAAGAGCAATGGCTAATCTTCCAGGGGTTATCAGTTTAATTCCCAGCAACCAAATGGTGGCTCACAACCCCCTAAAATGGAATCTGATACCTTTTCTGGTGTATATGAAAGCAGAGCACTCTTGCTTTATACATAAAATTAATTAATTAATTAATTAAATATTCCCTTACATTAAAGAGCTTACATCCACAGCAAATGTGTATTTAAATCTATCAAACAGATTATTCAATTATTAAAATGGCAAATTACACTAAAAATATGTCTCTTAAAGCTTCCTTCTATTCTTGGGATGAACCTTATTTATTCTAATTAATGTTATAAATTTATTTTTAACTTTTTTCTATAAATTCTCTGAACACATGTACAATTTATATATGCAATATACATACAATATACAATATGTTTTATGGTAGTTTTTAATGAAAACGTGAATATTGTTTACTAAATCTCCCTTAGATCTGAATATAGAAAAAATTTCATACTGTCATTGTCAAATCTTCCTGTTTCGACATATTGTATAAAATGTTGTGGAAGTCTTGTTTCTTGCATGTACAGAATGATTAATTCAAAGCTCAATTTTTTTTCCTACTAATTACTTGAAAGACCCTGGATAAACTTACCTTTCTAAGCTTCAGCTTTTTTTAAAGATTTATTTATTTATTTATTATTTATGCAATATTCTGCCTGTATGTGTGCCTGCATGCCAGAAGAAGGCATCAGATCTCATTATCCCACATGGTGCTGGGAATTGATCTCAGGACCTTTGGAAGAACAGCTAGTGCTCCTAACCTCTGAGCCATCTCTTCAGCCCAAGGTTCAGCTTTTTAAATTGTAAATATAAAACACTGAGTTGTAAGAAATTTAACTGAAATAATTCGGGTAAAACTACTAAAGCAATGTTTCCCTTGAAGCCTAGCTGTAATATGTTAACTAAGTCCCACTAACATAAATCAGGACCAACAATTGGAAAAAAAAAAAAAAAAGGTTAGAGGGAATCACAACAAAAGAAAATATACAGATATACAGATACATAATTTAAGTATTTATTCTCTAACCTGCCAAGGCTTTTTCTTTGAAGAAGTTTCACTGAACAGAATTCCATGTTACTATCTTGTACATATAATACCCACAACACATCACTGACACTTAGTTTTGATCTCTTTAACTTTTTTGCATTTCTTTTAAATACAGATATTTGAAGCAGTTTCAATAATCCTTCTTTTGTTTTTATTTTTATTTCACTTATGAAATTACTTGCTCATTCCCAATTAGTGGGCAATGTTTTAAGATTTCCAAAAAGCACTGATCCTATGTTTAACTAAACTATGTAAATGAACTTAAACACTTAATATCCAACCCCCTCTTGAATTCACATTCCTTACCTGATTAGGACAAATATGTAACCTTACTAGAAAGTTCCAGGCTACTAAACCCATTGTTTTTACCTGTCATGTCATCAAGATACTATTCACTGAGGAGTGGAGAACATCAAAGTACATGACAGAAGGTTGGAAAACTGTTACATAATAGTGTAAGGACCACTACAACTAATTTTAGAAATATTGCCAAGAATTTACCCACTAACATGCAGGGAGTGACATTTTGATATTACTATTTTATAAGTTTGGGGCTTTCTAATGTGTGAGTTTGGGGTTATTTTGGCAGTTAAATGACCTCATAGTTTTTATTTTCTTCATATCTGAGATAATTTTTCTAAGTCTTCATTTCACTGTACTTTTCTCACTGTTAAGTTACATTAATTTACATAGTACATGTGTAAAAATCATCCCAAAATGAAATCTTGGGTTTATACATAAGGTTCCACATTTTTCTGTATTGTAGCTCATTAAGTGCTTTTTTATTCTCTTGGCTTTATTTTGCTGCTTCAGTTTGTCACCTGAATGATCACTTCATTGGTTTTCATTTTCTTACTTATACTATGAAGTCAGGATATGTTCTGAGTACTGGCTTGTTTAGCCAATTACTTGATGTGACCTCTTGGTACAATCAAAAGAGGTGGCAAAGTTATGTAAGGCTGCAAGCCAGTTAACACGGCATACTGTTGTACAGTAAACTTATTTTTAAGTACAAGTACACATGAGAATAACAATAAAATACTGTAAGTAGAGAAAGCAGTAACATAGTTTATTGCATTAATGAGTATTGTGTACTTAATGAGTGTGTGTGTACTAAGCTTGCAAACGACTACACAGTAGAATGGGTATTTAAAACTGTAAACCATCCATGTTAAAATAACTATGGCAGCACTAGTTGATAACAATTTTCAAGTCCACTGGATCAACAGTTTGTGGTTGACCAAAATGTCAATATATAGCACAAGACTGAATTGAAAGCTAAAACTTTCTCCTAAGCAAGGATTTAGCTGTGACATTTTTGTAGTTCATCTACTATTTCTGACTTTTGTATGTATGCCTCAGCAGGCATGCCCATTTGTTACGGCAGGCACCTACAGACAATAGCTTCCATTTCACCACATGTGTCTTCTAGTTCAAACTCACATCATTAGGATTTGTAGCAAAGAATCTTTACCCACTGAACCATCTCATTATCTCTACTGTTCTTTTTAAACTGCAGACTTCATTTTTTTTTTGCATTCTAACTTACTCTATTTTATTTAGAAAATATATTCTGCTATTTCATTCTTCAGAAATTATCAGTTCTGATGACTTCTTATATGTAGCGCTTTTATTATTACTGAAAAGTATACTTATTACTTGGGAGAGTATCCGTTCCTCTTGATTCTAGTTCACTTTTCTGTCCTATCAAAAAGGAAAGATAAATGCTTGCTATGTTCCTGGTAAACTTTAGCCTGCTGTGGTTTTACGTGTTCATCAAATTTCATGCTTTGGAAACTTAATCCCAAAGTCACATTAATGGAATTTGATAGGTGTAAATTCTGGGAGGTGGGAAAGTCAGGAGGACTCATTAATGAGTCCTGCAGGGCCATTTCTATATAAAAACTAGTCTCTTTGGTTAGCTTTGTCTGTTGCTTTCTGTGTCACCTTACAACTTTACAGAGTTTGGTATTAACAAAAAGGACTGCTATCCTCAGCTTTTCAACCTTGAACTGCCAGCCTTTAGAATCATGAGTTGAACAACTTTCATTCTGTATACATTAACTAATCTATGGTATTCAGAAAGCAACAAAAAGAAAATAGACTGATACACTCTTTGTGATTTTACTAAGAGTTCCATGTGTGGACAGGAATGGGAAAAGTCTAGGATATGTGCTTCCATTTTATGAGGCAACTGGCTGCCCTGGAGGTGAAACAGTGTTAGTTCTGGCTGGGGTACCTCTGACTGTAGACAGGCTCTCCCCAGGGAAAAGTGGCTCTAACACACTTTTCTGTGTGCTTGCTTGTTTGTTTGCTGTGTTCTATACCAAAATTTAAAAAAAAAAAAAAAAAAAGATAATCTGATCTAACCACTAGAAAGAACAATATTAAAGTTTGGGGGCCTTTTCTCAGGGGTAGGGGTCAAAGCATAGCCAAACTCTAATACTGTAAGGAAATTCCCCAAAGGCATATTTCCACTCAATGTGCTCTCTTTCTGGATAATATCCTTCAGATTTCTATCTAAGAGGAAGCTGGAATCCTTCTCTGTTTACTGTCTGTTGCTTTATATTTATTTTGTTCAGTTAGGAAAGAGAAATGCTATAAATCTGGATCTCCTTCCAAATTCTCTACCAAAACACCCTATTCTCTCTCATCTTGAAACTTTATAATGTTAAAAAATTTAGCCTCCCCAGTGCTGGGAGGCTAAGGCAGGAGAGTTTCTGAGAGCTCAAGGCCAATCGAGGCTACGGAGTAAGCTCACAGGCAGATTGTACTATAAAGTGAAATACCGTCTTGACAGGCAAAGGAAAAGAAAGAAGGAAAGAACAAAAGGAGAAAACAGAAAAAAGAATACTCTTAAAACGAAATATGAAAAGAAATTTATAAAGTTGTATATAATGCACATAACGTATATGAGTTAACATAAATGTGTATGTATAAGCTATCTCCTGAAGAACACACAAAAAATGGCATGTGCTGTTAAATATACACATATATTCTGCTGTGCAGATAGTACATACAGATAGTTTACATGTAAATTTTTCCTGTGTACAAAGAATTAATTCTTTCCTACCTCATAATATTCTTCCTTCTTAGTCCTATGAGAGACTAAGTAATTTAATCCATGTCACAAAAACAACAAAAGAAACAAAAGAAAAAACAAAAAACAACTTTAGGGTCCTTAATTTGATTGGAATGTGTATCAAAGGGACACACTCTAGTTTGTCCTCCACTTAGCAGTCACTAGAATTCAAGAGAACCGTGTTGCTCCCATGAAGAGACAAGCTTGAAGTGAGTTCAATACCCCGCGGATCATGACACTGTACATCCCAAATCTGTCACTAACAGCTTACCTTATTAGCTCTAGCTGTGCAAGTTCCTGGTTTGCTTGAAATATAGGCTTTTTAGTGAAGAGCTCACCAAGGATACATCTAATAGAAAAAAGTAGAGCCATGATTACCTAAATTTCCTCATTTTAATTCGCTCTCAAAACTTTTTAATACCATAAGCAATTGTGCCCATCTTACCCACAGCTCCACACATCAATAGCTGGTGTATATCGTTCTTCTCCCAAGAGCAGTTCAGGTGGACGATACCACAAAGTAATGACCTTGTTAGTATAGGGACGACTAAAAAAGAAACAAAAACAAAAATACACAGACAGCACTCTTTAAAGTTAGCATTTGTTGTAATAAGAGATTCAAAAATACTATTTTGGATAATCAAAGCAATCCCACAATCTTAATTAAATCTAAGGTATTTTAATACACAATCATAAAACACATAAGCAAGCAACAGACATTCCCTCAACATGTGAATATAAAAATAAGCAGTTAGCTATAGTTAGCTATTAACTGCAATTTGGTCAGAGAGTCAGTCATTCATCAACTCAACTGAGTAATGTCTTCCCTTTCCATAAAAACTTTTAAAAATGATTAATTCATGAAGGAATAGGTTGTTTTAACAAATCTGGCAAAGGATTAACAGATAACAAAATGTAGTTCAGATTCAGATTACCTAACAAACTGGCTGTTTTTGTTTTGGGTATGAGGATTGAATCCAAGATCTCTTATGTGCTAGGCAAGTACTTTACCAAATCCCTAACAAAAGTTTACTGTCTGTTAATAAGATAGGGTCTTGCTGTACAGACAAGGCTGGCATTGAACTCAGAGATATTCTTGCCTCTTCTGTGTGCTACGATTCAAGGTGGGCACCACCACAGTTGGCTCCTAGCAGAAAGTTTTAATTAAGGCTATCGGTGAAAATATTTAACGGGCTCCTAGCAGAAAGTTTTAATTAAGGCTAACAGTGAAAATATTTAACGAATGTGGATGCACTCTAGTTTGTCAAAGTAGATATTGACTACAAAAGTTAACTGTGGTCTAATCAACACAGAAGCACAAGCTACAGGTAAGGTGTGTTATCAGAAAACTACAAAGAGAAGCCTCACAGTACAAATTCAGCAGAAATCTTTGTTTTTATTTGTTTTGTTTTGCTTTGTTTTTCCAGAGAGGGTTTTTTTGTGTAGTCCTGGCTGTCCTGAAACTTACTCTGTAGACCAGGCTGGCCTTGAACTCAGAGATCCACCTATGACTCTCCCCAATGGCAGAAAGACATGTGCAACCTCCACCTGGCTTCAGTAAAGTATTTCTAAACATCAGACAGTAGTCACATTCTACATGATTCGTATGAATAAGGATGATCCTAAAAAATTGGGATCTGTGGCTAAAGGATAGACTTCAGAGTAATTACACCTTTAGATCAGTTATAAACCTCATTCTTTTAGATGTCTTCCAAAAAACAAGGACTACAAGGGCAGATAGAAAACTCCCCAGCAAGGCTGTATTCTAAGCCCATTCACTAACTTGAGAATAGCATTCATTTGGGGAGAAGAAAAAGTATATAATTTAACCCAGCAACTTTCTCTTAGCAACCATCGTCTGAGTTTCCAGAAAGCCCAAGATCCACCTGAACTGCTTGCTCTGCCCCAACGTGGCCAAAATTTCTCTAAATAATTTGAACACCAATATTTCCAAAGCCAAAAACTTCTGCTGACATCAATCAAACTGAAAGTTAATGAGTAAGAATCTAATTTTTTGTTGCTGTTTGATTTAGATTTATTGTCAGGTAAGGTCTCACTATCTAGCAGCCTTGGCTGGCCTGGGACTTGTTTTGTAGTCACAGTGGCCGTGAGTTTCCAGTGATTTTCCTACCGTTGACCCCAAAAACTGGGAGCCACTACCACATCTGGCTAAAATGCCTATGAAGCAAACAAAAACTGAGTATACTTTCATTAGAAACTTTCTTTGCCTACTTCCTGGCATCACTTATCTTCATATAATATAAAGTGTTTAAACCCTAGCTACACTAATAAAGATGGACTTACTCACTCTTATTTGAGCATAATTTCTTTTAAATTTGAAATACCTAATTTTTCTCACCTATATACTATTCTTTGATACATACAAAAGATCTAATATCTACTCTCATAGTCTAATATCTACTCTCAATAATTCGTCTTTACATGCTTCCACTGTCTTAACACAGTGTCTTAAACTCTGTATATATTTTCTATCTTCACTCAAAAGTCTAAACACTCATTTTTTAACATGAACCCAAACATGAAGTCCAGGAAAATGTGGGTACAATAGAGCACTTAAATGTAACATAGGGTGACATAACATGTGAATCAGCTGAATAGGGGAAAAAGATTACAAATATGAAAACTAGTTTTTAAAGTGTTTCAAGGGCCTATAAGTACTTGAAGCCTATGCTGTACAACTGAGACTAGATTAACTAATCTTAAGGAAATATTGAAATTAATATAAACCTAATTTTTAAATTAAAAAAATGAAAGTATGAAGAAACTACAAATATTGAGGTGATTTTTTTTTAAATTTATTTAAAAGAAATGTTTAAACAAAAGTTTAGTTTACGATAGGCATGGTGGCTTACGTCTTTAAACCCAGCACTCAGGAGGCAGAGACAGGCAGATCTCTGTGAGTTTGAGGCCAGTCTGGTCTACAGAGTAAGTTCCAGGACAGCCAGAACTACACAGAGAAACCATCAGGAGGGGGGAGGGGTTAATTTAATAAATCAAATTCTATGTAATTTGTTACATAGTTATTTTTAGCTTTTAAGTTTGGTTAACAACCTTTACCAAACTTAGAATAGTCAACTTTTAAAATGATTAAACACAAAACCACACAAAGTATAGTTCTAAGTGTATTATTATAAAGTATTTAATATAGCAGGTGTATTCTAAGTATTCCTAAAATGTTAGTTTTTGTCAGATACTTTTTGCTTGTTTGGTGACATATTTCAATGCTTTCCTTTTACACAGTCTTAGGAATTCCAGAGCTTGGGGGAAATATGTTGGGGGGGGGGTGTAGATTTGGTATTTTAAATTTGACAAGACCATTCTATGAAATTTTAAAAGATTCACTAAAATTTAAAATACTTAGTTTCCCCAACAATACATAATAAAGTCCTCAGTGATTTCTTTCCTACTTATAATTTGTAGTATTTCTGAGACAAGAAGGGGCGCCTTACAGTTACTACTCATGATGACCATTCCATTGATAACTATCTAGCTGCTGTAGGAAAACAACTAAGGGCTTTTTTTTTTCTTCTCTCTCTCTCATGGATGGGGAATGGGAACTGTCTCCCCATATAGCCCACAAGTAGGCCTCAAACTTAAGTACCTTCCTGTCTCAGCCTCTTCAGTGCTAAGATGACAAATAATGTGCCATCACCCCTAGCCAGGAATCACCAATAAATTCATTTTAAGTACAATAATATTTTTATAATTTCAATAGCTACCTCCCAAGTCTGTTCACTGGTACTATTTCAAAAGTATAGTTATTAGTTTCCTCTCCTTTAAAGTGCCTTTGCCTCCCACCTTTTTAAAAATACTTTTTTTAAAAAGAAATCCAGGGCATACCCCACTGCAAATAAATAAAACTTACCTCGGCCTTATAATAAGCCTGTACACTGAGGATCTCATTCCTGTGACTCTACTGCAGAATTTCAAACTCTTAAACGCCAGGGTGCTTAAGCATCAGCTGAGCTTCTACTGGAATATTCTTTGTGTGGGTCTTCATTAAATTTTCTTTCTTCACTCTAAGATCTTAGTTCCAATTTTCTTCTTCAAAGCCAACTATCCTAACTGTCCTATTGAAATTCCTCCAGCCACTGTCACTATTGCCAGAGACCTATAGTCACTATTTTATTTGAATTGTGGCACTATTTACATCCATTGACTTCTCTGAGCACCATGTAAATGAGACAAGGATTTTGTGTTCCTTTTACAGTTATAATGCTTAGCCTTTGGATACTTATTAGGTCACACTGTCAGAACAGTAATATTGCGGATATCTTTAACTGATTGACATGCTAGAACTACTTCATAGTAAGTACAAACTTTTTCTTATGTCTCTTTTCTTTTTCCTTTATACTTTTACATTCTTTTTACCTTGTAAGGAAAATAAAATTTAAATTTCTGTAACATGCTATATATTGAAAAATAAAACTCATTTTCCCCAATAGATGTTGTCATCTTGTCTGCTCTTAAATGTGCAAATTTTTAAGTACCTATAAGAACCTACATCATAGCATTCAAAGATAAATTTGTTACCTTCTGCTGAAAATTGCTTTACTCTTCCTGTTTCCTGTCTCAGCAAACAGCACTACTTGTGGTAGAACAGCTGTCCTCTAGGACTTGCTCCTTTCTTCTACAGCAGCTGCCCCGCTACATACACTACACTTCTCATCCTCACTGCACTGAGGTGTGGCCATGTGACCAAGTGCTTGCCACTGGAATAGGAATATATGTGCTAAGAGCCTTTTCTAGGCATGCTTCATAATACCACCCCTCTTTTCATATTTCTGGCAACAGCCTTGGAAGGCATGTGTCAATGTTAAGCAAGTCTCCCACCCAGATTTTCTGGATGACTACATGAAATAGTCACCATCTGAACTGATGTTATAGTTAAACATTAATGGTGCACTGAGGTAAGCAACAATCAGTTAACATTAGTGAGAAATTATAATACTTTACGCCATTACTAAATATTTACAGTAGTTTGCCTCTCCTAACTGTAAATGTATCCAGCTACTTAAGTACAAACCTTATAGATAGGAGTGGAGACATTTTTTCACAACAGGTGATAGTTTCTAACTATTCTCTAATAAAGACATTTATGACATAATTCACCTCTTTCTAAGATGTAGTTCAGTGCCTAGGTCTAACCACAATAATTTTTAATTAACATTTAGTGCAACCGCTTCTAATCAAGTGTTCTTGCTTCCAGACTTTCAAGACTTAAGTCACCTCTCAAAGCACAGTCAAAATCAGTTTTAAAGCATAATAGCAAGGCACACTGCTTCTAGTCACCATTCACACAAGACCCATAAAATGCTTTATTACCAACCACAGTGAATCATTAAGCTTCCTGAAATGGCTGAGCAAATGTGTATTTTCTAGAACAGGGAGACAGAAACCAAGTTGGGGGAAAAAAAGACATCAAGAAACCTTTGAAAAAGTTAATGGTGCTTTAATGTTTTAAACAAACTCTTTTAACAAAATAAGTTGGTGGAACATTCCTGAAAGCCCAGCACTCAGTATGCTGAGAGACAGGAGGATTATCAGTTTAAGGTTAGCCTGGGTTATACAGTTAACATACTAACAACAATTTTTTCTTTAAAAAGTTGGTGTCCTGCCCCCATCTCTGTTCCTCCAAAAAGGGTGCCACACCCCAAATTTTTCATTTTACTATTTATGAGAAAAAAGCAAACACTGAGAAAGTATGCAGACAGAAGGACTTTAATCATAAAAGCAAATCTCAACATAAGGAAAGCTAGGAGGGCACTGAAGCCAATTTCACAAACCACATCACTCAACAAACAGTTTATATAGTATTATCAAGAAAATGTTATATGTTGATTAGCCTTTCAATCGAATTAGTTCTGATTACCTACTGGAAACAACCTAAAGATAACAGATCTTGTTTACATCATAGGAAGAATTAGAAAAGTCATGACAATACATATGTATTTTTCTTCATGGATAAAAAAAAAAAAATCCTACTTCTAAGGAGAGTCAATCCTGTCTTTTTACAAAAATCAGATCAATACTTTATTGAAGATACAGCACTGAAAAAAATAGCTTTTTAGTTGTATGCACATATATACTTATAAAAAAGGAAAAGGGATATTATAAAATAAATCATTTCAATTTATTTCCATAATTAAAGTTCTAAGCAATAAATTCCATCATCTAATCAAAGACACACACACACACACACACACACACACACACACACAGACTTCTGTCATTAAATTAGACCACTAAGTCCAATAAGCTTTTAATTACAGGTGGCAAAACTAAACTTTATACATACTTTAGAAATAAGGGTGCAAAAGTCAGCTACTCTCAATTTTGCTTTCTATTAAGTATCACCATCTATAAATCAGTGATGGCTTTGGGTTTGTTTTATGGTGCTAGAAATTAACCTCAGTACCTTGAGCATGCTGGGCAAGTACTTCACTACCAAACTATTCTTTAGGCTCTGATCAATTTTTGAAAAAGCAGGTGATACTCTCATTTTATCAGTAAGGGAAGCGATATCTTGAGGGACTAGCAACAACAACAAATGCCTTTTTAAAAGCCTTTACCTTGTAATTATCAATTTCTTTTTTCATTTTTAGCTTCCTACTTTGGTATTTAAGGGAGCTCTGACACTACCTAAGTACAATAGAATTGGACATGACTATGGAAAAGATGAAAATACTGTAATTTGTTAATCAACTTCTAAAAAATTAAAGATAAAGCATACATATGACTGGAGAGTTGGAAGGGCAAAGTCAGTTAAGTTCAACAAACCTGGGGCTGGAGATGTCTCACTGGTAAGAGCACTGGCTGCTCTTCAGAAAACCCATGTCCAATTCCCAACACCCACACGGCAACTCAAAACAATCTATAATTCCAACTCCAGGGAATCCAAGCCTGAGTACTACACATACATATAATGCACATACACATACGCAGACAAACACTCAGCAAACCCTCTGCCATAAAATAACTACAAAAAAGGCAATTAGCCTAATGTTACCCTTTAAAGAAATCTGTGAGGACCCTAGCACTATCTACCTGGAAGAATTTCACAAGATCACAGTATAATCCAAGGGCCTAACCAGGAAGCACTACAGAAAACAGTATTTCTATCCCAAACTCCAGACTTACTTCCTCGCTCTCTCGGGTATTAGCAGTGTAAAGAGACAAAAGCCCTGTGTTTTAATTGTTCAAAATAAAGACACTTATTCCACCCATCTCAAGGACTTTCTCTTCAAATAATTATCATGATGCTCACTACTTAAAACTAAGTCAACACAGAAAGATCTGTTAGTTTCTTCCTTTCCCCCCTCTTTTTAAACAATTCAAAGTAAACTGGGTACTGTGCTAATAAGCATTAACTGGTGCTTAGACCAAAACCATGGTTGTGGTTCTTTGGTGTCCAGAAATAATAGTTATAAATTATAATAATGTACAAAAGCACTACACACACGCCAAAAAATAAAAAAAAAAGTGCCCTTAACACATGAAATAAGATTCAAACAGAAACACCTGTGGGGTTCCTTGCAGAATTCATAAGATGTACAAACCTGAATTGAACATTTGAAATACCAAATTTTTCAAAATGAAAATATGGGAAATATAACTGTAAGTAAAAGAAAAACAATTTTTGTAGATTCACAAAAGTATTTCAGAACACATGGTGTTCAACAATGTCACTGGTGGCGTAGCTGGAAACGGCAATGGCAAGGGATGTGATAGAGAACATAAAAACAAAGTGACTAAAGACAGACTTTCTTTAGCAGGATATGTATAGTTGACATGTATCTGTGGAAACAAATAGATAACTAAAAAACGTAGTGTTTTTTTCTAACATGGTAAACAAGGCAGGAAACATGGCTTAATTTAAGATATGCAGATCACTTGTGTGGAGATACACAACAAACACACATGCTTGATAACATGAAAATATTTCAACACTGGAAATTTAAATTTATAATGAGAACATGGATGAGATTTCCAGGGAGGTGGTGGGAATGGGACCATAGAACACTGCTAGAAAATGTAGTTGCCTTTCCCATTTTCCATAATCAAAACAGAGAGTATAATAAAGGAAAAAAAAAAGAACCGATATTTCATAATTAAGTCATCAACCTGAGTAATAACTGTTTGTGAAGACTGCTGAAGTATATTATTTAGTGTTATACATATCACTCTGCAATATTTTGTTGTGTACTGTCACAGTTACAGTCTTGTCTCCAGCCTCCCAAAAGATCCTCAGCATTACCCAAGAACCCCAAAACTCCTTGCAGCACACTAGGACTGTTTTGCAGGTCAAGGTGCCCTGCAAAATACATATGATGTTTAAAGCATTAAAAAAAAAGCATTGCTTCCATCTCTAAAGTAACAACAATTCTAGATTTAAGGACTATGAGCCATAATGCTGAGTAATTTCAGCAAGTCCCTGAACAAATGGCAGGACCAGAATAGCCACTAGATGGCAACACTGCTTTTAAGATGTTTCTGACTGGGAAGCCTGGGTTAAAAACTGTTTAAAAAAATTAAAAAATAAAAATAAATAAATAAACAAACAAAACTTTTCCTTCAAAGACTGGCCCTACTTGACACTCATCCCATGGGAGAGAACCAATCCCTGAAATTATTAATGTTATTCTGCTATGCTTGTAGACAGGAGCCTAGCATAACTCCTCTGAGAGGCTTCACCCAGCAGCTTATGGAAATAGAAGCAGAGAACCAACCACAGCTAAACATTAGACAGAGCTGGGGGGGGGGGGAGAAGGTCACATGGAAGAGTTGGGGGAATGACTGAGGGAGCTGGAGGGGTCAAAGACTCCACAAGAAGATCTACAGAGTAAACTAATCTGGGCCCATGGGGGCTCACACAGACTGAACCACCAACCAAAAAGAGTGAATGGACTGGTCCTAGGCCCCCTGCACATAATGTAATAGATGTGTAGCTTCATCTTCACGTGGATCTTTCAACTGGAGCAGGGGCTCTCTCTGACTCTGACGCCTCCCTTTGAATCCCTTTCCCCTAACTGGGCTGCCTTGCCTGGCCTCAGTGAGAGGATGTGCCTAATTCTTCAGTGACTTAATGTGCCCATAGGGGATCTCCCCTTTCTCTGAGGAGGGAGAATGGGAGGGGTATGTACAGGGGGGGACTGGAAGAAAAGGAAGGGCTGCCATCAGGATGTAAAGTAAAATTAATTAAAAAAATAACCACCACCCCCAACATGGGATCACAGAAAAATACAGCAGACTTTGGTTACTATTTAAGTAAGTTTTATTTTGATACTGGCAAAAGCATAATAGATATGTGTCTTTGTTCATTTGTTTAAGTACTTTATAAGTCACAACTTTGCAGCATTTTGGTTTTGGTAGTTCTGTGAGTTGGGCCCACAGCCTCAAACACGCCAGACAGGTGCTCTACCACTGAGCACCACTTTGAGCTCAGGATGTGGAATGAGAAAATGTTTCCTTCTTTTGTACTTTGAGCGTTACGAGTATTCTGTCTGTGTATCTGCATGTGTTCCATTCGTTTGCTTAGTGCCATGGAGGCCAGAGCCAGGTGACGGCGTTAGACACCCTGGAACTGGAGCTCCAGACTGTAATGAGGTACCACATGACTCATACAGACCAAACCTATACAGTGGGTATGTTTGTATATATACATATGTACACATAGACATAAATGTATGTATGTATGTATGTATGTAGTGTCAAAAATATATGCTATGTTTTTTGTCTGTAACATCTACTACAAATGCACAAGGATATCTTCAATAAAAAGAACTTGTTAGCTATAAAAGGTTAATTAACTAGGTATATCCCAATGTGGATGAAACACAACAAAAAAATAAGGGATTTACATTCAAGTACGGCAGATTTGTTGTACCAAGGGCAATATATCTATAATGAAATATCAAGGGATTAAGAAAATAGAATCCTTTATAAACCAAAATCCCCCCTCCAAAGATTAGCCAGATTAGAAACTTTAAAAATTATTATTCAAGTGACATTTTTGATTAAGTAACAATAATATCATTTTCTTGGCAAATTCTACCAAAAGGTACATTACTATATGGTAGAAATATTTAAAAGTTTACAGCCAAGCATAGAGGCACACATATTTAATTTTAACACTTGAGAGGCAGAAGTAGCTGAGTCACTAAGTTCAAGGCCAGTCTTACATAGTGAGACTTTGTAAAAATAAAGCAGCTGAAAACTTGAACTCTATAGCTCCTTGACTCCGTCAACACATACCTTACAGTCATTCAGTCCTTCACAATAAAAAAGAAGAAACTGAATGTGTCCAACAACAGAAGAACTGATGAAGAAAGAAGTATGGCTTACATAGATATTAGAATACCATGAATTTAGTAGATAGGGAGGTGGGAGGACCTGGGAGGTTGTGTAGTGGAAAAGAATATGACAAAAAAAAAAAAGCGCATATGAAAAAATTCTAATAAAATAAGTTATAAAAATAGTAAATACTGTGCTATTCCATGTTGTGACACCATGATGAACCTGAAGGACACTAAGTTACATAAGCCATACAGAGAAGACAAAGACCACATTATGTCATTTGTATATTAGCTAAAAAGTTCAACTCAAAAAAGTACAAATCAAGAGTGGTAGCTGCCGAGAGCTATGTGTTGAAGATTAGAAATTAGTCAAAATATAAAATTTGCAGCTAGATGAGATTAATAAATTCAAGATATTTATCAAACAACTTGATAGACATAATAACAACTTAGTGTCTTCTTGAGAATTATTAAGAGATTTTAAGTGTTCTTACCACCAATAAAAAGAAATTCTGGGATAAGACACTGGCTAATTAGCCTGCTTTAGCCATTCTACAATGTTATATATAGTTCAAAAAACATATTATATTCAACATAATTTTAAACACCAATTAAAAAATATTTTTTTAAAAAAACATCACTTAATGCACAAAGAATTTTTAGTTAAACAAATATATAAATAAAAACAGGAAAGAAATGGGCTACACTAACTATATTTATTAAATCCAACCAATCCCACAGCTTATTTACATAAAATCATTATTTCAACAAAATATTTTATTTTGAAAGTATTGTATTAATTCTACAATAGTCCTATTTCTTTACCACCAGACCCAAAGGGAGCCAGGCTGATACACACCCCAATGTTAGCCAGAGAAGCTCCGTCTGTCTCTATCTTATACACTGAACTTCCTCACAATTGCTTGTTTAAATAGTTCCAGGGAGATGGGAAAAAATAGACTACTGTAGATATAAGTAAAACAAAAACAAGAAGGTAAAGTCTAAAATAATAAAACAAAGTTTTAGAGTTTAAATGTACTGTTTAAAAGCATACACCAAACGTTATTATTAAATACACAATTAAGAACCTTAATGCCTAGATCTGCATTAAAATTTTAAGTATTAGTTTTAAAATTTTTAAGTTCACTGCAGTCATGTTTAGAGTCATACATTTTAATAGAAATTGTAATTTATCCATTTAAAATCAAATTTATTTAAAAACTAAATACAAAATACTAAAAACAACCAAAACAGGGTTTTTTTTCTATATTATTCAGGAAACATGTCTGTGTTAAAAAAAAATACGTATCAGAGCTGGAAAGATAGTCCAACAGGTTAAGAACATTTGTGACTTTTCAGACAACCTAGGTTCAGTTCCCAGCACCCACGTGATAGTTCACAATCCTCTGTAGCTTGAGTTTCAGGGGATCAAGAGCCCTCTTCTGACCTCCATAGGTATAAGACAACTCCAGCTTCAGGGGATCCAAAGGCCCTCTTCTGACTGCACAGGTACAAGACAAATGCGTGGTGCACATACATTCACCCAGCCAAAGACCCATACACATTAAACATTTCTTTAAAAAAAATCAATATTGTAAATATTGCTTCTAAAATTGAACATAGTGATTACAGTAATTTCTTTCAAAATACTCTTACCTTTCTTCTGAGCTATACAAACGAGCAAGTCCAAAATCTGCAAGTTTTATCTGTCCTCTGGTAGAAATAAGACAAAATTTTAAAAAAGCATTAGTCTACCATGAATTTAATAATTTATACTTGTATTCTATTGCTAGGGCTCAAAACAACCACATTAAAAACAAAAGCACCCATAAATTTTTTCATTGTACTGCTATAATACAGGCAAGGTAAACTAGTGAAAAATTAGCATTTTGCTTTGGACAGTTTCTTCTTGTTATGAGCCCACTCAATCATCCATATCTGTAAGTTCTTAATTTTCAGATGCAGCCATCGGTGTCAAAACTCTCAAAGGGAGTATACTGTCCTAAAGGGAGTATACTGTCCTAAAGGGAGTATACTGTCCTAAAGGGAGTATACTGTCCTAAAGGGAGTATACTGTCCTAAAGGGAGTACACTGTCCTAAAGGGAGTACACTGTCCTAAAGGGAGTACACTGTCCTAAAGGGAGTACACTGTCCTAAAGGGAGTACACTGTCCTAAAGGGAGTACACTGTCCTAAAGGGAGTACACTGTCCTAAAGGGAGTATACTGTCCTAAAGGGAGTATACTGTCCTAAAGGGAGTATACTGTCCTAAAGGGAGTATACTGTCCTAAAGGGAGTATACTGTCCTAAAGGGAGTATACTGTCCTAAAGGGAGTATACTGTCCTAAAGGGAGTATACTGTCCTAAAGGGAGTATACTGTCCTAAAGGGAGTACACTGTCCTAAAGACACACAGACATGTGTTAACATTTCCTACACAGTAGTGTACCAACCATATACCACTTAGGAAAGTACCTCAGTGGCACCTAGGCAAAGGAATACTTGTTCAAGTAGGTAGTGCTTAAGGACTAAGTCACGGCGTTGGAAGTTTATGTTTAATTTTCTAACTCTTAAAAGGCTAGGGTACACAAATTATCTTCTACCATTCAAAACCAAGTGATATATGTTTTACTTAAACCTAAAAAAATATAGTACTAGAGGGGCAGGGAGGAGATGAGGGAGGATGGGATTGGGAGGTAATGAGGGAGAGGCCACAGGTAAGATATAAAGTAAACAAACTAATTAATATAAAAAATAAAAATTTAAATTTAAAATTAAAAAAAGAATAAAAGTAGAAGATAAGTAACACAGAAGATCCAAGGAAAGATGCATAAATCTTACTCGGAAGGGGAGACAGAATAGACAGAGGTAGTGGCTGAAGAGAGAAAACAAGGTGGGAGAGGGGACACAGAGAGTTAAGAGGATGGAGCAGAACTGGGGAGAGCAAAGGCACGAGGACAGAAGGAATATAGAGAAAAGAGAAACTGGAAGGGGAGTTGTTATGGGGGTTTAGAGTGAAGGGAAACCATTATTGGAAAATATTCTATTAAAAGATTCATCTGAAAAAAAAAAAAGCAGAAATCATTGAAAAAATAGTACTAAGTACAAGAAAAACACTAGAATTATGCTGTTCCTGAAAATATTCACCATAAGCCTTATTAACATATTTTAAAAGTACATGTAAAACAAATCTAATGTTTGCAAGTGGGGATAAGGATAAAGAAATGACTCAGAGGCTAAGAAAGCTGGCTGCTCTTTCAGAAAACCAGGGTTCAGTGCCCAGCACCTACATGGTAGGTAACAAACATCTGTTGACTCCAGTTCTAGAGCCCCAACTCTCTTCTGGCTTTCAGGGACACTGTATACATGTTGCACACAGACGCACATTCAAGCAAAGCCCTAGTACAGTGTGCATAAAATAAAAATAAAATCTCAAAAAAATTTAATTTGATGAATGCTTACACACAAAAAGTAAAAATGTCTACGAAACTAAAACTGAAATCATATTAATCATTATTAGATCCATCTGATGTTATCCGTTAAAGTATCAAACAAAAAGGACGTGTGCAATACAAATCTTTTCTGGAGCTACTGAAGGACAACTGTAGAAGCAATGCCAGCTGACTGCTGTTCATTATCCATGAAACTTGAAGCAATAAACTGAATATATAGGATGTTATATATTACATTAACATTTTAAACACATGAATCTCATATCCATACCTATTATTTAGAAGGATATTTGAACATTTAATATCTCTATGCAAAAAGTTCTTCTTATGACAATAATCCAGGCCTTCCATGAGCTGTCTCATAAAAGATTTTATATGGTTTTCATTAAAATGAACCAAGCCTGACTCCAGTAGCCCCATCAGATCGTGGTCCATATATTCAAACACCAGGTAAAATGCACCTGAAAATGAGAACAAGTAACAGATTAAAAGCTTTTATTCCTAGAGGTTCAAGTTTTTTTAAATAAAGTATAGATAAGGAATATAACCCTTGAAACTAATGGCTACTTTGTCACTTATTTGTAAGACTCATTTATTCTCTCAGAACTTAGTATCAAAAAATGCCAAGAAAAGTCTTCTACAGAAAGCCATTATGATACACATCAACTCTGCTAATTTTCACATTTTACAGTTTTTTGATCTGACTAAATTCTTCCCTATATAAGACAAACTGTTTTTCAGTAGATATGTAATAAAATTTGTATGGCTCAAGGAAAATTAAAAGATTATTCAGAGAGTTGCTTTTAATATAAGAATGTGAGCCCAAACAGACCAAAGTCATCCTTAGATGATTTCTATTAAGCTTTCAACAAATACATAATTTGGTTTATAAGCCTATATTAGAAAGCATAAAAATTATACCTTTACTTTTTAGTTTAAAACTCTTAAATAAATCATATACAAATTGAATCCAAAGCTAAATAAAGAAATATCACAATCAACTAAAGCTTTAGAGTTTAGTCCATGCTACACAGAAAAACCCTGTCTCAGAAAGCCAAAGCCCCCCCCAAAGAAAACAAAAAAACACACCAAAAAAACACAAAAAACTAAGAGCAAGTCTTGCTATCATCTGTGAAAAGAAAAATGAGTATCATCCCCAAGAAGACAACCAACACAGTTTACGATCAGCTCCTAACTTAAACAGAGCAAACAACTTTCAAAAATGATGCAATAGAAGGATACTTTCTAGAAATTTATTTTAGTACCTCTCTGAAGACAATAATCAGTGCATATTTAAATAGGAAAATGCTAGGCATTGTAGGAGACAAAAATCTTCATGGTTATTAATTCTATGTATATGGTAACATGCAAACAAAATTTAAGATAAAAGTTATACTCAGAAGGAAAATATAATTAGTTACTGATAAATTAAGATGACTATCTTCCTGAAAATCTTTTTCTATGTACAAAAAGCAAGATTATACATAGAACCTCAATTCATCAAATGGAGGTTTTAAAAGCTGAGGAGATAGCACAATGGCTAAGAGTGTTTGCTGCACAAACCTGAAAAACAAAGTTTAAATCTCCACTACCCATGTAGAAGCTGGGAAGGTAGTGACAGTTTATAATCTGTGTTGGGGATGAAGCCAGGAAGATTCGGAACACTCGGGGGCTAACTAGCCTACCTGAAATGGCAAGCTTCAGGCTCAATAAGAGAAACTATCCCAAGGAGATAAAAATATAAACATGAATATAGAAAGACAGTCTTCATCCTCCCTTAGCCTCCACATAAGCTTACACAAGCACATGCATCCCTGCATGCCCACACATATGCAAACACATTAAACACACTACACACACTCTCACAAGTAAAGTTTTTAATGGTACTACAATTATAGAAAAATACAAATGACTAGAACTAAATTGTAACAAGCATTATACATCAAAATAGAAAACTCTATAACATATTTCAATAAAAGGACTGATGGTTAGGTTTAATTCTTTTGCCTGAGGGAGAAGAGATAGGCACTTTACTTGACAAAATAATTATAAAATTCACCTTGAAGAAACTGAATCATATCACTGTCCAAACACTGTTGAAAATACACATTTTGTCCTACAAGAAATTAATATGTCCTGTCATGCTTAGAGAAAGACAGAAAGTAGAAAAAAATACACACCAGGAAATTACAAATGTTTACCCAGTAATTATGGGAACAGTAATTTCAAACTCAAATAAGTGAAAAATTATAATCCACAGAGAGATGAGGAATTACATCACAGACTAATGAAAACATAACTAACAGATTCCACTAGTGACTTAGGAATGTCACTAAAGACAATACAGAACCAATGAGAAAAAGGAAACTGGGAAATATCATCTGTGCTATGACAAAGTAAACATTCTTAATATAAAAGAAGGTCTTATAAGCCAGTACAAAAGAAACTCATGGTATAGCATAAGATGGGAAATCAAATGGGCAGGATATACACAATGGTGTATGTCTCTAACTCTAGCACTTTGGACTTCTGCAGAGGAGAACTTTCAGAAAAGAAGTTCAAAGTCATCCCTAGATCTGACTCAGGTTAAAGTGGAGCCTCCAGTATTCAAAAGAATATCTGTGTCCAAAACAATATTAAAGATCCTTAATGTCATTTCAACTCCAAACAATATGTCATTTGAACAAAAAGATTTTAGAGTAAACATTAAGTTGGGGGGAGAGTATGAACACTTAGAAGATATGTTTCATTTCGAATTGCACAAGCCACAGAGTCAGCTACTAATACACAGGTAGCTACTGAATGCTTGGGGCTTAGTCTAAAACTGTTTTGAAGTATAAAACATGCACCAGATTTCTAATACTGGTTAAGAGTCCTTATTGCTCTTGCAGAAGACATGAGTTCAATTTCAAGCACCCAGATCAAGTGGCCAAACTGTCTGTAATTACAGCCCCAGGGGATACATCCTCTTCTGGCTTCCATGAGTTTCCACATGCACACATGTGTGCACACTACAAATATTAAAAAATCTTTAATATCAGATGTGGTGGTGTACACCTGTAATCCCAGCACTCGTGGAGGCAGAGGCAGGAGGGTATCTGCGAGTTAGAGAACATCCTGGTCTACAAAGCGAGTCCCCAACAGCCAAGGCTACACAGAGAAACCCTATCTCCAAAAACCAAAACCATAAATAAATAAAAACAAACAACAATAATAATTTATGACAAATTGATTACACATTGAAACAACAGAAAGTAAAATAAAGTAGCAATGAACGGAAGACAAAATGATATTCTACTCTCAGAAACCAGAAAGTTCAATGTAAAGTTATTAGAAACAGTAAAAATTTAAAAAAATAGTATAACATACAATAGTCATTACTATTGGCTATCAGTTAAAAGATAAAATAGAACCTATTAATAGTAGCTAATTAAATTAAAAGTAAAATAATTTAATTCCCTTATAAGAAAAAAAAAAGCACATATAGAGAAGAAGGCAAAGGAATAAAAATGCCAATCTTCCCAGATTCATAAATTACACAAAAGCCCAATCTCTGAAATTATCAGTGTTGTATTTTAAATGATAAAATGGACCTATAGGCTCATGCACTGAAACACATGATGCCAAGTTAACAGCACTGTTTGTGAAGGTTATGGAATCTTTAAGAGGGGCAATCTTTAAAGAACGGTCAATCTTTAAGTACTCCAATGAAGGCAGGTTTTGAGGTTTATAGCCTTACTTCTGATTACCTCTCAGTACTTCCAGTATAAGGATAAAAAGTGATCACTCTACTTACTCACTGCCATGCCATGCCTTTCCCACCATGTTGGATCGCATTCCCTCAGGAACTATGAGTCAAATTAAACTCTTTTTTTTTCTAACTTTCTTTTTCTCAGTAATAGTAACAAATACAATCAGTGAAAGTATTTCCCCTACAATGTACATCATATAGGAAAATAACTGAGAGCAACAAAAGCATGTGAAGAAGAAAAAGGGATAAATAAACAATGGCTCTACATCCCTATTTTAAAAAATTACGACGTAAGAACAGATCCCAAGTACAAACTGAACTTTTACTGTAGGATAGACTGTGGGACATGAAACGGCTAGGTGACAGGCAAGCATGAGTCCAGATCCTCAGCATATATGTAAAAGCCAAGGCACAGTGGCATATTACTATAATACCAGTGTTGGGAAGGTGCAGAGAGGCCCTATAGTTCACTGGCCAGTCAGACTAGCTGACTGACTACAGTGAGAAATCCTGTCAAACACTAAAGTAGAATATCTTTTTCACTATCCCATATTGACCTAAAACCACTTCAACTTCCATCCTTTGCTTCCTGTATGATACAAACAATGATGACTCTTTTGCTCACCTCTTGTGCAAGATCAAGCCAGCACATACAAGAATATTTTGTAAGTTACCAACGTGCCTGATAAAGGAGGGAGGGCTTACCATCTGTCTAGTCTTATTTCATTATTCTACATGGAAAGGGGTGCTACAGTTTGAATATGTTTACATATTAATATTTGAAACCAATGAAGTAAAAACAAGCTCTACTACTCTTCTTGGTTGTCTAAGCTAACGATTTTATTCTTGAAGCACCTGAAGATAAAGAAAACAAAATGAATCTACTTAAAAAAATATACCAAACATCCAAGAAAAGAATGAATCACTGAGTACAAAGATATGTAAATAGGAATATTCAGAAGCAAATGTGCAGGTGGAGGAGGGGATTAAAAAACAGAATATCCAAAGACAGTAAAACAATCACAAAATGTTAACATTCTTTCAAGGATTAAAAAGAGGAAAAGAGAGAAGGAAACAGAAAAACTGTGAGTGAGAAGCACCCACACATACAGACACACACATTCACTGAGAACTACAAACCTTCCCCCATATGCCAATAATAAGCAACCATAATTTGAAACTAAAAACACGAGCTGGGGTGTGGTTGGCCCAGGAGGCAAGGGCAGGCAGATCTTTGAGGCTAATCTGATATACAGAGTTACAGGTGAGTAAGGGCTATACGGAGAAACTTTGTCTTTGAAGAAACACAGGCAAGCAAGCAGGCAAACACAAGCACAGACATGCACAAATGCAAGCACACACACAAGAAAAAACTACAAAATTTGAATGGAATAAATTACAAATCCAAATGAATGAAAACATGATCCATATTTGTAGATAGCAGGCTCAATCAGTATCAGTTCTTCCTTGCTTAATGTGTACTTTCTAGAGATCAGTAAAATGACTTTAAAGTTTAAGTGGTTAACAAATGGCCCAGAATGACAACACATAGTGGCACAAACATTTAATCCCAGCACTTTGGAGGCAAAAGCAGGTGGCTCTCTAGGAGTTTCAGGACAGGGAGCTCTACAAGGAGATTCTGTCTCAAAAATGAAAAAACAAAAACAAACAAACAAACAAAAAAACGGGAAAAAAAAGAGAAAAAAAATCTGCTTCTAGGCAGTAAAAGAACAATACCTGAAATATTAATAAGGCATACTATTATCTACCTAAAAATATCTATAATGTATGTAAAATGGCATATAAATACACATATATGGTTTAAATGAAATTTTCCCATTTAGGCTGTCAGGAGCCACAGACCCCCTAACAAAGCCCCTAACACCAGGCAAGAGAAGCCCTCTTTTGAGACTTTAGTCAGAGCTGTCCGAGATATTCCCAAAACATTACAGGCTATTGCTTTTACGCCTAGTCATGCTCTAGAGGTAAAAAGCAAGTCCATATTGGTGATCCACCTGCCTCTACTTCCCAGGTGCTAGAATTAAAGGCATGCCCTACTACACCCAGATTCTTTCCTTCATTTTTAAGAAAAATTACAAATTAAAAGATTACTCAGGTTTCCTTAGTACTTACAAATAGTGGAAGTACTATAGCTCAATGAACACACAATGGCTGGGAATGTGGAATTTGGTTGTCTTAGAATGCATGTCAGTAATTTCAAGCAGCAAAACACTATTTCTTAAAGCATATTTTTATGGTTTGGGTTTTTTGTTTGTCTGTTTGGGTATTGGTGTTGGTGTTGTCATTTTCGGTTTTTCAAGACAGGGTTTCTCTGTGTACTCTTGGCTATCCTAGAACTCACTCGGTAGACCAGACTGGCCTCAAACTCAAAACTCCAATGCCTCTGCCTCCTGAGTACTGGGATTAAAAGCATGCATTGCCATGCCCGTCCTTTCATGTTTTTTAATCTAAACAATAAAAGATATCTTCAATTGGGCATCAAAAATAATCAATGAAAACTTATGTTTTTTTAAATGGAGTGTACTGTAGAAGAATTAAAAAAGAGGTTTCACAGAATATATAATTTAATAAGGCAAAAGAATTCTGACCAAGAGCAGAACATAAGGAAGACTATTAACTCTTTTATTTTCAAAATCATTAGTAGCCTTTTCAAGAGTAGTAAAAGTTTGTATAGTACTATAAAGCAAAGCTCATTTATTCACTCAGCCATTAATCATTTTAACAAATTCTGTACTGTTTGATTACGCTTGGTGTGGTCAGAACAAAACAGGTACAGCTCCCATTTTTAGTAAAGACAATAAAAAGCTAAGCAATTACTTTTAGTTACTGGAAAGATTTTATCTTTGTAGTGGGGGAGTTACTTTAAATTGCGTGTCTATCTAGTGGAAGTTGGAAATACTGGAAAAGTAAGGTCTTACCAAACCATAAAGTAATATTCAGTAGCAAGAAATCCATCTTTCAAATTTCAGTTCCATATAGTCTGCAGAATATGGTGTGAAGGTGGAGGGGGATTGAAAGGAGGGTTGTTGTGGGATGTATATGTATGTGTGTGTGTATGATAGAAGTACCGACAGAAGCATCACATCTAATGGGTTGAAGGCATCAAAGCCCACTGGTGTATTTGTGGTCCCCAAAGCCCAAGATAACTCAAGCTTAATGCATAATCAAAACTAGTGCCAGGTGGTGGCTCCACACACCTTTAATATAAGCACTTGGGAAGCAGAGGCAGGTGGATCTCTATCAGTTTGAGGCTAGTCTGGTCTAGCCTGGAACACTGAGTTCCAGGACAGCCAGGGCTATACAGAGAAACTCTTCTGTCTCAAAATACAAGTAGGCAGGGAGGTGACCCCAAGATCAAAACAGGAGAGTTGGAGCATGTCAGAGAAGGAACAAATATACTAATGTGTCTGCAATGTGCTACGAAGGCAAAATCAAATTACAATTGAACTCTACTTCATGGTTAAAGTCCAATTTTTACTAAATGGCAAGAGATATAGAATGGTCCCCTTTTAAGAATGGGAAGGAATAGAAGAGACAAAAGCCTTATTAATAAGGTCACAATGCTCAATAAGTCACTAAGTCTCAAAGCTGAGACATTTTAACTAATGTCAAGCCAGTAAGTACCTTCCTTTCATGCATTCAGAAGCAACAAATTAAGGCTAAGATGGCAAACCATGTCAAATGTCAAGTTACTAAGAAATACGGGTCTTACAAACAACAAAAATCCTAAGTAGTAACAGTTAAAATGGTTCTGAGCTCTATTCTGCATGCATAATACTTTAAACATGGGAAATTATAAAAAATAATTACCCTATAAAAATAATTACCTTCTGATCTATCAATTATTTAAAACTATACATTCCAGAAGAATAAGACTGTGTGTGCAGACAGTAAAGAGACTAAGTACAATTTTCAGTTGTAAACTGTGATGACTGACTTTGATTGTCAAACTGTAGAGCATAGTCACAAAGCAAGAGAAAACCTTCAACTAAGAAACTGCCTAAACCAAAATGACCTAGAGCAATGTATATAGACTGTCTTTATTTCTGATAGATGTAGATGGCAGTACCATCTCTAGGCAGGCGGACCTGGGCTATAAGTAGCTAAACATGACCCAGCAAGCAACATTCCTCCATGGTTTCTACTACGAGCTCCTGCTTAAGCTGCTGCCCTGACTTCCCTCATCGATAGATAGACCATAACCTAGAAATACAAATCAAATAAACCCCTCAATTTCTAAGTTGCTTTTGGCCAAAGTATTTTATCAAAGCAATAAAAAGAAAACTAAGGCATATTCCAACTAAGTCTGTTTTATATTTATTTAATACAGGACCTATGGCAACTACTTTTTAAAAAAGTCAAACTTTTCTTGGAAGTTTTTTTTTTTTAACTAAAAGCAACCATATTATCAAGCTTGCTGAAAAAAAAAATTTAAAGAATATTGCTGCTATACTTTAAGAAATATAGAACACGCTTGCCAAAAGGTGCCAGTAGGAGGCTGAGGTGATGGTTCAGAGACTAAGCACGACAATTTAAGTTCAAAACCACAAAAAACATGTCAAAAAATGGGAATGGTCAACGCATCTATAACCCCAGCTCTATGGAAAGACAGAGACAGGAAGATCAATGGGGCTTGCTAGCCACCAGTATAATGCCAGATTCAATGATAATCCCTGTTCTCAAGGAAATAAAGACAACAGTGATGGAACAGATACCTGATATCTCCTCTGGCCTCAGCTCATGAACACAGGCATGAATACCACACATGCACAAGCACACATAACTCGCACATACATCTTTAAATTTTTTCTGTGTATTCACAGCATTCATAATGTAAAAATTCAGTATAAATATAATCTTTTCTCAATCAATAAAAAATACAAAGATTTTATATTTATATATAAAATGAAAGCTCAAAAAGTTACTATTCAGTACTTGGTTATACATTTCAGTACTGGTAAATACATTTGACTTAGCTGACTCAAGAACCTTAAAACCAGTAAAGTAAATAATGTAATGCTTTCACTCTACTAAATTTTAAAATAGCTTGACATTAGAGACTACCTTTATTTACCCAATACACAAATAATCATCTCATAATAAAATCTTCAAGTTGAAAATGACATGAATTCAAAGACTTAGTTATTATATCTACATACATACCTTTGTCTTTCTTAAAATCCAAAGCATCTTCTTTATCAGTCACTATTTCCTTCATATTGATGATACTCTGATGGGTGAGTTGCCGAAGAATTTTAATTTCTCTAATTGCTGTAATTGGGAATCCCTCCTTTTCATTATCCAGACGTACTTTTTTTAAGGCTACCATCTCTCCTGTTAGACAGTTAAATAAAATCAAGTTACTACCTACCAAAAGACAATGACAATTTTCTTAATTTAAATGTTTTTCTTATAATTTCTGTTCCTGCTTTTTTAAATTATAATTCACAAATTATATTTCAGTGTCCAACATACCAAATAATACTAATGTTTATTCATATTCTCATTCTCTCACTCTAAATAGAAAATATACTCCAACATTTCTTGCCCATACTAACCAATTACCTAGTCATCAAAGTGGGGGTCAGAATGTCTCAAAAATGTTTTACATTACATTATATTGCCACATAATTTAGATGTACCAGACACCAAGAATTAAATTCATACACACACAATCACAAACACAGAAACACTATCACAGAACCACAAATACAAGTTAATTGCAGGTTAAGGTAAGGTCCAAAAATGGTTTAGATTTTGGAGGTTCAGGGGTTTTTTGTTTGGTTTTGTTTTGTGGGAATGTGCAGAGACCTAGAAGGCTCGGCATCAATCAGCATGAGAAAAAATTCACTACAATAAAAGCATGCATATTCATAAAAAAGGACTGATGTTACAAATTTTCTGTGAAAAAAAGTATTCTCTTAAAAGCATTAAAATTCATTTTTTCATGTTTTCCTATAATGTAGTATGTTTTGTTTCATCAAAGCTTCTGAAAGTTATAATTTAATCTTAGAGATAATACAATATTACTATTATCAATGGTTACTCTATGCTCTAATTGCCTTCATCAGTTTCTAACCATAACGTGGTTTATAATAAAATGGCCTCAGATAGCTCTCCATTTTAATCTTAGTTTATGTTAAAAATGAACTGTGTTCTAAAAATTCTAGTTCTGTTAGGCAGTAGTGGCACAGGCCTTTAATCCAAGCACTGGAGAGACAAAGACATGCAGATCTATGAGCCAACTTATGCTACACAGAGAAATTCTGTCTTGAGTGGGTGGGAGAGTGTATGGTTATAGCTAGTTCTATACATTATTAGTTTAATGACTAACTTCTGTAATGTGACTTCTAACACAACTACTTTCTTTGGAGGAGGTATTTCAATACTTTCCCCCAGAGTCTTGATTATGCTCTGAAAAAGTAATGTTCTGAAAATGTAAGCTTCTGAATCTGTTCCAAAGAGTTACTTCTATAGATGGGAGAAAGTTATCCAAAAGAAAAATTTATGTGATTCTCAATAGAAAATAACTTATTCCTAAAAACAGCATGGTGGCACATGCCTGTAACCCTAGCCTTCAAGAAGGTCAGGCAGGAGGACCACAAAGTCCAAAGCAGTCTGGACTACATACTTAAAACCTTGCCCTAAAAAGAAAAATCAAAACAAACTGCTATTATTTTTGCCTATGTATTATATTAACAGTTTAATAATTATTCACCACAAAAGGAACACATTCCTAAATCCCACCATACAGCAGCACATCTGCAATACTGAAGTGTCATTTTTAAAGGTTTTGTTTGTACCCCCATGTGCTGATATGATATGAGTACACAGAAAATGCACATACAGAATAAAATTAAAACTAAACAAAAGCATGAAAAGATGTTTATTTCTTTGGAAATTCTTAAAGCTGTACATTAGAAGGAAAACAAAACACAAGGGCATTTTTCCCCAAACTTAACATTCTTACCAGTATCTTTGTCCCTGGCTTTGTAAACTTGTCCATAAGTACCTTCTCCAATAATTCCGATGATATCAAATTTATCCACGCAGCGTTTTCCCCAGTCAATATCTTTTTCTTTGATTTCACCATAGCGAGGCCCACATATTCTATTAAATATAGTTCTGGAGTTTTTATAAACAATCAAGCAAACTGAATGAAATGCTTAATAATTCAAAAATCAATCTTGCCCAATCTTAACTCCATTATTTCAACCTATTCTTGTGTATCGGTGAACATTCATGTAAGATAAGTTACTGTTAGTTGACATTATAAGTTATCATAAAAACAAACTATAATTGCTACATACCAAAATCTTCTATAGACTGGAACTTCAAAGAGGAAAAGAAGCAACAATGATTCTTTAAAAGGCTTTGGAGTGTAGCTCTTCAGTAAGTGGGTAAAACCAGTATTATTATTAACAATCAAGATTCTCCATTTTTTTTTCACTCAATGATTCTCTCTTCCCATATATGTACATGTATATACAGAAAAGGAAGTGTATATGTGCATGCACACACACAGCAAAAGGTAACAAATAATAAAAGAAACTGACTAAAAATTATTCACAAATTTAGACTCAAAGCAGAACAAAGCCATCATAAAAATACTGAAGATTTTTCACTCAAAACAGTACAGAAATTATTAATTCATGTAAAATCAAGTCTCAGAATTCCATACTTGGGTAGAAAACAGATTTGAAAAAAATTATATTCTTTAAAAATATGGTATTTTCCAATATTGTAATATTTAATAGCAGGTCCACCACAAAAATTCAAGAATTGTAGTAAAAGAATACAAAGATAGACAAAGTTTTCTCCTAATAGAAAACAAGCTCATATTTTTAAATTAGATATTACCTGAAAAGCATATCAAATCTATCTCCAAAGTCTTAAACTTTTCCTTTGTTAAGTATATATAAGTAGATATATTTTAAAAGTACCAGTGTTTAAAATTTCAGGGCATGTTAAAAGAACCTTTTAATGATAAATTCAGAGAATTTATGATATATATTTAAATTCTACATATTAATATCCATTTAGTTTAATATATATTAAATAATAAATATGCAGACCAGGGTTTTGTTTTCATTTTTAACTTTTAAAGCAAAGCTGTAGAACACTGGGCCCAGAATTTTGTATGACAGGCCTAAGTTTAGAGTTAAGTGGAAGAGGGTGTGCCCAGCATGTACAATTACTGAGTTAAACCCTAAATTCAGCTTCAAGAAAAGAACTATCAAGTATTTAACATGAAGCTACATCAGCTACATTTTGAAAAATGCTATCTCTTGGAAAATTAAGAATGCATCCAGTAATATAGGGAAAATGAGTAGTTAAAAGCCAAGGAAAACACTGTCTATTGCTGATTTTGAGTAGACTGAATGCTGTCTTATACTTTGTTCAATTTCGGTCTTTGTATTAGTTAGCTATCTTAGTTATAGATTAATATCTTTAACACACAACAGCCCCAAAATAATAATTACAAACTGTAAAAAAATTTTATCTGATTTTATTAGTCAATGCAAATAGGTACCACCTCATGAAAATTTGTTTCAGAAGTCTTAACCAATCTGTACATTTATGTTCAAATAAAAACAGACTTTTCGTCTTAAATCTTAGTGTTTTCTAAATTTATAATGATCCAGGATATAATGTTTTCTGGTCAACTTAAGTGCAGGTAGAAAGCAAGCACATACTTAGGTCTTCTTTTGCTGTGTAACTGTGTTGCTGTTTTCTTCTCCTCTGGACTCTTGGAAAGATCATCTCCTCCCGGTAACTCAGGGGGCAATGGTAAATCAGCAAGCAGACATCTGAGTTTCTTTTCTACTTCTTTCTTAACTGCTTTTACAGAAATACTGCCTCTTAAACTAAAGGGAAAAAAAGGAGGGGGTAAAATAAACCACAAATATTTGATTGTATGATAAAATATGGTCATATTATAAGATTTAAGCAGCATGCAAAGGCTGTATTTCATGTCACACTTTAAGTCCAGCTAAAATGAATACTATCCTTCAACTAGGCAAAAACTTTAATAGGAAAAAAAAATGACACAAAACTCAGTAAAAACCATGAAAATCTGTAAAGTTTAGACCTTAATTAATAGTAATATATTGATACTGATCAATTATAATAAATGCAAGGTAAACAGAGATTCTATAACATCTTTTTATCTTTGCAAACCTAAAACTATTTTAAAAATAAAGTCTAGAAAACTGAGAAGATAGCCCACCTAGTGCTAGGGCATGCAAGTGTAAGAACCTAAGTTCAAATCCCAAAGCTCCTAAAGTGGGAAGGGAAGTGGAGATAGGAGAATCTCTGAAAGCTCCTGGGCCAGCTAGCCTGGTGTTCATACTGGAGTGGCCAAACAGCAAAGGAACTTGCCTAAAACACAGTTAGGAACAACACCCAAAGTTGAGCTCTGACCCCACACCAGCACCATTACATACACATGCTACACACAATACACACATACAAACAACAAAGTTTAAACTTTAAAAAATATAGCTCTAACTTTAAAGACTATATATTAAAAACAGAAAATCAACTTGTTACACTTTGTAAGAAACCTCATTAATTTTGTAATATTTGATTTTGGTAGGGAGACAATGATGCTTTCTTTTTAGCAAATAAAATACAAACTACAACTGGCATACAACTATTCTCTTGCCCATTTACATAATCAAAACTAATTAATTTGCTTTTAATCCCAGCACTTAGGAATTAAGAGGCAGGTAGATCTCTGTGAATTTGAGGCCAGTCTGGTTCCAGGTCAGAAAGAGCTACATAGTGAGACCTTGCTGTTAAGATGTTAGGTCTCAGCTGTTGCTGCTGCCATCGTGAACAGGAACCCTCCATAACAAAATTACAAGTGAATTATTAGCTTGGTTAGTACTATACTCTTTTTTTTTTTAAATACCCAAAGAGTTGTAATTTTCAAATTGTATCTGAACTCATAATTGGTAATTTAAAATTTCCCAAATACTGAAAATCTGTTACTTAATCAAGGCACATTAACAGAGAACCTTTTAATGATAAAATCAGAGAATTTTATTTAACTATTCAAATCGGGGGTTTTGTTTTTAATTTTTTTTTAAATCTGTACAACACTGGGCCCAGATTTTTGAATGGCAGGGCCGAGGTTGGAGCTCCGTGGAAGAAGGTGTGCCCAGCAAGTACAACTCTTGAGTCAAACCCCAAATCCAGCAAACTAGAAAGAAAAATAAGCCTCTTCACTTTCATACCACTGATCTGACCCCTCAATAGAAATTAGAGTAAGCACCAATATACTAGATTAAAACACAAACACTAAACTATGAGCAACAAAATCAAACGTGTAAGAAAAACAGAAAATATCTACAGCAAGTAAAAACAAAAATAAATATCAGGCATAGTGGCACATGCCTTTAATCCCAGCACTCGGGAGGAGGAGGCAGGTAGCTTGCTATGATTTTAAGGATACCCTGATTGACATAGCAACTTCCAGGTCAGCTAGGTATTTCTCAAAATATAAAAAAAAAAACGAAAAATAAATGTCAAAAAAAAAAAAGAGACCATGAACTACGAAAGACCCCCCAATATAAGAAAACTCTAAAATAAACTATAAAGGGAACAACATCAAGGAAGAACTAAGAACCATGAGCAAAACAAAACACCACTAAGTGTCCCAATAGCAACCAAATAAACACAAAATTTAATTATGTAACTTAAGACCGTAAAAATTCAAATTGACGAAATCAGTACCATGATGATTCCCTGCCTCCCCCAAAAAGGAGAGACGGGCATGGTGATTCAGGCCTTTAATTGTACCAATCTGGAGATTCAGGAGGCACAGGCAGACAGATGACAATCTCGTCTACAAATACGTTCCAAGACAGCCAAGGATACCATGAAGACACAGAGAAACTGTGTTTCAAAAAAAAAAAAAAATGATTCCATACATTTGAGGATATAAACTGGCACAGTCTTGTTAAAATATAAATTGCTGGTCTCATCTCTAAAGTTCTAAATGGATATAATTTGTCATACTGTATCCTACCTAAGTGTCTATACATTAATAGTAAAAAGCATGACGTATCTATTGTTATCTTAGATAAGTACATTGGACCTATCAAGATTAACATGAAAAGATCTTCAACAGAGTAAGTGAAAAAAAGAAGTGAAGGAATATCATGATTCTAATTCTTTTTTTAAAAAAGTAAACAATCATGTTTTTATTTAGAAAAAAAAAACAACAGCAGTAAGTCTATCTTTCAGAAGTAACAGTTTACTGTAGTTCTGGGAGAAAGATTCAAAATGAGTCTGATATAAACTATTTGGCTAAGACTCAAGGAGGTACCAGTCCAGTGAAAAGGTGAAAGGATTTAGGTTAAAGGAGCACCTACCAACCAAACTTCAGATTGGATGACTGATCATAATGTAGAAAAAAAGTTCCATATAACAGAGACTAGGGTACAGTAGAACTGCCTTTTTTATATTAGCTTTACAAACAGCTATTAAGAGGAATGATCAAATTCAAAAAGCATCATTTGCAGTTCCTACTATAGTAACTGATTAAGACAAATCCTATTAGTGACCAGTTGCAGGGAAACTGATGGATTTGTTATTCTATAGTTTCTAAATGCAAGGGGGACACAAGTACCTTTTACATAGAAGTTTTATGGCTGGTCATCACTTAACCAAGTAACCATATCGCAATTCAAAATTTTGTTCCTCATATACTAAGTAGTACCTAAAACCATCTACATATTCTGGACAAAAACCAGTATTTGATCTCAACCTAACTAAGATCCAACTAATATCTAGTTTATAGAAAATGAAAAGGTTAGAGAAGAGCAAGTGAAGTGTCATCAAAAAGAAATCATCAAAAGGTAAGACATCTAGCAGATTCTTCAACTCATGGGGTTACACTTGTAATTGTCTTATTTACATTAACAGTACTTGTGATTAAACTGAAAACTATGGCAACCACTTATTTTCAAAAATGTATGTGTGTATATACCTTCCCTATACAGGGAAATTAAGAGCACAGAAGTAAGTATTAAACAAATATTACCATTTGTTGACTCTAGAAAATTGGTTCTCAACCTGTAGGTCACAACCCTTTCAGGAAAAGTTGAATAACCCTTTCAATGTATGTCTCGTAAGACCATCTTGCATATCAAATATTTACTTTAGGACTCATAACAGTAGCAAAATTATAGTTATGAAGCAGCAACAAAAATAATTTTATGGCTGGGGTCACTACAACATAAGGAACTGTATTAAAAAGTCACACCATTACAAGGTTGAGAACCAATGCTCTAGAAGGCTGTATAGACGCTAATTTTATTATTTAACTTTTCTAAATGTCTGAATACATAAAAGTAACAAGTAATGGATTACAGATTTACAGAATCATAGTCTCCATATATATACACACACACACACATATACACACATACTTTTCATAAATTTGTTTAAGGATGTAACTGTGACAGCTAATTAGGAGTGGGTAAAAGCATACTTAAAGAAAGCAAAGGTGGAAAGTATTCCTTAAGACATGCCTACTAAACCAGGCATAGTGGTGCACACCTGTAGTCCCAGCATTCTGGGAAGCAGAGGCCAGCCTGGTCTAGAAAGTTAAACAAGGCTATACAGAGAAACCCTGTCTCAAAAAAGACAAAAACAAAACAAAACAAAAAGACACGGCTACTGAGATTATGTCAACCATTACTGTTCTTTAAAATGATCTTTAAATGTCTAGTGAATAACAATTAAATAAAGAAGATGCCTTTCATATTCCAGTTTCCAAGAGCAAATCAGAAAAGATGATCTCTCCATCAAGATAGTTGACAATTTCAACTAATACCTGTTTAACACAAAACAAAACAAAAACAAAACAAACAACAATAACAAAACCTGCACAGTTGCTCAAATATGAAACTACCATGCTCATTAAAATTGGTGAAAGGAGTTGTGAGGGTATGGAGTGGCTCCTCCCTTATGAAAGGAGGAGGAGGAAAGCCAACAAACAGTTCTGTGCTTACAAAAACCTAAAAACAAGTCCTTTTCAAACAAAGCATGAGGTCTATTATACTTTGTAACTCTGCATTATAATAATTAGCCATTTTACTTTTTTTACTTAATGACATCATTAACCTAAAGCAGTCAGTATTTACTGCAGTCATGATTTACACTAATGCTAATAATCATAGTATCTGAGATGCACCGAACTTTAGTTTACAAAATTCCATCAGGTCATTTGATTCAAATAACTAATCTATGATTTTTTTCAGGATAAATATTCTTATCTTTGGATATAACTACATGGAATAAAGTACAGAAAAATTGAAAACATAATACTATCAACAGCTATGACCTACATGTAGTCCATTAACAAAATTTATTGTACTTCTAACAAAACTAGTAAGGCTATAAAAATATCTTCTGCCCTATCCAAGTAATTCTAACCATTTTTCTTTTCCACAGTACATTTTTATTTAATCACTTAAAACTTCACTGAAGTCTATCTTGTTTGCCCTTCTGAATGATTAAGCATCTTCCCTAGGGTCCTTCTTGTTGTTTAGCTTCTTTAGGACTATAGATTTTAGTATGTTTATCCTATATTATATGACTAATATCTACTTATAAGTGAATATATACCATGTGTCTTTCTGCTTCTGGGTTACCTCACTCAGGATGACTTTTTCTAGTTCCCACCATTTGTCTGCAAATTTCAGGATAGGACAGGAGGCTTCCCACAGAGGGCCTCTGGAAGACTCTACCCACCAGGGTTTTGAAGGAGATACTAAGACTCATAACCAAACTTTGGGCAGAGTGCCGGAAACCTTATGAAAGAAAAGGGAGATAGAAAGACCTGGAGGGGACAGGAACTCCACAAAGAGACCAACAGAGCCCAGCAGGGTTGGGCCCAGTGGGGCCTGCAGAGACTGATACTACAACCAAGGACCTTGCAAGGAGAGGACCTAGAAACCCTGTTCAGAGGAAGTCCATAGACTACTCAATTTCCAACTGGGTTCCCTAATAAGGGGTGAAGGGGCTGCTTCTGACATGCACTCAGTGGCTAGATCTTTGATCACCTCCCCCTGAGGGGTGAAGCCTTGCCAAGCCACAGAGGAAAATGCTGTAGCCAGCCTTGATAAGACCTGATAGGCTAGGGTCAGATGGAAAGGGAGGAGGGCCTCCCCTATTAGTGGACTGGGGAGGGGCATAGGGGGAAAAGAGGGAGGGTGGGTAGCACAGGGAGGAGAGGATAGAAGGAGCTGCAGCAGGGATACAAAGTGAATAACTTGCAATAAATATATGAATAAGTAGAATATTTTTAAAACTTCACTGAAAAGAATGTCTTCTCTTTATATGTTTAAAACTTTGTATTTAATCAGTCACTGACAGAAAAAAATTACTGGCACAGCCATGTCTATAGTAGTATTCAGTAAGAAAATGTCATACCCATAAAACAAAAAAAAACCCATTCAAGGAGCAGAGACACAAAGAAAGACAAAAAGCAAGAAACAGAGTAATCAGGAAAGCTGTGGTGGGATAGGTGTGGGGTGCACACTTTTAATCCAAGCCCTCAGGAGCCAGTGGCAGGCAGATCTCTGTGAGTGAAGAAGTTAGCCTGTTCTAAACAAAGTTCCAGGCCAGCCAAGGGCTACATAGTGTGAAGCCATCTCAACCTCCCTACTTACTTATTCTCCAAAAACAAAAAACAAACAAACAAACAACAAAAAAAAGACTTTTATGCTAACTTTGGGAAAAGATAAGCTAGCAGGTCAAATCATTTCTCAATTTAAAGTTAAATTTTTTTCTTTGAATGGCTACTAACAAATTTCAAATTTGTTTGCACTTACCTCTCAGTATCTTTATCTTCAGGCAGCATGGGAGGCAAAGGTAATGGTGGTAGTGTAGAGGTCACTAAAGCCACATGTTGCTCCTTCTCCTTGGCTCCTACACTTGGTGTGAGTGGCTTGGTTTTCTCTTTAGTAGATACTGGTTCTTCCTTTGAAGTAGCAGCAGTTTTACTCTCCTTACCAACAACAGTTTTCTTGGTGACTTTATCTACAATTAAATTATTGTCCACCTTTGTTACCTGAAGTGGTGGCTTTGTTTTTGCTTTGTCACTTTTGAAGGTCCCACCACTTGAAGGAGAAGGTCCACGCTCAGTTTTAAGTTTCTTCACATCCTTCACATGGTTTGTCTGAGAGGCGCTGGCACCAGTTTCTGTGTTCCCCTTTGTAGGTGTAGAAGCATTTGAGGCTTTTGCAGCTTTGGCAGCTGCCTCAGCAGCCTTAGCTGCCTCTGCAGCTTTTGCTGCCTCTGCAGCTCTTGCTGCCTCTGCAGCTCGTGCCTTTTTATTCTTGTTCAATTCAGCTGCCAGGCTACTCTTCAGAGTTAGTGTGCTAGGAGAGATGCTTGAATGACGACTTCTGGATCTAGACAATCTGTGCCTGCTACGAGATCTTGAGTGCCTAGATGAATATGGGCTTCTGCTTCGGGATTTGGCAGACCGTCTGATGAAAAATAATTAACATTTAATCAGGAACAAAATCAAACTTTATAGAGTTCTAATTTGAATCACTGAAATAAAACAAATTTACTTTATTTCAAAATGATAATATACTGTTTCTGGAGGGTTTGTTGTTCTTGTTAAGTAAAATACTAGACAGCAATTTTCTTTAAAATATTTTTCCTTTTCCTTGGCCTTTAAATGACCAAAGATAAAGTTGGATTTAAAACAAACAGAAAACCTCATAAGAAATTTAACAATTAAGGCAGCGTCAGGCCATCACTGTTAACTCAAAAAGGAGAAATAGGCAGTAAGAATCTACCAATGACAGCACCAGATAAAGTCTTCCACCCACCTCCCTCCCTCCACTTGGCCACATTTTCTGGCACAAATTGTCTTTCTTCACCAACATGCCTCCTATCTTTGACACTTGAGAGTTCCCTATTACTCTTTTTGTTCCCTTCTATCTTTTATGTTCTCCTCTTTTATGTTCTTTTTATGTTCCCTTCAATCTTACCTATATAATTCCCTTCTTTAGAAGTCTAGCGCTCAGACGGAGGCTCACAAACATCCCCAACTCCAGTTCCAAGGACTTGGACACCCTCTTCTGACCTCCACAGGCTCCTGTGCACACAGGATGGTGCACATACAAACTCAGTTGGGTATATACACCCTACATATTTTTGGGGGCGGGAGGAATGTGTCTGTACTGGAAATGTAAAAGTCTTTTTAAAAACGAAAAAAAGCTAGGTGTGGTGGCGCACTCAGGGAGGGAGGGGCAAATGGATCTCAGTGAGTTTGAGGCCAAACTGGTCTATAAAGAGAGTCCAGGACAGCCAAGGCTACACAGAGAAACCCTGTCTAGAATAAACAAAGCAATAGTCTCTTGACCATCTAAATTGGATTTCATTTCTTTCTAGAGCCTTAACTAACCTGCAGTAGTCATATGCCAGGTGTTAAATTCGCAATTTTTAACTCTTCAGGAGACAGGTTAACACAATATACTGAACACACTAAAAAGAAAGCTCTCACTAGACTTTGGTAGAAATGATGATTCTAAAGCAGGGCAGGTTAACACAGTAAACTTTCAAAAAGAGAGCCTTACTGAAAATACTTTGTTGATATTATAGGAAGCAGGAAAATGAAGCAAGAAATTCCTTCCAGCAATCCGTAGTAAAAACGGCAGAAACAAAAGAACAGGCCATTTCTATTTATGGCTGTTATTAATACAATGTAGAGGTACATTTATAAAAACATTCTCTAATTCTAGAATACAAACTAATTACTAAGCTCAAGGTAAATGGAAATGAAAGTGCAGATTCTCCTTCACTCTTTTAAAACTAATGTGGAAGTAAATCCCAACTCATTTCAGTACTGAACTCTCATTTCATTTAAGTACCATGCCTTACATAAAAATGTATATAATTGTTTCAGATTAATAACAGTAGTTTTTAAAATATTCCAAGATATTAAATGTTATATATACCAATTATTAAAATAAACTTGTCATTATTCACTGAAATAAGTGACATTTAATTAAATGCAAAATACTATAATTGTAAAATGACCTGCATAATTTTATATAGGAAGCAAATACTGAAATAGAAAACTTGGCTACATTTTAATTTATTTTCCCTTCAGATGGTTGAGTTCACAACAAATCCAATATAAGTCACATTTGTATCCTCTGACTAGATACCGATGAGCAGCAAGAAAAGCATAGAGATGGTAGCTCATCACAAGTAATAGCAAAGGCTTATAAAGCAAGTTTTCTACAACGTATTTTCCTAGGTCCACAAGACTCTGGTTACCAATTTAATATAGACACAAAAGTTACAGACTCTACTCAGTTGCTAAAAAATTTCAATGATACAATTACTACTTATAGAAAACAGTTTGATAACCTAAAATTTAATATAAAAGAAAACTCAAGTTTAATCAATTTTTACTAATGATTTTGCCATACATTACCAAAAGCATTATCGTTTTACTAATGCTTCAGGTATATTTGTGAGAGTGAAAAGAAAAGCATCCTAAAACCTATAACATATTACACTATTATAATCTGACTGTTTTTATAAATAAATTTTTTTCTTTAAAATTTTTTTTTCTTGGACCAACAAGACAACTCCGTTAAAGTGCTCGCCACTAATCCTAAACACCAAAAGTTCAATTCTCCAGAACCCACAAGGTGTAAGGAAAGAATCAATTTCTACAAGCTGTTCTCTGACATCAGTGTAGACACACATACAAGTAAACATAATTAAAATGTTTTCTTCTAATCTATACTGTTGAATCTACAATGAGCACATATTAACTATTCATTGCTTGTTTTAAACAAGTTAAAAGAGGTTTTTAGGAGCCGAAAAGATGGCTCAAGGGTTAAAAGCACATAATGCTCTCAAAGGTTCAGCAGCATCAAAGTCAAGCATCCAGCTCTAGTAGATCTGAAAGTCCCCTTCTGGCTTCAATGAGTTTTCCACTAATTGAGCATACTCATACACAGACATACACATAATAAAAGTTTTAAAAGACATCTTTTAAAAAACTAAGAGATTATCCTCTGCTTCTAAGTAGTTTTCCCAAATTCATATAACTCCAGTAAATTCAGAATTACAACTCAAACTGGCTAGTGTTCACTATTAGGCTAGTTAAATGCCCCTTAAAACAGTGGTTCTCAACCTTCCTAATGCTGAAAACCTTTAATATAGTTCCTTATGTTCAGGTCATCCACAGCCATAAAATTATATTGTTTGCCAAAGGGGTGGCTATCCACACGTTGAAAATAGCTGCCTGAAAGAGAAAGCACGGCGTCCTGGTAATCTCAACTGTATCACAGAGCCTTTGCAAAAATCCAATTCTGAACATTGTACTTGATGAACAAGCAAAAATTCAGGCAGATTTGTTTCTTTGCCACTACGGCTACTGCAATATAACCTCTTTTCCACAGCTCTTATCAAACCTCAATACTACTATATTATTCTTGCTACTTCAGCGTTCCCTGTTACTACTAAGCATCCTTTATGTGCTCCCTTAATCTGCAATAATTTCTGTGGTCTCTTTTTAAAGTCTCTTGAACCATCTAAATTGGTTTTCATTCTTTCTAGAACTTTCAGTGGTCTAGGTAGAGATATGCCAAATCTTAAGCCAAAATACTTTATTAATATTTGGAGTCCTAAATTATTTTTGCCGAAAGACATATCCAATATACCACTGAGAACCATTTGCCAATGTAAGTTCCTGGGATGATAGGAAACACAAAAGCTCATGTAATAAATATCGAATATAGCCATTATTTCTAACATTTCTTAACCCACTTTTTCTGTCTTATATTACATCCTCTTAGAATTTTCACAGATACATTGACTCCAAAAGCTTGTGAGGGTTTTTTTTTTTTTTTTTTGCATATGGACTTTATTTATTTATACTAAACTACGCACAGTAAGAACAGTTACAAAACAATTAGAAAATGTTACATTCCATATGTAAAAGTTGCATTCAGAATGTTTAGCTCACATTAGGCAACCTTGAAGAAAATACTGTGTGTCTAATCTAGGTGAGTCTGAAGGTTTATACCTAAACCATGCTCTGTCTTATCTTGTATTTATCAACTTAAAAAACATTTCCTACACCTTAAAAATATTTTCTTAAATCCTAAATAACTTAAGCCTAACTAAAACTTTAACTATCTAGTCTTCAAGTCCTCAAAAGAAGTATGAAATGGTTACCAAACTGAAAAGTATCATGTTAAGTGCTATCTCTTTTTCAAAATGTCTTTCCACATCCTTGTTTAGTGCTGCAATAGTCACAACAGTTAGGAAATGGAACCAACTTTGACATCTATCAACATAGGAATGAGTTTTAAAAAAACAACAACATGGTACAGACATTGGAACTTTAATGAGCCATAAACAAAAATGAAATCACGGCATTTGAGGAAAACAAATCAAAGTAGAAATTATTATGTTAAGCTGATTGAACAAAATTTGTTTAAAAAACAAAAACAACCAACAACACGGCTTTTTACCTGAGTGGCTCACACCTTTAATCACAACACTTGGGAGGCAAAGGCAGGAGGATCTCTGTGAGTTTTAGGCCATCCTGATCTCTAGGCTACACAGAGAAACTCTCTCTGGGGCTCTGGGGGAAAAAAACAAAAACAAAAAACCAACAACAACAAAAACACCACCAACAACAAACTGCATTTTTCTCTTAATTGCACAATTTAGATTTTAAATTATTTATGTATAATTTTTAAAGGTCTCACTCAAGCATTTCAGCATTTCTTAGCTACCTTCCTAAGTCAAAATTTTAAATGGCTAGACATAGACACACCTTTAATCCCAGCATTCGGCAGAAACATGCAAAAATCTGTGTGTGTTAAAAGCCAGCCAGGTCTACACAGTGAGTTTCATTCTAGCCAGAGCCACATAATCAGACACTGGCTCAAATAAAACAGACAACAACAAATGATGTTCTATGTACTTTATTATATACTGTTTTTAGTGTTCTACTAATTATTTCCAACAGCACTGTAAAGACTCTTACATGTATCTCATTTTAAATTTTTCTCTCTTATCTAATTCATACTACTACACTCAAACTACTGATTCCATCTGAAATTAAAACTTGAAAAGTGCATACATTGTCCTCTTAATAGTTAGTTGCTCCTTTGAGCAGTCTCTATTTTTAATTTTACTATTCTCTATCTACTTAGCCTGGCTACAAATTTCATTTCCCAGTAATCACACATAATCTCAGAATAGTTTCATCTTATTGATCCTAACTCTATTCCTTTATAAAAATACCCTCTGAATATTTCCCACTGTTGCTGTAACAAACTCCTTCAAACATAATGACTTAGAGAAATAAAAAATTATCTCACAACTCTAGAGACAAAAATCCGGTGAGCTTTGAAAAATTAAACCATGTAGCTAGCTCTGCTAAAATCTCTTGGAAAGTATGTTCTCTTACCTTTCCCACCTTCACTTACTCAAGACCTCCATTGCTCAGGCCTCTGCTTCCATCACATTTGTTTCCTCTGTTTCTACTATCACGTGGCATTTCTGACTCAAATCTCCTTTCAATGGTACAGGAACTCCAGGATAATTTATAAACTCTGTATCTTAAAATCCTTAACTTAATCATATCTATATTTTAATCATATCAATTTTATGCCACAATATATTTAATATACACATTTCAGGGAGTATAAAATGGATATCTTATGGGACTACTGTGTAGCCTACCATACATACCATCCTATCTTATCCTCAAAATCACTTTTCTCTTTTGCCCAACCATCTTTTCTCTGTTCCATTATTGCCGTAGACAGCATAACCAAACCAATCCTCACTGAGCAACGATTTTTTTTAACATCCTCTAAATCCTTCACTTGCCTTTTCTTCTTAGTAGTTGCTGCAAACTAACACAACTTTCTTCAAGCTCACAGCCTCAGTCCCCAGATTACCCAGGCATGTCTTTTCCCACACAAAGTAGATTACCTTCCACCTTATGTTCAACCTCACTGCTATATACAGTATACCCTCTGGTGAACTACTGATGGCACATTTTCTGGAACCTTACTTTACACAGTGTTGGCCACAAACAACATAATCTGTAAGACTGTCAAAACGCTTTTTCTTAGCTCTTTACCCATACCTACGGACTCATACACACAATAATTTTTTTTTTAATTGTAGACAGGTAAATCAAAAGAACAAGTGTTGATTGGTATCGTGCTATTTTATCTTTCCTGGTACTCAAACTCCTATGCCCATGAACTCATATACTCACTAAAATTAACTAGAAAATAAACATGTCTATGATCACAATATTAAGTACATTCTTAAAAATACTTCCTACCATTTCTGCTTCCTTACTTTTTCCTGACTATATATGCTGGCAGTTTCTGCTTCTTAAGGTTTTCTTCTGTACTGTATTCATTCTCACACAGAATTTAATTTATACTTACAAATGTGATGGTCTGAGTAAGAATGGCTCCTATAAGCTCCTATATTTGAATTTTTAGTCACCAGTGAGTGGCACTATTTGAAAGGATTAAAAAGATAAAGAAGTGTGGCCTGTTGGAGGAAATGTCACTAGGAGTGGGCTTTGTGGTTTCTGTCTCTGTCTCTCTGCCTATGGATCAGGAAGTAGCACTCTCATCTACTTCTCCAGAACCATACTTCTCTTTTGCATGCCACCATGTTTCCCACCATGATGATAATGGACTAACCTCTGAAACTGTAAGCAAACACACAGTTAAATACTTTTTATAAGAACTGTCTTAGTCATAGTCTCCTCACAAAAGCAAAACAGTGACTAAGACACATATGATAGCTTAAACCCCAGGCTCTTAAACTGTGTATTTCAACATCTGAAGGTTCCTGAAGGTGCAACAACAGAAGTCAATTCAAAAATCAAATGTAATGGATATGAGAGGTTTCTGGCAGTGTTACTGTGCAGCTTCACTGCAATCTTGGTTCTGAACATACAACATGCATACTTTGCACTGGGCATGTCCTCACACCATACCATGCCAATGAATGTTACCTGAAATACCTCAGAGCTCAGACTTGAGACTACTGCAAGTTATAAACCACAGTATCTTACTATACACAGAAAATTTCATGCTTTTAGAGAAACAACAGATGTTTTCTTAGTTTCTCGATGTCACTGCTCAACATGTAAATAAGAAGTTAGTATCTTTGAACTCTATTGTGCCAGAATGTTTTGATTTTTAAAATTGGTGTTTAAATTTCTGGTTAAAAAAAAAAAAACAAAACACAGAGCAGATGGATTTTGGCACAGACATTAGGATATATATGATTCCCACCAATTTCTGAAATGGCATACCTCGGCCATTTTGTAATATATATTTATGCAAAGCAGTACTCTCAGCATTGATCATCAAATTATTAATCAATGTTAATAGTCCCTGAAAAATATTGAAGAGCTCTACACATGACAGTATTAAGTATTCGGTCAACATTTAATTCTTTATGTAAAAGTGACAAGGTACATGCATTTCTTTAGTATCAAATCTGGTTGTATCTTTAATAAAATTGTATTCATGTCAAGGAATTGCTATAAAATAAATTTCTGGTTTATTATCAATAAGTGCCTGATCTGTTTAGCTATTTTGTATGCCTCTATACCTGAGAAGGATATGAAGCCCTGGCTTAAAGTCACCTCCTCCTCACTTCCAACTACCACATGCAGCCCTCAGTACAATACAGCTAAACCATTAAGGTGCATTAAATCTGAAATATTCCCTATATTTTGCAATGGTACCTGCTAAAGGGGCAGAAACCTGAAGTCATTCTACAGTCCACTAGGTCTCTTTTCCCCCTTTCTCTAAGTCCTGTCAACTCTACCTTTCTTCAGTTTTAAATAGTCTCCAGACTCCTTAGCTACAACTACTATAATGGACTCTGCATCATCACTTACTTGGAGTAGTCTCGTTACCAGGCTCCTACATCGTCTCCACCCTTTCTTACTCTCTATGTAGTCTGAATAATCTTCCAATTACCCCTCTACCAAACTCCTTAATCACAGCATGTATACAAAGTCCTTCTCCAGCCATTCAAAATTAAAGAAATGCCAGGCCTAGAATGCTTTTCTCACATTCCCCTAATCACCTTCTCTATCTGCCAGACAAAGGGATACTTAACATCTCAGCACAATGTTTACCACCTATCTACAATTCCCATTCATGGGAACTGGGTAAATAGTTCAACTGATAATTACCCAGCATTCAGAAAGCCCGGAGTTCAATCACACACACAACATAAGCCAGGCCTGCTAAAGGCACAACCATAATCCTAGCACTCAGAAACTGGAGGCAGGAAATTCATATCAAAGTTCAAGGCTACACAGCAAGCCTCTGGTCAGCCTGGGATACATAAGACTGTCTAAACTCACAAACACTGACACACACCACCACCACCACCACCAACAACAACAACAAAACCCTCCTCCTTGATATGACAGCATTAGAAATAATCTTGGTCCAATGATCTTCCCACATTGTCTTATGTCATTATAATAAAAAGTAATTTAACTATCTTACCCAACTAAACTGAGAGATGCTATCTTCAAAACTTGACTTTGAATACAATCCTGGCCAATTCCAAAAGCCCAATATACATTTATGTAGTAAGAATACCACTGATGATATTCCTATGGTATGTAATTTCACCTTGTTATCAAAGTTCTGCAGCTCTATATGGTCCCAATCTTGCTTTCCCTATAGTTGTGACTTGAATAGATTTAATTCCCCCACAGGTGCATGACACGAGTCTAAACATTTGTTCACTACCTGGGCACTGTTTGGGAAGATTATAGAAACTTCACGAGGTGGGAACTTGCTTAAGTAAGCCCATCACTAGTGGTAGGCTCTCAGGTTGTACAGCCTGGCCCCACTTCCTTTTTTCATTTTCTTGCTTGCTTGCTTCTTGTGTATGAACAAAATGTTTTGGTTTTTGATTTTTTTCAAAACAGTTTCCCTCTGTAGGTTTGGCTGTCCTGGCTCATCTCGAATTCACAGAGATATCCGCCTGCCCTTTCCTCCCTCAGTGCTGGGATTACAGGCGTGACACCACACCTGGCTTGTATGAACAAAATGTGACTGTCTAGTCTTGAACCTGCTTGTTGCCTTGCCTGCCCAAACTATGACAACACTGAGTACCTCTGGAACTGTAAACAAACAAACATAAAGACGCTTCCCCCCGACCCCAAAAGATGCTTTTTGTCAAGGTATTGCATCACAGTATGAGAAACAAAACTAATATTCCAAGAACTACTAGATTTGACCATCACTGCCTATGGAGAAACACCCTCCATCTTTTATACTGAAATTCTTCCCAGTTTCCAAAGATTTCCTTCTTTATACAGCCTTACCAACTCCAAGAAAGATGCAATGGTACCTTATCATCATCCTTCTTGTGACCAGATCCATCACTCTTAACTTTTTGTTTTACACATTTACCACATTACCATTATCAGGCTATACCCTCTTTGAAGAACAAAGCATAACCCAAGTCAATTTTATTTTATCACACTACACTCTATAGTTTAATGACATTTGGATAGCAGTTTTGTCAAATGAATATAAAGCAATGAACATCAGTTCACAAAACACATTTCATTTGACTTGCTCTTCCTTCAGCAATGAAAATATACAAAAAGCAGATGGGAAAACTAGGACAGAATGCTAAGAAACTTCTGACATGTCAAAAAATACTTAATGGAAGTATCAAACCAAGAGACCCAACTCAAAGCCTGGAGCCACTTTCCATTACCCACTGGACTCTTTATTTAGTTCTTAGCTAGCTTTCAGAAATCAGGCTGCAGTTTGTTCTCTCTCATCTGTCCATTAACTGAGATCAGAACAACTGTCACCTACTACAAGACATCCCAGAATCTTGTTTTTTTTAAAGACCAAACCCCAGAATTTATAATTAAATGCTTTGCTGAAGAAAGAATATATGTTTCACCCACCATTAGGAGTAAAAGAAGGAAGTCTCTTCTTACTACATTACTATTACACATAGTAATTAGGCAAGAAAGACGTAAATGAAATCCAGAAGCAAGAAAGCTAGCTATGTCTATTTTGAGATGATATAATCTTGTTTATAGGAAAACCATAAAATCCACTAAGAATATAGACACTAATAAATAAATGAGTCAACAGAGTTTCCACACACACATTCAATATGGAAAGTTTTAGTTTGACAGGGCAGTGCTGGAGTACACTTCTGATCCCAGCACTAGGGAGGCAGAGGTAGGCGGATCTTTTCTTTTTTTTTTTTTAATTGTTTTATTTACATTTGTGTGCGAGGGTGTCAGATTCCCTGGAATTGGAGTCACAGACAGTTGTGAGCTGCCATGTGGATTCTGGGAATTGAACCAGGGTCCTTTGGAAGAGAAGCCAGTGTTCCCAACCACTGAGTCACCTCTCCAGCCCTGGGCGCATCTTTTGAGTTCCAGGACTGCCTGGTCTACAGAGCAAGTCCCAGCACAGCCAGAGCTAGAGCTACATAGAGAAACCCTCTCTTCAAAAGCAAAAACAAACAAAAACAAAAGGGGAAAAAAAAAAGAGAGGACATTTTAGCTTGGAACACTAGCAATGAACAGTCAGGACATACAGATAGCTAAGGCTTGCTGGCAACAAGCCTATCAAAAACACATAAGCTCCAGGTTCAGGGTGATAATCTGTCTTAAAGGAATAAGAAAGAGTGACAAGAGGACAGACACTACAAGATACCTTCCTCTTGCTTTCATGTGTACACACATAAGCATGTACACCCACACAGGTACATGGCATGTAACACATGCAAATAACAGTAAGAATTTAAAAATCACTTTAAAAAAACCTACTAAAAGAGATATTCGGTATGGCGGACAACAGTCAAGTACAGTTGGCCAGTTTCCAAGGAATAATCTGGGGAAAGCTGAACTGGCAGACACAGTAGTAATCCCAGAGGCAGAGGCAGGCGGATCTCTGTGAGTTCAAGGCCAGCCTGATCTACAAGGCTACACAAACAAACCCTGTCTCAAAAAAAAGGAAAAAACAAAAACAAAAACCAAAAAAGTAACACAGTTAGATAGCTGGTAGGAAAAGGTAATGCCCAAGGCAGTGGCAGCAGTAGCAGGAAAAGCCAGGAAAAACTCTTAGCACTGGGTGTGTGGTACTGACAGTCAACAGAATAGAAGCAAGATACAAACATCTGCTTCTGTGGCAGCTTGGCAGCTGACATCCTGTGCAAACGACATCTCAGAAATTTCAGAGCAAGTGGTACAAGACTAGCATTTCAGTTTTATGAAACGAGACTAACAGAATACTCCAAGACTGGAAACGAAACCCTAATCAGATCTGCACAGCATTCAATAAGCTGAAACTAACTCAAAGTAGCAAGTAGGAATTAGGAAGAGCTGCAGAGGGGCACTGCCAACAAGAATTTTCAGTAGAACATTATTCTACTTTCTGTGATGAACTTTAAGAGGTGTGACCAGATCTGAGGCTGAGCATCGGTAACCCCATTATCCAGTGACTCAGGAGAGAACAGAATCATTTAGTAATAGTGGACTTCCCAGTACTGGGTATGTGTGGAGAGCTAGATCACCCAGACTGAGAATGGAGGATATACTGAGTGATTTGTATTGTTGATGTAGGCATGGCCACATCAAGGACCCAATGCCTGGAACCCAAAGGAATGGCAAGACCTTAACCACAGAGCAAGGCTCAGAGGGATGGCAAAGCCTTCCTCTGGTCAGTATGTGCAAGTATGAGTGTTCTATGAACACTGGCAACTACAGATCCCTCCTGACAGCAACCTGAAACTGCTCTTATACAAAGAGGTCCCACAAAGACTAGCTCACCCCTCCCCTTCCCCCGGTACATAATAAACTTGCTCAGGTTCTGAGTTGTTGCATAGTAAGTGTACTCCATCAGAACAAGCACAGCCCATTAGATCCCAGCTTTTCTATGTTTTGAATGTGTGCCTGATTGTCTGTCCTTTCTTCATTTCTTCATCTCCTTCAAGAGGAACTCAATTTTCTCAACCTGTACCCTTCCTTGTTTCTCCTCCACACACAACTATCTACTCTGTTTAATGACCAATGTCATTGTAGCACAGGGACTTGACCCTGCTCTGCTGCTGCCCTATATTGCTCCACCACCCCCCAACTACCTTTTTATCTCCCAAAGAACATGGTCTAGCCTGATCTGCAGGGTTTCTGTGCTCAATCTATGAACTGAACTATTCAATATGCCAATGGCAAATAGCCTCTTCCCAGTATTCCTCAGGCAAAACTATATAATTCCTCCACCACTTCCTATTACTATAGCTCCCTTTATTATAAACATGGCTTTCTTTTACTTTGTCTCTATCATCCCAATGCTAATTTCTAGTCTCTCATTTCTGTTTCTTTGAATATGCACTGTAACTAATTCAGTTCACTAAGTAAGTACCATTAATTTCACTTTGCTCCATAGAATGATTAGCAGTTAAGGAGTGACTATTGCATACTTATCTATTATTCTATTTTCACAGGAATATTCTATTTTACTATATTCCAGGTAGTCACAATTATTGCAGAGTATTCTACTAAACATTACAAATACTTTAACTGAAAGGTAGAAAGATAAAAAGGTAGAAAGAAAATGAATGACCTAACTCCTGATGCACAGAGCCTTAGGACAAAAAGACAAGTGACATAAAAAGCCAACACAGCATTTTATCCAAAAGTTACTTATCTCTGAGTAAAGGCCCAGAATGAAAAAGACTCAACACAGCTGAGCGCAGTGGCATACACCTATAATCCCAGCAGAGGCAGGTAGATCTCTATGAGTTTTAGTTCAGCCTGGTCTACAAAGCAAGTCCAGGACAGCCAAGGCTACAAAGAGAAACCCTGTCTCAAAAAACCAAAAGAGAGAAAGAAAGAAACAAATAAACTCAGACAAATTCTAGAACGGGAATTCAAAACAATGATGATTAATATGTTCAAAGAAATGAAAAAGGGTCTACATAATCTCCTGAATGCATCAAAAAGCTTAGGAGACGTAAATTAAATGAGTCGATGAAGGATAAAAAAATGGAATTACTAAACAAATACCAAACTGAAGTAATGCTAGAAATGAGCAATTCAGTATCAAATAAAAAGCACAATAGAGGGCTGGGGAGATAGCTCGGGTGTTAAGAGGACCTGAGTCCAACTCTGAGAACCCACATGGCAGATCCCAACTATCTGTAACTTCAACCCCAGGGTGTCCAATGCTCTCTTCTGGCCTTTACAGGCACTTCACGCACACAGTGCAGAGACAAATGTGCAGGCAAAGCAGCCATTAAAAAAGTTTAAAAAGGAAAAAATATAAATAAAAAAAGCACAGCCAAGTAGAGAGGCAGGTGTCCCTGCACCATTCTCCTTGTCCAAAGCCTAACAATCACCCACCACACCACAGGACACCAATACTTGGGAGTCCAACTCAGAACTCCAGACAGATATAATCCATATGCATTCTGCCCACTCTCCTAGCAGTCAATCTACACACAACCCCACTGGAAATCACATGGAACAACATGGACCAAGAATTTTAGGTAATGTACTCCCAAACCAGTCAAACCCATTTACCAAGATGCCCTGGAACCATAGTGTCCTATGTTCCTAATCCCACATACAGATTTCTCACATGGCCTCCTCTACCTGAGGACAATATGACATACTGTGTCCTGCTCCCTGCCCCGACAAAGTACTGCTTATTCCCACTATGACCCCAGTCCTTGCTACCCAACGACTATCTACAGAATCCAGGGCATCATCCACAAATTCTGAGGATCAACAACAAGAATCTAAGACTTAAAAAAGGTTTACTCTAAGGCTCAGAGGCTGGCACCTATCCCTCCCTAGTTAAGCTGAAGATTCAAACCTGACACACGATCCAAACATCAACAGAGGGGCTCTAAGAATGAGAAACAAGCACCATTCAGCTGGTCCAAACCTGACACGTTGGGGTAACAGCAAACAAAGACCCAAACACCCACTGTGCAAATAAATGTGAGACCAGACACTCATAGCAAAAAACACCATTCCTGAAATTAGCGTCTTCAGCATAACATTCCCCAAGAAAACCTAGCTTAATGTATGACTTCAAAATAGCAATTACAAATATGTCCAAAAATCTCAGAAAATAGGTCCAAATGCCTGACTGAATAAGAACTGCAAAGACACAGTTAAATGAAATAATAAAAACAGTTCAAGATTTGAAAATAAAATTTTAATCTAATTTTTCTTTCTTGTCATATTTCAGTTGGAAGTATTTTTAATGTTTGGGAGGTAAAATGTTTCTGTAGAGTTGAGCTGCTGTCCTTTTCCTTTTCCATAGGGCACCAGGTGCTATGACCAGACATCTTTTCTATGAGTACAATACTTCCAGCAACTAATTTCCAAAACTAATGATGAGATGGACTCTCTAAGGAAAAGCTCAATTGAAAAAAAACTCAAATGAAAAAGTTCAAGAAGTAAAACAAAGAGCATAGAGAAAGTCTAACCAAAATATTGGATCAACTGGAAGAGAAAATAGCAGGTCTTCAAGACAAAATAGAAGAGGATAACTCCATGAAAGAAAAATCTTTAAAAAAAAATTAAAATTAAAATTAAAAAAACCTTAGGAATGGAATTAGCAGTCAATCTGGAACACTATAAAAAAACTAAACCTACACAATTATATGTAAAGGAAACAATGAAACCACATTCAGAGGCAGAGAAAAAAACTTCAACAAAATCATATAAGAAAATGTAAACGGAACTTTTACTAGTCTGTTTCAATTGTCGTCTCAGAGGATTACCACCTCTGTTAGCCAGGCCTAGTTTTGGAAGTTTCTAGCCTCCGTACAGTCTAACCTAGGCCTAGAATGTTTTCAGCCTCTGAGACTTACTCTTTCCTGTTCTTTTCTGAGTTCTGGTCTGGTTGGTTCAATTCAGCTGTCTGGCTCAAACTCCCCCGCTGACTTATTGAATGTGGCTGGGCTAGCCCCTAAATTGCTCTGCATAGACTCAAACTAACTCCACCACTCTTTTCTAATCTTCTGGCTCCTTCTGCCATCACCTGTGTCTAGCCTGTTCTCTTATTCAACCTCTCTCCATAAAATTTTCCCAGTAGAACTACTACTCCCTCCCTCCCTATCTCCCTTCGCTCTCTGCATTGCCCTTTAAGGAGCTTCCCTTTCCTCTCCACACCTGTCTGGGCATATCTGGTTCTATCAAATCTTTCCTGATTTGTCACTTTTTCTGCCACTCAATTAGACAACACTTTTTAACATGGATGGGTGTTTCCTTCTAACAAAGTAACTTTACTAACCTTCACTGTTTGGGATGAAAGGTGTGTACCATCATCACACCTGAACCTAAGCTTTTCTTTACCTGATACTTGCTCTATACCAGGCTGGCCTTGAACTCAGATCTGCTTGCCTCTGTCAGCCAGATCACACAGACCTAGAGGGTCTTTGGATGTTATCTCATGGCAGAGCAGCCATGTTCTGAATTCCTCTATAAGAAAAAAAATGTCCCTAAAAAGGAAAGAAATGCCATCAAGGTACAAGAGGAATACAGAACATCAAATAGACAGGACCAGAAAAGAAATTCTCCATGTCATATAATAATCAACACATTAAATGTACAAAACAAACAAAAAAATGAATATTGAAAACTGCAAGACAAAAAACCAAGCCGCACATAAAGGCAGCTACATCAGAATAACTTTAAAAAATTAGAGACTGAAAGCCAGAAGGGCCTGAAGTGATTTCTGCAATCTTTAAAAGACCATACATGCCAAAACTAAATACTACTCCCAGGAAAACTACAATTCATTATTAAAGGAGAAAAAAAAAACCTCCCATAATAAAAACAAATTTATGGAATTTATGTAAACCAAGTCAGTTGTGCAGTGGATATGGCAGTCTAAAGGAAAGGTAAACTATTTGCAAGAGAACACAACATATGCTCCTATTAACAGTAAACCAAATGATGGGGTTGGGTTTTAGCTCAGTGGTAGAACACTTGCCTAGCAAGCGCAAGGCACTGGGTTCGGTCCTCAGCTCTGGGGAAAAAAAAAAAAGACAACAGTAAACCAAATGAAATCTAAGATAACTAGATTGAAGAAATAAATAAGCATTGTTCAATAATAATTCTCAGTATTAATGGTCTCAATCTCGCAATAAAAGGACATAAATAGATTGGATTAAAAAATAGGATCCAGCTCTCAATAGCTGTCCCATATCAGAACAACAATCCTATTAACAGTAGACTTAAAAAAAAAAATCAACAACAAACTATAGCCAAGTATGCTAGTTAATCCCAGCAGAGGTAGGTGGATCTCTTTGAGTTGGAGGCAGAAGTGGGCAGGTCTATGATTTCGAGACCAGCTTGGTCTACAAAGTGAGTCCTGAGTTCAAACATAGCCAGAGCTGTTACAAAGAGAAGCCCTGTGTCAAAAAATGAACACAGAAACCAAAAAAGTAAAAGAAGAGAAAAAATGAAGAAAGGAAAAAAGAAAACAGGAACCATCTTTTACTCTCTCTAAAATAAATACCTCACCAACTTAGAGTAGAGGATGGAAAACGGTGTTCAAACAAATGGAATGAAGAATCAAGCAGGCAAAGCTAATCTAGTATCTGACAAAATAGACTTCAAACCAAAACTAATTAAAAGACATAGGAAAAGACATTTTGTACTTAAAGGCTATTATAATCCTACACAGCATAAAATCAAAAGTCACACATTGACCCCAACATAGTGAAAATGAGGGACTTCAATACCCCATTCTCAACAACAGAAAGATTTTCTAGACAAAAAGTCTACAGTTAAATGACATCATAAATCAAATGGAGCTAATGGACATTTATAGAACATTCCACCCAACATTACAGACGTACTTTCTCCTTAGCAGCCCATAGAATCTTCTCCAAAATAGACCACATATTAGGACAAAAAAAAAAAAAAAAACACAAAAATTTAGGAAAATTGAAATAGATGATGCATTGTATCAGATGACAAAAGAATAAGCTAGATAACAGAAAAGACAATAAACTCACACAGCAACACACCACTGAACACACACTTTCTTTCAGGGGAGAAAGTAGGAAGAGAATTTATGAGCTTCTAGGACTGAATGAAAATGCAAGCCAAAAACCTTATGGGACACAGTGAAGACGGTCCTAAGAGAACATATTAGAGCACTAAGTGCCTACATCACAAATCAAGTGAAATCTCGTAATAACTTATGTTGCACTTAAAGGCCTTGTTAAAACAAAAGTAAACACCACCAAAAAAAAAAAAAAAAAAAAAAAAGGGTAGTTGATAAGAGAGAATTAACAATCAGGGGTAAAAATCAATAAAATAAATGAAAAAGAAATGCAAAAATTCAGGAGTTCTTTGGTTCTTTGAAAAGACTTACAAGATTGACAAGCTTTGGCCAAATTAATCAAAAGAAAAAAAACACAAATTAATAAAAATCAGAGATGAAAAAAGAAACATTTCCACAGATGCTGAGGAAATTCAGAGAAGCATAAGGCCATAAAATAAAAATTTATATTCCACTAAACTAAGAAAGCTAAAAGTAGATGAATTTCAAGATAATCATGACCTATCAAAAGTAAATCAAGATGAAGTGAGCAACAGACACCTCACAATCAGTGAGACAGAAGCAGTAAATAGTCTCATGACTAAAAAGACAGACAAAAGACACCTCAGAACACAGTTCAGAAATCTTCAAGACCTTCAATGAACTAGCACCAATACTCTTAACTTATTCCACAAAACAGAAAATAAAGGAATACTCTCGAACCCTTTTTATGAAGCCAGCATTACCCTGACACCAAAACCAAAGACCAACAAAAACGTAAAATGATACACCAATCTCTCTAATAAACACTGATACAAAAATTCTCATTAAAATACTAGCGAACTGAATTAAAGAACACACAGAAAAGATAGAACATCATGATCAAGTCAGCTTCATCCCAGAGATTCCATCATGGTTAGAGTAGCTTCATCCCAGTGGTAAAGATGGGTCAACACATTCAAACCAATAAATATAATCTACTACATAAACCGAAAGTCAGAAATCACATGATCACCTCATTAGATGAAGAAAAGGCCTTTGCAAAAATCAACATCTTTTCATCACAGAAATCCTAGAGAACATGAAGACACAGGGAACCTATTTCAACATAATAAAGGCAAAATCCCAAAAGCTACACACTAAACAAAGAAAAACTTAAACCATTTCCACAAAAATCAGAAATGTTTAATATACTACTCATAGTCTTAGCTAGAATAGTAAGTGGAGGAGATAAAGTAGATATGCATAGGAAAGGAAGATGTCAGAGTATCCTTATTTGCAGATGAAATGATTCTATATATAAAAGCCTTAAGGACTCCAACAAAAAAAAAAAAAAAGAAAAAAGAAAAAAAATCAATAGCTGTCCCATATCAGAACAACAATCCTATTCACGGTAGACTTAAAAACAACAACAACAAAAACAAAAACTATAGCCAAGTATGCTAGTTAATCCCAGCACTCAGGAAGCAGAGGTAGGTGGATCTCTTTGAGTTGGAGGCCAGTCTGGTCTACATAGCAGCAAGTTCCAGGACAGGAAGGGCTACATAAAAAAGTAAAAAGAAAAGAGACTGTCTTGAAATAAATAGAACTAAGGAAGTTTAAGACTTAAGACTTGTGTAATAAAAACTTTAAGGAAGAAACTGAGGGAAACAGGAGACTTAAAGATTCCCCAGTGTGATGCGTTTTCAAGAAAATATAATATGAAGTACCTCATTAAGCAGACAACTGAGTCTCCTACCTGGTCAAATAGAGAAGTGACCATTAAATGCCCAGTCATAAGTGGAATACATACACCACTACCTCCAAAGTTTAGAGAACATCACAGATGAAGGGGCAGAAAGAACCCAAGAACTTCATGAGGTTATATGTGCAGTCCAGTAGCAGAGTGGCTGACCAGCATGTATGAGGTCCTGAGTTCAATTCCCAATAGCCAGGAGAAGAAAGAAAGAAAGAGCTGGAAGAAGGTTGGAGAGCAGTGGGGAACACAGACTTTAGCAGCATAAAATGACTGTTATACTTCTGAACTCACAGCAGCTGTTATCACCTCCAGGAAATATTAATATTGATGGACCCTAGCCCTTCCTGGAGATTTATACAAGGAAGATGGTTTCTGGGGAAGAAGTCAAAATTTCTTTAATCATGTAGACACTAATAAGGTGCATATGTTCCTGTGAACAAATCCCCAGTCACAATTCCATACAAACACATAAACAACCCTGTTAACCTCACTGGCTTGCAAATGTAAGAAAGACATAAAGTGTAAGATGAGCTGGGAGGAAGCATGGGATCATAGAGGGAATTATTGGGAGTGGGTCAAGAGAAGAGGAGAGGAGCAGAGGAGATGGATATGATCAAAGTACATTATGTATAGTGTAGGAAATGTCCTAAGGTCTTGCACACTTGTGCTTGCACCAAGTCTGAACACCTGAGTTTGATCCCCAGAATCCACATGGTATAAGAGAACTGACTCCCTATTTTCCTCTGATTTCCACACTCTTGCTATGCCACATATGGGTGTACATGCTAGTACACACACACACACACACACACACACACACACACACACAATTTTTTTTTAAGATTTAACGATCGTATTCTATATGCACCAAATGTTGGTATAGCCAATCTCATAAAATAAACGCTAATAGACAAAAAGAAACAGCCTGGTGCAGAGAAAATACTAGTATGTGGCTTTAACATTCACTCTCAGTCATGCAGATAAAATGAAAGGAGACATACTGTAGAGGAATTCAGTGCAGCAACATGGCTGCTCTTATCACATCCAAAGATCTGTGATCTTTGGTGATCCAGCTGGAAGGCAGACACACCCTTTATATACATAAACACCTTTAATCTCAAACAATGAAGGTAAAATTTGTATGAGGCCAAGCAGATCAATTCAGTGAGAAGCTGAGAGAAGCCAGTTTGAATAAGTCAACTTGCAGAGAAGTTTGAACCAGAACAGCTGAGTTAAACCAGCCAGTCAGAGTTCAGAAAGAACTAGAAAGTATGAGCTTATTCAGCTGTAAACCTCAGAAGCTGAAAACATTTGAGGCCTAGATTAGATTATATGGAGTCTATAAGCTTCGAGGACTAGGCTTAGGTTAGCAGATGGGGGCAATAAGCCTCAAAGACAATTACATCTGGAAAAGTTACTTTTACACCTACTCAGTTTGAGGGGTTTTTTTGAAACAGTATGGGAAAGAAGAGTTTCCTTTTGGGACATCTGCTGAGGAGGAAGGTCAGCTGAGTGCTTTCTCTGGCTCTCTGAGCTGGCAGGCTTTCACTGCAGCATCTGGCTCCCAAGTCTTTATTGGTAAAATTGAACAATTGACATTTTGTTAAAAACAACAACATACCCTTGTAGATCCCTTGCAAGGATTACAAGTGTGGCCAGTAATGATACAATCCCAAATAGCAATGAGTCACTTAAAAGATCAGAAAGGAAATTTTAAAACAAAAGCACAATTTAACAGAACCATTGTTTATTTAAAGAAAAATCTAAGAATAAAATTTATAGATGAGTGTTCACATTAAAACAAACAAACAAACAAACAAACTGGGTGAAGTGGTGCATTCCCATAATCCCAGTGCTCTGAGTGACAGAGGCAAGTAGATCTCCGTGAGTTTGAGGCCAGCCTAATCTACAAAGTGAATCCAGGACAGTGAAGGCTATACAGAGAGACCCTGCCTCAATAAATAAATAAACAAACAAACAAACAAACAAACAAACTGAATAAGCATCAAATCACCTAATAATGGACTTTATGACCTTAAAAAAAAAGCCAACTCTAAAATTAGTAGACGGAAAGAATGAATACAGATCATGGTGAAAATTAATGAGATAGGAGACTAAAGCACAGTATAAAGAACTAAGGAAACAAGGGTGGGTCACCTTTGATAATGCAGTGAGTTCAAGGCCAGCCTAGGCTACATGAGACCTTGTCTCAAACAATAAGAAATTAACATAAAAAAAGAAATCAATTAAACAAAGAATTAGTTCTTTGACAATAGTGGGGCAGGAGAGATGGTTAAGAGTACCTGCTGCTTTCCCATGAGGACCTAAACTTAGATTCCCACCTACAACCCCAGCACTGCCAGAAATATCCCTGGGGCCACCAGACTAATCAAAAAATGCAAGCACTAGGTTCAGGGAGAGACCCTGCCTCAAAGAAATAAGGCAAAAAAGTCATAAAGGATACCCAACTCCTCACCTCCACACTACACACACACATACACACAAAACTGACAAACCCTTAGTCAAACTAACCAAAACAAAGACAGAAGATCCAAATTAATAAAATTAGAGGTGAAAAAAAGTTTCCAACAAGCACCAAGGAAATCTAAGAGAATCACTAACACTGACAACCACAGTCAAAAAATAAGATGTAAAATATAGGAGAAATGAACAAATTACTTCCTACATATACCAAAATTAGGAAGATATCAACAGGGCTGGAAAGATGGTTCTGCAGCCAAGCCTGACAAACGGAGTTCAATCCCTAGTTCGTCCATGATGGAACAAAGAAGATAACTAACTCCTGCAAGTACATGAAACACTTTCCCCCCATAACAAATATTTTTTTCATAAAAATAGCTCTAAATAGGATAAACAAATCTACAACAAATAACAAGAATGACACAGTAGTAAGGAATCTCAGAAGGAAAGTCCAGAATGGCAAATTTACTGTTAAAACCTTTAAGGAAGTAACACCCAATACTCATCCTATTCCATTAAAACAGCAAAGGAAGAAACACCAAGAAACTCACTTTATTACTTAAAATAATAAATTATGGCACAACAAAAGAAAATCACAAATTAGTTTTGATGACAAACTTAAACACAAATATATTCAGTAAAATAACTACATAAGCAATTCAACAATACATTGAAAGAGCATAAATATGCCAGGGACTGGCTGCACAATCCTTTAATCCCAGCACTTGTGAGAGGCAAGCAAATCTCTGTTCAGAGTTTCAGGCCAGCATGGTCTGCTAGTTCCAGGAAAACCAAGGCTACACACACACACACACACACAAAAAAAAAAAAAACCCTGTCTCAAGAAATAAAAAACATCAAAAATTATAAACAATAACCAAATTGGTTTCACTCCTTGACTGCAAGGATGGTTCAGTATATGTAATTCAATAAATACAATGTCACATAAATATATTCAAAGGCAGAAATCACTATATCATCTTAGTACATGCAGCAAAAAGGCCTTTGACAAAGTTCAACATCCCTTCACGATATATCAGGAAAAACAGTCCATTCATAGTAACTTCAAAGAGAAAATAATAAAATGTCTGGAAATTAACTCCTAGATCTGACACCTTCACAAAGACATGCATGCAAGCAAAACACCCATGCACATACATAGAAACAAAAAAATAAACAAATCAGTCCGATTTGTGAACAAAAGAGGAGACAGTTCTCAAGAGTTGGAAAGATGGCTCAGCAGTCAGCAGCGCGTGCTGCTTTTCCATATGACTTAAGCATACACACCTGCACATTAAAAATTTTTTAAAAATCCTTACTAACAAAAAGAAATACAAATATTCAAAATATTTTGAATTTTGAACTGAGATTTGTTTCTTGGGCTAGTACTCTCTCTCTCTCTCTCTCTTTCTCTCTCTCTCTCCTTTTTTTTGAGACAGTCTGCTTGTCTCTGCTTCCTAAGAATTGAGATAAAAGTCATGCCACCATGCCTGACTCCAACAAATATTTAAAAAATATTCAACATCCTTAGCCAGTGAAACATAAACAAATTAAAATTACTTTAAGATTCATTTCAACTCACCCCACCCCTAACCCATCAAAATGGCTACCATCAACAAAGAACAGCAAATGCAAAGGAAAATGTAGTAAAAGAATCCTTTTGCACTAATGGTGGGAATAAAAACTGGTACAGCCACTATGGAATAGCTTTTTCTTAAACAGAAATAACTGAAATATGCAAATAGTCTAGATGTTCATAAACAGATAAAGGATAAAGAAATGGCGGTACATACCAAAAAAAAAAACCACACAAAAGGATGTGTCAACATTTAGAAAGTAGATAAACCTGGAAATCACCACATAAAGCAAAATAAACCAGACTCAAAAACAATCATGTTTTCTATCACTTGCAGAATCTAGACTAAAATGATGACATGTATAAGCAGAAATGGAGAGGCTATGTGGGTGAAGAGGCTGAGAGAGAGAGAGAGAGAGAGAGAGAGAGGCACAAGATTGATTAGTCTCAGGCTAGCTTGGGCCACACCAGTAAGGTCTGGTCTCAAAAACAAACTACAATCTAATTCCAAATTTTAAAATGAGAAAAAGAATGTAAGACATTTCTTTTAAAAAAAAAAAAAGATATTCAAATATATAACAATGCTTAACTTCGCAATTCCTCAAAAAAAAATGTAAATCAAAACTGCACTGATACATTCAAGTAACAGATGGTTATAATAACACATACTTTGTGGGTTTGATACAGAAAAAGTGAAGGTCCTCATTCAATGCCAGTGTAAAAATGATGCAGCTTCTCTGAGAAACAGTGTGTGGTTCCTCAAAATATTAAAAATTACATGACCCAACAAATCTTCAGGTGTACATCTGAAAGAAGTAAAAACACACTCAAAACCTCATACAAAAAACGATCATAGGAACATAAATATTTTTTTTCTGGTTTTTTTTAAGACAGGGTTTCTCTGTGTATAACCCTGGCTGTCCTGGAACTCACTTTGTAGACCAGACTGGCCTCAAACTCACAGATCCTCCTACCTCTGCCTTCCAAATGCTGGGATTAAAGGCATGTACCACCACCACCCAGCAAAAAGCATAAATCTTAATAGTGAAAAAACTAATAGCCCAGATGTCCATTAACAGTAAAATGTAGTGTTCTCTATATAGCAGAGTATTAGTTGAACATAAAAATGAAGTGAAGTATTAATACATTACACAACAGGGGCAAACCCTGAAAACCAGTCCAAAAGACCATGTAAGATATTATTTCGATTAAATGAAATATCCAAATTATATAAATCTATAGACATAAGGTAGTGATGCTAAAAGCAGGAGGAGGTAGAAATACAGAGTGAATGTCAATGCTAATAATCACGGGGTTCCTTCAGGGGTGGTTAAAATGCTCAAGATTTGATGGTGATGAATGTAAAACTCTTAAGAATGTAGTGAAAATTAATGAGCTAGCCAATTTAACAGCAATTCCACAGCTAGGGAGAGCTATGCTCCACCTGCTTCAGATAAAAGCTAAAACTGGATGAAAACTGAAGTTGAGGAGCTCAAGGCCAGCATAAGCAAAATAGGAAGAACTTGTCTCAAAAAACTTGTAAGGAAAGTAAAATAAATAAAAGATTAAACTGTGTGGAATGTAAATCACATCACAATAAAGACATTATTTTAAAAACTACAAAATAACAGAAGTTTGTACTTAGTCTAAAAGTATGCTTCCTTTCCTTTAAAGGTTCCTTAAACACATTTAAAAAAAAAAAAAAGACACATAACTAACATCTTACACATTTGCTGTCACTAGTTTTAGTTGACTGAGCCTCAACTCAGTAGACTAAACTAAATTTTGTCTTCATGTTTCACTGAACCATGACCTGAGATATGTTTTTAAAGCTAAAAAGGAAAGGTGGTCAAAGCAGCAGGAAACTGTGTCTAATTTGCACATTACACTTATTAGATTCTCTGGTCATTTTAGACCTTGTTTACCTTAAGACATTTACATAAATGGTGGTTGCTGATGACCATTTTCACGTCTAAATCGGGTCAGTATCACTTGATGGATACTTTGTCATATATTGTACTAGATGTTAAGAGCATAAACTTTAAAAAAAACTCACTGGATATAAAATCAAGTGGCTGAGATAGATAGATAGATAGATAGATAGATAGATAGATGGATGGATGGATGGATGGATGGATGGATGCTCAGACTATGGAAGCCAGGTGTGGACAAGTCAAAATACTGACAAAGAAATAGCATATATACAGAATAAAATACTATTTGGTATTATAAAAGAAGGAAATCCAGGCTGAAGAGATGGCTCAGTGGTTGAGAACATGTACTGCTCTTCACTGGGCAGCCCACAACCCCTCCTCTAACTCTAGCTCCAAGTGATCCAATATCCTTGGACTTCCAGGTGTGGTATACAAGCACACACACAGACAGAATCATATATACATAATTTAAGGCAATAATAATAATGTACTTTGGGGAATTGGAGATACGGCACAGCACTTGGGAGTGCTTGCTGCTCTTAGCAGAGAATCCAAATTTGGCTCCTGCCTGCAATTCCAGCTCCAGAGGATTTGGTACCCTCTTCTGAACTTTCATGCACAAATGTGCACACATACACACACAGGGGAACAGGGTGCGATAGGAGGACAGACAGACAACAAAAATCTTTGGAAAAAATAAGGAAATGCTGTCATGTATAATAATGTGGATAAACCTGGAAAGATTAAAGTGAGTGAGTTGTACACAGTGACCTACGACTTCAGTGTTGAATGTAATCTAAGAGACAAGTCTGCCATTACTACCTTACCAAATGTTTCCGAATGTCTATAGAAGCAGAGAGTGGGATGGTATTTAACAGAGGTCTTAGGAAAAGGACAGACAGGGAAAGGAGAAATGCTCATCTAAGTTGATAACATTTGAGTTAAGAAAAGTACCATTAATGATTTCACAAAATGATGACTATATAGTAGTGTTGTAGATATTTCAAAATTGCTAAGGGGAGATTTCATATAGGAGTGGTAACGCTCACTTCGATGGAGTCCCAGAGAATCAGAAAGGTCAGAAAGTGAGAAAGCACTGGGGAGGATTGAGGACTGGGTGTTTTCAACACACAAACATGTGAGGCAATAGATTGTTAAATTATCTTGAAGCTCATATTGTTCCTCACAAATACACACAATCACTACTTATGGATTAAAAATAAAGTGTAGCCAGGCATAATGAATGCTACATAATCCCTGTAATCCCCAAAACTCAGGAGACAAAAGCAGGCAGATAACTATGGGTTGGAGCCTAGCCCAGGCTAGATAACCAGTACTAGAACAGCTACTGAACACAGCAATGCCCCATCTCAAAACAAACACACACACACACACACACACAAAAAAAAAAAAAAACACTAAGATGGCTCAGTACATAAGAGTGCTTGCCATCAAGCCTGACTACCTGAGTCCAATTCCCTGAACCCACAGGCAAAACAAGTAAAACCAATTTATCCAAGTTGTCCTTTGAACTCTACAAGCAAGCATGCACTGGCACATGAACGCACATAAACACACACATACACACAAAGAAAATAAATAAAAATAAGTTTACAACAACAAAAAATGTTGATCAAAATGTCAAAAGTAAACAATCATGCATCTAGATTTTGGCAAGGGCTGAACTGAGTCACATGCCTACCCCTAAGGTAATCAATTTAAGAATACTTACAAAGACTGGGAAGACAGATGGCTCAACTGTTAAGGGCTCTAGCTGTTCTTACAGAAGAATCAAGTTAGGTTCCCAGCACCCACAAAGCAGCTCACAACTATCTGTATGTAACTCCAGTTCCAAGGTATCCAATGACCTTTTCTGGATCCCTAGATAATAGGCATTCATGGATGCACACACAATACATGCAAGCATGACATATATACACATAAAAATAAATCTTAAAAGAACACTTTCAATTTCATACATTTCTGTAATAACTGAAAAATTCTACTATGAGCTTCTACTGTCTATGTAAAAAGATAAAAAGCAGTATCAAAAAAAATTACCCTATAAAGAAACCCTGTCTCAAAAAAACAAAAAGAGAAAGAGAAAATTACTCCCAAAGAGGTAAAAAAAAAATTTACTCTTAGATACTACATTAAATATCAAAGCAACCCAGTGAAAGTGCCCCTGAGTAGCTGAAAATAGAGCAACAAAAGACTGGGGAGGGGGGCAACCCAACTGCAACTTTCATTTCCTTTCTCTACCCTTTTCATGTAAATTCCCTATTTTACTAACATGTTGCCCTCTAATACACATTCAGATTACCAAGTCAACCCACAATTTACAAGTTTTTATTTCACTGCAGTAAAAGCAGTAATGTTTCCGATTCAAGCTTGATACTTTTGCTCACAACATCCACTTCAAAGTTTATAAATTTCCATACATGAGATAAAGACAACCCAAAACAAAAAACAATAATCACTACCACCAAAAAAGAAAAGAAAAAGAAAGTGATATCCACAGGGGGCTGGGGAGAGACATACCAAAACAGGGAAAGGGGTTGGGATTACCTTATATAAGAGTATTAAGCAACATTCACTTTCAACTGATTTTTCAGAAATAACTGTTTTTTAGGGTTTCAAATAAAATATAAGTATGCTCAGAAACTTCCTCCCATAAACAAATGATTTTCCTGGTAAGTACAAGATACTTACCATATTAACAGTAGGTCTGAGTTTTTATTTACATGAAAGTGACTGAGCACTCTGTTCATTTTCCAGTAAATTAAGAGTTCTTTTTCATTTTTGGGTGGGGATCTCACTATGCAGTCCTGCCTGGCCACAAATTAAGATATCCACTTGCCTCTGCCTCTCAAATGCTGGAATTAAAGGTATGTGCTAACACACCTGACTGGGAGATGTTCTTGTTTAAAAAAAAAAAAAAAAAGTGTTCAGTTTATTGTGTATGTTTAAGTGTGGGCACTTAGACCATGGCATGTGAAAGTCAAAGGACGATCTTCCAGAACCTGTTCTCTTCTGACCAAATGCAAGCCCTGTACAGTAAATATTTTTCCCACTAGTCTCTCCCTATGAACCACAATTACTTACACAAACCTAGCGAACATGTGAACCAAAATGACAAGTTTCAAGGTGGCACTGTACACACTGGTTTGATTACTCTGTGAAAAAGAAAAGGGGCAAGGAAGCTGAGGAGTTAAACCACTACCACCAAATACATTTCGGAAATTTGTCCTTTAGCTTACAATCTGTAGGGACTAACAAATGCAGTCAGCCAATTAACTAAGGTAGAATGCCAGAACTTTTAACACCTCTACAGCAAAAATAAAACAAATTGCTGTAAGGAGCAGGGGGGGGATCAACATCCAGATGAGGAAACAATCAAGATGTTAAGATCTGAGATAGAATTCTGAATGCAAATAAACAGCAAATATGAAAAAAAAAAGTTTTCAGTCTCTTCTACCTTTTCAAGCTCAGAGAACAGTTATCAGGGAAACACTAAAAAATACAAGTGCTTGAAATAAGAGTCCTAGATGGGCAGGTGGCACACACTTGTAATCCCAGTACTCAGGGAAGGAAAGGGAGCCGGATCTCTGTGAGTTCGAGGCCAGTCTGGTCTACAAAATGAGTCCAGGACAGCCAGGGTTACACAAAGAAACCCTGTCTTGAAAAACAAAAAGAAAAACAAAGAAAAAAAGTCCTGATAAAATGGGGTCAGATCATTAAAAGCACTAAGTCACAATGTATCACAACGTTTATACCCAATCTTAAAAAAGAGAGACACTATTTAACCATGTAGCAAGAAAACTTCCCTAATAAACCATGGACGGGAGAAGACAGTCAGTGTTAATTTAATCCTAGTGTTCAAGATGCTATGGCAGGACTGCACTGAGTACAAGGCCAGACATTGCTACTGAGTGAGGTCTTGTTTCAAGAAACTGAAAAGGATAGGGGAGGGTGATGACAAAAAGTGTAATAATGACAGCCTAAATGAGAGCGTAATAAGTGTAAAAGTGCCAGGCAAGCCTTTAAGCGCAGCACTTGGGAGGCAGTGGCAGGATCATCTCAGTGAGTTTGAAGCCAGCCTGGTCTACAAATCAAATTCCAGGACAGCCAGTTACACAGAAAAAAAAAAAAAAAAAAAAAACCTGTCTGGAGGGTTGGGAGGGTTGGGGTAAGAGTGTGGGATGACAACAACAAAATTTTTAAATATAAATATTAGTATTAGAAGGAAAGAAAGTTAATGAGGAGTAAACAGGTGAAAATGCAAAGACTCACCTGAGAAAAGAGCAAGACACAGGCCCATCTTCTTAGAATGAAAAGAAGGACCACAACTTTTGGTAACTTTCTGCACTTACGCAGTATCTTACATTTCTGGTATTTTGTCTATGAATTACATATCAAACCAGATGCATTTTATAACAGGTTTTTTTAAGAAGCCTCAAATATTCTAATTTCACATTAATTTGATCAGCAGTTGTAAGAATAAATAATCTTAACCAGGTGCCCCATATAATAGGCCAGTTAGTAAACACCAGTGACTTCACTTATCCCTATCCAGGTCCAGTCATTGGATTCTGCTTAGCCTTGATAGAGCCTCTACCATTGGAAGACACAACTAGCTATACACACACAGTTCATCCTACTGATGGAAATTAACTTGACTTCAGTAACTTCAGGTCAACACCTCCTGCAGCAGATATGTCATCAATAACTAATTACTATCTCCAAGATATATTTTTGGCCTATCTTGTAAAGACAAAATAGAAGAACCACTCAAAAATTTAAGCTTCCTCATTGTTCTATAAAACTACAATTGACTGGAATGCTTGTTGTCTACCAAGCCAGAGGACCTGAGTTCATCCCAAGCACCACAAAAAAAAAAAAAAAAGAAAGAAAAGAAAAAAAAGTTAATAAAAATCACAAGCTGATGAGTTGATGAATTATGTTTCCTGTATTTCCAGGCATGGTCTCAATGTAGACTATGCTAATCATGAGTAACTCCTGTCTCAACATCCTGAGCGCTGGTTACGAGGCCAAACCATACTCTGCTTAGAAATTTTCTTTAAAACAAACAAACAAACAAAAAAACTTTAGGGCTCAGTGATTAAAAGCACCAGCACAGTGACGCAGGCCTGTAGTCCCATTACTTGGGGAGGCAGAGGCAGGTGGATCTGAGTTCGAGGCCAACCTGGTCTACAAAGCAAGTCCAGGACAGCCAAAGATACACTGACAAACCCTGTCTTGAAAAAACAAAACAAATAAAAGCACTTTTTGCTCTTTGCAGAGGGCCCAGGTTCAATTCCCCGGACTCAAGAGCAGTTCACAACTGTCTGTAACTCTGGGCAGGGCATCTGACACCCTCTTCTAACCATGTGACCTCAGCAGGCACCAGGCCATCATGTGGTACAGAGTCATATATGCAGCAAAGCACCCATAAAATAAAATAATAGTTTTAAGTTTAAAAAAAAAAGTTTAAAATATTGGGGGAAATGGTCAGAGAAAAGAAATGGACACTTAAGTACCCTTAAAAGGGTACTTAAAAACAGGTCAGGATACTACAAGTAGCTAATGAAGCTGAACACATCTCAATATTGAAAACTTTCAAATCAGGTTAGGGTTTTAATCCAAACCGTCCTTGATGAAAATCACTTAAGTTTTTGAAACACTGATTTTCTAGTCCATCAGTGGGAACTCTCACAAGTATTATTCTGGTGTATGCTGTACATTTATCAACGCCTACCACAGAGTTCCAACACTAGACTCAGCACCCATTTCCGTGTATTAACACACTTCACATTTTTATAGGCTTATCAAGAAGACGAAAGAATTCACACACCTCAACAATCAAAAAGTAAAGAAAAACACAACAGGCTGGGCAGTGGTGGCACACACCTTTAATCCCTGCACTCAGGAGGCGGAGGCAAGCGGATATTGGTGTTTGAGACCAGCCTGAACTACAGAGCACAAGACATAATCTGTCTGGAAAAAACAAAAAGGAAAAATACAATAAACATCTTATGAGGAGAAATTAGGCTAGGAAGACTGATGAAATGTGTTAGCTAGGAATGAAGACACAAATGCAAACAAAGAACAGGTTGTAAGGCAGAAGCCCTAGAACATAAAGAATTTATTCTATAAGTAAGTTATGCTCTTACCATGATTTCAATACTATTTTGGGTATGGACACATTTCCTTTAAAACTCTATATTGGTAACTCATTAGTAAGTGGACTTGGAAAATGTCCTATTGTAGGTTCTTATAGCATGGCACACGGTCCATATTAATTATTTGTTCAAATGAAGCAGGTAATCCAGAGTCACAGCGGTAGTTCCTATGTTCAGTCCCCTCTATCGCCCCTTCACTTACCTACTCAAGATTATTAAGAAGATATGCCCACCCAAATGCAGTGCTGGCATAAGGAATTCAACAGAGGGCAATAAGCCAGAGGCCTCTGTGGAGTTTATAATCTCCTCTACTCGTTAAAGAGCCAGTCATCTGGGGCTGGAGAGATGGCTCAGAGGTTAAGAGCACTGGCTGCTCTTCCGAAGTCCTGAGTTCAGTTCCCAGCACCCACATGTGGCTCATAACCATGTATAACAAGATCCTGGCATGCAGGCAGAATACTGTTTAAATAAATCTTTAAAAAAAAAAAAAAAAAGCCAGTCATCTGGCTCCACTAATACACCTAGAAGTAAATAAAACTTTCTGCATTTTGCTGGACAAGTGAATTCATGTTCCTCTACAGTTATGTACATTTGCTATTTTTCTAAATCTTGTTTACTATTTTAGCCATGAATTCTGGTCCTCAAATTTTAAGCAGGCATTTGACAAGCAACACAATGCATAAACAAACAAACAAACAAACAAAAAAGCCAAACAAAAAACCTGAAGACCATACTCATAATAAACATGTTTTTTTAAAAATACAAGCTTTCGCCCATAGAAGACTTGAAAACGTAACAACTATCTTCCATGTTTCAAAGAACTAGTAAAAAAAATTTATTCTGTGTACCATTCCAAAGCATTGTATGTTAAAAAAAAAAAAAATTTGGATGTGGATTTGTTTCCATATGAAGATGTTTAATAATTCAAACTATTCACAATTCAACCACTTTAGATTTCTTTAGAGCTTTATACTTTATAAAGGCACTTTTTCATTTATCCCTTGAAATAATAAAAAAAGACAAGTATTATGTTTTAGCAAACTAAGTCTTTAATGGTTTTGCTTAAAAACTCAACAAATCATGAAAAAAAGAAACTGGGCATTGTTTGAACTCAAGTCTAACACAGACTGCCCAAAAATAATGTGTTCCCACCTAGTGATGTATTCAGGCATGAACCACATGTCCAGCTGTCAGAAATGTTGGCCAAGTATTACTGAAAAAGCTTCTTCCAAAATCAGCCCTTTGGAAATAAAGCTGGTCAATACACACACCACAAAAAGACTCCCTAGAGAGTGGGCTTTCTAAATGCTAGCTTTATGAGGACAGTAACTTTGTCTTCACTGCAACACCGCAGTGCCTAAACTATCACTGGCTTATATGTGTTCTTAGCTATCTGTTAGGCATACTCAAGCCTTATCATACAAACTCTATTATATATTATCCACTTAGCAACAATGTGGAACAACAAACCTTACTAAAATATCCAGAAACACAAACCCACTGTTAAAATTGCCATTACACACTTAAATTGCTATATAAGATTATGAAACTTAACCTAGCCCGTTTACAAAACAAATTGAATTGAAGAAAACAAAAACTATTTGGCAAAGATAAAATATCACAAGTAAAAAGTAACATCATATAAAAAGCAAGTTAAACTTGCTCTGAAAGTTGTCAATTGCAAATCTCTTAAAACTGGCATTTTATGTGTACTCAAACACTGTATAAAGAAAGGTATACATATCGTTTGGTTTAAAGACTTTCTACTCACAACTTTATACAGTTAGTAAAAGAGATTTGCAAAATTCACAGATGCAAACACTGCACTAAGTGGCCAGCATAACCAGTTCTTACAGATATTCATCCACTAGGCATTACCAAAACCTTAAGACAAACAGAAAAATAACCCCAATCCTAAGGCTAGCTTACAATACCCCTAGAAAGCCCAGATATGTTAAGAAATATAAGAACCTGCAAGGCCTACAAACTACCAAGAGATACGTATCAATAAGCTCACATTTTGAGACTTATTACGGCATAATAATAGCTATTAAAACTTTACTCCAATTTCCCTAGATTAAAATATCGCTGCAAAAAATTCTGAACACACATTCGTTAGGATTATCATTACTATTTAAAAGGCCTAACTAACTTTACAATGAGCAGTTTCAGGTTTATAGTGGCCTGAGAAAGTACTAATTCACTCAGTTACACTATACCACTATGTCCATTTATAATATTGGCAACTGGATATTGAACGTAACTGTCAATTTTTTCCTCCTTTTTAAAACCGTGACTCTGAACGATCAGGTAAACAGCTACCCAACACAACAGTATCTCAAACATAATTTCTTTACTCATCTTCAAACTCTATTACTATCAACGTCTTCGTATGTCAAGTATTAAATTTCACAAAAGCTGCTTTTCTCATCCCCGTATTCACAACCTAAAACATATGCAATCCTTTTCTAACTCTGACACCACCACCTGATTCTGACCTCTCTTGACAATTTAAGTCCCTGCACTACAGTCCATCACTAAATCAACAACAAAGTAACCTTTTCTCCACAAACAGGTTTCAGAAGTAGTAAGAGAAATTAAGACACTCCTAGGGTTTATCCAAACTAGCAATGCTGGAAGAGGAGAGCAGTTTGCAGAAACCTGCTAATAGTTAAAGCAACAAGTTAAAAAACTTTGAACTCTAGGAATCGTCCCTGCTGCAGCTGGTCCCTTGTTCCCTCCGACCCCCACAGGTGTGCACACCACCCCTCCCCGCTAGAATTCCTCCTCTGGTCCACAGCTCTGGTCTGGGAAGTGGACCAAGTGGACCAGAGGTGCCCCACCCAACTTTCCCTGCTTCCTAGGGGTCGGGGGGGGGGGGGGGGAGGGACGGCAGGACTCACCTGAGCACTGGGCTGTAGGGACTTCGCGAGCGACGCCAGCTGCTGCTGCTGTACGGACTGGGGGACACGTCGCCGCCCCGCTCGTAGGAGCTGTGGCGGCTGTAGCTGGGAGAGCGGCGCCGGCTGTAGGGACTCGGGGAGCGCGGCAGCCGCCGGGAATAGGGACTGCTGCCACCTCCCGCCGGGCTGGGGGACTTGCGGCTCCGGAGGCTCTGCGAGGCCCTGTGGGACACCGGGCTTTCGTCCCGGCCTCCCAGCGGGCTCAGGGACCGCTGCCGCCGCCTGTAGGCCTTAGGCTCGCTCTTGTCCTCCCGGTAGGCCTTGGGCGGCTCCTTGTAGGCCGAGGGAGGCTCCTTGGACGACTTAGTCCTGCTGCGGTGGGCCTTGAGGTCCCTGTCCTTGCGGCTGCTGCTGCTGCTAGACGTGGCCGATGCGCTCTTGCGGCGGCCGCCGCTGCTGCTGCTGCTGCCGCTCTTGGCGGCCTCCGTCCGTTCCTCGCCGCTGTGTCCGTGCCGGCTGCGGGCCTTTGAGGCCTCGCTGCCGCTGCGCGTCCCGTCCCGCCGCCGGTGCTCGCGGTGGCGCTCCTTGCTGCGGCCGCTGCTGCTGCGGCGGTCCCGGCGCGGCCTGCGCTCCGACCCCTCCGCGCGCCGCTGCGTGCCGGAGGAGGAGGCCGGACTCCCGCCGTTGCCCCCCGTTCCCCCGGCAGCCGTCGCCGCCGTTGCCGCGCTGGCGCACCCCAGCAGCAGCCCCTGCTCGGACTGGGAGCTCACATCCTCATACTCCACCAGCGGGGTCACACCCCCGCCGCTACTGGCACCGCCACCGCCGTCCTGCTGCGGCTGGGGCAGCGAGAAGACCCGGCGCTTCTCCGCCTCCTGCCCGGCGCGGGGCCCGCGGCGCCGCTTCTGCCGCCCTCCGGGGCGCCTCTTGCCTCTCGCCAGCCGCTTGACCTCCAGAGGGGGGCCCGGGCTGAAGCAGGAGGAGGAGGCCGCGGCGGCGGCGGCTGCGGCGGCGGCCGCGCCGGGGGCAGCCAGGAAGAGCAGAGGCGGCGGGGGCGGCGGCGGTTGCAGGAGCTGCGGCTGCAGGAGCGGCAACAGCAGCGGCGGCTGCTGAGGGGACAGGAATCGCCTCCGCTTGCGGCGCTCCTCCAACTTCTTCTCGGCCCAGCTCAGGCCCCCTCCTCCCCCCAGCGCCGTGTCCGAGCTGCTCGGCATCGCCTAGAGCCCGCCGCAGAGTGCGGCGAGGGTGCGGCCTCCTCCGGGGTCAGACCCTGGCCATGTCCCCCGCCGGGAAGGGGACGGCAGCGGCCACGGAGGGGTAGCGAGTAGCAGGGCCGGCCGGGAGCCGCGCCACGATAATCCGGGTCGGGACGCGCGTCCCCGCTTCCAGTCGCGGTGTGTGCGCAGCGGCCTCCGGGCCTGGCGCGGGAGGATCCTGTCCTCGGCAGAACGCCGGCCGCGCCGGGCGGCGGCGGCGGCGGCAGCGGCGGCGGCCTCGGGCTCCGGCGGCGCAACGCGGAAGTGCCACCGCGGGCCGCGCTTCACTCCATCGTCCTGACGTCGGGGGCGAGCTCGCGGGGAGGGCAGTGGGCGCGACCGCAGCACGCCTCCGTCGCCCGCCGCTGCGCGTCCACGTCGTCCTGTGGCGGCGGCGGCGGCGACACCCCGCGGCGCTCGGACGGGCCTGGGCCTCGCGCCCCGAGGGCACTGCGCTCAGCTTCCGGAGCGGGGGCGCGGCCCGCGGTCCTCCGCCCCTCCACGCGGGCCCCGCGCGCGCCGCTCGCCCCTCCCTCCGCTCCGCGCTCTCCCCGCGGGAGGGCGACGCGACTGGCTGGCGGGGCCCTCACCCGCACCACCCACTCGTCGCGCTCCTCGGGCTTTTCCCCTAAGCCCGACGCTAGGGCCGGCGGCGCGCACGCTCGTCACGTTCCGGAGCGCCGCTGGGGAGTGGCGGCGCCGTCGAGGGAGGTGGGAACGTGGGCTCTGCGCGGCGGCGTGCTCGCTCCCGCCTGGACCCTGGCTGTCGCCGGAAGTGACGTGCAGAGAGCCGCTCTGCTTCCGGCAGGGGTGGCACGGAGGAGCGGGGTTAAAGAAAGGAGAGGAGGCGTGGGTCGTGCTGTGTTGTCGCTGGAGGCGCTCCCGGCCGCGCCAGCCATGGCGCTCGTTGCTCGCCTCCAGTGAAAGGTCAAGGCAGGACCCGGGGGAACCTTGACAACTACCCTTAGCGCAGCCTCGGGATTGGAACAGCTGTGAGAGGAGACGAGACTCCCCGCAGAGGGCGAAGATGACGTTAGCCTGACTAGACTCACGTACGCCCAAGTTCAAGGACCCACCGTAACCTAAAAATATACTTGGTGATCATAGCTTCGAGCTTCCGCGGCACCGAAATTTCCTTTTTTTAAAGTCTTAACTCGATCTTCAGAATAAGCCAAATGTCAAGAAGGACTGCTGAAAATCCCAGGGACCTTGAAAACATCTTGCCGTGATGGGGGGCGGGGGGGCGGTGCTCTCTTTGTACTTTCACCTTTATTTCTAAACCTATGAGGCTGTCAGCTACATGATGCCCTCACGTCGCATCTCTTGCCTTAAGATTGTCCTTCAGTTAGAGGCTACGCATTCAGGGTAATTAGATTAAAATCTAAATGGCTTACTGGCTTTGGGAAGAGGCTGAGCATACTGCTCAGTGGTTACACACAGTTATTCCTTAACAAATTTGTTAGTTCAGATCATCAGCTGGTTCACAGTTCTTAAAGACTTAGTAATTTAATCAGGTTGACATCAGGTATCACAGACATGGAAACTCAGACCTAACAGTTTACACAAGATAAAGGAATAGGTTTGAAATCGAGTTATTTCTGACAATGACGGGCCTGAATGGATCATCCAGAGGGACCTTCTACGCAGCAGGGGGAAAAGAAAAGGGTACTGGAAAATTCTACAATTATGCTGCCTAAAGCAAATTTCTTCTTGACAGTATTGTTAATTCGAAGTTCTGTAGCTTAGTAAAGACTACTCAGAGAATGGCTTTTTTAGAAAAATAAGATCAACCGGCCCCATCATGCTGCTTTTTAAAGCCTAGTGCAATGGCATATTGTCTATTCCCAATACAGAAGAGGCTGAAACAGGACAAGACAATGATGAGTGTCCATATAATAGCAACGCCCCTCCCATACAAAGATAAATAAGCCTGGGTAGAACAGAGGAGGTAAAATAATGTTTGTATAGCAGTAGAGACACACATAAGCTCTAGCATAAGCTACTCCACCTAAGAATCATCTGTTCTTGTCCCTAAAAAGAAAACTTGATCCGAAGTAAAATGTATTAAGTAACTAGTCCAGGCTGCAAGCAGAAAACAACGAAAATATTTCAGTGGGGTTCTTCCACGTTTCCTCAGTAATTCTTTCTTTGAAAAAAATAGATAAATGGAGCATTTTAAGTTCCCCAGAGGTATTCACCCACTTGCTTGGAAATGCTTTTGATAGGATTCAGTCTCCAAAACAATGGAAATGATCTTTAAATCAGGTGTTTCTGTAAGAATACCTGCTACCTGCATAGAAAAAAAAAAAACTTAACTTGCCACTTGGAACTCTATGAAGGTATGCGTGCCGTTAGTGTGTTTCTCATGTAGTTATGCATGTTTTTATTGACTCATGATTTTAAAAATATTTTTGTTTATCTGACAGGTCATTATCATACCACATAAGTTGTTCTTTATAGTTTGGGGCTGGGGCACGAGGTGGTCTCTGTTGTTAAGAGAGTATGTCTAGTATGCCAAAGCCTGGGGTCTGAGTGCCAGCAACATAAAACATGGGAGTGGATGCCTGCGATGTAGGTAGGTAGGAAACTACTATGCAGCTTTGGTGTAGTGTTGAAGATTATCCACAGTTAAACTAGAAAGGCTATTAAAATACAACCTTCCAGTAATATATTTGGTTTACATATTTTAACCAAACAAAATATTAAAACAGACTGCATAAAAAGGCAGATATAAGAGTGCAGTTTTGGCACTGAAGAGATGATTCAGCATTTAAAGAGCATTTGTTTCTCTTTCAAAAGACCTGGGTTCAGATGGAAAATCCATAAGGTAGCTCACAACATCCTGTGGTTCGAAAGAACCCAGTGCTGTCTTCTGGCCTCTGAGGGCTCACACAAAAATAAAAGATAAAAACGTTTTCTGCAAATCAAATTTCAGTTACATTAAAATGGGAATAAGAGGTTTGAAAACCCAGTTCCAGCACTTTAAAAATAAAGGCAGGAGGATCGAAGTTCAATGTCAGCCTTAGCTACATAACAAATTCAAGACCAGCCCAAGACACAGGAGGCCTGATCTCCTGTTAGGGAGGGAAGGGGCTGTGATATTGCAGAAAATAAAATCTCTAGATATTTGTGTTTTGTAACAGTTTTGTTGTTTTGAGGTAGGGCTTCTTTATGTAACCTTGGCTGTCCTTGTAGACCAGGCTAGCTTCACAAATCAACCTGCTTCTGCCTCTCAGGGTGCAGGGATTAAAGTTATGTGCCCAGCAAAATAAATGAGGTTTTTTTTTTTTTTCTTCATTTCCTTTCTTCATTTTATTTATCTATTTAAAGTCCAGGCTGGCCCACAATCTTAGAATCCTCCTGCTTTTGCCTCGTAAGTCCTGGAGTTATAGGAGCATTTGGGTTTTTTCATTTCTTTGTTTGTTGTATTTTCTCAAATTTCATTTCTGATATAGCAAAAAATACCAGTAGATTTTTTTAAGTTCTTTGCAGTTTCCACCAATTTCTAAGAGTATAAAAGTCCTTTGGTCAAATGCTACACAAAATCACAGACATAAAAACTTAATTGTTGCCTTCAAGCTTGTAAATGGTACACAGTTCATAACTAGGCCACAAACTTCACTCCATGATCCTGTAAATAATAATTTTTACAGCATCTGTCAATATCGATTCTCCTTTAGAGGGGTTGGATGGTTTACACTTTTTCTTAGTCTTAAAAAAAAAAAAAAAAACTTTAAACCCTCAGCCTTCTTATTCTCCATCAAAAAAAAAAAAAATAGACATCAGCATATTACTATTTAAATTAAGCTGAGGGAACTTTTGAATAAGTAAAGATTTGATGGTGTTTACTGAACACATAGTATGTACCACATTCTATGCTAAATATTTTCTCATTTAATACAGCAGCACTTATAAGTAAGATAACCATGTTCTAGGGTTATCGAGGAGTGCTCCTGGTTAACACTGCTTCTTCACATTAATAGAACTCCCTTTTAATCATGAGTTTTTCCTCCTAGATATAAATCACCATGTCCAGCTTCCTATAAAAATTACCAACAGTTTACAAATGAGAGTAAGGCACGCAGAAATTGGCCCAAAGTATACTTCTAGTATGACCCACTGTTCTGTCCAGACTTGAGGAACATGCTCTTCAAGAGTGCTAGTGGTTTTACAATGACGTTACTGCCCCTGGACTTTATACTGAGCCAATGGTAGTAATATAGTCCAGAATTAAAATAGGAAAGAATAGCTTCCATACCTTAAATGTTTCCTTCAAAATTCAATGTGCTAGAAAGTCAATTCTCAAATCAGACGTTAATGGTAACTGAAGACAGGGCCTTTGGGAGGTAATTAGAATTAGACAAGGTCACAAGAGCTGACTCCTATGATGAAATTGGTAGCATTAATTTTTTAATGCTTAGTTTTAAATTTTCTTTTCATTGCCTTTTGTTTTGTTTATATATGTGTGTCTTTGTGTGTGTGCACCAGGCAAGTCTACATAAGGAAACCCTGTCTATAAATAAATAAATACATAAATAACAAAAGCAATTTAAGGTAGCAAGAAAGGGCTTATTTAGGTTCTAGGGTAAAATCTATTGTGACAAGCCGTAGTACAGGAACTTGAGTTCACAATTTGGTCACATTGCATCCACAGCCGAGAAGCATAGAATAATGAAAGCTTGTGCTCAGCTCATATTCTCTTTCTCCCCTACTTCCTCCTTTCTCTAAAGCACAGGATCCTAGAACAGCGAATGGTAAGATGACGCATTCCACCACAGCAGGCGAGTCCTTCCATATCAGTTGACCTAATAAGATAACCATCCATACACATGCCCACAGGCCCCTTGGCAGGCGTTAGCAATTGAGATAACCTTCACAACTTATATGAGTAATAGTTTGATTATAAACAATATCCCGAGTTAGGCCACCCATAGTGGCTCATATATGCCTGTAACCATAGCATTTGAGGTGTGGAGGCGTGTTTGAGACTAAAGTAGGCTGTATGACACACTATCCCCCTGAAAAATCACACAAATCGAACAGAATCCACAAAACAATACATAGATTTTTTTTTCTTTGTGGTGGTTATTCTTTCTGTTTGTTTGGTTTTTCAAGACAAGGCTTCTCTGTGTAGTTTTGGCTGTCCTGGACTCACATTGTAGACCAGGCTGGCCTGCAACTCACAGAGATCTGCCTGCCTCTGTCCCTCCCCCAATGTTGGGATCACAGGTGAGCACCACCGCACCCAGCTCAATACATAGATTTTTGTTGAGAATATAAATGTGCTTAGATAAGAAACTACAGCATCCAGCATTCCTTGCAGATGAAGGAAGTAGATATTGGTTCCTGAGAATGTGAAAGTTTTGTAGTTTAACTTTTGGAAATATTAAGAAAAGGGAAGAAAATCTAGAGCCATCTAGGAGACAGACCTCTGGTACACCTTTCTAAAGGAAAGTGAGGCTCCTAACAACAGCTTCGTAAGAGTTCAAGAGATATGAAATGAACTAAATCTTAAGTAAGTTAAATTCATGGCATCACTAAACTAAGTAGTGCAATGACTTTTCAAGTTACACTGGTTATATTATGAAAAGTAAAGTGTGAAATACCTATAGAAACACAAAATAAATTGTGTTTAAATGGAATGTTTCACTATCCATACTTTTAAATGTAACATTTACTAAAATTTATACATGTGACACACTTGCCAACATGCCTGAGAATTTCCTTGAAAGGTTCCTGTAACAATAGTTTCAAGAATTTCATTAACTCCCCCAGCAGATACATCTTTTTAAAAGTTCTTGGGGGCTAGAGAGATGGCCCAGCGGTTAAGAGCACTCACTGACTGCTATTCCAAAGAACCTGGGTTCAGTTCTGTGTACCCACATGGCAGCTCACAACTGTCTGTAAATCCATTTCCAGATGATCCAATATCCTCACACAGATAAATATGCAAGCAAAAACACCAATGCACGTAAAATAAAAAAATTTTAAAAGGTGGACATGGCACCTCTAATATCACAATAATTAATTAGAAATAGCAACATCACTGTTTTCTAAAACATTTCAATGTAGACCACCAGTGACAAAGATCTAGAATATTCTGGATTCATTAATCCAGTTAATTGTAGCTCAGAGTGGTGGGAAACACCTCTAATCTCAGCATTTAGAAGGCAGAAGTAGAAGGATTGCAAATTCCAGAATGTGCTGCACAGTGAGATTCTGATGTTAGGAATAGAAGAAGAAGAAGAAGAAGAAGAAGAGGAGGAGGAGGAGGAGGAGGAGGAGGAGGAGGAGGAGGAGGAGGAGGAGGAAGAAAAAGAAGAGGAAAAGGAAGAAGAGGAAGAAGAAGAAGGAAGGAAGGAAGGAAGGAAGGAAGGAAGGAAGGAAGGAAAAAATGTGTTGTGGAAGATGGGAGCACATGACCAGCTGCTAAGACTATTTGACCCCCTGCTGTCCTGGATAAATTAGTGTTTTTAGTAAAGCAAACAAACAAACAAAAAACCCTCATGCTTCTGAGCACTTCCACCTGAAACTGATTTACTGGGATGTTTGTGTATATACAGTAAATGTATATTAAGTGCTGTCAAAGTGGCTGCTAACATTGATGAGGGTCAGTTGCTCCATTGCTAAAGAGAGACCGAACAATGTAAGAATACTTTGAGGGATGAGGTCTAGGTGATCATTTCTTAGTGCAAATGTGAAGTATTACTTGATTAGGTTATCTGGGTGGGACCATTCATTGGGCTGGGATCCTGGACTATAGAAAATGGAGAAAGTGAATAGAATACAGGCGTTCATTGTTCTCTGCTCCCTTGTTGTAGATGAGATATGAACAGCTGTTCAAGCTACTGCAACTTTGACTTCTCTACCGTTATGGACTGAGCACTCCTAAACTGTGAGCCAGAAATAAACTCTTTCTCTCATATGATGCTTTTGTCATATTTTATCACAGCAAGAGGAAAAGAAACTAAGACAGTTAATTCACCTGATCTGTACCTTTCACCCTTACTTTCTAAACCTCAAATCCAGCTAGTGTGTGAGTAGAAAAGATCAAGTATAGCCTAAGGATGCTTGAGTAAAGAGGACACAAAAGGGCATGGCTTCTTCTTGATCATGTGGATTCACCAGACCAATTGTGGTCTAAAAAGACAAACAAACAAAACATAAAATTGTTAAAAATTTGTTTAAGCATCATTTTCCCCTGATTTTCTTAAAGCCAAGTGAAATCCTAAATATTTTGTTATAGCCCCTGATCCCCTTCCTGCTTACAGAATCATTAATTAGTAATAGAGTATATTAATTAATAATATAGTAATTATAAATCAAATATATGTAATACAATATAATATTATATTCTATATTATGTATTATATAATAATATATTAATAATGTAATACCTCTACAAGTTCATCTTAACTTGACTCAGAGTCATTCACATATGATGCTATAAACATCCATTCTTCAGAGATGATAGGAACATTAAGATTAGTTTTTTGCTTTTTCAGAAATAATTTTTGTAATTATTTTGGCAAATTTGTTGGCCGGAAACAGGACATAAATTCTGTAAGAAAAACTACTGTCTCTGTTTTGCAGTTACATTGCACTAGATACATTAATTATAGAGATAAATCTATACACTGAAGTATTTCATTTTTTAAACATTTTAGTGGAGTAAATATTTTCTTGATCATTAATTTCATGAGAAGGAACCCTATTAGGAGACAGATTTTTAGGAATATTTGGAATTTCAACTACAAAAAATATCTTAAATTTAACTATATCAGTGAATATATTTGACTAAAGCAATAATGTAATAATACACCTTTGTTTTATTAAAATTTATGATAGGTAGAATCATTAACATCATAAAATGCAGCACTAGTAATACAGGTAACAGGAAATTAATCTCTATTGGAGTTTTTAACTAGCAGCATAAATCTTGTCTTATAAAACATTAGAAAGAAGTATTAGGGTTGGCATTTAAAAATGAATTCAATTTCCCGTTGTTGCCTAGGTGCTTTTCAGGAAGGGTGTCAAGACAGTTCGCTGGAGAACACTTGCCTTCATTTGTTTGGTTGGTTGTTTTGGTTTTTGAGACAGGGTTTCTCTGTGTAACAGTCTGGCTGTCCTGGAACTCACCCTGGAAGTCTGCCTGCCTCTGCCTCCTGAGTATTGGGATTAAAGTTGTGCACCACCACAACTAGATATCTACATGAGGAAGACACATTTGTATTCCAACTTTATACCGACTTTTAAAAACACACCAGAGACCAAATATAAGAGCTGAAACATGCAGTCTGGAGAAATAAACACAGGATCTTTTGCAACTTCTGGTTAATATAAAACAAAACTACACTATGCAAATGAAAAAAACATACATAGCAAATGCAAAAATACTTACATTCCTAGGAGTGGTATATAGCTAGATCTTGAGGAAGCATTATTCCTACTTGTCTGAGAAAGCACCAGATTGATTTCCAAAGTTGTTGTACAAGTTTACATTCCCACCAGCAATTGAATAAGGTTCCTCTTTCTCCACATCCTCTCCACCATGTGTTGTCATTTGTCTTAGCCATTCTAATTGGTGCAAGGTGAAATCTCAGGGTTGTTTTGATTTGCATCTCTCTGATGACTAAGGATGTTGAGCATTTCTTTAAGTGTTTCTCTGCCATTCGACGTTCCTCTATTGAGAATTCTCTGTTTAGCTCTGTACCCCGTTTAGGCATATATCCAAAAGATGCTAAAGTATACAACAAGGACATTTGCTAAACCATGTTTGTAGCAGCTTTATTTGTAATAGCCAGGAACTGGAAACACCCAGATTTCCCTCAGTTGAGGAATGGATACAGAAATTGTGGTAAATTTACACAATGGAATGGTACTCAGCAATTAAAAACAAGAAAATCATGAAATTTGCAGGCAAATGGTGTGATCTAGAAAAGATCATTCTGAGTGAGGTATCCCAGAAGCAGAAAGACAGGACATGATATATACTCACTTATAAGTTGATATTAGACATAAAATATAGGATAACCATACTAAAATCTATACACTTAAAGAAGCTAATCAAGAAAGAGGACCCTGGGTAAGATGCTCAATCCTCATTCAGAAAGGCAAATGGGACGGACATTAGAAAAGGGAGAAAACAGGGAACAGGACAGGAGCCTATCACAGAAGACCTCTGAAAGACTCTACCCAGCAGGGTATCCAAACATATACTGAGACTCATAGCCAAACTTTGGGCAGAGTGCAGGGAATCTTATGAAAGAAGGGGGGGTGGGGGATAGAAAGACCTGGAGGAGACAGGAGCTCCACAAGGAGAGCAACAGAACCAAAAAATCTGGGCACAGGGGTCTTTTGAGACTGATACTCCAAACAAGGACCATGCATGGGAATAACCTAGAGCCCCTGCACAGATGTAGCCTATGGCAGCTCAGTGTCCAAAACGGTTCCCCAGTAATAGGATCAGGGACTGTCTCTGACATGAACTCAGTGGCTGGCTCTTTGATCACCTCCACCTGAGGGGGAAGCAGCCTTACCAGTCCACAGAGGAAAGCAATGAAGCTAGTCCTGATGAGACCTGATAGACTAGGGTCAGATGGAAGGGGAGGAGGACCTCCCCTATCACTGGACTGGGAGAGGGGCATAGGAGGAGAAGAGGGAGGGAGGGTTGGATTGGGAGGGGATGAGGGAGGGAGCTACAGCTGGGATACAAAGTGAATAAACTGTAATAAAAATAAATAATTAAAAAATACTTAGATTCTGAGAATTTTTTTAAATGCTTGAAATTCAAACACCATTAAGAAGTGAAAAGAGAATCAAGTGTTAGTATAAAAACTTTTAAAGAGTATGAATAGATGTTTCTCCAATGATATACCAGTAGTCAAAAAGCACATGGGAAGATTCTCAACATCAGCCATTAGTAAAATTCAAATCAAAGCAACATTAAGATACTACTTCAAATACTGTTGCCTCAGACAATAAACAACTTCCTTGGTGGAGGTAGAGGAATTGGCATTTTTATACACTGCTATTGGGAAGATAAAATGTACAGCCACTTTGGACAACAGTTTGGTAGTTTCCTAAAACATCAACCCTCAGATAACCATATGTGTCAGATTTTTCAGTGCTAGAACTACAAACTCACAGCATTTATGTCCATAAAATATGCACACAAGTGCTTACAGCAGCACAATTCAGCATGGACAAAAAGCAGAAACAACCCAAACGCCCATTTCATTCATAGATATGAAATATGGCATATCCATAGTCTAGAATGTTCAGCAATAAAAGAAATATTTCTTTTATATGCAGCATAGATGAGCCTCAAAGACACCATATCTGAGGTGCAAGGTAACTTATTACTCCTGTTTAACAGTTAAAAAATAAAACTCAAAGAAATGGACTTGCTGATAACCACATAAAAAATAACGTAAAGCTGAAAATTTTTGTTCTTTAATATTTTTAATTTTATTAATTACTTTATTCACTTTGTATCCCCCCCATAAGCCTCTCCCTCCTCCCCTCCCGGTCCTACCCTCCCTCCCCCTTCTTCACGCATGCCCCTCCCCAAGTCCACTGATAGGGGAGGTCCTCCTCTCCTTCCTTCTGATCTTAGTCTGTGGCCTGGTAAGGCTGCTACCCCTCTTTAATATTTTTAATTTATTCTTTCATAGTGTCACACATGTGTGATGTATCTCCATCAAACCCGTTCTACTCCTCCTTCCATGTCCTCCATTCTCTCCCCAATACAAGCCCCTCCCACCTTCATATCCTCTTTTTTTTTTCTTTTTTCTTTCTTTTTTTTTTTTTTTTCAATTTGGAAAGCAATTAGAGCTGCCCCAATTTATAAGAGTGTGGGAACATCCTCTGGAGTATGGAAACCTGCCAGGAGTCACAAACCCTAATAAAAACTCAATTGGAGTCGCTCTTCATCTTAGGTGTGGGGAGGGGACTTGGGGTTTTCTCACCTACCCGCAGTGGAATGGTGACTAGCTTGATCTTGTTTAAGCCTTGTGCAGGTAGCCATAGCCTCCTCATGAGTATAGCCACCATGCCATGTCCAGAAGATAGCACTTCACAGCATTCCTCCCCCTCCTTTGGCCTGTACTTCTTTCTTCCACATTCTCTGAGCCTTAGATGGAGTGAGGGATTGTGGGTAGTTCATTTAGTGCTGAATGTTCGATAGTCACTTATTCTCAGCTTTAACCAGCTTTGAGTCTCTTCATTAAGCTTCAACCATGGTTAAGAGCAGCATTAATTCATGGCTTTAAGCATAAATGTTTGGAAACGTGGTCATTTAGCAGAACAACAGCATTAAGTTCACCCCTAGGCCCTATGACCACCCTCCCTAACCATGCTATTTTGTTTTGTTTTAAGCAGAGGTACAGTACCTAGCATGAATTCCCTCTTGGAGTAAACCTCAAACCCAATCAGAAAGAAGTTACTGTCCTGGCTATTATTAATTGTCAACTTGACAGAGCACCCTAGAGTTCTCTGAAGAACCCTAGAGTTCTCAGTTGAGGAATTGCCTAGGTGAGGCTGACCTGTGAGCATGTCTTGGGAGGGGTGGTATCTTGATTAGTGACTAATGTAGGAAGCAGCAGCCCAATATATGTGTCACCATCCCAAGGTAGGTGGTCCTGGGCTGTAAAAGAGAGCTAGCTATGCATGAGCCTTTGAGCAAGCCAGCAAGCAGTGTCCCAATATGGTTTCTGCTTTAGGTTCATGTTTGAGCTCCTGCCCTGACTTTCCTCAGTGATGCGCTATAACTTGAAAGCTTAAACAAACTCTTTCTTCCCCATGAGTTGCTTTTGGTCATGGCATTTGTCATAACGACAAAAAGGAAACTAAAACAGTTACCCTCTTATTAACATGCTTGCCATTTATGTTAGTGTTCTGCAGAGGAACAAAACTTGAAGAATGGATTTCCTTCACTGTCATTCTAGCCTTCTTCTTCAGGATAGTGGTGTATAGTTGAGACCAGATGAGATATCCAGCTTCCCATGAAGCTGAACAACTATTTTATTCTTGGACCCTCTGTTGATAGGCTGCCGTTGTTGGACCAGCTAGACCATGTCCTGTAAGCCATTCTAACGTGTGTGTATCCTGCTGGGAAACTCATCAAACACCATTATTAGCTCCAAGTAGCCAGCAGATGAGCTTCCAGTTCAATGGAATGTCTTAGTTAGGGTTACCATTGTTGTGATAAAACACCATGACCAAAAGCAACTTGGGGTTGAAAAGGTCTATTTCACTCAAAGTTTCATTTAACAGTTCATCATCAAAATCAGTGAGGGCAAGAACTCAAACATGGCAGGAACCTGGAGGCGGGAGCTGATGCAGAAGCTACGGTGGGATGCTGCTTACATGACATGGCTTGATCACCCTGCTTTCTTATAGAACCCAGAAGCACTACCCCAGGGATGGCACCACTCTTAAAGACTGGGCCCTTCCCCACTAATCAAGAGGGAAGGCCAAGCTAGCAAAATGCAAGATGTTTTTTTTTTTTTTTCTGCCATCCTTTTTATCTGGACTGCCACCAGAAAATGCCACCCATAACCTGGGTGGGTCTTTCCACTCCCTGCTCAGGTGATTCTAATCTGTGGCAAACTGACATTAAAACCAAACATAACTCAGGGTAATTCTTATCTATTATTTAAAAATTATAAAGATTTGAGCCTTTGTATCTAGGATACAAAGCGAATACAAAGCACTTAGGCATTCTGTTAAAGCTTTTGGGCCAAATTCTTAGAACAACCAAAAATATCCCATAAGGTGTTGTCAGACAAAATAAACATAAAGTTTTTTTACTGTGTCTTAAAATGTTCATAACTATAACACTTCTTAAACATGGATCCCAGAAGACATGGATTATTAAATGAAAATTGCAGTATCAGTCATGGTATAACTCCCCAAGATTTAGTGGTTGGGAAGCCTCCATAGAAGCCAGGAATGGTGGCTGTGCTGGCTAATTTTATGTCAACTTGACACAGATTAGATTCATCTGAAAGGAGGGAACCTTCATTGAGAAAAATGCCTCTATAAGATACAGCTGTAAGGCATTTTCCCAGTGATCCATGAAAAATACCTCCATTAAAAATCCTTTCTATATATGGAAAGGCTTCTGTCCTCTCCAGGTCTAACTAACTCCCCCTTCTTTCATATGATTCCCTGCACTCTGCTCAAAGTTTGGTTATGAGTCTCAGCATCTGCTTTGATAAGGAGAGCAACAGAACCAAAATATCTGGGCACAGGGGTATTTTCTGAGACTGATACTCCAACCAAGGTCCATTCATGGATATAACATAGAACCCCTGCTCAGATGTAGTCCATGGCAGCTCAGTATCCAAGTGGGTTCTCTAGTAAGGGGAACAGGGACTGTCTCTGACATGAACCCAGTGGCTGGCTCTTTGATCACCTCCCTCTAAGGTGTGGGGGTGGGCCAGCCTTACCAGGCCACAGAGGAAGACAAGGAAGCCAGTCCTGACCTGATAGGCTAGGGTCAGATGGAAGGAGAGGAGGACCTCCCTATCAGTGGACTTGGAGAGGGGCATGGGAGGAGATGAGGGAGAGAGGGTGGGGTTAGGAGGGAATGAGGGAGAAGGCTACAGCTAGGATACAAAGCGAATAAAATGTAATTAATGTAAAAAAATAAAAATTTAATTTAAAAAACCCTTTCTAAAAATTACATATTAAAGTTTACAAATTGGAAGATTTCCATTTTTTTTTTTAATAAAACCTTAGTTTTGCTCCATATTCCCCTGAACACTTTTCTTCCCTTGATTTTTCCATCCTAATGCTTTTCTAAGTTAGGGTTATTACTACAGTGATAAAACACCAAGACCAAAACATCTTGAGGAGGAAAGGGTTAATTTGGCTTACAGTGAATAATAACAGAGGAGAATTGGAACTTTACTTACTCAGAGTCAAACAAATCCGTTTTGACAGAAAAATAAAAACATTTTTAAAGTATTCTTACAGTAGTGAAAAAAGGATTTTCTGATGGGAAACAGATAAGGGTGGTTATCAGCATTATCAAGATATCTCTCAGGGCTGGAGGGATGGCTCAGAGGTTAAGAGCACTGACTTGATCTTTTTAAAGTTCCTCAGTTCAATTCCCAGCACTATGTGATGGCTCACAACACTCTTTAATGAGATGTGGTGCCCTCTTCTGGCATGCAGGCAGAACACTAGATACATAATAAAAAAATATATATATATATTTTTTTTTAAGAAAAAAGATATTTTTCATGTTGTGGTATTTACTATGCCTGGGTTATGGCATGGTGCTTTTAAAATTAGCTAAAGCCGGTTGCCTGTGTGGCTGCCAAGTCTTGAGGGATAACTCAGGCACCTGACTAAACACTAGGCAGAAAGAGAATGCTGACAGAGGCTGGCAGAAAATTGCTTGGGAATATTATCAATCCTTTCCCTTTTCTGTTTTATGTCTCTTCAGGGTTTGTTTAAGAATGTGTAGGTAGCTAAAGTCAACCTCACCCTTTATTGTTAAGGTCAGTTGAGGCTTCTTAGGAGTTGGTTTTAGGGATGTAGGGCCTTATTCGTCCTGTAATTTACCTTGTGTCATTTGCTGGCATGGCCAAGGTTTTGCGGATCATGTGACCTCTGTTAGAAGCATCGGTAACATTACCATCAGCAATGACTCTCCTCTTTGTACGTTGAGCTCTCCGTGGACTCTTTGATCAAGGGCGGGTAGGTAGCTCACCAGACTGTAGGTGTTCCATTATTCCTGGTGCTTGACTGAAGTGGGCCAGGGGCCACAGTATTGGCTGTCTCTTCAGCCCCTTTATCCTAACTGGTTTTGACAGCTAAGCACAGCAGTTGAACATCCAGAAAGTTACCTGTACCAGTCTCGAAAAATGGATAGATTTTCAAATTTAGCTAAGTTTAAAAAAAAATTCAAAATTTTAGTTTCCTAAGTAGCTGAAAGTATGATGCAGCAGAAAACATAATTATCTTGCTAAAATTAAAATTACTAAAATTATTATATTAAAATAGTTATATCAAAATAATTTAAGCACTTTTTATGATTATTATCAAGAGCAGATCAATTTTAATTTTTTAATTGATTTTTAAATTACTTTTAGATTTTAAAATTTATGTATATAAAGGTTTTGCCAGACCACATGCATGCCTGGTACTCACAGAGGTCAGAAGAAAGCATTGGCTCCTTGGGAAAGGAGTTACATTGGCTGTAAACTACCTAAGTGGGCACTGGGAACTGAACCTGGGCCCTCTACAGAAACAACAGTGCTATTAACTGCTAAGATATCTCCTCAGTGGCTCAATTTTTATTTTGAAGCAGAATCTATAACTCAGATTGGTTTTCCACTCAATAGATAGCCAAGGATCACCTTCAACTCCTAGTCTTCTTGCCTCCTGTCTCCAGTGCTGGGATAACAAAAATGTACTTCATACTTGAAAATAGATCAAACTTAATTGAGTGAAGACGCACCAGAGTAGTGGTTCTCAGCCTTCCGAATGCTGCAACTCTTTAATATAGTTCCTCATGTTGTGGTGACCCCCAACCACAAAATTATTTTCATTTTTACTTGATAACTGTAATTTTGCTATTATCAATCACAATGTGCATAGTTGACATGCAGGATGTCTGATATGCAAGTCCCTCTGAAAGAGTCATTCAACCCCAAAAGAGGTCACAACCCACAGGTTGAGAACCTCTGCCCTATAAAGCAGGAGAAAATCTTTGACAACTATAATCTAATAAAAGATTAATAAGTAATGTACGATGAATGGATGTGGGGGCATGCACCATTTATCCCAGTATTCAGGAGTCAGGGGAAGGCAGATATCTCTGAGTTCAAGGCCAGCCTGGTATACAAATTTATTTTGAAGATAGCCAGGGCTAAACAGTGAGACCCTGCTCAAATAAAGTAAAATATAATTTTTAAAAGGCTGAGGCACTGTCCTAGTTGTTTTTATATTGTGGTGATAAGACACTGTGACAAGGAAAGTTACAAAAGGATGTATTTAATTTTGGTTTAATGGCTTCAGAGGGTTAGAGTCCATGATTGCAGAGCAAAGGCATGGCAGAAAAAAACTGTTGACAGCTTACATTTGATCCACAAGTAAGAAGCAGAAAGAGATGAAAGGGCAGGAGTCTTTTGAAGCCTCAAAGTCCACCCCCAGTGACACACCTCTTCCAAAAAGGCCACACTCCCGCCCTAATCCTTCCCAAACAGTTCCACCAACTGGAAACCAAGCTTTTGAACCTTTGGAGACTATACTACTTCGTTCAAACCACTTCAGGACTTAAACAGAAAATTATCAAAACAGACAATACAAACACCAATAAATACTTTTAAAGTGCACGTCATCCTTGAGCATCAGAGAAATGCAAATTAAAACTTCTCTGAGATTACATCTCAATGAAGTCAAAATGGCTGTCATAAAAAAATATCAACAAAAGCTCATGACAGTATGGAGAAAGAAGAACACTTAGTCACTGCTTGTGGGAGTTTAAAGCAGTGCAGACATTACGGAGTTAAATGTGGAGGTTTCTCTAAAAGCTAAAAATAGAATTAATATGTGACCACTCCTGGACATCTACCTAAAGGACTCTATTACAGAGATACTTACTCATCTATGTTTATTGCTGCTCTATTTAAAATAGCAAGGAAATGAAATCAGTCTAGATGCCCACCAATGTGTGAATAGATTAAAAAATATGTGAGATGGAAGAAAGAATCTCAGGTGTGGAAGATATAATGGAAGAAGTCGATGTATCCATCAAAGAAAATGTTAAATCTAAAAAATTCCTGACACAAACCATCCAAGAAATCCAAGACAACATGAAAAGACAAAACCCAAGAATAATAGAACTAGAGGAAAAAGAAGATTCCCATCTCTAAGGAGCAGAAAATATTTTCATAAAATCATAAAACCAATATAAAATACAAAATCATAAAACCAATATAAAATATAAAATATATTTATATAAATATAAAACTAAACCTGTTAGAAAAAAAAGTGGGACTAATTGGCACAGGAAACAACTTCCTGAACAGAACACCAACAGCACAGGCTCTAAGATCAGCAATCAATAAATGGGACCTCATGAAACTGAAAAGCTTTGGTAAAGCAAAGGACACTGTCGTCAGAACAAAACAACAGCCTATAGACTGGGAAAGGATCTTCACCGATTCTATATCTGACAGAGGGCTAATATACAGAATATATAAAGAACTCAAGAAGTTAAACAGCAAAAAATCAAGCAATCCAATTAAAAAATGGGGAACAGAGCTAAACAGAATTCTCAATAGAGGAATATCAAATGGCAGAGAAACACTTAAAGAAATATTCAACATCCTTAGCTATCAGGGAAATGCAAATCAAAATGACTCTGAGATTTCACCTTACACCCATCAGAATGACTAAGATCAAAAACTCAAGTAACAGCACACGCTGGAGGGGATGTGGAGAAAGGGGAACCCTCCTCCATTGCTGGTGTGAATGTAAACTTGTACAACCACTTTGGAAATCAATCTGGTCCTTTCTCAGACAATTAAAAAAAGTGCTACCTCAAGATCCAGCTATACAACTCCTAGGCATATATCTAAAAGATGCTCAAGTATACAACAAGGACATTTGCTAAACCATGTTCATAGCAGCTTTATTTGTAATAGCCAGAAGCTATAGCCAGAAGGAAAGAACCCAGATTTCCCTCAGTTGAGGAATGGATACAGAAATTGTGGTACATTTACACAATGGCATAGTACTCAGCAATTAAAAACAAGGAATTGATGAAATTTGCAGGCAAATGGTGGGAAATAGAAAAGATCATCCTGAGTGAGGTATCCCGAAGCAGAAAGACAAGCATGGTATATACTCTACATGAATATTAGACATATAATATAGGATAAACATACTAAAATCTGTACACTTAAAGAAATTAAGCAAGAAGGAGGACCCTGGGTAAGATGTTCAATCCTCATTCAGAAAGGCAAATGGGATGGACAATAGAAGAGGAAGAAAAGAGGGACCAGGATAAGAGTCTATCACAGAGGGCCTCTGGAAGACTCTACCCTGCAGTGTATCAAAGAAGAGGCTGAGACTCATAGCCAAACTTTGGGTAGAGTGCAGGAAATTTCATGAAAGAAGAGGGAGACAGAAAGATCTGGAGGAGACAGGAGCTCCAAAGGAGAGAAAAAAAAAATCTGTGCAAAAGGGTCCTTTCTGAGACTAATACTCCAACCAAGGACCATGCATAGAGATAACCTAGAATTCCTGCACAGATGTAGCCCATGGCAGTTTAGTGTCCAAGTAGGTTCCCCAGTAATGGGAAAAGGGACTGTCTCTGACATGAACTTAGTGGCTGGCTCTTTGATCATTACCCCCTGATGAAGGTTGCAGCCTTACCAGGTCACAGAATAAGACAATGCTTCCACTCCTGATGAGAACTGATAGACTAGGATCAGAGGGAAGGGGAAGAGGACCTCACCTATCAGTGGACTTGGGGAGGGGCATGGGAGGAGGTGAGGGAGGGAGGGAGGGTAGGATTGGGAGGGGTCTAAGGAGGGGGCTACAGTTCAGATACAAAGTGAATAAACTATAATTAATACAATAATAAATAAAATTTTAAAAATAAAAAATAACAATTAAAAATTTTTTAAATGTGGTGTATATGTGCAATGGAATTATATTTAGAAAAATATAATTATGCAAAATTTCAGGAAAAATGGATGGAAGTAGAAAATATTATATCAAAAGAGGTAACTCAGGCTCAAAAAACGAACATGCTCTCTATGCTCTGTCGTATATTCTGAGCTAAACCTCTAAACTTTTCAAAGATCGTTAGGTAGCCAGACATGGTGGCACATGTCTGTAATCCCAGCACTCAGGAAGGCAGAGACAGGTGGATCTCTGTGAGTTCAAGGGAGTCCAGGACAGCCAAGACTACACAGATACCCTGTGTCGAAAAAAATTATTATTTATTTTGTAAGTATGCATGTGTGTCTCTCTGTGTGTATGCTGTGTGTGTGCTGCTGGCCTGCCCTCAGAGTCAAGAAAAGGGTATTGAATTACCTGGAGCTAGAGTCACAGGTGGTTTGAAGCTGCCTAAGATGGGTGCTGAAAACTGAACTTGTATACTGTGGCAGAGAAACACATGTTTTTAAGACTGAGCAATCTCTCTAGCCTCTTAACTTTTTATGTCTGAGTACCTGTGAGGGAGCAAGGGAGGGGAATTGCCAGGACTAGTGAAAGGCAGCCAAGGACAGGGAAAATTTACTTTCAGTAAAAAGTTATTCTGTAGGGGGTGGTTGAGCACACACCTTTAAATTACCCAGCACTAGGGAGGCAGAGGCAGGCGGATCTCTGAGTTGGAGGCCAGCCTGGTCTACAGAGTTCTAGGTCAACCAGTGTTACACAGAGAAACCCTACCTCAAAAAAACATCTAAACAAAATATTCTATAAAGAAATCTCAGTAACTAGTATTTATGGTTTATTTAAAATCCAAAGAGACATGGTAGAGTAGCAGGAACTAAACACTTATGAGAAACCTGAAACTCCTGATTATGTTCTGTTAGAATTCCTCTTTGAATTTACTTCAGCAGGGGGCTGGCTGGAGAGATGAGTCAGTGAACACTTGCTGTTCTTTCAGAGTAACCATATGGCATTTTCACAGCCATCTATAATTCCCGTTCCTGGAGATCTGACACCATTTTCTGGCCTCTGTGGGCATCAGGTACTCACATGGTGCACACAATACATGTAGACAGAACAGACACACACGGAAAGGGAAAATGAGTAAACTGAGGCTGGGGATCTGGTTCATTGGTTAAGAGCTGGTACTGCTCATGAAGAGGACCTAAGTTCAGTTTTTACCACCCATATCAGGCACCTCACAGCTACCTGTAACTTTAGTTCCAGAGGCTCCAACGCTCCGTGCTGCCCTCGGACACCTGTGCCGGAGTCTGGCATAAGACTTGAATAATAGAAACTGAGTTGGCTCCAGATAGCCAAAAAGCTAAAAGACTTTCAAATAAACAGCCTAGAAAAGTGGCTCTCAATCCTTCAGTACAGTTCCTCATATTGTAGTCACCCCTAGCCATAAAATTATTTCGTTGTAACTTCCTAACTATAATTTTGCTACAGTCATGAATCTAATGTAAATAGCTGATAAGCAGGATATTTGCTATGTGGCCCCAAAAGGCCCACAGGTTGAGAACCACTGATGTAGACAGATATAGCCACCTTTGCTGCAGGACCCTGCTAATGTCTTTTGGAGACTGCTCCTCACTGCCATTGGAATCGGTTTTCCACAGTTGTGAATTAAAAATCAATTCTTTGGCTGAGAGGTGCTGGCGCATGTCTTTAATCCCAGCACTCAGGAAGTAGAGGCAGGCAGATCTCTGTGAGTTTGAGGCCTGCCTGGTCTACAGAGTAAGTTCCAGGACAACCAGGGCTACACAGAGAAACCCTATCTCAAAAAAACATAAAGAAAAAAAAAATCAATTCTTTGTGTCATTTAGTAGAAAAGTTCTAGAAGAATGATCCCTGGCTGGCAACAGATAGTGTGCCCATACCCAAAATGTCCAAGCTGTAAAGTACCAGGAGCTGGTCCTTGGTGCTTCCAGAGAGGGAAGGACAATGTACCTCACATCAAAATGGTGGGGAATTCCCTCAAAAGGAAAAGGGGGTCAGACACAGTTGCTAGCCAGTAAAGTACAGCTGTCCATTCCAGCTGTCTAGAACGAAAGCAAAATATGTGTTGTTGTGCACGGCAGCTTGCTTTGCTGTAGCGTGTATATTTAGGGCCTCCAGAATGGCGTGAAAGACATGAATTGAATGTGACATTTGTGGAGTTGCCCTTAAGGAATCATAATTTTTATTCCATTCTCAAAGGAATATGCAGAAATTGAGACGTGCTTATGGTAGAAGTTTTACTTTACCAAGTGTTAGGAGTAAAAAAAAAAAAAAGAAAAAAGAAATTACAAAACACACATTTAAAAACATCAAATAAAAAGAACTGAAGATAATTTGGTTGCGTTATGGAAACCTTTGGTGCTCTGCTCTCAGTTATAACACGTACTGTACCTTTCTGTGTAAATGGCCTTGATCCTAGAAATTTAAGAGACTTTGAAGATCACACAACAAATTGTAAAAATCTATCAGTTTTGTGGAAACTTTATTGCAATTAATATTTTATGATGATGTAATAAGGATCCAGCCTGGCAAAAATCAAGATCAATATTTTTCTAAGAGGTGAAAGAGAAAAAAAATAAAAAATATTGGAGAGGGGGGAAGGACACAAACACAGAAGCAGGAATTAAAAAAAAAAAAAACCAAACATTGGCGTTTAAATGATTTTATGTGTAAGTGCCCAAATCTGCAACCATCTAAGGTGTCTTTCAATAAATGAATAGCAAAACATCCCATCACACATACATTCAGTAGAAAAGTGATTCAGAATTAAAGGAATGCATTAAGCTATAAGAAGACCCAGAGGAAACAGTCCATACTGCTAGGTGAAATAAGTCTATTTGAAAATGTTCCAAACTGTATGATTCCAGCTATATAACGTTCTGAATAATATAAGACTCTGCTGACAGTAAAAAATGTGGTTGCTAGGGGGTCGGAGAGGAAGGAAGAGACTAATGGAGGTAAGTGGAGTGTAGGTTTTTTTCAAGGATGTAAAATCACCCCGTGTGACGGGAATGTGGATACACGTCATCACACATTTGTCAAAACCCATAGAATGCTCGGTGTGATTAATAATAATGTGTTGGTGTTGCCTTATCAGTTTTAACAAATGTAGCACACTGAGACAAGATACTAATCTGAGAAGAGGCTTCGAGGAGAAGAGGAAAACAGGAACACAGACTTCCTACTTAAATCTTCTACCAAAATAAGTGATCAATATAATTTAATTGTTAATGCAATTTCAGATTATCACAAGCCTTTCAGTTATTTCATGAAAACATCTATCATACTAATTTTATTGGTATTTATTCCAAAAGTGACATGTGAAAAGCTTGCTGGAGAATAATGATGTGAACAGACATAGACACTTAGGGAGTAACATCCTAAACCAGTTCCAAATGATCCTCATCTTTTTACCACTGCTTTAACCCCCAGTCTTCTGGTATTTGTTACATACCAATAGATACACAACACACTGTGCTTGAATTGGTGTTAAATTAACAGCTATACATCAAGACATATATGTATGCAAGCAACAAAGTGACAACTCTGGATCTGTACAACTTCATTCATAGAGTTTTCTCCTCTCTCTCTGCAGTCAGTGACCCAACCGCTACAGAAATTTTTCATGTTTTAGAACTCCTTTTTTTTTAATTTTTTAAATTTATTATTTATTGCAATTTATTCACTTTGTATCCCTGCTGTTGCCCCCTCCCTTGTCTTCTTCTAATCCCGCCCTCCGTCCCTCTTTTCTCTCTAAGCCCCTCCCTAGTCCACTGACAGATGACCCTAGCCTATCAAGTCTCATCAGGGCTGGCTGCATCATCTTCCTCTGTGGCCTGCCAAGGCTGCACCCCCCCGGGGGGGGGTGATCAGAGACAGCCCCTGCTCCCTTTACTAGGGACTCCACTTAGAGACCGAGTCTATGGGCTACATCTGAGCAGGGATTTTAGGTCCTCTCCACACACGGTCCTTGGTTGGGGTATCAGACTCTGCAGGGCCCCCAGGGCCCAGTTATTTTTGTTTTTTTGTTTTTCTCTGTTGGTTTCCTTTTGCAGCTCCTGTCCCCTCCAGGTCTTTCTATCTCCCCCTTCTTTCATAAAATTTCATGCACTCTGTCCAAAGTTTGGCTATGGGTCTCAGCCTCTGCTTCGATACCTTGATAGTCTTTCAGAGGCCCTCTGTGGTAGGCTCCTGTCCTGTTCCCTGTCTTCTCCTGCTTCCGAGGTCTATCGCATTTGTCCTTCTGAATGAGGATTGAGCATCTTCCCTAGGGTTTTCCTTGTGTTCAGCTTCTTTAAGACTATAGATTTTAGTATGTAGATTTTCTTAAGAATTTAATTTAGAGAGTGTGGTATTAGCTTCTTTTGCTCAGCATAGTATTTTTTGTCTGTTTTATTGCATAGTACTACTTAATATATTCATGTAAAAATATTTTCAAATTGAGTCCTGAGTCCATGTGGTATGGCCAAACAACGAGAACACAATTCCTAAACTAGACTCAGTGGGAGTCACACTCAGATGTGATCAAGGGGATTTGACTGCTGTAACAAAAGGCAAAGGAGGGATTCTTTATTTTTTTATTTGATAACTTTATACACATATATGATGTGCTTAAACATTTTTAACTCCCATTACCAGAGAGGGGGTTTGAAACACTCAAGCACCTTTGGAGACCCCCGAGAGCTTATGTTGGTATGAGGAATGGACTATTTTCTGTTGACTACACATCCGACGAGGTCAATTGCAACTAGAAATCCCAGGAAGGTTTTTGTATAGTATAATATATATGTGTATGCATATATGTGTATACACATATACCAGCCCCAGTCATCCCTCCTATATCATTTAGTAGGTAATAAAATACCACACAGACATGTCTGCAGGCCAGTTTGATGGAGGCAATTTTTCAGTTGCGGTTTCCTCTTCCCTGGTGATTATAAGTTTGCGTCAAGCTGACAGCAAGCAAGAACAATGGAGAGAGCCTCTGTTGTTATGTGGTCCTCTTAGGGCTTCCATGACCAGAAATTCAGAAGGTTTTCCCGCAGATGGCACAGGGGCTCTTATTTTATAACCTGTAGCTTAAAGGAGGAACTTTTTTTCAGCCATGCAAGGTATTTCCTTTACAATGATGTATTTACTTATACTTGGGTTACAAGATTACAGGTTTATGTACAGCTTTTTATATCGCGTTCATTTTGGTTGAACTTCCTCCTGCTATCTCAGTTTCGCTACACTGTATCCCTTCTCCATTTAAACATTTACACCCTCAGTATAGCCTTCTTCCTGCCTTTAAATTACCTGTAACCTACTACATACTTTCACTTAAAATACTCTTAATAGCCTCTTTCTAGGTCTCTGGATAGTGCAAGGACTCTAAGTTGAACAAAGAGTAAGAGATTTTGAAGCAAGGATCCCTATATGAGACATAATGTGTGAGACTGGCTTTTCTATGCCTGGGTTACCTCACTTAGTAAAATTTTCCTAGTTCCACCCACGCCTACCTGTAGACATCATTATTTCACTTTTCTTTACAGCTGAATACAATTCTAATAAGTGCTAAATATGGATCTAGTTTCATTTTTCTACATTTGGACATCCAGATTTCCAAGCACCATTTGTTGAAGATCCTGTCTTTTCTCCGGTGTATGGTTTTGGCATCTTCATCAAATATCAGATGGCTGTAGTCATGTGTACTCATGTTTTTGTTTCCTGTTTTGATCTATTGGTTTACATGTTTGTTTATGTACTAGTACATTAATGTTTTTACTATTATGGCTCTGTAATATGATTTGAAGTCAGGAATGGTAGTTGTATTAGTCAGGGTTCTCTAATGGAATAGAAATTATAGTTAAAATATGTATCTCCAATATTTCTTAGTCCATGAGGCTAAGGCTGGTCTTAGCAGTCCCAATCTGGTACTGAAGGCCTGGAGGATTCCTGGGGAGATAGTCTGCAGTCTACACTGGAATCCTGAAGAAGTTCATTCTAATATTGACAAAGGAATGCCTCAGCAACAGAATACATGAGTTTGCCAGTAAGTGACAGCAAGTGAGCAAGAACATTTTTCTTCTTCCTTGTCTTTTTATATGGGCTATCGCCACAAGGCGTGGCCCTTACGTAGAGTGGGGCTTCCTGTTTTGGCTACTGAGAGTCTTGTGAATCCATTTGAATTTTAGAATTTTTTTTTCTGTCAAGACTATTGCAAGGAATTTAGTTGGTATTGCATTGAATCTGTAAATTACTTTGGGTAGGAAAAAAAAAAAAACCTAAGCAATGCACACCCATTACTTCAGAAGGCTAGGCTGAGTTAAAGACAAACAAACAAATTCTCAGCTATTTTTTTATTAGGAGCATTGAACTAAGAAATACATTGCCTCCTGTTGTTTCTATAAAGTGTACCATTCTGGATGCAACATAAAGACACGAAGCAGGCTTGTTTCTTCTCTGTAATATCATAGCCTTTTGGTGGAAAGCTTGTTTGCAATTTGTTTATAGGGCATTTCACTAACCCAAAGTATAACATATTTGAGAGTAGGTTTACTGAGTTTCTTGTCTGCAATTCAAAGGTTTGTTTAGTTGTGAGCAACACTTTTCAGTTACTCAGTGTGGTGGTTTGAGTGAGCATTGTCTTTCATGGTCTCTGGCATTTGAATACTTGGTCTCCAGTTAGTGGTACCATTTGGAGAGGTTATGGAGATGTGCAGCCTTGCTGGAGGGGGTACATCCATGGGGCCAGGCTTTGTACTCTCTCATTCAAACCACCACATCAAGGCAGGCATGCTGGACATCACGAGAGTCAAACGGGATTAACGCCTTTCAGGTGTACTTGCCTCTTCCTAGCCTGGAACATGGGCAGAGCCAATCAAATGACAATCGATAATAGTTCTCTTGGAGGAACCGAGTGGTAGGTAGATGTGATCACTCACACAACCACTCCAAGGACATTAATTGATAGCTTCTTTAGGGGAGAAAGAAATCATTGTGACCTCTCAGCTTCTTGCTCCTGCCACCATGCTTGCTGCCTGCTGCCATTCCTCCACCACACCCTGATGGACTGTCACACTTCTGGAACTGTAAGTCAAACTTAACTCTGTCATCCTTAAGTGGCCTTTGGTCATCAGGAAAGTAGTATGCTCAGCTTACATGGGCTGACTCTCTCATTCCTTCTAGCATTAACTTCTTGGAATATTGGTGAATTTGCTATAAGCCAGTGTCTTGGTTCCTGGCCTGGTGAATGCCATAAAGATTACAAGGAAAATTTTCAGTTATAGCTAGGTGTGGTGGCACATACTTTTAATACTGGCACTCAGGAGGCAGAAGCAGGTGGAACTCTATGAGCTCCAAGCCAGCATGGTCTATGTGAGTTCCAAGCCAGCCAGAACTATACATCATGCTATAAGCTTGCTGGTTTCTGTTCTGTGCCTCTGAGAACTAAAAGCTTTCTTTTAAGAGTCTGCCTTCCTCTGTTCTTTTAACTTACTTTCCTATCCCCCATCAAAGAATTTGAAACCCAGTTTTATTTTTTGAAGTCTAAAGTTTCTCTATGCATTTACATAAAGTGTAAATTTTCAAAAGGTTACAGCTCATTGTGGTTACCAAATTCTCATAGGCAGAAGGGCCTTTATTGGATGAGTCCTTTCATGTAATTTTTATTTCCTTGGAACACTCAATATAAAGGAGGTTTGCATCTCTGGGTCCATGTAACTTATGCTCCAACAGTTTGAGAGGCCACTGTCACCTGGATTATTGGATCAGAGGTGCAGAGAGCTGGGCTCATTACTTGACATGAGGAAAGCACAGAGGGACGCTTTGACAAGTCAGAGCAAGTGTGATTTGAGGAGGCAGCTTTGCTCTCCTCGCTGGGAGATGAGCCCCGTTCCCTGGACAATGGGAAGAAGGGCTCTTGGGTTTTATATTCTGACAGATCACTGTGACTCAACAGAAATAAGTTGATTCAAAACAGAATGTTTTAAAGTACTTCTAAACTACTTTTAAAGTACTTTTAAAGTACTTCTAAAAGTACTTTTAATAAACTTCTTTCAAAGCATGTGTTAACTCCATAGTCAATGACACAGCTTTAGGATTATACTTTGTGCACATTTTCCTCTATGTATTTAAATCCATTTGTAAGTTTTAACGGTTTTCTAAAGTTTTTTTTTTCTCTTAAATTTTGAAATTCAGTCTTCTGGTGAAATGTTGAGAGAAGTGTAGGAGGTAGAAGGCGTGAGAGGCCCATTTAGATGCACTTTGGCCTTGCCTTTTCTAACATTTATCTAAACTCAGCCTCAAAGGTGACATAAGCCACACTTATTTCTACAAAGTTCTCATGATAATTAAGACAGCATGTATGGTCACTCCCAGATGGATTGCAAGTAGGTGTTATGACCCGTGGCACAGAACAGAGGACTAAGGCTTGAGACATGTAGGTCACTTCTCCAAGGTTGCTCATCATGTACCAGACTGAATTTATGCTTCTGCCAGGCTCCCTCTGTTTTCCCTGACCTGAACTCTAGATCTTGGCCTCTACGCTCGGTGCAGAAATCTGGTTTCTTAACATTTCAGCTCACTTTCTTCCCCGGCACAAAGGCCTGGCTTCCCTGATCCCCATTGTAATGTTTGTAGTTGCCCCCCCCACTTTCCTCCTGTTTTTCCCTTCCCCATTTCTCCTTAAACCTTGTTGCTAAATTTATTTTTCTTTTAATACCCTACTTTAGCCCTCATATCACCTACTCTGGAGACCCCTTCTCCATCTACCCCACAGGAGAGTAATGTACAAGGCATGAGACAGTGAGTATGAAATGTTGAAGTATCTCTTGCAGAAGGAGAGGAAACCATTCGCAACCTTAGCCTTCAGACACTCTATCCCCAAGTCCCTTTGCTCTTTCAGAAGTGCTCCTGGTAATCAACTTGAGGATGGAACAAGTCCATCTCCTAGAAGGGCCTCCAAACTCCAGCACCCAATAGGAAGTTCCAACAACAAGTGCAAGTTTGGGTTTCTTTTAAAAACTCAGTTGTTTTATGTGAATGTATTTTTTGTTTTGACCCCAAATATGGGATGTGGAAATGCTTTATCCCCCGCTGACAACAGACTCTTTCGGGGGTGTGATCTTTGTCAGCTGAAAATAGACTCATGAAAGGTACCTGATGTTTTCCAGCTGGAAACTGTCTCCATCAGTTTTGCCAGCTGGAAAACATCCTTTTTGGATTCTGAGGATGAATAAATAAGAACCCACAGACAGACACAGAGAGGACATTTTGCATCGCTTGGTTTTGCTTCTCTTCAAGACGCTCTTAGAGAGAAAAGCTCCAGGGAACATTTTGAGGTTGCTGCTACTGTTTGCTGTTTGACTGGACTGCTGGTATCCTGACAACTGAGACTGGTATTGCCATAAAGAACCCAATGTCCCTAACCAGCAGGAAGTAGCTAGAAAAGTCTGTGTCCTTTGTCCCTGATAACCTGCTTTATCTTCTGACTAGGGGCTAGGGGTAGAAAGGGAGGTAAATTTAAGAACCCTAAATAAAGTAGGTTTGTGAAAAACCTAAGCCTACAAACAACTGATGGAGAGAACCGACAGGACCTTAGATTCCAGCAGGGATGGAACTCTGTTCACCACCTCTGTGTAATGGTCTCATGTAATGCTTTGTTCCTCTTGTGGGTCCACACTTTTCTCTGTTTCACACAGGGGCTCTCACCTCCAGAGGAAGATTTTCTTCCCTATGACCTTTCTTTTTCATGTTCCTCCAAAAGGAAAGAAAAGAAAGAGTGGGGGCAGCAGCAGTCTTTCAGGTCCCTACTGGGTCAGAACAGCTTTGTATCCTGGGGAAGACCTTTGACAAGATGCTCCATGTCCTTGGTCAGAGCGGTGAGGGTTACTTCCCTCAGAACAGGGTCAAGGCAATTAGACAGTACTGTGCCAGAGGTACGGTGGTGTAGGTGGGTGAGGTTATCCGTGCAGAGCAGCAGCTTCTTCCATGTTCAGTGACTCTTGGCTGCGCTAGGTACTATGCAATTCACTAGCAATGGCATCTGCTTCGACTCAAGTGAACTAAAGTTAAATGTGATTAAATTTTTCTCGGCCTCATCAAACACATTTCAAGTGACCATTAACCACACCTGACTAGTAACAGAACGGACACAAAGCCTGTACACCATCAAAGAAAGTCCCCTTTTCTCTTTTCTCCCCGCTACTCACATCTTTTTCTTTCTCCTCCCTTCCCTCTTCTTCAACCCTTTTCTTTCTTCTCTCTACCCCTGTTTTTTTTTATTTTGCAGGGAGGTTCGAGACAAGAGTTTTTCTGTGTAGCCCTGGCTGTCCTGGACTCACTTTGTAGACCAGGTTGGCCTCAAACTCATAGCAATCTGCCTGCCTCTGCCTCCCTGAGTGCTGAGATTAAAGGCAGGCACCACCACTCCCAGCCTCTTTTTAATTTTTTGAGACAGAACCTCACTACAGAAGTGCCTCAGCCTCCTGAGTTCTAGGGTCCCAAGCGTGTGAGCGTGCCTAGCATACTACAGAAGGTTCTGGATGGTGCTGCTGTAATTCTTATCATAAGCATAAGCTCTATTCTCTGATGGATACTCTTAAGCCTTCCAACTTTTTCTGTTGTGTAGTCACTTCCTGGAAGTGGAAATATTCCTCCTAGAGGAGACACACCGCTCAGGAAGCTAATGAAGCTGACGAGGTTCAGTAAACTCAGGTGTTATCAGGTGCTTGGGAAGGAGGAGGAATCATGAGGTGCCTTCCTGAGGCTATACACATGGCTACCATTCCTAGGGGAGAAGGGGTTCTGGTGGAGCTAATTTGCAAGTTGGGTAGGGAGCTCCGAGGATACCACTTTTATCAGTCATCACCTACTGTGGGGTAGAATCGCGGCTGCTTTTGAGTGACTACCATTCCTATAAGGCAGCCCTCATCCGTGTTCCTACAAATAGCCCCAATAAACTCACTGGATTACCATACTAGATTTAGGTTGAATCCTTTGTGTGTGTGTGTGTGTGTGTGTGTGTGTGTGTGTGTGTGTGTATCATTGGTACACTTTCTGGAATGAGTCGATGTTTGAACTTTCCTCAGAAAAGTCATACAACACTACAGACAAACAAACAGGGACTAAGAGGAATTGAGGAGAGCCATTGCGTGGCCTCTGGAACGAGTGGTTAAGATACATGATGGAGGCTCGTGACTCTGAGGGTGAAGAGTGTGCTGCACCAATCTCAATATGACTGACTACCTTTCCCTGTGTGCTACAGGATGGTGTGCTCTCTTGTTACCGATGATAAGTAACCCAATGAGGCTGATCCATCTGAGAGTGGGGCATCGTTAAGGGGAAACGCTACCGCACTCATCTTCCTCCATGATGTAGAGGGTGGCATACCTCTTTGATAAATGAAGTCTGTCACATGAGTTTTAAGACACTTCAAAAGGTTAACTAGAAAAGATGTTACATTTCCCAAAAGTTCCCAGTATGGGATGAGCCTGTGAAAAGGCTTTGGTGGCAGTTTCGTGACCTTGGTGGGTGATAGGACCTGTCACTGAATCTCAGCCATCTGTCCAGAAAGAACTCGCCCACAAAAGGAAGGGATTATGATGACAAGGGACATGCATGTGCTGTCTTCTGCATTACTCTTCCGTTCGGCAGGAAAAAAAGAGAGAAAGGAAGATGAAAATAGAGGCATTAGCTGACCATTTCTTATAGCGGTGGGTTATAAGTGGAAACATGATCTGTGCTGATGAGCCCTTTCAGGGTTCCAAAATCCTCGGAACTCATGGGGGAAATAAGACAGTGGAAATGGAGAGAGTGAGATAGACGTGACAGAAAATATCACTGTGGTCTGACGTTTAATTCAAATGAACGGAAACATCTGTAATTCAGTCTTCATATGGGTATCTTAATAATGGCTCAGTATAAGACTCTGTGACACACAGGAACTACTCAGCATATGAAGTGCTTGGATTAGAAAAGACTTTTAAATAAGCAGTAAAATTGGCCCTTACAGCCTAGCTTTTGAGGGTGCAGAGCATGAGAATGAATGGGATTGATGTAACTAACTGTTCAGGCCCCTTGAGACAAAAGCTGTTTAACATTGAGCAATATCAGGGAAACAAGTCCCGGATGAACTGTCTCATACAGCTCACGTGGTTATCCACCGGACATTGTAGGGCATTTTAACCCAACAACATGGCTGCTCTGGCTGGAATATAGACATGCCTTTAATCCTAGGAGACAGAGGCAAACAGAGTTAAAGGTCAGCCTGTTATAGTGCAAATTTCAGGTAAAGAAAAGCTTAGGTCCAGTGGTGGTACACACCTTTAATCCCAGCACTCAGGAGACAGAGGCATGCAGATCTCTGAGTTCTAGTAAGTTCTGGTCATGCAGTTTGGTTGAGTCAGTGTGTTGAGAGACAGTGCCGTGCAGTGGAGTTCATGGCAGTTCGGTTCCTGAAATTCAGGGGCAATTTTACCCAGAGAGAGATTTTTATACAGACAGGTTGAAGAGAGAACAAGATAGACACAAGTAAACACAGAACGAGCCAGAGAATGAGAAGGAGTCAGAAGACTAGAAAAGATTGCTAGAGTCAGCTCAAGGTCAAGCAGAACAATTCAGTCAGAAGCTAAGAGAAGCCAGATTGAATCCATCTTGCAGAGGAATTTGAGCCAGACAGTTGAGTGGAACCAGCCAGCCAGAGTTCAGAAAGAGCTAGAAAAGGTGAGCTTATTCAGCAGTAAGGCTCAGAGGCTGAAAAATATTCTAGGCCTTGATTGGATTGTAGGGAGGCTAGACACTCCCAGGACTAAGCCTAGGTTAGCAGAGGCAGTAAACTTTGGAGATGACAGTTACCTGAGGTAGATAAAAGTTACTTTTACAGGATATTTTCATGAATACCAGAGACTGGCAGATAATAGGACATGAACAAGCCTAACTGGAGTATGTGTATAAGTATTCTTTCATATTTTCACTGGGTTTGAAAATATTGTGCAGGAGAGTGAAGTAGGACCTCAGAGACCTCAGGACTGGTACAGGGCTTTAGTAGTTTTGCTGAGCTTCATCTTGGTATGTGATCTTTTTTTATAGATATTTTATTTTTTAAAATGGTTTATTTATTTTTTATGTGCATTAGTGGTTTTTGTTTGCTTTTCTTTTCTTTTTTTTTCCATGTATGTCTGTGTGAGCGTGTCAGAACCCTTGGACCTGGAGTTACAGACAGTTGTGAGCTGCCATGTGGGTGCTAGGAATTGAACATGGGTCTTCTGGAAGAGCTGCCAGTGCTCTTAACTGCTGAGCCATCTCTCCAGTACCTTGGTATGTATCTTTATGAAACAGAAAAGCTCTGGGCTATTATGTTAATTGGGTGTGCAAAGTGCTAAAGCAGAAAAAGGCGGCAAGCCAGAGTTTCCAGAAAAAAAAAACTGATCAAAAGGTAAACATTGTGCTAGTAAATCTCTGGATTGCTTTAAAATACAAATAACAGTCCATCAAAGGGGTGAAAGGAGTCAATGATAGAACAACGCAGGTGAAAGAGACAAGGCTTTTCCTAGCAAAAGATAATTAACCTCCCAAGTGTGCTGTTGTACATTTCTTCCCTGAGATAAAGTGCCCTGAGAGTGCGGATACTATTCACCCAGCCGGGGTTCTTTTAGCAGTCAGGTGTGCCTTAAGGGGAAGGCAATAATCATGGTGTCAGACAGAGCCTGTTAAAACCAGTGTATCTGCTTCAGTGTCAGGTAATACAAGCAAGCGGGGCCTTCCTTCCCTTTGGCTTCAGCCAGGCTTAGCAGCTCTAGCTGGTCCTACAAAGCCCGTGAAGTGTAGATGTTGGGATAAAGTACCTTGGTGGGTTGGTATCAAGGTGTACTGCTAAGAGATCACCCCATACAACAGATGTAACATAAGAGGTTTACTGGGGGAGAGGGGAGTCGGAGGCCATCTTGGAGTGGCGACTTGACATGAGAGAGACAGACAGACAGGCCGGCAGGCAGAGAGACAGATAGAGAGAGTAGGAGACAGAAAGAACATTAGAGATGGGAGGGGTGGGAGACAAGAGAGAGCCGTGATGTCCAGAGGGGTCTTTTAAAGAGTGAGTGTGTTGCATAGGAAAGTACACAATGGAAATGTGAAGCACCTGGTGGCAGCAGATGATATAAGCTGTTGGTGCCGAGTCACTGAAAGGCAGGTTGGTGTAGGGAGATGCACAATTGCCCCACAACAGCAACTATGAGGAAGCAGCATGGCTCATGGAGAACGTCTATACAATATGGAGGACTAGATGAGGTAATGTTCCCCCATCCATACCGCTGAACCCAGTATAGCTCTTTTCGTGAAATAATTGGTTCCTTGTTAAACTGGAATTGACTAATTTTTAAAGATACTCTCCTAGCTGCTGAAGGCCAGCTAACACTTTCTTGGAATGGATGGTGGAGAGTCTGCTATTGCATGTACCTTACAGATGTAGAAGAGGATCTGGACAAAACAGCAATTAGGCATTTGAATGAAGATGTCCTCTGAAGATAGAGCAGAAAAGGAAACTTCCAGAAGGCATGAGATTGTTGAGTGAAACATTCCTAGGTTACCTCCCTAGATGTAGGCCAAAGAGGCTCCTAAGGCCTGGAAATCCATAAAGTCTGTGCCATCGCTGCTGATTACATGCCAGGACTAGACAGCAAGTCTCCAGTGCAGGCCATAGCTGTAAGATATGGAGATATCTCACAGGACTTAACTGAAAGGCTCTTCTCTGCTGGCTGGACTTCAAGAGCCAGAAGACATGGACATGGGTGGTGAACAACCAACACTGCAAGCAAGATGTAGCTACTGGCATAAATGGTGGCACAACTATTATGAACATAATCAAGGATTTCATACTGGATTTAAGGCTCATGACACAGTTCACGTTTGGTATTGTAATCTGTGGCTGGGGAGGTCGCTACTATTGTTTCCTGATATAGATGTGATGTGCCTGTTGAATTGCCTTCTACGCACATTTGTGTTTGCACCTATGGAGTCATCCTGCTGTCAGCCACCATATTACCAGGCTGAACGGCAAGCGCCTATAGTTGCTGAGCCACCTTCCTCTTCTAACCTTGATGCCAACTTCTTTTTATTCTTCTCTTCCCCTCCTCCCCCTCCTTCTTTTATTTATTTTTGACATTGTTATTTTCATGTTCTGGATAAAATTTATGGTTGTTTATCACTCGCTCTGCTTTGTGTTTGTGGTTAAAGATGTGAAATCTCAGCTTCTTGCTTCTGCTGTTATGCCTCCTTGCCATGATGGGACTCTTATCCCTCTGGAACCATAAGCCAAAATAAACTCTTTGTACTTCTTATTTACATACTTACTTACTTATTTGTTTGTTTACATAGGTACTTACTTGCTTTTGGTTTTGAGACAGGGTCTCATTGTGTAGTCCTGGCTGGCCTGGAATTCACTCTGTAGATCATGCTGGCTTTAAACTCACAGAGATTGGCCTGTTTCTGCCTTCCAAGCGCTGGTACTAAGGGTGTGTGCCACCATGCCCAACTAAACTCTTCCTTTTAAAAATAAAATTGCTTAACAAAGAGAACGGTTACAACCCTTGAACTTGCAGTTATGAATTGGGAGATTTGTGAAGCATTTCCAGAAAGGAAGCCCGGAGGCGTACACTTGCGCACCCGAGCTGCTGCTGAGACCTCTGAAGGTAGACTGCTGTTGATAGAGGGTAGATAAGTGGTAGAGGAGACCCAGACAGCCGGGTCTAGGGATGGAGTGTGGTGGGAGAGCACTTCTTAGCACCCCTGAAGACTAGAGTGCACCCCAAGACCCGAAAAAGAAAGCCACGCTGACTGCCTCCTGTCTTTGGAGTGTGGACAGTCAGACCATGACGAGCCACAGGTTTTCTATTTTTGCATCTCAGCTTGCCTGAGATCACTCAAAGATTTCTCTGAAATACATGATCCTCATCTCTGCCTTTGGAGATCCTAATCCAGCATGATTAAGACTGCAAATAAGGTAGAGGCTTCAGGGTCTGTGAAGAACCGGGATCTCGGTTATGCAACTGGGGAGGAAGTCATTTACTCAGACTATCTTCCGGGAAAGGAGGAGGAGCAAGGGCTCCAGGCACCGCAGGCACCAGCTCTCTAGACAACAAGGCCATTGTTATTTTTAACTCACAGTTACTTTATTGGCTCTTCAGCTTTAATTTTGCTTTGATTCACGTTGCTGATAAATAACTTTATAACGTCTATTTCGGTGATTTCAGCGCTAAGTGAAAATTAACAATAAAAAAGAGGGGTTATATAGGATTGAAAAAGCAAAACTAGACCGTTGGATGGAAGAAATGAAAACCAGGGTGTTCATGCCTACGATGAGTCACCAGAGGGCGCCATCACCCTGTCTTCAAAAGTTTTCCCGGCCCCAAACCCTTTAGACTTCAGTTAAACAAAAGATTGCCCACAATGATAGGTTCCACCCAAATAGTTTTAAAGGTAGAAGAAGAAAGTGGGCAGCCAGATCCTGAAATAGCCTGCTGGGTCATAGAGTTTCAGTGACATCACCACCATGTAAAAAACTGGCATGGTTCTAATGAATCTGAATATTATCCTGGTTTGGTTTTATTAAAGATTAAATTATTACTGTTATTATTAATTTATCCGTGTGGATGCGTATAAGCCTGCTTGAGTCGATGGGCACCGCAGGCCTGAGGAAGCCTACGGAAGCCGGAAGAGGTCATAGGATCCCTTGGAACTTCAGGTACCGACAGTTGTGCCGCCCTTCGTGGGTGCTTGGAACTGAACGCGGTTCTCCGCAACAGCTTTCTGCGATCCGGCCGCTGAACCATCTCCCCGGTGCCCTGGTTCTTTCCTTGGGTAAATAAGGAACCCAGGAGAGCGCAGTGCGAGGTCGGTGTGGTACACCGCATCCCCATCCTTCCGCGGGTACTCAGGGCAGGGGAGGGAGGGAGGAGCTGGTCTCCTACGGTGACGCCCCTACACTCCCTGACCTCGACCCTGAGAGGCCCTGTCTCACGGTGTTCGCTGCGCCCTCCCAGGAGACCTGCTGAGAGCCACGCAATAGTCTTTTTGGACCAAACTGAAACTGTGTTCCAAGCCTCGAGCAGACAACAGTATCACTCACCGCGAAGGCGCCCTCTGTCCAGGTAGTTGATGAACATAAGTCTAAACAAGAGCGAGAAACAACCCTATTATCTACCGAAACCAGGTTCAAAATCCAAAGGAGCCGGTCTGTGGCAGGAGGCTAGGAGACGTTTCAAACAGTACTTTTCTGCGAGATGCCACAGTAGTGCTGCCACCCCGTGGACAACCAGAGAATTAAACTTCTCTGTAAAGCTGGCTTTACCGAATGCTTTGTAAAAACAGCTGACGCTTGTATTTCTGTCATACTTCCTAACGCGATTTTGGTACTTCCAAGATCAGCGACCGCCATAGGAACACAAGGGGTCCAAAGTGAAGAGGCATGAAAAGAGACATGAGAAATTAAGCCTGTCTTCTAAGCTTTATGAAGGTAAAAGTTCTGGGGATCTGGAATAGTTTCCAATATAACATTGTCTCCACAGTAAATGAGTCACAAATCATATTCAGAATTAGAAGAATAGGAAGCATTTGCTGAGTACTTACTGTTTGTTGTGTCTGTATTTTATGTGTGTACTCTCATGGACAGGGTACTTCATTGCTTCATCTATACTTTTAGGCTGAACTCCTTTAATCCTCGTTACCGTCCCCTCGAGTGGATGCTATTTTTATTTTGGTTTTACATGCAAATCTCAGAGGCACTGTCCCAGGTCACACAGCAAACAGACGGTGAATTGGAAGTCCAACCTAGGGAAGCCTGTCCTCCTGACTTACAAGGCTACTTTTTCTCAGACGTGGCCTGAAACAAGCATCATCGTCATCACCACCTGGAAACAGGCCTACCCCAGGACGAAGCAGAAGCTCAGGATGGAAATCAGGGTGAATCCAGATGTTGCACCAAGGGAAGAAGCGCAGCTCTTACAAAGAAAAACATTTAATCAGGGCTGGCTTACAGTTCAGAGCTTCAGGCCATTATCCTCATGGCAGGAAGCATGACGGCACGCTGGCAGATAACGGTGCTGGAGAAGGAGCTGAGAGTTGTGCATCTGGATCAGCAGGCCGCAGGAAGAGAGTGAAACGCTGAGCCTGGCTTGAACCTCTGAGACCTCAGAGCCGCCCCAGTGACACACTAACTCCAATGAGGCCACACCTCCTAATAGTGCCACTCCCTTTGGACCTACGGGAGCCGTTTTCACTCACACCAACCTCACTGGTCACCCAGATATAACCTGTGCTAATATAAGTAATGCGTCTATCACAATTCCCGTAAGCACTAGTGGAATATTTTTTTTTTCTATTTACTCATGATAAATCTACGTCTACAGACAACTCATAATCTACCTGCACCTCTCGGAAAGTAGCGCTCTCCTGCTTCCTCCCACCGTTGCCTCTGGGATTGGGCTTGTATGCATTTTCCTCTCCTACCCAAACTCTACTGCCAGTCCTCAGGGAGGAAGTCTTTTGCACAGCATACCACCCTTTCTCGAGTCTTCTGTGCCCTTACCTCGCCTATGGAAAGTACTTACTAGCCCCAAGGCTTCTGGCAAGCTGCCTAGGGGGGTAAAAATGCTTGCTTCCCACACCCATGACTTGAATTAATCCACCTGTGGTGGAAGGAGAGAACCAACTCCCCGGAAAATTGTTTTGTGACCTCCACACAGGCACCACGCCATCCATGCGTTAACCTCCCCCGACTCACTACTCCCTGCAGAACAGGCCACTAATAAATAAGATTATAAAAATCAACAAACCCAAGGTGCAAGCGAGCCTGTGGAATCCGAGTGGCCGTGGTTGAGGGGCCTGATGAAGGCAGCGCTTTCCCAAGTGCCCTTATCACTAACTCTATTGCTGAATCTCCTCATCAGTGTGACACAAAGCCTTTCAACCCTCTCAGCGGGTAAGCTTCTGGCTTCTCTTAACCACTGTGGTCACTATTATGTCATGGGATAAGAGGCATCTCTCCCCCTCCCGCTGGCAGCTAGCGAGGCTAGCCATCTGCAGACGAGGGGCCTCAGAGGATACCTGAAGACAAACATACTTGGGGCCGAAAGAAAAAGCAGCCCACTTCTACAGCCAACTTCTCAGTGGGCTAGAACGGGGCATGGCAATCCAGAAATACAATCTATACTGTAAGCCCATCATCATTCCTCCCTCCCTCTTCTTCCGGGTGCCATGAAGGGAACTTGGCTCTAAAGCACATTCCCCATGGCGACTTTCCCCTTACTGTGTGTAGGCCAGAAACTACAGAATGCATAAGCCACGGGCCAAAATGCTTTTAAGGGAGGGAGGGCTGTGGGCCCCTCAGAGTCGATACAGGACACACCCAGACACCAAGATTTCAGCACAAAGGAGATGTTTTACCACAGAGGGGCAGGAAAATGGTGGGCTGCCTCTGTGTCCAGCAAAGGTAGACAGCAAGCAGCACATTTTGTTGTTGTTGTTTTGTTTTTTTCTGTTTTGTTTATTTTGTTTTTCGAGACAGGCTTTCTCTGTGTAGCCTTGGCTGTCCTGGACTCCTTCTGTAGGACTAGGTTGGCCCCGAACTCAGGGTAATCAGCCTTCCTGAGTGCTGGGATTAAAGACGGGCACACCCAGTTTGCAAGGCTGGGTTTTTAAAGGGGAAGTCTGTGCCAGAGTGAGTTGATAAGTCCTAATTGGAAAGGTTAGCTAGTGTAACCAAACAATGAATTTTGATTGCTGAACCTTGGTATTTAGTCTCAAGAATGAGTCAGCGGCCAAATAAGGGAATGGGCCTTGGGGGCTAGCTTTAGGAATGTAATACAACCGTTTAGCAAGGGAGAGAGAAGGGGAAAGGGTGAAACCTTTGGGCGCCATGTTTGCCATGCTTGGGCATGCCAGACAGCCCTTGAGGTCTCATTGTTGCTGCCTACAAAACTGACTGTGATTCTCCGAGGGTTTTTGTTCTTCTTGTTTGCTTGTCTGTTGAGGCAAGATCTTGCTGTGTAGCTCCAGGCTGGTCAGTTTATAGTGCATCTGCTTCCACCACTCTCAAATGCTGGATCACAGGTGTATATTCTGTGTGCTAAGTAGCATTCTTAAAGTCCTCATATGTCGTCAGAACAATATGTCTCAAGCTAGGTTGTAGCATCCCGGCTTTCGTTCAGGACACAGCCCAGGATGAATGAAAAGAAATCTAACTGGATTCTAGTGATTATACATGTCATAAGTAAATCTTATATAAAGGAATAAATTAACTCACACACACAAAAACATAAATGGAGGATCAGTGTCTTAGTTTCTTTTCAGTTGCTGTCATAAGCCATGACTTGTGGGGCTTGATCTAGAACCACCATGGATTCAGATGTTTATTGCTTGGGCCCCTCCCCAACTTCCTGGTCTATGAGCAATCCCTAATGTAACCAAAATGGCGTTTCTGTAACCTCACCCCTAATTATCTATGACTGGCCAATAAAGTGCTGACACTGGCTGAGCAGGCAAGACGGGGTGGAGGGAAGGTTCATGTGCTTGGGAGAGTAGGAGCAGATGAAGAGGAAGAGAGGAGAGAGATGCAGTGGGGAGGAGAGAGGACAGATTCCAGAGAAGATAATAACTACAAGTATTGAGGGCTTTGGGTGAGTGGAAGATAAATTGATAGCAGGGTAGTAGATTAGATATTAGGCTCAGCCCTGTGTTTAGCTTTTGAATAAACCATAGCCTCCGTGTGCAGTTATTTGGGGAAAATTGCTGACATAGGAGTAACAAAGCTTTACTAATATACGGATGAATATTAATTATTAAAATTCACCCTCAATGACCAGGCCGACTTATAGAGAAAACAACTTTACTGGAGGCCTGCTTGCCGTTTCAGAGGGTGAGTCCCTGGCCATACTGGTGGGGGCAGGGCAGCGAGCAGACATGGCCCTGAAGCAGTCTGTGAAAGCTTGCATGTTGATCCGCAAGCAGGAGGTAGAGAGAGCTAACCAGGAATGGCATGGCTTTTTGTTTGTTTGTTTCACACCTCAAAGCCCATCCCCAGTGACACACCTTCTCCAGGAAGGTCACACCTCCTGATCCTTCCCAAAGAGTTTCACCCACTGCGGACTAAGCATTCAAATATATGAGCCTATGTCGGCAATTCCCATTCAAACCCCCCCAACACACACACACACAGTCTGGCACAAGGTTTACTATAGGGCTCAAACCCAGCTCTTGCCTGCCGATCTCTAGAAGAAGGCTGCCAACAGCTACTGTTTCCTCAGACTGGACCAGGTGAAAGCAGCAGCAGCAATCTTCAAAGTTCACACACTCTTCCCTTTGTGGGTACCCATCGCCCACATTACAAGACAAGGAATATGTTCTACACTTGGCGACAAACAACAGTGATCCGGAAGCCAGAGCACAAGTAGAGTCCGGTCAATCTTCTCATCTGCATGTGTCTGTTAGGTGCTCTGACCTGACCCCTCTCAAGCTTACAGTACTTCTTAAAGAGGTGTTTTGGTCAGTCTGTTACCTCTGGGTTTTTTGTTTCTGTTTTTTTTTTTTTTCAATTTTATTCTTACAACAATTCTAGGTAGCAGAGAATTATGTATTTATCCTACTTCAGAGAAGCCTATACAAAAGCTATATTGGTTATCCTTGTTTTTTTGTTTTGTTTTGTTTTGTTTTGTTTTAGCTCGGTCTTACAGGTTTTAGTCTATGGTGGATGGGCTGTATGCCATGCCTCATCAAAGAGCATATGGCAATGAAAATTTGGTTTACCTCATGGCAGGGATCTGAAAGAAAGGACGAGACTTGGATCCTACTTCCCTTTTGAGGGTACAACTCAATTATCCAAATGTTATGGGACATTCTAGGGAATCCCTTCATAGTTGCCAGATGATACCGGAGGAATTTGAGTCTCTTCTTGGAACTCATTAATAAAAGAACTTAAGGCAGGACTCAAATACTATTAGCTAAAGGACGATTCTATTAGCGTTTAAAAGAAAAACCCAGGGAAAAATATTTGTAAATCTCTGCAGCTACCTGGAGGAGGAGAATGGAGAAGAGGAGGATGAGAAGGTAGGCCACACTGATGGAGAAAACTGACCCTTCCTCACCCCACAGAGAAGAATTGCCAATTGCCCCTTGGCTGGGGTGGAACTTCATGTTCAGCAACCACCCCCCTTCCATTCTGATATTTGGTTTAGTTTGGGATAGGAGAAGGGCTTAGAGAAAGGGTAAGGAAGCCCAAATTACCAGGGAGAGCATGATTCAGCTTTGGAAGAGCAGCCAGTGCTCTAAACCTTTGAGCCACCTCTCTAGCCCATGGTTCAGTTTTGGATAGCATCTGAAAATGACAGAAAAAAGACAAAGGAAAGGATGCGTCTTTATGAGTCAGAAATCCATCACAGCCTTTTGGACCTGCACTAGCTGGTGGCAGTTATGGAAAGGAAAGGTACAGTATCCCACTAAAGGGATAATTCATCCTATTTCTTTAGCATGGTTTGAGGTGAGCTAGCCTTCCCAAGGGTGGTACCTACTACCTTCCTGAGGGGTAGTCCCTTGGCTAGATAACTGATGAGCCCATCTGGAATGTTCTGTTTCCATCCAGGTCAGAGATTTCCTTCTCTTGACTAGAAGGAAAGCCCATAATAGCTTTAATGCCACTGCATCACAAACACCTCTTGCTAAACCATGCCACCTCGCAGTGCTGCTGAGTGGGTGGCAAACCTTTTTAACATAGGGACCTTTGGAGGATTCTCTAGATACAAATATAGCAAAGGCAGATTATTAATGCTGTTAAAATAAATGAAATAATATTAACATTTTGCTTATCATAAGTAAATGAAATAGTGTTTTTTTTTTCCTGAAACAGTTTTTTTTCTTCCAAAAGTGTTTTTCCCTCTAAAAGAACATAGGTGCTATTTTTCCTGATTCTGAAAATTAATCTTAAGAACTTTCTTTATTAGATTGCTCATTTTTCTATTTTGAACAGCAGGATCTGTCTCCACAGAATGTTACTGTCTTGTGTTTCCCCTCGAGCTCATTTTCTGCTTGGTTATAAAGCTTCTAAATGGTTGTCTGTCGTCGCAACAGACCTGGGGCACTCTTCACCTGTTGTTTGTAGTCTCCTCTGCATCAGTTTGTTCAATCAGAGGATGTGTGTATACCAGGGAAAAGCAATTTCTTGTTTTAGATCCATAAAGTTCTCAAGAAAATAAACTCTGAACCTAAAAACAGAGTGTATCCTGAGGCACATGCATTTGATTTCTCCAGCCACTAAGCATAAAAATGTCTTCACTATAGGAACATGTTTTAATTTCCTAAAATTGGATTTTTATTCTCAATTCTGCAGAGAATACAGATAGTAAAATAAACAAACAAACAAAAAGGAAAAAACCTCACCAATCTCATGTAAATCACCTTCCCTCTATTTTTTAAAATTTATTTTTTTTATTAATTACATTTTATTCACTTTGTATCACAGCTATAGCCCCCTCTCACATCACCTCCAAATCCCATCCTCATTTCCTCCCATGCCCTTCCCCAAGTCCACTAATAGGGGAGGTCCTCCTCCCATTCCCTCTGAGCCTAGCCTATCAGGTCTCATCAGGACTGGCTGCATTGTCTTCCTCCGTGGCCTGGGAAGGCTGCTCCCCCCAGTGGGAGGATATCAAAGAGCCAGCCACTGAGTGCATGTCAGAGACAGCCCTGGTTCCCATTACTAGGGAACCCACTTGGACACTGAGCTGCCATAAGCTACATCTGTGCAGGAATTCTAAGTTATCTCTATGCATGGTCCTTGGTTGGAGTATCAGTCTCAGAAAAGACCCCTGTGCCCTGATTTTTTGGTTTTGTTGCTCTTCTTGTGGAGCTCCTGTCCTATCCAGGTCTTTCTATCTCCCCCTTCCTTCATAAGATTCCCTGCACTCTGCCCAAAGTTTGGCTGTGAGCCTCAGCATCTGCTTTAATACCCTGCTGATTAGAGTCTTTCAGAGGCCCTCTGTGGTAGACTCCTGTCCTGTTCCCTGTTTTCTCACTCTTCCTATGTCCATCCTGTTTGCCTTTCTGAGTGAGGATTAATCATCTTACCTAGGACCCTCCTAATTGCTTAGCTTCTTTAGGTGTACAGATTTTAGTATGTTTATCCTATATTATATGTCTAATATCCACCTATAAGTGAGTATATACTCACTTATAGTATATACTGCTTCTGGGATACCTCATTCAGGATGATCTTTTCTATTTCCCACCATTTGCCTGCAAATTTCATCAATTCCTTGTTTTTAATTGCTGAGTACTATTTCATTGTGTAAATGTACCACAATTTCTGTATCCACTCCTCCACTAGGGAAAACTAGGGACATCTGGGTTGTTTCCAGGTTCTGGCTATTATGAATAAAGCTGCTAGAACATGGTTGAACAAATGTTCTGTTGTGTACTTGAGCATCTTTTGTATGTATGCCTAGGAGTGGTATAGGTGGATCTTGAGGAAGTGCTATTCCTAATTATCTGAGAAAGTGCCAAATTGATTTCCAAAGTGGTTGTACAAGTTTACATTCTCACTAGCAATGGATGAGAGTTCTCCTTTCTCAACATCCTCTCCAGCATGTGTTGTCACTTGAGTTTTTGATCTTAGCCATTCTGATAGGTGTGAGGTGAAATATCAGGGTCATTTTGATTTGTATTTCCCTGATAGAAAAGGATGTTGAGCATTTCTTTAAGCGTTTCTCTGCCATTCAATATTCCTCTATTGAGAATTTTCTGTTTAGCTCTGTATCCCATTTTTTAATTGGATTACTTGCTTTTTTGCTGTTTAACTTCTTGAATTCTTTATATATTTTGGTATTAGCCCTCTGTCAGATATAGGATTGGTGAAGATCCTTTCCCAATCTGTAGGCTGTCGTTTTGTTCTGATGACAGTTTCCTTTGCTTTACAGAAGCTTTTCAGTTTCTTGAGATCACATTTATTGATTGTTAATCTTAGAGCCTGTGTTGTTGGTGTTCTGTTCAGAAAGTTGTCTCCTGTGCCAATGAGTTCCAGGCTCTTCCCCACTTTTTCTTTTAACAGGTTTAGTGTGTCTGGTTTTATAGTGAGGTCTTTGATCCACTTGGACTTTAGTTTTGTGCAGGGTGATAGGTATGTATCTATTTGCATTTTTCTACATGTAGATATCCAGTTAGACCAGCACTTATTCTTGCTTAACAATTAAATAAATATTATGTAAGAAACTCCAGTTTTCCACTTGTATGGATATGTTGAAGTATGTCGTATAGAGGGATTTTAATCCAGCAACATGGCTGATCTGGCAAGGGATCACATCTAAAGACTTTCCAGGTCTAGGTGATCTGGCTGGAATGCAGACATGCCCTAGATTACAATGTGATTGGATTGGAATTCAGACAGGCTCTTAGTACACACCTTTAATACCAATGAAAATAAGATTAGTTTTTAGAAGGAAACAGGCATGGTTGAAAGTGATGTCTACTTAAGGGGAAGGCAAAGTGATGAATCAGAAAAGGATTTGACAGAATGAGTTAGAGACAGGATACACCCAACTCTCAGGAAAACAGACAAGAAAGAGAGGCAACGTAAGAAAGCAGCACAGAGGGAAGGAAGAGTTGGTTCAGTACCGTTCAGTTGAGATCATGCAGTCGGTGCAGTTCAGTTTCTGGAATTCAGAGGCAGTTTTTCCAAGCAGAGCAATTCAGAAGCTGAGAGAAGCCAATTTGAATCAGTCAGTTTGGAAGGAGTTTGAGCCAAAAAAGACGAGGTGAGCCAGCCAGTCAGAGTTCAGAAGGAACTAGAAAGGGTGAGTTTATTCAGCAGAAAGTCTCAGAGGCTGAAAACATTCTGAGCCTAGGTTAGCAAAAGGAGGCTAGAAGCTGAATCCTTCAAGTCAACAGCCATAACTGAATTAAAATGTGGAAGAATTTGAAGTAAAGCAGATACATGACATGACAAAATAGTCCCTAAACTCCCCTGGAAAGCAAGTGAGATTTTCACTTGCTCTACAGTTTTTATGTTCCCAGCACAATGAGAATAATACCTTTTTTTTTTTTTGGCAGAGTTGGATACCAAGCCAGTTGATTACTCTTCAACGGTTCTCCACCCTCAGTCCCAAAGGAGAAAGACATATGATAAAGGGTCTCTAGGTTGAAAAACCTTCTTGTCAGGTCTTATGATTTTTTAAAAAATGTATATTGTTTTGTAAAAGTCAAATAATATTTCTAGTTGTCTCTGTTTTCTACAAGTTAGTCTAGAACAAGCATAAGACCTACACAGGTTTAAGCCAGACAGGATCCCATCACTGACATGAGGAAGTGGACATTGCATCCCGCCCCTAACCAAGAAGCTAATTGCAATTGATACTGGCTGAGTGTGGTGGTTTGAATAGATATGGCCCCCATAGACTCAGGTGGTTGAATGCTTGGCCATTAGAAGGCGTGGCCTTGTTGGAGTAGGTGTGTCACTGAGGGGCAGACTTTGCCGTCTTATATGCTCAAGCTGTGCCCTGTGTGGCACAAAGTCTTCTGATGCCTTCAGATCAAGATGTAGAAGTCTCAGCTCCTTTTCCAGCACTATGTCTTCCTGCATGCTTCCATGCTTCCAGCCATGATGATGATGGACTAAACCTCTGAAATTTAAGCCAGCTTTAATTAAGTGCTTTCCTTTTTTAAGAGTTGTCATGATGTCTAAAGAGATTCTGGCCAGCTTGAGCATAGGGGATATGGCTCTGGAAGATCTTGCCCTTCTCCCCAATTTCCTCTGACCTGCTGAAAACCATTAGCTTGCATTCTTAAAGCTAGCCTTCAAGGTCTAATCTCTTATTTGGCCACTTCCCCCTCCTGAGGCTGAATACTAAAGTCCAGCTATCAAAGTAAGTCCACAATTACAATCTCACTTGGCTCACCTAATTAACATGTCCAATTAACATTAAAACCTCATCCTTACATGAGGTTTCCCCTTTTACCTTTATAAACTGTCATTTGCCCATGGGCCATGTCTGACTCCTCTCTATCCAGAAGCAGTCCTTTGTCCTATGCTGAGATAAATTTTTCTGTCCCCTCTCCCTGTTCTCTTTCCTTTCTCCCTGGTCCTCTATCTCCCGTCTTTGTCTCTTATTCCTTGTCCTTTGTCTCTCTGGGGCAAATGAATCTCCTTCATGCTGAGAACTTGTTCTTGGGGTGTCCTGACCTTACATTTCTCAGTTCTTTTCGACCTGCTAGCCATTGCCCAATCTGAAAGGCACTGCTACATTTTTAGGTAATTGTTATAGTTTCATGCCTCTTCCTACAGGTTCTTGAGATCTACAGAGCCCAAAGGAAATGTATTAATAAACAGGCTCTCAGATAAAATATGACAAATATGATAAAATGACTTACTTGATTCTGGAAGTTTAAAAGTTCCAAATCTACAGTTGGTCATATGCAAACTCAGAAAATCCAGTGATGTGGTTCATTGTGAATCTGAAGGCCTGGGAAGTAGGCAAGAGGATATCACTCCATCAATGGCTGAGTTGAAGGCTGTTCAAAGATAACCTCTGCTCAGCCTTTTGTTCTGTTGATGCCTTTAATGAAATGCTGAGGGTAATTTGCTTTATGACTGACTAAAATGCTTAGCATATTCAAAAACACACATCTGCACACATACTTATTTAGACAAATCTCCATCTGGCATATGACCCACTCAAGTTGACACACAGAATTAACCATCACATAAAGATAAAATTTCCCTTAACAAAATAAATCTCTGGCATAGAAGAATGAGTGGTTTTAATGAGAATGGCCCCCATACACAGGCTCAGATATTAAATTGCTTAGTCCTTACTTGGTGGAACAGTTTTGGGAAGGATTAGGAAGTGTGGTCTTGTTAGAGGAAGTATGTTACTGAGGGTGGAGTCTGAGGTTTCAAAAGACCATGCCATCCCAGTTAACACCTCCTGTCTCTCCCTGTCTCTCCCTGTCTCTCTCTCTCTCTCTCTCTCTCTCTCTCTCTCTCTCTCTCTGTTTCTCTTCTTCATGGTTGTTGTTTCCACATATAAATTCTCAGCTACTGCTATCCTTCCATGCCTGCCTGCCTGCTGCCAGGCACCTACCATGATGGTCGTGGACTCACCCTCTGAAACTACAAGAAAACCCCCAATAAACTCTTTCTTCTATAAGTTGTCTTGGTTATGGTATCTCTTGACAGCAACAAAAAAGTAATACGGAATTGAAATAGCAGAGCATGTTAGATGAATAGATAATAAAATGTGTACGTATAATACACAGTGGAGTTTTATTCGACCGCAAATAATGAAGTTCTATTATATGTAGGAAAATGGGTAATACTAAAGATAACCATGTTAAGGAAGATAAAGCTGATGAGGACAAATACCACTCTCTTAATATGTGAAGCATACATTGAAAAAAAGAACAAAATATATATGTACAAATGCATAATTTATACAGTAGAAATGTAGTGTGTGTGTGTGTGTCTGTGTGTGTGTGTATGTGAAAGCAGAAGGGGAACTAAATATTTGGGGCGTAAGGGAGCCAGTGTGTGGTGGTGAACAAGAGAGTGTAATAGGTAGAGGAATATGAGCAAAGAATGATGATATACATAAGAGAAAATGTCAAAACGACACCCCTTTTGTAGGTCAGTTTTTTTCAAAAACAACAGAGCATATTAATCTAAAAATATTTCAGACATTCATAGAAGTGTCTGGTATAAAGAAGAAGGGATATCTGCTCAGTGTGGTCTGGATGTAGGGTAAGTCCAGGATGGCATGCTTGAACTGCCCCGAGGGGAATGGAGAAGAACCTGGGGCCCAGGGCAGTAAGTCACATACTCTCTAAGCTGCTGGCCTATTTCCTCATACAGAGAAGAAGATGGATATAAAGCATGATAGTCTACATGAAGGTATCTTAGAGAAGTATCTAGCTGGAGGAATTTCAGATAAAGAAAATATAGTAGGAATTCTAATTTGTCTAGAAATGAAGTCATTCTCCCCCCACCCCCGTTAGAAGATCCAAAGGGTGCCTTGGAATATCATTTTAGGGACTGTTAAAGGTAGGACCCACACACCATGTGGAAGAGCTGAATAGAAGAATGTTGGGGTAGGGTGACCCTAAGCACTGTTTTGTTAGGGCCTCAGCAGGTAGCGCCAGCTTCTCTGACCTCAGTACTCCATGAGTGATCTGTGGTCAGGAGGTCTAGAGCCACAAGGAAGGTCTGAAGCAGAGCCTTGGGCTGCGTTTGGCCACATGGAGGCAGACTGAGCCTGAAGATTCTCACTCACCAGCCGATTTGGAAACAGCCCTAATGTCACACCCAGCTGGGGTGTTCTGTGAGAAGGCGGTCAGGGGGGCCCAGGTTAATGAGATTTCTCACACAGCCTCCGCACTCCTGTAAAACCATCCTTTATTCTTTTTCCGTTTATAATTGCAATTATTTTAGAGGTATTTCCACATCGTAATTCCTTTTCCATTTGTTTATTTATCTTGAGACAGGGTTTCACTATACAGCCTGGTCTGTCCTGGACTGTATGACGACCTGGCTCCTGCCCCCAGAAGGCTGGGATTCCAGATGCTCACTCATTGGCTCAGCATTATCGTCCTGCAAATAGTTACTTTTGCTATAAGAAACAAACCTGCGTTTGTTTCAGGGCGATTGCTGTATTAGCGAAGTGTCTGAGCAAAGCGCGAATTTCGCGTTTGCCGACTTGTGTTTCTTCTCTGCAAGAAATAGTAATTGGGGAAGAGAGCAGCCTGCCGAACTGAGCCGCAAGGGGAGTTCCCAAGCCCCACACAGCCCCTCGCTTTAATGTCCTCAGCCTGTCCAGACGTCCTGCTGTGCTAGAAGCCATGCTCACAGGCAAGATGGATACTCTGAATAGAAGGATTCCATTTCTTAGGAAAGGTAGAACCGCCCGATTTGCATTTCCCCTTTGCAAGCTCCCCTTTGGCACCTCTCTTCTGGAGCGGTGAAGTCAGAAACAGTGGAGGCTTAAAGAGACAGCACCACTGACTCTCAAATACACGGGAATCACATTTCCTTCCAGCATTGCATTCTGTGGGTGAGAAAAAGAATAAAACCATGCTGCACCTAGCACACAGTTGGGGAGGCAGGAGCCTGGACCCAGCCTAAGAGCACAGACCCCTCCCAGGGAGAGACGTTCTCAAACAGCTTGGCAACCTGGAAACTCTCAGAGACCCAGCAGCATGCCAAGAAACTGAGCAATGACCAGGTCTCCACTGACCCACGAAAGTAGGCTACTGCCTTTCCTTTTCTTTTCCCTACTTTCAACTTTTATTTATTTATTATTTGTGTGTGTGCACGTGTGTGAAGGTGAGCATGTGAGGTCAGGAGACAACTTTCAGGAACTGATTCTCTCCTTCCTTCCTCCGTCTTGAGGCAAGGTCTCCTGTTTCTGCCCCTGGTACTCCAGGACTGTTGGCTTGTGACCTTGGGCTGATCTGTCTTCGTCGCCCACCTTGCCTTAGGAATGCTGGGATTACAACCTCATGCCGTCACCCTGGGGGCTTTCTGGTGTCAGATTTGGGCAGCAAAACTTTTACTCACCAAGCCATCTCCTTGGCCGAAGCTACTGGCTTCAAGCCCTTTCTCGTGCAGGAGAATCACTCAAGCCTTGCTGATAACGTAAACAGTGTGAGGACCCAGACAAACTCATGAGCAAATTCTGCATCGTAAGAATCCTCAGGGCCTCTGACCTGGATACGCTCCTTAAGCTTTCGCCGTAATTACCTCCTTTGTCCACGACGCTGCTTTCTGCTATTTATTGAGACGGCATTAGAAAAAAAAAAAAAAAATGCAGTAAGCTGTGGTTTAAAAAGACGAAACGGAAAACTCCGGAAGTAATCAAGCCCTAACTTTTAAATTCTGCATTGCCTGAGTAGCGCTGTGCCCTGCTCCATCCAGGCCACACGGTGAACTTCCGCCTTCCCAGAATATCCGCTCAGTCCATGCTGTCCACCTAACAGTCAGTGGCCGCAGTTACTAGCTGTCCGGACTATTAGACTGACTAACAGGACACCACTGTGCCTATGTCCAAGCGATCATTATTGTACCTAATAATGACTTCCGAGGGCAAACATACTGAGGATGGCGAGTCAGTTACGCCACACGGAAGCTGCAGCGGGCTTACGTGAAAACATGCAAGTTGCCAAGTTTTAATAAGGAATGGGAAAAATATCAGCTACTGAGGTTGCTAAGTCTGCAATTAGAGCAAATCATCTGCTGCTGTGAAACTGTGAAGGAAAAGGAAATCAGGATCACAACTCCAACTGTGAAGGCTGTGGCACAGCTGTGTGACAGAGAAGCACCGAGGTGAGATGGGAATTTTCAGCTGTCTTTATGTATAGAGAAAAGTACGTGGGGGCTGTTGGATTTGGTGGGGTCGTTGTTTTTACACACATGCACACACACGGGAGGGGGGGGCGGAGCAGGCAACCCAGAGGCTGTAGTTGAACTCCAGATAAATCTCATTCAGAATTATCCCCCTTTTTCTTTTTTCGGAAATTTTACAAGATTTATTATGTATACAGTATTCTGCCTGCATGTATGCCTGAAGGCCAGAAGAGGGCACCAGATCTCATTGTGAGCCATCATGTGGTTGTGGGGAATCGAACTCTGGACCTCTGGAAGAGCAACCAGTGCTCTTAACCTCTGAGCCATCTCTCCCCGCAGAATTACTCCTTTATACGAAAGGAAACTGCTTTTCAAAACCACTCATAACCTGAGCCTTTGAGTACCAGATCCTGTTGCCCAACTGGCTCGGGTAAAAGGGACACATGAGAAAATCACCTGGAAACGTGTTAAGAGAGTAATTTGAGGGTCACCAAACAAGAGACTCAGCTCCGAGGACTGTTTCCAAGTGCGCGATACTGAGCACACAGGGGGCAGCGTGGAAAGGCTGCAGTTTTCTCCGCCAGGGCCTGAAACCTCCATGTCCGCGATTCTCAACCTCTGGGTTGTGACCTTTTGGGGCAGAACAACCCTTTTACAGGGGTCGCCTAAGACCATCGGAAAACGGATATTTACGTTAAAATTCAACACGGTAGTAAAATTACGTAGCAACAAAAATAACTTTATGGTTGGGGGTCACTACAACGTGAGGAACTGTATTAAAGGATTGAAGCATTTGGAAGGTTGAGAACCACCGCTAGGTCTATCTCCCCCACACCCACTACTGAGCCAAGGCAGCTCATTGGAGAAACCACAGAACATGAGGCAAAAGCAGGGTGGGGTGGTACAGGCGAGCTATCAGACCAGCCCTGAGGGGAGGTCCATTCGGCTTCTCTGAATGGTCACACAGTCCGTGTTTGGGTCATTTGTCTGGGAAATCTATCTGTCTTCAGATACACTGAAGCTGACTCGGCCCCCCCTGTATCTCCCACAGGCCATCTGGATGCCTGTGACCTTTACCCCAGTCCAGATCCTGACACAGCTGGCTGTAAGAAGGAAGGCTATAAGAGATGCCAGCCCCATTTTCCTGATCCCCACGGCCTGACGATACGTACTGGGGATGGAACCTTTTGACTCCTGAAAGCTGAGAATTCCCCGCTTTCCGTAGCAGATATCTGATACCTTCTTTTGTACAGAACCAGGCTCAAACATCTCCTTTTGAGGCATTTCCTAACCCTCCCAAATCTTTCCAGGAAGAGATTTCCAGCCCTTCCTCTGGTCTCCTGTGATCCAGAGAGCTGATCTCATAGCGTCTTCCTCACTCATCGTTAACTCTCAATGTACTCTTCTGAAACCTTTGGCTTCTCAGGATCTATCTGTTCCTGGCTCAAAGCAAGATGTCAGGAAATGATCCTTAGAGGGAATGAATTTTTTATTTCCTCCTAATCACAGGCTTGAGATCAGCAGAGCATACTTTATGGATCTAGAAGCCCTTAACAAGCAAGGGTGACGGTGACTATGGAAGTGAGCCAGCACATTGGCCATTGTCTTCTGGGTCTTTCCCATGTGGCCTTGAGTAATCTAGACCCCTCCCTGAACTCTCCATCACTTTCACTTCACAAGAATCATCGCAGTATCCCGCACTCCTGGTCTCCAAACCCAGACTAGCAAGTCTTGCTAATAAAGGAAACTGTACAATTTATCACACAGACTTCGGCACTCTGGAGAATGAAAGGGCAGTGCCAATGATGAAAGCAGCCAACAGGCCTTACTGGGGAGTGCCAGAGGCAAATAGGGAGGTGTGGACACTTTCTCTGAACTGGCCTGGGTGCAGACAGAAGCTGAATATGGGGCAGTGAAAGGGGTCTCGGAGCTGTGGCTGAGAGCATTTTCTTTTCTTTAAAAGAGTTTATTTATTCTTTATACATCATTCTGTCTGTGTACCAGATCTCACTGTAGATGGTTATGAGCCACCAAGTGGTTGCTGAGAATTGACCTCAGGACCTTTGGAAGAACAGCCAGTGTTCTTAACCTCTGAGCCATCTCTCCAACCCAGCTGGGAGTATTTTCATGTGGAAATAAGCATTTCTCTTTCTCCGCACCACCCCAACCTCAGGGAGCTCTTTTCTCTTTGGAGAAAAGGATTTTTCTGGTGTCTGTTCCTTCTCTCAAAGTTCTGCTGCCCAGGAAAGTTCTTGTACACAAGATTGTCTGCTGAGCCTTTCTGCTGACCCTACTACAAGCCCTGGATGTGTTTTTTGAGATCAGCTAGCTGGTCTACTATTATCTTTAGCACAGAGCAGCACTTAAGGAATAACTCACATTGGTTGCTCGTCGCCTTCAGCCTGAGTAGGAGCCCTGCACACCGACTTCTGACCTGCGCACGTAGACTTCCTACACCTCTGTGGAACTTGGGATTTCTCAAAAGTTCTATGCTATCTTTGTGCCAACCATGAAATCAGAAGCTAATGGGACATGTTACTAAGCAACTACAGTTTTTAACAGTTGCTTACAAATAAGAGTCAGTAAGCAACATTTCCTTAAGACTTTGAATTTCTAAGTAGTGCTAGCTCACTTCTTTGGCAAAATGTCACAAGAAAACTCCACGGAAGAAGATCCTGTTCCTAAAAGTGATTAAAGATACAGACTGCCTGGGACTAAACAAAATTAAATGCTTAGGAATGGTAAGAAGAGAACTAAAATACCATGCCAAGAGACATAAAAATTTTACAGGAGCCTAAGGACCTACCACAGAGGGCCTCTGAAAGGCTCTACCCTGGAGGGTAACAAAGCAGATGCTGAGACTTATAGCCAAACTTTGGGCAGAGTGCAGGGAATCTTATGAAAGAAGTGGGTAATAGTAAGACCTGGAGAGGACAGGAACTCCACAAGGAGAGCAACAGCTCCAAAATGTCTGGGCATGGGGGTCTTTTCTGAGACTGATACTCCAGCCAAGGACCATGCATAGAGATAACCTAGAATTCCTGCACAGATGTAGCCCCTGGCAGTTCAGCGTTCAAGTGGGTTCCATAATAATGGGTATAGGGATAGTCTCTGACATGAAGTGATTGGCCTGCTCTTTGATCACCTCCCTCTGAGGGGGAAATAGCCTTACCAGGCCACAGAGGAAGACAATGCTTCCAGTCCTGATGAGACCTGATAGACTAGGATCGGAGGGACGGGGAGGAGGACCTCCCTTATCAGTGGACTAGGGGAGAGTAGGGTAGGGAAATGGGAGGAAGAGTGGGATTGGGAGGGGAGGAGAGAGGGAGGTACGGGGGTTACAAGGTGAATAAACTGTAATTAATAAAAATAATTATAAAAATGTTTATTAAACATAAAAGAAAATTCTCAAAATGAACATGCTGAGTTACTCTATATTTGCCTTAAATCAAAATGTTAGCATTGTTTTTCTGACGTCTTTATTATATAAGGTACATTTATGTAAAAGAATGGCATACAAAGATGGCTCCAAAATTCTGAAGAAAATGTAATAATGAAGAGTAGACTCAGTTTCCCTAAACATCAAAAACCATGGGGATAGTGAAAGTAGTATTACTGATAGTAGCCAAGAGTTAAGGAATGTCAGCCTTGAGGAGGCGAGGATCAGTAATGCTACTACTGGAATATATAATACATAAATGTATGTGTTTACATATGTATGTAAACATACATGTGCAAAGCATGCAAGCACGCTAACATGCCATGGATTATGGCTCCTCCCTCCACTTGCCAGGTATATGGAGTACATACGTGCAGCCCCTAAAAGCTGCTAACTTGCCCTATTGTTGTCATATGGAAACAACTCCAATCCCTGTGTAGTAAATCAGGGCTCCAGAGTTATTAGCCTATGGAACTTGCAACTTTGTGCTCTTTGCCCTATATGTTCTATTTATCCCTAACTAGTCCTCAGGGACCCCCACCGTCTATAACTATTGGTCTACTTTTTTATGTATTCAATTTGCTTGTTTTCTTAGATTTTTAAAAATACGTGCCTTCCTTTTGACCTTGCAACCCTCCTTGTAGAAACGGTTCCTAAGGAAACAATAACAAAGGCCCCAAAAGACGTGTGTTGAAGTAATGTTTATAGTAAACAAAAGTAGGGAAAAAACCTAAATGCCTGATGCTAGGGAAACCAGATGAATAATTTATGGGACATGCCTTCCTGAAACACTATCCAGCCAACTGAGATCTCCCAGACCTGCATTCATGGAGCAGGAAAAGGCTCATGTCAGGTGGGGGTGCAAAGCTGGTGTCTGTTTGCTACTTTCAAATACAAGTGCTTCCCCAAGGAGCTTTGGTAGGGGCTATGTAAATCTTTCCTTCAGCTTTATCGTTTTATCTTTTTGTTGATTAAACTTTTATCTGCAAAAGGTTATTTATTTATTTATACTAAGACAGCCCAGCTGCTGATAAACAGATTAATTGCCTCCCTCAGAGACCTGAATTCTGTAGGCAGACCCAGAGCTATTGTCCAGCCACTCACTAATCATGCTTCCCTGTGGGCACCACTTCAAGGTAAGGGCTTCCTTGGTGGAGTATGATGCAACATGAAGTAGCTCATGCCTGACCTATGTGGTGTCCTGGGGAAGTCCAATCCAGGGGATTTATTTGACTGGCTTACAGGCTGTGGTCTGGGTAATCCAACAATGGCTGTCTTACTGTGGAAAGGCTGAGAACCCAGTAGTTCGGTTCAGGAAACTGGATGCCCCAGCAGCCCCATTTTGAGGCTGGAGTCTTGGAGGACTCCTAGAGAGCCGCTAGTCTTTAGCCTGTGTTGGAATCCTGAAGAAATAGATTCTAATAACAGCAAAGGAATGCTTCTGCAACCAGATATATGAGCTTGCCTGGGAGAGTGAGGGCAAGCAGGTAAAAAGCAAAAGCTCCCTTACTCTTTGTCTTTGCAGAAGGAGGGGCCCAGCTTCTAGGGTGGGTCTTCCCACCTCAAACCATCCAGTCAAGACAAGGCACCACAGGCGTGAGTGCCCAGCTGCCTGAGTTTTTGTTGATTCCAGGTGTCATCAAGTTGATTAACAAGATTAACTGTCACAGACAGAGGTACAGATACGTACATGGGATAGATTAAGATGTCTTATTACGGAGTACAAAAATAAGCTTTCTGAATGAAACACTTATAAAGTATGCCGTGTTGCTCAGTTATGACCAGCAGCAGAGCTGGCTATCATTCAGTCACTGCCAGGAGGAACACTACACTGACCTTTCTTTTCTTATTTTCTCTTTCTCTCCCCTCCCTTTTCCTCTCCTCCGTTTCCTCCCTTCCCCTCCTCTTTCTCTTTTCTTCACTTTATATTTAACTATTCAAAGACTTAAAGCAGTTGAGGGATCCCAGCCTCAGAACCACAGGTCAATGTTTTAACAGGTAGATACCTGAGACCAGAGCAAAGCTAAGCCAGGAGGAATACGGGCTCGGCTTCCGAGTCTGCAGCTGCTTGTCATCTCAGACAGCCCAGCTCTGTGCTTGGAAAAACTGATGCCCAGGGCAACAAAGACCCCTCGTGTGAGACCTTGTTACTTGTGAGGGTGGACTGGCCCCACCTCCCTCCTGCTAGTTACTGGAGTCAGTTTTTCTGGACTTGCTCAGGAGCTGCACGCTTGCGGGGAACCTCAGACTCCCAGGGTTCCAAGAACCACAACTCTTCCTGCATTTTTCATCCTCTTCATAGGAGTTGGGGACTCAGTGTGTGTGTGTGTGTGTGTGTGTGTGTGTGTGTGTGTATGTGTGTGTTGGGAGGTGGATTCCTGTGATGTCAAAGGTAGGTTAGGCAGGCAGCTTTCTAGCAGTGGGTAGACAGGTATGTTGGACACTTGAAGCCTTTAATGTGGTAGGGGTTAGGAAGTACAGTGCCAACTAAGGGAGTCCAAAAGGCAACCTCGTCTGCTCCCCGGAGACCTAATGACAGGGCACTTCACAGAATATAAGAGAACTTTGTATTCATTCTCTAGGAAGGCATCTACGCACACACTGCTAATATTTGCTCTGAATTAATGTTCAAACTAGTGGCTGAGTGTATGCAAACTTTCCACTGTAGAGAGGTAGTAATGAGGAAAAAGTAGAATCTAGAGCAGTTACACAGAGAAAGGAGAGAATGGATAGAGCCATAAACTACAGGATTGAGCTGACAGGACCAGAGGCCAAAGCACAACTATGAAACCTTGCCTTTGTTTCCCTCCTTACATGATGGCGGATCGAGACTGTACATCTTTAGGATGCAAATCCTGTCTTCTCAGATTTCTGCAGTAGAACAAAACAGTTTCAAGACTCAGTTTCTGGTTTCTGTCTATGTGTTGCGTTGTACAGATCCCGTCACACCAAGGCATCTATCATGTTCATGTTTCCCCCCAAACACACTCTTCCCCTCCCCAAGCATCACACCCCCCATCAGTTTCCATGCCAACACCATCTTCTGTTACTTTAGAACACAGGCGGTTGGGTAAGGCAGCTTGGAAGGGAGCAGGCTTCACTCAGCAATCTGGTCCTGACTTGATTCTGCCAGAAAAGCCTGGGTGGGGTTCAAGGATGGTCGTGGGAGGTTTTCTATCCTGGAAAAAAGAAGTGTAGTCAGCTGCCTGCAGTGGTGCTGGGGGGAGGGGGAGAGACTAGTGTCAGTGTAGAAAGCCTAATTCCTGCCTGTGAGCCTCCACTGTTTTACTCAGAGATGGCCGGCAGTGAGAAATGTGGGTCTGGAGCCCGAGAGCCCCAGCTGAGGTTTCTAAAACAGTCAGTCAGTAGTGTCCTGGTTTGCTTTCTATTTATGTGATAAAGACCTTCGCCAAAGGCAACTCTTGGAAAGGGTTTATTTGACTTACAAATTCTGGGTCACAGTCCACTGAGAGAAGCCAAACTGGAGCTCAAGGCAGAAACCTGGAGGCAGGAACTGAAGCAAAGGCCACAGAAAAATGTCGCAGGGTATTTGACCACACTGTGAATCCCAAGATCGTGTTGTTCATTGGAAAAACCTGTTTCTAGTCATGGTGTGTCTCAGCCCTAGCCCACAGCTTTAATCCAAGACAGGATTAAATAAGGTCAACCATAGGTCAAAAGGGAAGCAAACAGGAAGTTGACAGGAAGTGAACATAGGAAAAAACGTAGAGTAAGAGGAAGTCAGGAGGATGAATAGAGAGACACACAGGAATTAGAAGGAAGGGACATTCAGTTTGAGGATTGTTTTTTGCTTTGTTTTGTTTTGTTTTGTTTTTTTTGAGACAGAGTTTCTCTGTGTAGCAAGAGCCCTGGCAGTCCTGGACTCAATTTGTAGACCAGGCTGGCCTGGAACTCTCAGAGATCTACCTGCCTCTGCCTCCCGAGTGCTAGGATTAAAGGTGTATGCCACCATGCCCCGCCAGTTTGAGTGTTTTTGCGACAGCATGGAGAAGGAGAACTTCCTTTTCCTTCTGTGCTGTCTGCTGAGGAGGAAGGTCAGCTGGGTGCTTTCTCTGCTTCTTTGAGATCCACTTGTCTCTTCCTCCTCAAGTGCTGGGATTACAGGCATGCACCACCTTGCACAGCCAGTATTTAAAAAAACAAAAACAACAACAAAAAAACAAAAACAAAAACAAAAAACATATTGTAACAGATTCCTTAAAGCCATTTTTGGATTACTTATTGTCAGTTTACAGAAATACAATTAATATTTTTTGGTATTGTTCAAATCTTGCTGAACTCATCAAATGACTCTAACAATTTTCAGTGGGTTACTCAGGAATTTTGATATGAAAAAAAATTAATATACAACTAAAGTTTTAGCTAGGGGGATGGCTAAGTGGCTATGATCAGTGATTTCTCCTTCAGGCTTAGATTCTCAGAACCTGAATTCACAATCATCTGTAACTCCAGTTCCAGAGAATGCAATCTCTTATTCTGGCTGCCTTAGGCACCAGGCATGCACACGGTCCAAGGGCATTCATATCAGCATAACACTGATGCTTAAATTACATAATAATAAAAATTTAAAACTAAACTTTAAAAGGTGTTTTTTTGTTTTGTTTTGTTTTGTTTTTTGTGGTTTGTTTCCAATTTATACACCATGGCTCTTGCCTACTTTGTCTAGCTAAGTGCCCAGTACAAGGCTGGACAGAAATGTCCGAGTGATGTTCCTGGAGTGAGCATATAGAGACTGTGGAGAGTGACTTGAGGAGCAGGCTGGGCAGGATCGTTGCTCCCAGAGATGTCTGTGCTGACATATTTGGAACCTGTGAGCATGTTAGGCTGTATGGCAAGGCAGACTAGGTATGCTTACCGTGAAATAGGATTGTCCTGTGATTACAGAGTGATCACACGAGTTCTCGTAAGTGGACAGGATGACGGGAAGAGGGCTCACCATGAAGGTAAGGGCAGGACTTGGCTCAAAGTGTGTCACTCTGAAGGTGAGGAAGACTGCTGGGAAGCGGGAAGCACAGACAGCCTTAAAAGCTGGCAAAGGTGAAGAGTTAGGATTTTCCCCTCGTCCTAGTTAGGGTCACTGCTTCTGTAATGAAACAGTAACCTTGCCATGACCAAGGCAACTTTAGGAGAGAAGGGTTTGTTTCAGCTTACACTTCCAGGTAATAGTCCATCACAGAGGCATGTCAGGGCAGGAACTAACACAGGGCAGGAACCCAGGGATAGGAACTGATGCAGAGGCCATATAGGGGTATTGCTTGCTGGCTTACTCCTCATGGCTTGCTTGGTCTGCTTTCTTACAGGCATACTGTTAGCTATTCAAGCCAACTCAAGTGGTATCACTTGCCATGGACTCTTTTGGTAAACTTTGTTAACCCTCAAGGCTTACAAGCGGCCAGATCCTGGCCCCAGACATCCGGAAGGGCATGAACAGCCAAAACAGCTGTAGCAGCTATTCACAGCCCCGAGGTGGGTCAGAGAATGGCCAGGCCCCACAATACAAAAAACAAAAACAAACAAAAAAACAAAACAACGTCAACAACAACAACAAAAACGCACAAATCCCTGAGTTTGCCCCAAATATCAAACCACATAATATCTCTCATCCCAGGCCACCCTGGAAAGCTCTGCCCACCAAGAAACCCAATTAAACCCTGTGTTCTGCTCAGTTCTCAAAGCCTGGGGTTTTCCCTCCCAAAAAACATCTTGTGTGAAGTTTGTTGTACGGTGTGACTGTGGTGTTTCTTGGCTCCTGATTGCCAGGATACCTTTTTGAGCAGAGCTGTAACACTTTCGATTGGAAAACTTTCCCCTGCCAGAGCAGAGCTGTTACACTTGCAGTGGGGAAACTTTCCCAGCAGCTAGAGCAGAACTTTTATAGGGAAAGCTTTTCCTTCAGAGCTGCGACACTTACATATACACACATTCATACATTCATTCACACATACAAGAATACACACAAACATATATTATATATTATTTTATTATTTAAAACAATTTTAAATATTTTTATTATATTCTTCTTCTCCCCCAAGTCCTTCTACATCCTTTCCCCTTCCTTAGCCACCCAACCATTTCTTTTTCAAAAAAAACCAAACAAACAAAACCCCATTATAACACCCCCCAAATCAAGAAAAAAAAAAAACCTATACCAGCCCATAAAAAATCCACAAAAATGTAACCAGATAAAAGTACACAAAAACCTGTGGCATCCATTATATGCTTGTCACCTACTTCTGAGCATGAAGCCTGTCCTGGAGTGATTTATATGCCCCGGGTCGCTCTATGTAGAAAGCTGATTTTTCCCTCTTCCAGGAGACACAAATGGCAGCTCAGTTGTTAATCTATACCCTAGTGGCTAAGTTTTCATTGATTTAATATATATATATATATATATATGTATGTATCACGATAAAATAAAAGATATAACAAAAACTAACACATTAGAGCTAGACAGGACAAACCAATAGAACGAAAAGAACCAAAGAGCAGGCCCAAGAATCAGAGACCCACTCTTTTGCACCCTTAGCTCAGGTACCCCATAAAAACACTAAACTGGAAGCCATGATATATATGCAGAGGATCCGGTGCAGGCGTGTACAGACCCCGTGCTTCCTGCTTCAGTCTCTGTGAGCTCATATCAGCTTTTCTCATGTTTGATTCAGAGGGTCTTCTTTTCTTGGTGTTGTTCTTTCTCTTTGACTCTTACACTCTTTCTACCTTCTCTTCTAAGGGGTTTGATAGAGACATCCTATTTAGGGCTGAGTGGTCCAAGGTCTCTCACTCTCTGTGTAACATTTGGATGTGGGTCTCTGTGTTTGTTGCAGGAGGAAGCTTCTCCCATGATGGCTGAACAAGGCACTAATGTATGGGTAGAGCAGAATGTCATTAGGAGAAATTTTATCACTACATTTTTTTTTCTAGACCGGTATTATTTGATTCTCCCTTAGGTTCCTGGGCTATCTTTCTCGGGTTTTTGGTCGACCAAGCAATTGCTGGGTATGGATTATATCAAGTGGAGTGGGTTTCAAGTGAAATCAGTTATGGGCTGGTTACTCCCACAAACCTTGCATTACGATTGCCCTAGCATATTTTGAGGATGTGTATAAAGGGTTTGTGGCTGGCTTGGTGTTTACATTTCTCCTTTGATAGCATAAGTTTCTGTACCAAAGATGCTAGGGTGTAGGTGTAAAGGCTCTACATAGGCAGCATCTTGACATCTCCATTCCAATAAAGATGTTGCCTTCAGCAATAGGGCCTTGCTCTGAGTTTCTGGAGAGCAACTTATAATCTTGTCAACAGCCTGGGTTGTTTGAGGATTCCATGGGACCCCTTTGGCCAACAACTCAATTGGATATAACCAGTCCCTGTACTGGAAGTTTCATTGAGTGACAAGAGATGACCAGTTGGGATTCTGTCTCTCCTATTTTTTGGCAAATTAATTTAGATCACTTTCATGTATGTATATATTTTATTAATTTTGTACTGTATTAGGTTTCCATACTACCCATCAAATACTCCTAAATTTTAGATGTCTCTCCCCATATTCCCTCCTAAAATTTCTTCTTCCTTCCTCTTCTCCACTTGAGTCTCTCATTCCTGGCCTTACCTTTTACCCATATCTATCTTACTTCCTTTTCCTAAAGATATCTGTTACCTCTACTCCTTTTTTTCTGTACGTACCCTCGGTAGTTCTATGGATTGTAGCTTGGTTATAGTTGACTTAACAGCTGATGCCCACATATATACAAACTGGAAACATACTGTATTTGTCTTTCTAGGCCTGGGATACATCATTCAAAATGATTTTTTTTCTAGTTTTATCCATTTGTTGGCAAACTTAGTGACGTCTTTTTAAAAGGCTGTGTATACACCATTGTGTAAGTGTCCAATATTTTATTTATCCATATTCTGTTGAGGGACATTTAGGCTGCTTCCAATTTCTGGGTGTTATGAATAGAACAGCAGTTTACATGGTTGAGCAAGCGTCTCTGTGGAACAAGGAAGCATCCTTTTGGTATATGCTCAAGAGTGGAATACTCTTGAGGACCCACCATACTGATTTCCATAGTGACTGTATGAGTTTGCGCTCCCACCAGCAATATATGAGTGTTCCTCTTACTCCACATCTTCAACAGCATGAGCTGTCACTTGTTCTATTGATCTTTGTCCTTCTGACAGGTGTAAGATGAAATCTCAAAGTAGTTTTGATTTGTGTTTTCCTGGTGGCTAGGGATATTGACCATTTCTTAAAGCATTTCTCAGTTACTTGAGTTTTTTCCTATTGAGAATTTTATTTAGATTTGTACCACATTTTAAAAATTGGGTTTTTTTTCTTGACATCTAGTTTCTTGATTTCTTTATACATTTTGTAATTAGCCCTTTATTGAATATGTAGGTAGTAAAAATCTTTTCAACAAAATCATAAAAGAAAATGCTCTTAACTTAAAAAGAAAATGCCTAATCAAGGTTCAAGAAACATATATAACACCAAATAGGCTGGATGGATAAAGTCCCCTTTGCACATAATAATCAAAACACTAAACATACAGAACAAAAAAGATTATTAAGTCTGCAAGGGAAGAAGGCCAAGTAACATATAAAGGTAGACCTATTAAAATAACATGTGACTTCTTGGCTTTTTGGGTGCCCAGACAGATGTTCCACAGACTCTAAGCAACCACATATGCCAACCCAGATTACTCTCCCCAACAAACCTTCAAATTACAATAGATGGAGAAAACAAGACATTACATAATAAAACAAAAATTAAGCAATATCTGTCTACAAATCCATCCCTACAGAAGAAACTAGAAGGAAAACTCCAACCTAAAAAAAACATAGGGAATAAATAATTCCAGACCAGCAACATTAAAAACACACACACACACACACACACACACACACACATTAGTGCACCGCCATCACCTCCACCAAAACAAACAAAAACCAGGAATCAACAATCATTGGTCATTGATTCTCAACAGTAACAGTCTCAATTTCCCAATAAAAAGACACAGATGAATGGAATAGATGCAAAAACAGGACCCATCCTTCTGCTGCATCCAAGAAATACACCTTAACATTACCTCATGGTAAAGGGTTGGAAAATCATATTCCAAGCAAATGGACCTAAGAAGCAAGGTGATGTAGCCATTTTTATATCTGACAAAAATCAACTTCAAACTAAAACTAATCACAAGATATAGGGAAGGACATACTTATTAAAGGAAAAATCCACCAAGAGGATATTGGAATTCTTTTTTTTTTTTAAGTTTGTGGTTTTATTTAAATCAAGTTACTTTAAGTTTTGTTGTGCTTCCCACCTTAATTTCCAATAATGGGGATCAAATCCAAGGCCTTGTGTGAGTGAGATAAGTACCCTATGACTAAGCTATACCTCTGGACGACATTGGAATTATTAACACCTATGCCCCAAACAAAAGGACACCACGTTTGCCCAGACTTCCCTCAGTGATGGATTGTGGCCTGAGAGATGAAAGCTGGAAAAAACCCTTTCTTCCACAAGTTACTTTTGGTCAGAGTGTTTATTACAGTAATTGTGACCAGGAGATTGAACCCAAGGCTTTACACATGAGAGTCTAGTGCTGGATCATTGATCTATGACACTATCCTATCCTATTCTTTTGTTCTATTGTTCTAAAACACCCAGAAAGGAACAAAACAAACAATGGAGATGTTTATTGGTAAAAATTATAATTTCTTCAGGCTGTCTTAAAATGTTCCCCAAAAGTGTATGGAGACCTTACTGGATTTCTCTCTAGCTCTACAGTGGTTAAATTGTTCACAGTATGGCTGGTGCTGTAGCTCAGTGGTGAAGTGCCTATGGCATCTTCAAAGCCCTGGTTCCGTCCCTAGTACCACAAACATACAAAAGAAACATTCTCTTTCTTTTTATTTATTTTTTATTAATTATTTATTTTCTATACATCCCAATTGCAGATTCTTTCTGCCCTTCTCCTAATCTCACCCTCTTCCCTCCCTTCTCCTCTCCCCTTACTCCCCTTTTCTGTGGAAAAGGGGAGGCCTCCCATGGATATCAACTTGTCTTGGCATATCAAGTTGTAGTAAGACTAGGTGCATCTTGCTTTATTGAGGCAGCCTAGTAAGGGGAAAGGGATCAAATGTAGGCAATGTAGTCCCCTGCTCCTGTTGTTCAGAGTCCCACATGTCCCAGCTGCACAACTGTTACATATGTGCAGAGGGACTAAGTCTGTCCCATGCATGCTCTCCGGTTGGCAGTTCAGAGGGGGTATGGTGTGAATGGGTCTGCAGCAGTCATTCAGGTGAAATTCTTCAGCTTGGGTTTGGATGGGGACAGTAAAGGACTGGGATATGGTTTAGTTGGTAAAATACATACCACATAAGCATGGCAACATGAGTTCAATTCTTAGAACACTTGGAAAAAAAAAAAGCTGAACACAGTGGCTCAGTTTTGTAATCCCATTGCCAAGAAGGTGGGCATTGGTTGACTCCTAGGGTCTCGCTGGCCAGTCTAGCCTACCAGGTGAGTTTCCAGGCCAGTAAGACATCTTGTCTGAAAACACAAGGTAGATGCTACCTGAAACCTCTGAGGTTGTCCTCTGACCTCCACATGCTTGTGTATAAACAGGTGCACCTAAACAGACATGTACCTATACACAAGAACACAGACAGAGAATAAAGGCAGTAAAGAGGTCTGTACTCCACTGGTCCTCAAAAACTTCGGCTGTGCACCAGCTTTCACAGCACCAGAAGGTGCTTTGCAAACTGCCAAACTGAGGAAGCAATCAGTAGTCCTACCCAGCTGTGAAACCATGAATCACAATGACCAGTGTCTTAGCCATTGTTCTATGGCTGTGGAAGGACGCCATGACCAACACAACCCTTCTAAAGGAAAGCATTTAATTGGGGCTGGCTTACAGTGCCACAGGCTTAGACCATTACCCTGGAGCCTGGGAGCATGGCAGCACACAGGCAGACGTGGCAGCTGAGAGCTCTACGTGCGGATCTGTCAGCAGCAGGGAGAGCAAAACGCTGTACCTGGCTTGAACTTTTGAAACCTCATGCCCACCCCCAGTGACATACTTCCTCCTAATAGTCTTACTTGCAAAAGGCCAAGCATTCAAATGCATGGGTCTACAGGGGCCATACCTATTCAAACCGCCACCATCTTCATTCTTACTTTAGTGATTCCTTATGTTTTCTTCCAGGCCTTTGATGAGGCTAAGATAGGAGCTAATTGTTCCATCCCTCCATCCCTCCATCCCTCCATCTCTGTCACTATTGTCTACTCTAGTTGGCACGATACACTTATTTTTAAATCTGTTTTCTTGGTATTTAAGTAAGTATATGTTTTCAACAAGGAACCCCTGACCTTGAGTGAGTATAAGTAGCTGGTACTATAGCTGTGCACCACTGTAAACCATGACAAAGCTAAAGATTGGCGTGTGGCAGTTGCGCATATTTAAGGCATACAGGATGACATTTCATTACCTGTAACCAGGTATAATTTCCTGGTCAGGTGGCACATTCATCATCATTCACTTCTGATGGGAACGTTAAAAATCCTGGCTACCCCCTATTAGTTCAATTAATTTTGTTGATTGCAGTCATCCTAATAAGTAACTCTTCCTAACTACACCCTGAACCCACTAACCATGCTCCCTCCATCCCCTTCACTGGCTCTTGAGGAGAGTGTTTTTCTCCCTCTTAGGGATCACCTGGCTAGGAGTAGCAGGCTACCAGTGGTTGCACCTCTAACCTTTCCCTTCTGGCCTCTCTAGCCAACCAAGGCTGCCTGGGCTCTGCAGTTTACTTCTTTCAGAGGGTCCTCTCAGTGCTAACATTTAGGACTGAAGAGGGACAACTTGAGTCTCTTCAACTACTTTTCTAGTTCCTTTTTTTTTTTTTTTTGCCAACACGTCAAATAAAATATACAGATTCCAGTTATTTCATGGTTCAATCAGTGTTAAGCAGTGTCACACGGTAACTCTTATTAAAAAGGGAAATTAATTCTAACAGTTACAGGGGCACTGGAGAAATGAGTGCACATGCCAGCTCTGCTCTTTCAGCTCAAGCCTCCACTCTTAATTGTCTGGTTCAAACAGCCTGTCCTTAGGTGTAAAGCTGCTTGCAAGTAGTGAAAAATTTGGGACTAATCATGTAAATTATCATGTCTGGAGGCTTCTCTTCAACAGGTTTTAGGGCCACAGTTCAGTAGGTAGATGATGCTTGATGTGCAGGCACGATGAGGTCCTCAGTTTGAGTCCCAACATCACAAACAAGACAAATACCCAAAAAGGTAAACCCTTTGCACCCTTTCTCATGCCTGGAAAGGCGCCTTCCCCACTCTCTCACCCTCCACCCACGCATCTACAACAGCTGTGTGCAGACCTACTGGAGCTTAGGACAAAGAAATGACTTTGCAGTTAAATTATTTTGAGATGAAGGCTTCATGATGCTTCTTTACTGAAATGGAGGTTCGGGGGTTGGGGAAGCACGAAATCTTTTGACTCCAGGCTGAGCTCTGAGCAGGGCAGTGTGTGCATATGTGTGTGTGTTTCCTCTCAGCAGAAAGCAACCAGCATGTAAGCAGCTTTTCTGTTTACACAGCAACTTCTGCCAGTTTTCTAAAGACAACCCTGAACGCTGGGAAATCTTGGGTGATTCTCACTTTAGTGGACTTCAAATTATTTTATATATATTCTCAGCTCCACGTTGTCTTTTCTAATGAGGTGGTTAAGAATATAAACTAGGGGTGGGGGTGGGGAGTTAGCTCAGTTGGCAGTGCTTGCCCAGTTTGTGGATTACGGTATGCCCAGCATCCTGTAAATTTGGCACGTTTACAATCCTAGCACTTGCGAGGCAGGAGAATCAAAGGTCCAAGGTCATCCTTTTCTATGCCCCAGATTCCTCATGTGAAGAATAAAGACTAACAAGGGCACTTATGTTAGATAAAGTTAAAGCTACAGGGTTAGTATTTAACCTGAAGGGTGTGTCACGTTTGCTACTATTAAATGGATTACCAGTAACAATAAGGACAACTAGGTTTAACCTCAGCTTTCCTCTCTTCACATCCTCTCCTTGTGCATGGTGTGTTTGTACTTCCTTTAGTAGCAAGCAATGTGATTGCCCCCAACCCAGTTTCCCTTCACTGGCATATTTCCAGCAGCAACAGCCAGGACAGGTAGCCCAAAAACTACTACTGAAAACTGAAGGCATACACTGAAGAGGTCTACTGAGATGTTCTCGACTCCTGAAGGAATTTTCAAAAAGAGCCTCGTAATGTCTGATGCCCCATGGGCACTTCAGAGTGCTCTGAGGATTCACCAGTGGGCTCACTAAGGCAACTGAAGTTAAGGTGAGACATGGCATTCTGACTGAGTCGAGAGTTTACCTTGACCATCCGGCACCCAGCATCTGTTTCACATTGTTTTATTCTGGCTCTAATATAAATGCTCTCCTCCCCTTGCTGCTGGTGAATTTGCTTTTGCAAGGACATGCTCATCTAACCCAGAGTCTATTCAACCACTGTGTGAAAGGTAACAGGCAGTCACTCCTACCCACCTTTTGAAGCAAAATTGTCTCTGAGATGTTCTGATTAGAAAACAAATACAAAATCTGCCATCTGTTCGAAGCATGTGAAGGCAAAGGAAGTTGAGATTTTCATGACAGCACAGAGCCCATCTGCCAGCAACTGTCACAGGAGTCTCCCATCCTGAGAGTGAATTATACCTGAACACCTACACCACTCTGGAATCTGCCAGACCACAAAGATCTTCAAATTGCTTAGGATTCAGCTATTTGTTAAATCTCTGCTCAAGATGCAGTAAAGTGAAAATATCACATGTGAACATCAATTAACACCACAAGCATTTTTAAAAAAGGAAGTTTATTGGTCTTTAAATGGCTCAAATTGCAAATAAACGAACCGGGTAGTGGCATCAGCCTCAGACATGTGCTGCATCTGTCAGCTGGCTTCATAGCACCTAGTACCCCGGGGAGGGAAAGGTTTCAAAGCAAATTGCAATGTTAGTGGTTAGGACCCTGGTTCAACAAGACTGCAATGAGTGCACGCAGCCATGCTGGGCCTGCTGGCTGGGGTTACACAGGGAACTCTAATTTTGCACATGGCCTAGCCAGTAAAAATATTAAATGAAACCCTTTAAGAACAAATATTTATGATAAGCTGAATGTACTATCTAGACAGCAGAGTCCCTGACTGCCCATCTCTGATAATTTCACGTACACACTTGTTTCTTGGAATGCCTGAGCGTCTCTTTGACCATATGAAGTTAGGACTGTGCAACAAGTCAACTGTTTAATCAAGTATCTTAGCCCCATAGAGGAAAAGAAAAATCCAATAGTGGTTTACTTCCCATTGAAATTATGTTCCTAACAGCATGCTTGAATTCTTGCAGCAGAAACATCACAGCCTGCCATCTGGTCAGCGTGGGTCACATATGTTCAACTGCTTCATGTTAGGAAAGACAGATACAGTATTCATTATGAACATAAAGAGACTACAAAGACTCCTCCTAACGCCCAAACTGTAACCTCATGAGTACACATTTAGAACCTACAGGTGGCAAGCATCTTTCCTCAAGTGTCCTATTGCAAACCACATTAGCTCTTCTGATGGTCTTCCCTATGCCCTGCTCCCAGGAGATTAAACACTTAAAAGTGCATCACTTGCAGAAAGTGATTACTGAGGACCAGCATCCTACATAAAAGGAGCATTCACTCAAACTTAATTGGTACTGATACTCATAATCTAAAATCACTGTGTATATATGCTGGCCCTTCACCTCTAACTACCTTATAGTTTATTAAAACCAACAAAGGAGCTCTGGAACTCTAAGAACCAGAGTATGGCACACATCTGTAATTTGGTCAGACTTCGAGCAGACGGATGTTTTTCAGGAATCTTCCTTGTAGCTCTACACTGCCTGGCAGGATAAGACTTTCTGTTACCAGTCACGGGGGCAGCGAGTGGCCCCAAGTGCTAGTGAGAACACACCCAGAGTGATGTAACTGGATTATTTTTCAGTTTCTAAATTAAGGCATATTCAAAAATATCCATGAATAAGTTCACACCTTTTTGTAAGTTAATCACCAGATAATTACTATGCAGATTCACAGATGAATTACTGTTTTACTCTATGCAACAACCATGCCAGCAACGTTGTCTTCTCTTAGATTTGCATAACAACAGTTTAAAAAGTCGTACAGTTAACTGTCATGTTCACAATTGTCATTGTTCAAGGCAGTAGAAGACCAAGACATATTTTTAAAATAATATAAAATTTAAGCTTTATAATAAACACCAGAGGAAGTGGCCATTCCCCCCACCCCCACCCCATTTCACCTCTTGATTAACAGTTCAAGGAAGACTGCCCACCCCCCAAAAAAACCAAGCTTACACGCTACATTCAGGACTGTGATAAATGTAGGCAATTATGAAATAAGTTGAACTCTGCTTCTCGTTGAAGCCTCACAATTTCTTTTTTAAGTGAATTTGACTTCCAGTGCAGTTCCAATTCATGCTTTTAGTGATACATAACAATTTCCAAAATGTTAAAGTAATTTCAGTCAATTGAGCCTCCAATGGCAATGCTTATAAATTATATTTATTAGTACGGTCAGGATAAGAAAGGAGTTTGGGCTTTGATTATAAAATGCAGCATCTTTCTCTGATTCTCTTGGCTAAACTTTTCCTCTTCTTTTTTCCATTTTTTTCTTTGCTGTCTTCCATCTTTCTGGCTCGAATTTCCCTCATTAAATCAAAAAATACCTAGAAATAAGAAAGCAGAGTGAATGAAATGAGTAACAGCATGAACTCAGTGCTTCTGAATCACAGCAGCAAACCTGGGGGATGAAAGAATCATTCTCTAGGAGCTCTTCCCCAGATGGGCCCAAGCCCAGCACAGGATGACAAGGGCTCAGCCACAGAGCTGTCAGGCCCCTATGAGGGTGTGTTGGTGAATGCCGGCAAATGAAAGCACACAGGTCAGCTGGAGACTTGTGGAAAACAGCAACTTTTCTGAATGATACACATTTCTTGGTAAACTGTACAACAAACCCCATCTAGTTATTGTAATTCTCAAGATTCAAATGAAAACAGTGCTATGTAGTAATGATAGAGTCCAAGATAAACTCAAAAGATTATATGAAGTACTTTTGAAAGGCTATTTAGTGTTAGTTTATGTGTATGAGTGTTTTGCCTAAAATGTATGTACAATGTGTACCATGGTGTAACTCTCCCCCACTCCCTGTGCCTAAGGTGGCCACAGGCAATGAATCTCCTGGAAATGGTGTTCAAGATGGTTGTGAGCTGTCATGAGTGCTGGGCACTGAGCCTGGGTCCTGTGCAAGAGCAGCCAGTGCTTCTAACAGTTGAGCCATCTCTCCAGGCCATATAAATATATACTTGAGCACTTTGTGATCAATAATTACATTTTGCTAATTTATATTTAGTTGTAATTTTGTTTATAATTAAAAAATTAACACAACTAAAAATCCCTGGTGAAATAATTTAGATAGTAAATTTCAATTACAAATCTTCTGTTCTCTAACAAAGAAAGGACTAGAAAGATGTAATAAGCAAAGTGTGGGAGGGGAGGGTAACTCTCACAAGCCATATTCTTACATTCTGTTTGGTTTTTAGAGTCTTGCTGCCCTGAACTCACCAAATGCCTGCCCAAGCTTCACAAACATTTGTATTTTCTTCAGAAATTCAGTTACTACTTATAGAATTAAAACAAAAACAAAAACAAAAACAAAACAAAACAAAACTCCAGTAAGACTAGAAACAAACAAGAAATATAAAGGAGAGCTTGTCACATGTGGGCACATACATACACCACAAATGACAAAGACCATAATGTCTGACAGGCTTGTCTTACTAAGCCTTTAGCTCTCAAGGGAATCTAATTAAAAAACTGCAAGGTGCAGCCGCAGGGAGAATGGTGCTTGTGTGGGAGAGAGGGGCAGTACATGTGTATCTGCTTGCACTAGCAAATATGAAACAATCAAGTGATGAACCAAACACTATGTAGCTTATTAGGAAGACTATTTTCAAGAGCAATGGAAGATAACAGAACCATCAGGCACCTCTGAACATGCTTTATGTAATTTTTATCTGGGAAACTTACAATTTTGAACACTAAAACCACATATAAAACACAAAAATCACTAATAACTGGAAAGAATGACTGCATTTCTAGTTGATGCCGTAATCATGCAGAGGAACACATTATTTCAAGAGTCTTTAGGACACAGCGTATGGAAAATTCACCTTAGGTGTTAAAGATAAAAACAGAAGTCCAACAACAAGAAGGACCACAATGCCTAGCTTGCAAGAGACTCTAGGTGTGATCCTGAGTAGCACATACATGCACACTCATTCATACACACACATGCACTTACACTCATACCCAGATGTACAAACACAACAGGCACACATACATGTGCATCCACACAGACATACCTGTGCACAGACACACTTGTGTGCACGCACACACATGTACACACCCAGAATCCCAGCAATAACAGACCAAAGCCAAACAAGTCTTAAGAGTCACTCTGTGGCTTCCTCTGAAGGTAACTCACAAACGCTCTGCGGGACAACAAGTGTTGCTGTTAGAAGCCAGGATTCCAGGGTGGGTACCTTACAGAGGTAAGGACTTGTGATAGTAAATCTACATGGGTAATAACAATGTGAACTCACGAGTTTTTCTGCTATTAAAAAAAAAAAAAGGATTTCTTGCCACTGTTCAATGAAAAGTCACAAAGCGATAACAACTGAAAAACAATGAGCAAATATTCTCAGGTTGAGGCTGCTGAGTAACAGTCTATCAAATGAAACCAAGGATTCTTGGGTGAATAGTTGATTTTTGAGCTGGAGCCAGAAACATAAAATTTAAAGGAGAAAGTGAGGATGTTCTAGAATGTTGGTGGTCAACAGATACAGGAACGGATGATTACAGGGTAAATTTTGGAGTGGGAAGCATACGATGCTGAAATACCACACTGCTGGGATTCAGCTTCTCCCAGGGAGTTTGGAAGCCTCAGCTTCTCATTCAGATGGAACTAGCTCCAGCAAGAAGCTTCCTTTCTGACCAAAGGTCTTCGTGAGAATCCTACAGTGCTGGTGTCTACTGCAGATAGATTCGGTGCACTATGAAAAGGATATATATGAAGGCTTAAATTTCTAATTTCTAACAAGTGAATAACACCAAGAAACCACCCAAACAAGAAAACATGGTCGGAAACATTTAATGTTGGCACCAGCTACTTTGATGAGTTAAGTTCTATTTCAAGCTCCAAGTAAAGGAAACATCTAGCAGGGAAGAGGAAAAGAAAAGCAGACAGCCAGCACTCCCACGGTCGCAGCACCGTCACCTCCTTTACCACAGTTCCTTCCCCTTCCTCCCATCCTGTTCTCCTGGCTCCATCTTCTTTCCTCATTTTAGGGCAACCCAGTACCTATGAAATTTGGCTTTCTAATTGTACACTAATGAGCAGAGGAAATACCTTTATACTTAATCAAAATAAAGCCAGACAAAACAAACCCACAAGTTTACGCCTGACTTGATATCTTTTTTTTTTTTTTTTAACTGTGGCTGAAAAATAAAAACTGTCTTCACCAGTATTTTCACTTTTTAAGTATTTAAGTGGCCCTGAGTTCACACCACAGACTCTAAGTTTCAAGAGAACCAAGTAAGAAGCTTTTATAAAAACCAATATAGAAAGAAATGTGTGTGTGTGTGTGTGCATAGCTTACAAGGTCGAATACTGTTAAGAAAGCTATCCAGTTCAGAAATCACAAAATAAAACACTCAAAATCTGACTACATAATCTTGTACTTTTTCCATGGTCAAAGATAAAGTATGCCACATAAAGACAAGTTATAGATTAGGAGACAATAATGACAACAAATGCAAGTGGACAGAGGAGTAATGTTGCTACTATAAAGCAGACACAGATCAATGGGCAGATTAGACTTCAGAGTTGGCAGAAGACTGACAATCGCCAACCAATCAAAGTAGTACAGGTTCACTGGTAATCAGGTCCACCATTTTCTTGCAAGTTCTAAGGGGCTGTTTGAATTGGTCTGGCAAGACCATATGGAAACAGTTTCTTACAAAGACGATGGGCCACACGGATAGTCTTATGGTAGGCATTTTGTCATCACTGTTTAAGAACCCTTGCACCCATAGGAAGTTCAGTGCGGTGTTGTTTGTAGAAAAACTTGTGGGTGTTGGGGAGGGACGGCTCAGGGGCTAAAACACTTTCTCCTTTTAATGTTTGGGTTCCATATAAAGACTCATCACAACTTAAACAAGTCTGTTATTGGACACATGTAGCTCTAGTCTCTTCCATCTATAAATACTGTTCCAATGACTATTACTGTAACTATATTTACATCTGTGTATGATTTTCCTGTAAAATATACTTTAATTTTTTATTTCAACACTTCTGTATTTATTGGCTTTAATTTTTATAGAGTATTTTGATCATAATCTTTCTCTCCTGCAACTCCTCCCAGTCCCACTCCCCCACCTATCAACTTTATTGTTTCTCTCTCTCTATCTCAAAAATAAAACAAAAGAAACATGCAATCCCTACAAAGGAAAGAAAATAACAAAAGCACACAAAACAAACCAAAAAGCACGCGTGCGCGCACACACACACACACACCCCACAAACCAAAAAGGAAGCAAACAAACAAGCAAACAAAACCCCCTCAAAGCTCTGAAAACACAGCATCCCTGTGTGCTCTACAACTACACACAGACATGGGACCTGCCCTGGGGTGTGGGCTGATGTGCCAGTGAAAGTCCACTGGAGAAAACTACTTTTCTCTCTCCTAGTCACCATCAATTACAAATAGCTTCTTGGTTAGGAGTGGGACTTTATGCCACTTGCCCTAGTCTGTGCTAAGACACAATATACTTTTAGAATTTGAAGTGCTGGGTCACAATTTTGAGAGATAATCACCACACTGCCCTTCCATAAACAAGAGGCTCTTTCTACATTTCTTGCCAAAAATATACTTTCATTTTTTCCCCAATGACACAGGCTACTAAATATGACCTGATATTTAAATAGTACGTCTGTTTTTATAATAAAACTAAATGCCTTTTAAGTTTAGAGCCATCTACATTTTTTTTCTAGTAACACATCTGGACTGCATTCTTGCTGCACTGCTGGCTGTCTTCTTTGTCTTCTTGATCCCACCTTCACGGCCTCTGAGGTCAGCGATCACTACCACATGGCTGTAACAGCGCAGCTCATCTCTGTGGACTGCTAATATTTGCCTCTCTTTCCCTTCCCCCTTAGTCCTAGTCACTTTTAGTGTGTTCACAAGTTGCTTAAGACAATTAGGAAGAAAGATATACTTGTCCAATTTTTCAACCCCCTCACACTGAATCTTAAAGTATATTTTATAAGTACTTTAAAAATAGTAATGTAAGTTTACAGAAAACTAACACAGTATTTGGAACAGAAATATTGTAGGACTCACTGTGTGCAAGTACTAAAAGTCTGAGCACATTACTAAAAATTTAATCATAACAACACTATCATGGTATCTATTATAAATGAACAGAAAGAACCTGTTTTTTTGTTTTTTTAACCTCATGCTTTCTGCCTCAACCTTTTTTTTTTTCTTTTCCTTCTTAGTGTGTGCGCATGTTTTTCTTCTGGAAACATGTTCTCCAATTGACTGTATAGACCAGGCTGGTCTTGGCCTCACAGATCTGTCTCTGCCTTGCCAGTGTTGGGGTAAAAGGTGCAAGCTATCACACTTGGCCAACCTCATGCTTTCTGAATCAGGATTATAGACCTTTATGTATAAGCAGACAGTTTATAAAACCTTAGATCACCTACAGCAATGCAAGCTTTCTAGAAATGCATTCTCAGGCCCAGATGCGAAACAAACAAAGCAAAATCCTTAGTGGTGAGCCTTAAGATGTGTGCTTGTTAAGATTAAAGGACAACTGGCCTGCACAGCAGGCTTTAAGGGCTCCTCTGGATAGTCACAGTACACAGGAGACAGCAGAGCATCCCACTGACAGTTTCCTAGCCCCAGAGTTGTCTCAGCCCTAAAGACAATCTCCCTAATCCTGAAAAGAGTCCTATACAGTTCCCAAGTAGGGTCACTCAATACAGAGGGGACGATATGGGGATGTAAAGGATTTCCCTTTGCACCCGGGGAAACAAAAGCTGAGAATAAAGAATCATAGTGGTGACGGAGATGTTAGAAGCCTCTCAATTAGAGGTTCTTCCTTCCAGAAGCACCCTCCCTTCAGAGACCTTACATAGCACTAGGCAGGCATCAGTCAGGGCAAGCACATACCGTGCTGGCATGTTAGGACCTAAGGAATTTCTTTTATGCTATTCAGTCCCATCAAAAATGAAGGCAGTTAGTGGATGAGGAATGCTATTGATGATTAAAAAAAAGTCCATCTAGCTGTAGTATCTTGTGTCTGAGAAAGCCAAAGGCAAGGTGAAGTATAACATTTCTAACATGTCTTACTTAAGCATTTAGTGATGATAAAAATCAGTCTCTGTCAGGGCTGCTGAAATGGCTTGGTGGGTAAAGGTGCTTACCACCAAGCCCAAGGACCTAAGTTCAATCCCTGGTGGAAGGACAGAATAGATTCCTATGAGCTATCCTCTGACCTCCACAGGTGTGCAATGGCACCATCAATAAATTAAAAAAAAAAAAATCATTATATTAAATCTTAGTGTGGATCTAAGAGTCTAGGTAGTAGGGTAACAGGGCCACACACACGGTGCAGTACAACGAGAACCACAGTTTACCTTGTCAACGTTGGCGCGTGTTTTAGCAGATGTCTCCACATAGTTAACATTCCACTGGTCAGCTCTGTTTTTTGCCTCTTCTACAGAAACCTGCCTTTTATCTTCTAAATCTGACTTGTTACCAACCAGGAGAAATGGAACATTCTCATCTTCTTTTACTCTCAAAATCTGCTCTCTAGATAATTAAAAGAAAGAAGTATTAACAGAATGTCTATACATTAAAATCACAAAACAGGGGCTAGAACGATGGCTCTGCAGTCAAGAGCTTGTGTTGTTCTTGCAGAGGATTCAGGTTCAGTCCCCAGCACCCATAGGGTGGTTCACAAGCATCCCTAACTCTGATCCCACAGGATCTGATGTCCTCTTCTGATCTCTGGGGGTATCAGGCACATATATGGTGTACATACCTACAAGCAGGCAAAACAGACTCAAACATATAAAATAAATCTAAAAACAAAACCAAGAAAAACCCCACAAAATAATAACTAGCTTACAGCAATCTGATAGCTAGATAGGAACTTATTCATCTGTTACCTGTCGTCAATTAATTCAGATACATATTCCCTTAAATAACAATCAAAAATACAGCAGAATAGGGGGCATAAGCATGGCAGCAGCAGTGAAGCAGGAGACTCTACTCTCCTTGGTTGCTAGGTAAGGGTGAGCACATTTCATGCATCAGCAACTTCACACATCACCTACTAATCAGATCCAAACATTATACAGGTAACCTTAGTTATTTTTTTTTATTTATTTTAGCTTTTAGTTTTTCCAGTGTGGGACAGACCCCACGGCTAGGCAAGCGTTCCGCTACTGTTGGGGGTTGTCCTGATGCTTTATTTTGATGTGAATTACTGGCTCTCAAGATCTGGTTACTGCCCTGATACACCTACATCTTTTGTAAACCTTCCTAAGACATTATACCCAAATGGTTGATTAAAGGTCTATACCTGGGCAGGGCAGAATGTGGGAGGCCTGGTTAATGTTCCCGGGGTTTTGAGGACAGGAGAACCACAGGAAAAGAAATGGATGGGAACACAGGAGGAAGGAGGATGCCACAATGGGTTAGGATGGAAAAGAAACCAAGTGGGCTTGGAGAAAGGACTCCAATAAAGGTGTGAAAAGGCCCAGATGAAGAATACAAGTATCTTGAGATTATGGATGGAAGGCAGCCAGATACGGATGATTAAGGCAGATGGCATTGGATGGGGACTGGGAGATGAATGGTGAGGTTTTTGGGCCCGCGGTAATAAGGCAATTATAAAATCCAAACAGGTATCTGTGTCTTATTATTTGTGATAGCGGGTCAAATAATACCACTGTGATAATCTTAGGGTTAACAAATAACAATATTTAGCCCAACACTGGTTTTTATTTTCTATATTACACCACTGAGTTCCATTCTCATTCATACACTCCCAACTGTACACAGCATCTTTTTTCTGCTCCAGGCACTCATTCAGGGCACCACAGAACACTTAGTTTCCTGACACTCCATTAGTCTGTGTGGACTCTCAGACTATCCTTGTTTTGATGACGAGCTTGGAAGACTTGAGACATTACAGAATGTCTCTCAGTTGTTTTGTGATGTTTTTCTCATAATTAAACTGGGACTATGGAAGAAGCTCTCAGAGACAGCACTGTTGTTACTACATTCCAAAGGTCCATCCCATACAGGACAGACTTTTCTGAAGGTAGCTCTTGTATATTACACCAACTATAAGGTATCACCAACTATTTCCTAGTCATGCCTCACTCCCCTCCTCTGTAAGATGGGACTGACCATGCATTATTTGTACAGTTGTTGAGAGCATTAGAAGTGGACGTCTGTAACTGTGTGGTCCACAGTAAATTACACAGTAAGTCACAGGAGCGCTTACATTACTGGAGGAAGATGCTGAGCTGGTCTGTGTATGTATTTATTTTACAGGTCATAGGATTGAATCCCAGGCCTTGAGCATGTTAGGCAGGAGATGAACCACTGAGCTAGGATTTAGGAATCTCTTTCATTCTGATAAATGCCATTAACAACTGTGGCCTGGCCTTGAACTTGTGATACTTCTGCCTCAGTATCACAGGGAACTGGACTTACTGGTATCTGAAACCCTGTCTGGCCTTTTCAGTTTCAAAATAAAGAAACACGACCAGCTGGATGGTTCAGCTAGTAAAGACCCCTATCCCCAAGCTTGACTACCTGTGCTCATTTTCTGGGACTCATATGATAGAAGGAGAGAAGAGCGTCCCACAATTTGTCCTCTGACTTCCGCATTCATCCTGTGACATGCACACATAAGCACATGCATGCATGCATGCACTCACACACTAAATAAACACTAATAAACCTTTGAATCAAGAAACAAAAGTAAATGTCTTAGACTTAGATTATCTTGCTACCACAGACCTGCCGTACCACTGAAATTGTTTAGAGGTGCAGAAGTTATAGGACACATATTCATTTGAGTCAGTGAGACCATTACAGGATTCTCTGAGTAGCAAGCCAGCAAAACATATGTTAGTTTGTATAGTTCTGTGGTATCACATTTGCTACCACTCACAATCTCCCAAAAATGCCTATCAACAACTCACTATTCTTGCTACTTAATTTATGATATGTTTGTAGAATTTTGGCCCACTGGTGCATTTCTGGGGCTGGTAACAACAACATTTCTATTATTCTTTTTTCTTCTGACAGGCAGTCTCATGGTTCCAGGCATCATTATTACACTGTAGCAAGGATGTCCTTCTACCACCTGCTCGGTGCTGGGCGAACAGTTACATGTTAGGTTACTTTCTTCACAGTTGGAAAACTGAACTAAGATGCTAAGGACAATGACCTACAACTGTCTCTCTACTAGCCAGGGAACTGTGACTTCCTAGTTCTCCTGTGCTGATAAATGCCATTAACCAGGTACTAAAGGAGACCCATTCTAAACTGCAGTACCCAAACATCAGAAACATGGAAGACCTGGACCCACTGGGCAATATGCAAGAAAATGATTTTTCTTTAAGTGTGTGTATTTATGTGTATGTATATTTTGTGTGCATGTATGTCTGTGTACTATATGCATGCCTGGTACCCATGGAGATCAGAAGAGGGTATTAGACCTCTTGGAAGTGGAATTTGGGATGGTTGTGAGTCACCATGTGGGTTCCAGGAACCAAACCTAGGTACTCTACACGACTAACAACTGGTCTTAACCACAGAGCCATCACTCAAGAAGATGGTTTTTCTTAAGCATTAACCAGTTATTTTTATTAACTACTTCTCTACCTGTCACAGAAAGAAACTCTTAGGTCTGAAATCTTTATACATATTTTGCTTAATGCTATACTTTCTTTAATACAGATTCAGACATTACTATAAAAATTGTTTGTATTTTAAAAATTCTAAACACCTATTGTTGGTATAATGTTCTTATGGAATGTATACAATTTAACCTTGTTCATTCAAATGCTGATTTCTCTACACCACCATCTGGTTTCAATCTGGACACTGCATTGTGATGCTTATTCTAAGCATCACCTGTCTTAAGTTTATGTAAACATGCCACCATTTGTTCTCTGTATTGTCAATAAAACAAGCAGCCAATGCTGTGCAATGGAGAAAATAGGGTGGGACATCCTGGTCTGGAGGGGAGGAGAAGGAAGCGAGTGGGAGAGTAGGAGAGAAGAGATCGGCAGGGAGAACTTAGAACCAGGAGGAGAGATGAACCGGACCTAAGATATGACTAAACGCAAGTGCAATGTGGGAAATCTGAATGGGAGGGAGCTATGCAGGCTTGGTGGGTTAGGATGGAGTAACTATTGCCCAGCACTGTGCTCTGGGTTAATTAAATAAATCCCAGTCTCTGTGTGGTGATATGGGTATACAGCTGGTTTAGGAATAACCATGATTAACTAAAAGAAATGTTATTAACCAACAGCAACCTATATTATAAGGAGAGTGGCAAAGTGTGACCATGAGACAAATGCTGAGAAATGGACTGCTACCGGAAAAATGGGTAGCATCACTGTGATCCCTGTACCGTAACAGCAGTAGAGATGCTTTACTCTTAAAGACCAACAGTTTAGTAAAACAAAAGTGTCTCTGGGTACTTGAAGCTGTAAAACCTGAATATGTATGTGTGTATCCACAGTGGCCAGAGTCACACACTGATATCAAAGTGGAAAGACACTATTCAAGACAGTAAACAATTAACAAGCAAGAAGCTCCAGTTATCCCCATTTCTGGAAAGAATGCTGTGTGAACAAGATCAGGCTCAGCAGCACCTGAAGTCGGCTGTGGCGGCAAAGGACTCCATCTCCGTGATAGAGAAGACACACAGGAACCCCTCCCCACTTCGGAAGTAGTTGTCTCTGATCGCAGCGTAGTCCTCCTGCCCAGCTGTATCTAAGATGTCGATCTGCACTTCCTCTCCATCCAGCACCACCTTCTTCCTGTAGCTGTCTGCTTTGGTAGGTTCATAGTCCTCTACAAACTAGAAAACACACAAAATACATCCATTTTAAAGTTATTATTTTTTACTCTAAAAACCATCTTATTTAGAAATCACTACTCTTTACCTGTTTTCCCCAAACTATATCAATTTTCATTTTAGATAACTGGTCAGCTTCTTTATCTGCAAAAAAGACTGAGTTAAGTCTTGCTTCTAGACTGTTTACAGCTTAAAATTAGCCCATTTTCTTTTTAAAAACACTACACCTACAAAAACATTACACATATACTTTTATCAAATTTAGCATCCCACTCTAGATGACTCCAGATCTACAAGATTTTGGTACTAGAATTGTGGAAAAAAATTTATGTTTTTCCACAATTCTAGTACACAATGTTTAGATAAGTATCACCAAGTCTTTTCTCTAAATGAGACAAGTCAGTACACTATGGACACCACTCTCTAGGAAAACCTTAACCCAACTATCTGACCTTAAACAGTGTCATCTCCACTTCCATTATTATATACACATATTATTCACCTCATGGTTCTATCAGTTACTAGAATTTACCTTTGACAGCAGGGGTCCTGAACGACTACTTACTCTGGCGTATGTATCCTAAGTCTAGCACAGTAAACAGCACACGGTAGACTAGTGCCTCTCAACCTTAGTAATGCTGCAAACCTTATGGTTGTGGTGACCCCCAAACATGAAATTATTATTTTTGTTACTTTGTAACTGTAACTTTACTACTGTTATGAATCGTAATGTAAATATCTGTGTTTCCTGATGGTGTTCAGTGACCCCTCTGAAAGTCATTCAAGCCCAAAAGCGGTAGCAACCCACAGATTGAGAACCACTGTGGTAGACAGTCACTGTAATTATTTAAAACATAATGTTTTAGTAGCTGTAATGATTATCCAACATTCTACCATATTTTTTTTCTAACACTGTGCTTAACCATTTATTAAAAGTTAAAATACTGATGCAGGCTGGTAAGATGGTTCAGTTGTTAAGAGTAGTGGTTGTTCTTCCAGAGGACCTGAGTTCAATTCCTAGTACCTACATGGCAGCTCACAACTATCTGTGCCAGTTCCTATGGATCTAACACCCTCATTCAGACATACTTGCAAGCAGAACACCAATGCACGTGAAATAAAAATAAACACATAATTAAAACCAGGCCACAGAAGATGACAATGCAGCCACTCCTGATGAGATCTGATAGAGTAGGATCAGAAGGAAGGAGAGGGGGACCTCCCCTATCAGTGAACTTGGGGAGGGGCATGCGTGAAGAAGGGGGAGGGAAGGTGAGATTAGAAGGGGAGGAGGGGAGGGTTTATGGGGGGATACAAAGTGAATAAAGTGTAATTAATAAAAGTTAAAAACAAACATTGAGAACCCCAACATCTTGTGGGAGGGAAACCAATACCTGGCTCTGAGCAGGCTTTGCTGAGGTGTCTGGCCAGTATCACTTTTTTCTGTGTACTAGCTTGGGAAATATCTTTGCAAACCTCTTTGAGGACCTTTTCTTTTCTTTTCTTTTTTTTTTTGGCAGTGGACGGGTAGGGTAACACATTCTCAGGATGGGCCTGGATGTGGCAGGAAAGACAAGAATTCTCTAAATTGAAGCATGGTGAAACAATAATCACCATTCCCACTACTGGTTCCAGGGTGGTGATTGCTGAGTGCAAGAGCATCAGCTTCACCATGAGGTGTGCACAGCCAGGACACGATCTTGCTACTGTGGTGCTACTTCCAGAACACCCATGCTTGATCTTCAAAATGGACAGCAATGACGGAGGGTATATGCATGAGGTTCTCGAAAAGCTCATGAGGATACTGGCTGAGGCTGAGCTCCTGGTTTGCTAACAAGCAGACACCAACTAGACCTCCCCAGTGCCACAAAGCAGCTGAAATCACACATGTGCATACTCTCTATGCACAAGAACTGGTACATTTAGGTGATCTGTCACACCAGCGGGGATAGCTCTGCAGAGGATCAGACTGGCTGTCTAACCAGTCTGGAACCAGAAGTGAACCAGACCCTTCCCCAGCTCACTTCTTGTCTGCCCTTAACTTGCCTCCCATGCGGCAAGTGTGACTCTATGGTCCTGTGTGCCAGAGCTAGCTCAGGGGTTGATCATGTATATATACAGTCTACAGTCAGATTCTTATTTAATGTAAATAGTTTCTGTTTCTACTCAGTTTCTGGTACTCCTCTGCAGTATTACTTAGCCTTCTGATTCTGAAAAGAGAATCAACTCTCTGCTAGTACTGAGAAAGGATCTGGGTGTCAGTGCCTGGAGGCACTGAGCTATAGGCCATTGTCAGTATCCATTCTGGTGACTGATTTTCAACCCAAACTCAGTGCATAAAAAAAAAAAAAGGAAGAGGAAAAGGAAAAGAAAGACAAGAACACCTCAACACACATAAGGGTGCACATGCCTGGGTAAGCTATGCAGTAACAGTCTCAAACTAACCTATAGGATTGCCTGCTACCCTGTGGGAACAAGCCACCATCATTTTCATGACAACAGTCAAGACCCTGTGACCTGACTGTCTTTGGGTCACCTGCATTCCATAGCTTGCTTGTACTTATGGTCACAGAGGCACCTAGAAGTGGGTTAGCAGCCATAGGGTACAGGGCCTGGCCTTGTCCTTGGCTGGTGAGAGCTGGACCAGATGGGAAACCACATTCCTACCTTATTCTTGGGCTTACTTAGCCATGCTGGGAGCAGATCAGGAGCTGGTCCAAGTTGAGAGGGTAGGTCCATTCCAGCCCTACATCCTTGAGCATACCTTATCTTCATGTTTGAAACAGCTGCCTCCCTCAGCCTACAAGGGTCTGATCTGCCATACAAAGACGACCTCTATTTTTTTTTTTTCTTTTGTGTTTTCATAAACACTGAAGAGGCTGTGCTGTTCAGTCTGTCTTGGGGAAACCTCAGAACTGGTTTATTTAGAATGTGGACCATTTTACTGCTTTTAGTCCGTAATTAGTAATCAACTGTTTTGAATACTTGTTTTCAGTTGTCACTTAGACAAGCACTGTAATTACAGCTATTAGAATGAAGTCTCTTAACTATTCTAAAAAAGTTAAAACATAAATGTTCTTGTTTTTGGCTTCCTTGCTGGCAAGAAAGGAACTACTGCTGGGCATGGTGGCTCAGGGGCTGTAATGTTGCCAAGTGGGACATTGAGGCACACAAACAAGCCAGCACAGACTATGGAGTGAGGCCCTATCTCAAATTCCCACCCAAAAAGGGGAAGGAAGGACTAATACAAATATTAGAGAAGATTAGATATGAAATCAACAGTATACAAAATGCAAATGAACAAAAAAAATTATTGCTTCAGCCGTCTTCCAGTTTTGTTTTTTAGCTTGGGGTCCAGAGACTGGCTTTTCAGTTTTTGACTGTAAAATTAAGTAGGTACAGATGTTGGCTCTGAACTTAAAAGTGGGAAAAATATTACTAGGAGCTTTCAAGTATTAAAAGAATCCAACCAAGTAACACTAAAACTAAGCTACAGGAATACTCTGTCCAAACTCAACCTTTGCTCTTCAGGTGAAGTCGGCACTTACCTCATCGTACATGAACTGCAGAGTCAGGGCAGACTTGCCCACACCACCACTGCCCACCATGATGACTTTGTGTAAGGCCAGAGAATTCTGACCCTTGGGCTTATTTGCAGCCATCCTGTTTTCCAGAGTCTTCAGAGGATTAAGAGGAATCTAAGGCAAATGAAACAGGGAGGGGTCAGAATACTCCTTAGAATTCCAGTGAAGGAATAAAAACAATGACCTTGGGTTCAAGACACCAGCTCTTTTTGCAGGGATTGTAAGCAGATAGTAAGTGGAGTGGACTGTACACTCTTAGAGGGAGAATCTCCATCAGAGAATGCCTTAGCAATGAGATAAGCCAGTGACTCAAGGGCATTTCTCTTCTAATAGATTCTGGAATGAGCTGTGACTAAATGTAAAGTTCCCAGGGCAACCACTAGTGATACAGTTGGGCTATCAATTACATTGGAGTATCTTAACAGAGTATGAGAAAAGGCTAGCGGATCATTTTATTTTCATGTTAATTCATACAGACAACGTTTAAAGAAATGTTCCTCACCTTCAACCCAAAATTTGTCCTGCCTACAAGATGTGCAGGGACAAAGATGGAACAAAGATTTGAGGGAATGGCCAACCAAAGACTGGCCTACTTGAGACCCATCCCATGGGAGAAAACCAATCCCTGACACTAGCACTGTTACTCGGCTATCTTGTAGCCAGGAGCCTAGCATAAATCCTCTGAGAGGCTTCATTCAGCAGTTGATGGAAACAGATGCAGAGACCCACAGTCGAACAGTAGACAGAGCTCTGGGGAGTCCTATAGAAGAGATGGGGGTATGACTGAGGGAGCCAGAGGGGTCAAGGACTCTACAAAGGACCTACAGAGTTAACTAACCTGAACCCATCGGGGCTTACAGAAGACTGAGCCACCAACCAAAGAACAGGCATGGACTGGTCCTAGGTCCCTTGCACATATGTAGCAGATACGCAGCTTGGTCTTCATGTGGGTCCCCTAACAACTGGAGCAGAGGGCCTCTCTGACTTCAGTGCCTGACTTTGGATCCTGCTCCTTATCCAGCCTCAGTGGCAGAAGATGTGCCTAATCCTACAGCAACTTAATGGGGCCAGGGCGGGTTGGTACCCATGGGGGACTTCCCCCTTCTCTGAGATGAAGGGGAAGAAAAAAAGGAGGGGGGCACTGGGAGAAGAGGAGGGAAGGCTTTGATCAGGATGTAAAATAAATAAATAAATAAATAAATAAATAAATAAATAAATGAATGGAGACAAAAAGAGAAATGTTCCTCATAACTTCAGTAGGAAACAAGACTGCCATTTGCATTAAGCACCTCCTTGAAAAGGTTTGTTGTAAGTGAAGAAACATCATCCAACAACTAGTAACAGACTTAGAAATAGGATTCCAGCAGTGCATAATTCAACAACCATGTTATGGGAACATCTGTGGGTTTTGGAGTAGTTAGTATAACTTGACTGCTTTAATGTAGCATGCCCTCATTTCCTTAGAACATCCATTTGTTTTAATATATTAAGGCTCCCAACCCAGAGTCTAGATTCTTACGGACGTTGTGGTAGTGATGGGTACTAATGGCACACAGTTGCTTTTGGCCAGAGTATCAGGTTTTAGGAGGAAAAACAGGCTGCAAAGTCACAGCAAACACTGAGTGTGGGGTGGCTCAAGCAAGGCTTTTGCTGTTAGGTAATCAAGGGGTTACAGCTCTCTCCTTAGAACCTCCTCCACAAGTTCACAGACCTATCCCTGTCTGCCCACTTCACTGTGTCCTGTGTCTCAGCTCAATTCAGCCAAATCAGTCAAACCTCTGATTTCCTTCTGATCTTTAACGCTCTTCTCGGCCTTCCACCTTTGCCATCAAGCTTCCTGTTTACCCAGCTATCTCTTCTCAGTTTTGGGGTCTCAGCCTTACCTAAAACACTCAGTTTGAGTCAGACTTTCTTTTGCCCTGTGTTTCCAGGTAGCAGCTGATACTCTCCTTTTACAAGCCTCACCACAATCTGAAATTGCCTAAGTATATGGTGGTTTAGTTCGGGTTTCCTCAGGTATAGTATGGCAGAAGCCACTGTCTGCAGGGCTACCACATCTATTTGGTTATGTATTTATGTACTTTTAATTTCATTATCATCATAGAGTTATGTGCTTGGGTACACATCATGTCAGAATGTAGGCATGCATATGCCAGAGTGGACATGTGGAAGATCAAAATTGGATGAACAGGCTGCCTGGCTATCTTGCTTCAGGTCTGTCACAAGGAACAAAGCAGTGAATGTGTAGTGGACCAAAGATTTGCATCTCAATGAAGGTCAGGAAGAAAAGAAAGAAAGGAGAGGAATGGGGTCCCAATATCCCTTTCAGGGGCATGCCCCAAAGGACCTAACCTCCTTCTATAGGTCACGCCTCCTAAACATTCTACCATTGACCAATAGCACTACAAGTTAGCAATCAAACTTTCATGTCTAAGATAGACTCTATAATAACTGATCCAGATGTTGTTTTATTTGGTAAATATCTAAGGTCGCTTCATATCAGAACATTAGACATACATTAAAGAAAAGAAAATTCCACTAGTGCTAAGTACAATGCATAAAAGAAGGGTCTGTGTGGAGGTAATGGGATAAAAAGCAGTCAAGACTGACTTCTCTGAAGAGGAGACATCTGAGAGCTGAGAACTGAAGTTCATGAAAGCAGTAGCCAGTTATGAGGGTGGAGCACTTCAGACATGGGGAATACAGAGCACAATGAACCTAAAACATGAAGGAGCTGGCCTGCCCTGAGGATAGAAAAAAGCTTGTGAAGATGAAGCCTGGTAAGTACATGAAAGCAGCATGAAGTAGGACTGAAAAGTAGGCAGAGGCAGGGTCACAAAGGCAATAGAGTCATGGAAGAGTGTTTGGATTTTACTATGAGCACACCAAGAAGACTACAGACTTTTAAGGCAGGAGCATGCTATAATTTCATTTGCATTTTTAAAAAGATTGCCCTGCCTGATATGTGGAAAACTGATGGCACAATTATAAGAGCTGAAAAATAGTTAAAAAACCTTGGTGGGACATGTCTGTTACTTGGAAGATGAAGGAGAATCCAACAGTTCAAGGCTTGGCTACAACGGAGCTCAAGGTTAGCCTGGATTACAAGCAATCCTGTACCATTCCATCCCTCCCTTCCCAATAGACTTGAAAATACAGGAGTTGTTCTTAGCTGTACAAACGGGAGAAAAGAGGTGTGGGCTGCAATGGCAGGCAGTAGCAGACACTATAGAAATGCAGGTTCTCAACTATTCTCTGGAATTAATACTATGTATACCAGGGACAATAACATTTACTGAGCACTCACGAAATGCCAGGCATCATTTTGACTATACAGTACCTCAGGGTAGTTCATTTATGGACAACCCGATGGCATATGCATTGTTTTAGTTTCCAGGGTCAGATGAGTTACATGAGTCGCAAAGGTGAGATAAGGTCAAGAAAGAAGGAGGCTACAAATGAAAAATGCAGATGGTCTTAGTGATTTCCATTTCTTCAATGGAATGTGACCACAGATAGTCAGAGAGTGAGAATTCAAAAGCAAGCTTGGCTAACTGATCAATAGAATAGAACATGCAGGAACCAATCTAAATATATACTGTGATACTGGGCAAAAAAGGTGGCACATTACGGGCAGGGGTAAGGGTGACAGCAATGCAATGAAGGGTCTTAGGTCAGTTAGCAAGTGAAAAGAAAAAATAGGCAAGTTGATTACACTTTATTGCCAAATAAGTTAAAGACTGAGATGAATCAGATAAAAACACAGAAGTGCTTTCATAGTCTTAGTAAAGGGAAGTAAAAATACATAACTGTAGAAAATATCTATTAACTCATTTTTATAGTTTATATATAGTTAATGTACATGAAATATACATTTTAGGCTGGTTGTGGAAGAACATGCTATAGCCTCAGAACTCAGGACACTGAGGCAGGAGGACTGCAAGTTTAAGACTAGCCTGGACTACATAACAAGATCCTGTCCCATCATACTACTAACAGTAATAGTTATGACAATAGTTTCCCCATGCAAGAATTACTGTAAGTAAGAGCAATGTAGGAAACTGTGAAAAATGAAATAGAATGGCTCTATATAAGTTTAAGAGAAATACAACTAAAAGTATTAGTTGGGATATCTTTGTTTTACTCATCAGATGCATTTTTTTTTCCCCAAAGTTCAGCAAACTTTAGCTCCTTTGACCTATTTTAATATGGTCAATAAATAAAGTGGTTTTTATGTTTTTGAAGGGCTGTAACCAAACCAAATCAGGATTCTGCAACAAAGAACATAGCCTGAAAGCCTAAAATACTACTGGCACTTTACAGAAAATACTTGCCAATCTAAGTCCAGGCTACTTTGTGTCTTCTCAGGTTCACACTGGACCAAAGTCCACTCTGTTTCCAGATGTACCCTGGGCCCACAGGACACAGTAGCTGTCTGTAGGCCCAGGAGATCTGGATTCAGTATGCAATCCTGCCTCCATTTCTGACTACAGTAGACTCTATGTCCAAACTTGCCTGCCACAGCTGCTCCAGATGTAAGAGACTGCCCTAGCAGCTGGCCTCTGGTCTTGGCTGGGCTCCCTTGAGACACCCCAAAGCCACCCAGCCAGCCACCCTGCCTTGTGATTCTAGTTTGGTGGGCTAAAACTCATACTAAAAGACAACAAACACAACAAATTCAGGAGTTCAGGTCTCACTATAAAAACAAAAATAATTAACAAACCAAGACAATATGGCCCACCTTAATCACAACTTTCATATTAATGTCCCCTAGAATAGATGAAATTCAAGACACAGAATTCAAAAGAACTATTATAAACATCTTCAGCTAGTTTAGAACATTTAAAGAGGCAACAAATACCTGAACTTAAACAAGACAGGAAAGAAAGCACAAGTAAACTGCTGAGTGGAATAATGACGATAATGGATATAAAAGTTAAGTTCAAAAAAGAGAAACACTAAAGAAAACTCAAACTGAATCGAAGCAAGAAATAAACTAAGTCCAATAAAAAAACTCAGTGAATGCCTCACCAAAAGAATGGATCATGTAAAAGACAGAAGAGTAGGGCTTTAAGAGAAGATATAGAAACCGAATCATTTAACCAAAGAAAATAACAAATTAAAAAAAACACACTAATGGAATATAGATGGATTGAGATAGTATAAAAACCAAATTTACGAATTATATGCATAAAAGGTGACAAATGCCAGGCCAAAAGAACAGTTACTATTTTCAATAAAATTATATAAAAATTCCCAAATCTAAAGAGATACCCATCCATGCAGGAGAGGCTCATAAAACACTGAATAGAGCAGAAAGGAAACTGCCCATCTATAATAGTTAAAACAGCAAAAACAAATACTGAAGTTAGGTACTAAAAAGCTGCAAGAGAGAAGGGCCAAGTCAGAGATAAAGGCAGGCTCATCAAAATAACAGCTAATTATTTGATGAAAACTTTCAAAGCCAGAAATGCTTAGAAAGATGTATTCCAAGTTCTGGAAGACATGATTACCAACTAGACTATTACACCCTGTAAAGATAATTAAAACTGAAGGAGAAATAAAAACTTTCTATGACATAAATAGACTAAAGGAATAAATGACCACTCAGCCAGCTCTATAAAGGATCCAGGAAGAAATACTCTGGACTGAAGAAAGTGATATATGTGTCCAAGATGGCACAAGAAGAATAAATAATACTAAAATTAGTAATCAGAAAAGGTCTAAGAAAACAATACAAAATCAACAAAACAAAGAGTATAAATACACGTTTCAATACTATGAAAGGCCTCAATTTCCTAATAAAGAGATACAGACTAACGGAGAGGGTTAGAAAACAAGATTCATAGATGACAAGATAGAAAAGGATACTCTAAGAATGTGAATCTAAAAATAATTATTCTACTATCAGACAAAATAGGTTTTAAAACTAGTTAGAGAAAGGTCTTTTCATACTTATTAAGGGAATAATCCTTCAAGAGAACAGTATAATTCTATGCACCAAACAGAGGTGCAATTTTATAAGACAAATATTACTATGTGCAAAACCCCTGATTAACCCAAATTAACCCCAGCACAGTGGTGACTTCATTGTCACCAATAGATAGGTTACCTGGACAAGAGAAGGGGAAGGTGTGGAGGAAGAAAAAAAAAAAAAAAGAGAGAAAAGGGGGAGAGAGGCCAAGGTGGGGATAGGGGGTGAGAATTAAATGAAACCATAAATCAAACAGAGCTAACAGCCAACTACAAAACATTCTACCTAAACACTAAAGAATATACATATCTTTGTAAAAGTTCAGAGAACCTTTTCCAAAACTATCAGGACATAAAGTAAGCCTCAACAAATACAGAAATATTGAAATAACTGGGCAGTGGTGTGCACACCTTTAATCCCAGCACTTGGAAGGCAGAGACAGGTGTATCTCTGTGAGTTTGAGGCCAGCTTGGTCTACAGAGTGAGTTTCAGGACAACCAAGGTTACACACACACACACACACACACACACACACAACAAAAAAAAAATAATAAAACAAAAAAGAAAAAAGAAAGGAAGGAAGGAAGGAAAAGAAAGAAAGAAGAAAGCAAAAGGAAAGGTCTCTTGGTTGGACCACACAGCACACAGCCTCAAATGAGCTATCTCTATCAAGCTCCCTGCCCCTTACGGCTCAGAAGAGGTGAAAAGAATGTAATAGCCAGGGGTCATGGAGGACAAGAACACAAGGCCCTCTAAATCAACATGAGCAAAGCTTCTATGAACTCACAGGGACTGAGGGAAGCATGCACAGGGCCTGCAGGGTTCAGCACCGGATCCTCTGCTTGTATACTATGGTTTCCAGTTTAGTGTTTTAATGGGATTCCTGTGTACAACCTTATCAGTCTGATTCTCTTCTCTTGAGCTCTTTTCCTTCTGATTGCTTTGTCCAAATCTGGTGTGATAGTTTTTATCTTGCTATATTTTATTTTGTTGTATTTTATCATTACCCCTTAGAAGCCTGTTTATTTTTTAAGCAGACAGAAAGGGAGTGGATCTGGATGGGAGGAGAGCTGGGAGGAACTGGAAGGAGTGGAAGGAAACCGTATTCAGGATACATCATGTGAGGAAAAAAAGTTCTCACTGTGCAGGAAAGCCAGAGCTACAATGAGAGACCCTGTTTAAAAAAAAAAAAATTCTTATCCTCAAAGCCATGTGACTATTGCTTCTTTGGGTCTAAGTTACTTTACTTAATATAGTATATTCTACTCTCACTCCAGGTTCACTGAAAAACCCTTTCCAAAGTAATATGATTTAAATAAGCTGCTTTTTTTTTTTTTTTTTTTTTTTACATACGATAAAACTGAAGAAACACAGAAGGTAGCATGATATATGCCAAACCTTCATTTTTCATATGAGGAAAAAGATGCACCAAAAGAAGTTCCAGGAAGTTGTGGTAGAACAGTGGTTCTCAATCTTCCTAATTCTGTAACCTTTTAATATAGTTCCTCATGTTGTGGTGACTCCCCAACCATAAAGTAATTTCTTTGATACTTCATAATTATAATTTTGCTACTGTTATGGGTCATAATATAAATTCTGATTGAGAACCGCTGTGGTAGAATTAAACCCAGAACTGACCAGGATTCAAGGCAGGCTGACATGACTGGCTTACACAATAACAGGACCATGAATGGTAGTTTCCAGATTCACTAACCTGTCATAGTAAAAGCAGAGTTTAATTTGCAGCAGGACTAGTCAGAATGTGGCTTAGTAGCTTCTGACTGAGCAGGGGGTTAGAACACACCTTGGCTGCAGTAGGGGCTTTAGGAAGACAAAGCCTTGTTTCAGTAGGCGCTTTAACAGCTGCATTCCAGCGCAAGGGAATCAGCAGCAGCTCTTACATCACCTCTCTCTTCCCCAGTTCTTGCTGACCAAGAATCAGTACCTGCCTCATAACTAATCCCAAGTGAGCCAGCCTTGACTCTAAGGGCTTGAAAAGAAGAAAATAAAAGATGAACGCTCTTTATATGCTATTTTACAAGAATTCAACCCAAGAACGACAAGCATGAATAGATGAAGCCTGGGTTTCTTTATTTCAAGTCAAATAAATTCTTAGGCCTAATTATAGTTGTTACTCTCATAAACTAAAGGAATATTTAGAACTAAGAAAGATCAAGTAAGGCTGAATTTTGAATTGCAAGTTACATTTCAGTCAATAGGAAGCAACTATAATGAAGCATGGGACTAAATAAATAAAAGACAGTAGGATAAGAGTTGTTTTGACTTTGACCTTCAAAAACATCCACAGACTAAGGACAGTATCATAAGGACGACAAAGCTCTTCCTATGAGTACTGCCTGCACTGTAACTGAAGGGAAAAGGGAAACCTACCTTATAAAAAAGTGAATCCTGACCACAGGTTAAGATATTAAACTCAGTGCCCCCTTCCACTACTCTTTTTTTTTCCATCCTTCAACTCTTAAATGTTGTATGTTAATCCTGATGCATTTTGCAATGTCTGGGGACATTTGGGTCAACTACCAAAATAGATTTGTAGATACCTAAATATTGGTATAAAAAATAAGCTCTATTAGGACTGACATGATGACTTAGAATTTTACAAAACAACACTTTACAAGTATTATGTTTAGATGGGAAAATAAACCCCTGATTATCAAAATGTGACTGACCTCCTCTATGTATACTTTAGAATTTTACTTGCAACAGGTTTACTGAAATACATTAGATAGTAAGTAAACTGCACATACACATTTGGACATTATAATAGCCTCTTTCTGCTACACTTTTCTCTATAGACCTGATTTTCTGCAACAGATTAGTTAAGTATTTTCTAGGGTTACATCAAAATGAAGTTAGCAAAATGTACTGCTTTCTTCTTGTAAACTGATTTCTTAAAAATTAAAAAAAAAAAAAACTAAGGAAAAATAAATTGCTTGCCTGGCAAGCGTGGATTTGCAGAAACCAATAAACAAAAATGTAAAAACTACACATATTCATGGGACAACATACACTGCTTTGTTTGGCTTCTTTCATTCAGCCTAATTCTGAGTGCCATTCCTGTTGCTCGCATCAACAGTTCATTTCCTTTTATTACCAAGCAGTACTCTGCAATATGGACATGCTGCAATTCCTTAACCATCTACCCCCTGAAGGGCATTTTTATTGGTTATGGTTTTCAACATCTGTTGACAAAGGGACACAGGGTAATGAAGTAAAGATAGGCTTTTCAAGGCGGATGTTGAAACAATTAAATGTACATATGTGAAAATTTACAATCATATCTCATACCATATAAACAAGTGGACCATTCTAAACACAAAAACTAAACCCACACATCTGGAAGAAAGCAGAGGCATGTGACCCTGACTTAACTTCTTATTAACATCAAAAGCAAAATCCATGAAAGATCAAATGGATGAAGTCACTTTCATCAAATTGAAACTCTGCCCCTGAAAATACAAGTAAGAAAGTTAAAAAGATAAGCTATGAAATGGGAGATGATTTTTACAATTAAAAAATGCTGAGGAAAAGAAAAAAAAGTGCAGATTTTGCCTTACTGGCAAAATCTTTCTAGCTCATTACTGTAAAAGTATGGAATGAACTGCCTGTAAGTGCACATCAAAGAAGCACCAAAAATGGGGCGGAAGACTGGGCTGGTTAAATTCCTTCTCACCCTATATACACATTTTAGTTGTTTCCAAGATGACCACTTCAATGCACATTTGCTATAATACTCAGTAATAACCAGCAATAGTTTTGTGGTTCATACAACTCAATCAAAATGTTCTTAGTTAAAACATCTGGGGGCTGTAGAGATGGCTCAGTGAGAAAATGTTTGCTGTCCAAACCTGGGGACCTGAGTTTGAATCCCCATCAATCACAAGAAAGTCACTGTAGTAAACCCATAACCCCTAGCATTTGTAGAAGGACAGGTGGATGTTGAGAGATCCTGTCCTCCCCTTCCAAGTCAGAGTTTCCCTGGGTAGCCTTGGCTGTCCTGTCCTGGAACTCATTCTATAGACCAGGCTGGCCTTGAACTCATGAAGATCCGCCTGCCTCTGCTGGGATTAAAGCATGTGCCACCACTGCTCAGCTAAGAGAGATCCTGTCTTTTGAGAATAAAGTGGAAAGTGATAGGGGAAAACACCCAACATTTTCCTCTAGCCTCCACAAACATGAGCACGGGCATCCACACCTGCCCACATGAACACACAAAAATAAAAGGTTTTTTTTTTTTTCCTCTCAAAGCATATACCTCTAACCCTTGAGAATAATGAGTTTTAGGCAACCCTAGACAACAAGCAAGACAGTTTAAAAAAAAAAAGAAAGAGACAGAAAGAGAGAAAGAAAGAAAACTGCCATTTTTTTTCAAGTGGGGTAAAGTGGATGTGCCCATAATTGGTAAAGAAAGCTATTTAAACAGAGTTGCTTTTGCACAGCTTTCTCTTCCTCCTGCCTGCTTTCCAGATGGTTAATTCCTCAGTGGTTTCCCAGCATTCTAGAGAAGATTTCTATTAGTGCTTCTCACCATGTAATCAGGATTTCCTGGTGCAGAGCTGTCTGTTTTAATTCATCACATACACTTTCTGTAAAGGACTCTACACACAACACATCTGGACAGGAAATGACCTTGAAGAATAGTTTATTAATAGCGGTAAAACTGAGTTATACCCCTGGAGGAACAGGAACCCTACCTAGAATTCTTCTATGGATGAAGCTCAGCAGTAAAATGATTGCCTAGTATGTTTAAGGCCCTGGGTAAAGTTACACCACCACTTTCCCAATTCTTCACTCTCACCCCAAAAAAATCCTAACTGGAGTTACTGCTTTTGCTGAATATGTATGTGAATTATTAGTAAGAATTGATATTTTGGAGGATATAAGCTATCATGATCACGGTTGTACCTAGGGGACTAACATTTGCTTATTGTAGCACTCATAACAAAAGGATTTAATTACAGAAAGCCATACAGTGAATGACAGAAGACATTTAGTAATGATGTTAGAGTTGAGTAATGAGAGAGAGGCATAGTGACACACAACTATAATCCCAGGAGTTAGATATGGGAAAATCTTAAATTCAAAGCCTGGGCTACATATACATAGTAAGACAATAAAGCTCTGAATATCAGTGCAAATTTTCAGGAAAATGCAAAGGCAGCTGTGAGGTGGTGTGAATGGCCTTCACAAGCCTGTTTAAATACTTGGTCCCCAACTGGGGGAGTGTTTGGGAAGGATTAGAAGGTGAGGCCTTGTGGAAGGTGTGACCTTCTAGCAGGCTTTGAAATTTCAAGACTCTTGCCATTCCCAGTGCACCCTCTCTGCCTCCTGCTTGCCCATCCTGATGCGAGTTCTCAGTTGTCACTGCCAACATGCTTTTGTTTAGTTATCATAGACTCTAACTCTCTGAAATTATAAGCCATTAGACATGCTTTTATAAGTTGCCTTCATTATAGTATTTTATGACAGCAATAGAAAAGTAACTAAAACAGGAATTGGTACCAGGAAGTGGGTATTGCTGTGACAGTCTGAACCAGGTGGTTTCCCTAGACAAATGCAGAAGACTTTGGAACTTTGGACTAGAAAAGTGGTTAAATGCTATAAGCAGAGCTTAGAGAGCCATTATAGAAAAGCTGGGAAGACAGTCGTGCCGAGAACAGCACAGACTTTGGAGGATCAGCTTAGGTTTCAAAGGGGAACAATATTAACTGGGCGAGAAACCATTCTTGTGATAGTCTGGCAAAGAATGTGGCTGCCTTCTGCCTTTGTCCTAGAAATCTGCCTGAGGCTAAATTGAAAAGTAATGGGCTAATTTCTTTGGCAGAGATTTCAAGACAGCCCAGTGCTGTCTCTGTCACATGGTCATTACTCTTATATAGGTCTACAATAAAAAAGAGCAAGTGGGTCAAAAAGAAATACAAAAGAAAATATTAAGAGAAAAAGAGCACCTGGAAATTTAATGTTGGAGCCAAGGTGTGTGCTAAGAGACAGGGAGATTGAGGTGAGCCCTGATATGCACTGGAATAAAAGGAGGGGTGCCATCAGGGCAAAATCTCCTTCCCCCAGCTCAGTTTCCAGCATGGGAAAAGGCCTAAGCAAACTTCCGCTCCTAAAAAGCAACAAATGAAAGCTGCTGCAAATGTGATTCCAGGCCCTCAGGCTCCATTCCAAGCAGGCAGCAGAACTCAGTAATGTTGTCCATGTTTTTCTGGCTTTAGAGTCATGAAGACACAAGAGAAAGAGGATGTGGAATCTTCCTGTGTAGTTAAGGAGGCTAGACATGTGACAGGGGAGGCCCTGCACTGGCCCCTGAGAGACCATTATGTGAAGCTATGGAAGTGAAGCCTGGATTATGTCAGAAACCCAAAGATGTTAGCAGAGCTATGGGTCTATCTGCCCAGTAGAGCTGCACATAGCAGTGGCACCAGCCTGGGAGATGTATTGCAGGCAACAAAGCCAGAAGGACAGAGCCATATAAGTAGCCCTTTGACACCAGACACGGAGCTACCAGGATTTAGATTTTGCCTTGAAATGTTTTTGCCTTACTTTCTTCCAATATTTCCTCATTGTACCATCCCCGCCCCATTTAGGAATAGTATATTCTGTGTCACTGTATGTTGGAAGCATGTAATTTCCTTTGTTATTCTCATAAGCAATTATAGTTAAGAAACTGCCCTGAGCCTCAGAGGAGACTTTAGACTTTAAAACTGTGTTGAGGCTGTGAAAGACTATGGGGACTTTTGAAGTTGCACTAAATGCATTCTGCATTGTGATGTGGCCAAAAGCCAATGGCAGACAATGGCGGCAAGGCAATAGAATGAGATTTGAATGAGAATGGTGCCTAAAGACTCATCTGTCTGAATACTTGGTCCTCAGTTGGAGGACTGTTTAGAAAAGATTAGGAGTGGCCCAGATGGAGGATATCTGTCACTGGGGGTGGGACTTGAATTTTTTAAGTCTCTTGACATTTCCAGTGTGCTCTCTCTGCCTCCTGCTTGCAGATCTAAATGTGAGCTCTCAGCTATTCCTGCCATCATGCCTTCCTTGCACCATCATGGACTCTAATCCTCCGAAACCGTAAGCCCACTTAAACACTTTTTTGTAAGTTGCCTTCTTGGTTGTAGCTTGTCACAGCAACATAAAAGTAACTAATACAGAAGTTTGCAAAAAGCATTTATGTAGGGACTTTATTTTTAACATATAAATACAAACAAAAAATCAGCACAATAAAATTTCAGTAAAAATAACCTGACTAGTTATACAAACAAAATGTTTAATTTCCAGGACATTTTGGATATCTGCATTTCACTTTTTTAACGTGAATGTTATTCATGAATTCAGAGAAGAAAAGATTTGGTGAAAATGAAACAAATTTACAAATGTTTATGATTATAAAATAACCAAACTGTCATAAATATCTACTCTGGGCAATGTAGCCAATACAATATAGTTGAGAAGAAGGCCTATCATTTCTAGTACACAGTTATAAAGGACAAAGGCTTCTGTTCTGGTTGTTCTCTCACTGTTTTATTTGGGGGAAACCATGTTGTAAATAGTTCTATGGAGCGTCCCCAGCCTCCTGTGAACAGCAATAGAAACTAGGAAGCAGAATCTCTAGATCTAGCTAAGTCTCAGTTGGGTGCTGCCTGATGAGATACGGAGTGAGAACCATACAGCTAAGCAGACATTTTATTCTTGACTCATGCAAGGGGTGAGAAAAATAAATGTATGCTGTTCCAAAGAGCAAAGACTGGGGTGATCTTAGTACAGCAATAGATAACTAGACAGCCAGTTTACAATTTTAGAGGCTGTTATGATTTGGATTAAAATGTCCTTTAAAACCTCATGTCCTGCAGGCCTGACCTCTAATACAACAGAGTTAAAAGGTAGACCTTCTGTGACGTAACTGGACTGGAATTCTAATCTCATCAGTATACTACCCATCGTGGAGTCATAGACTGTTGGGGAGAAGGTGATGAAAACTTAGGAGACAAAGTCTAGTTCCTCATTTCCTTTCTCTTTTTCCCTCCCCTGCCCCTTCCTTTGCTCATCCCCATGAAATGAGTGGCTCTATTTTGCTAGATACTCCATGTCATCACATTCTGCCTCACAAGGGCCAGGAAATGATTTTTCTTCCTTTTACTGGGATTGAAGGTGTGTGCCGTCACCATCCAGCTCTCTCACATCATCTTGAAGAACAGAAACTGCTCAGCTCTGCTTCCATTTTTTAACTCATTGATGTGTTCCTCTCATTGTCTTCCAAGCCAATTCTTACTGGCTCTTGTTAAGGACATCAATGATCTCTAAACTGCTAACATTAATGTCAGTTTTCAATCTTCATCATTCTTCACATGTTAGTAGCAGTTGACTAAACACTCATTTCCTTTCTTATAAGCAACAGAATTGCTTATAAGAATTGTCATGCTGATGGAAAGCTAATAGAGACTAAGGACTTCTTCACATGGTGGTAGCAATTGACTGAAACACTCATTCCCTCATCTATAAGCAAGGGAATTCCTTTTAACAATTATCATGTTGATGGCAAGCTAACAGAGACTAAGGACTGTCCAGGAACCAAACTAGGAAAAGGTGGTAGGCTGCAAGCCAGTTTGTTCTAAATTCAATTGAGTTCTTATGTTTTGACCAAAATAAGATACTTGAATACATTCTTGAAAAAAATTCAGTTCCTTTATTTGATTTATGCTTCTTTGCCTCCCCACTTGTATTTCAACCTCTCTTCTTCAGCTACTATAAATCTAAAGCCAACAAGCTTTCTAGCAAATACTTAAAGCTTTGTAGCCTCAACTCAACTCTGCCACTGGGACTCCAAAGCAGTCACTGGCAATACCTAAGTGAAAGAATATGGCTGTGTTCCTGATTTTATCCTAAAACCTGGCAGTGGGGTGGATTTGGCTCTTTGCCCCTTTTATAAATGATTTTGGTAATCCTAACATATACAGCAGACCCCATTCACTGCAGCTAATGAAACAGATATCACTCAACAAAACTGTCTTCTTGTCATCCATCCACTTGTTCCTGTCTCTGAGATGGATCCGCTCCCTTCATCTTTTTGTTTGTTTTTGTTTTTTGAGACAGGGTTTCTCTGTGTAGCCTTGGCCATCCTGGAACTCATTCTGTAGACCAGACTGGCCTTGAACTCAGGGAGCCATCTGCTTCTTCCTCCCTAGTGCTGGGATTGAAGGCATGCGTCATCATCATCCAGCTCCCTTCATCTTGAAGAACAGAAATTGCTCGGCTCTACTTCCATTTTTTAACTTATTGATGTATTCCTCATTGTCTTCCAAGCCAACTCTTACTGGCTTTTATTAAGGACATCAATTATCTCTATGCTGCCAACACTAATGTCAGTTTTTCAATCTTCATTATTCTTCACAGTTGACTAAAACAGTCATTCCTTTTCTTATAAGCAATTTCCTTAAAAAAATTGTTTACTCATATATATGTAAGCCGAGTGCTCACAGAGGCCAGGGTGGGTGGGTGCTGGATCCCCTGGAGCTGGAGTTATAGGTAGTTGTGAGCTGCCTGGTATAGCTGCTAGGAACTGTATTCTGGTTCTCTGAAAGAGCAGCAAGCTCTTTTAGCCTCTGAACCTTCTTGCTAGCCCCTCATAAACCATCAAACAAAACAAAACAAAAACTTGACTTTCAGGTTATTATAACCCATTGTTGTTTTCCACCACAAATTTCTATTTACCCTTTTTACTTGATTACTTCACTCTAAACATTGCTTCAGTTGGACCTCCTCTTTCTATCTAAATTTAGCCAAGAAGGATCACACTCATTCTTGTGCTCTTTGCATAACAACAAAATATTTAAGATTGGGTGTCATGAGACAAAGGAATTTACTTTTCATGTATTTCAGGCTGTAAGTCTAATGTCACAACACCACAGGCTTGTTATTTAGAGATGACTGTTCTTTAAGATGGTGCCTGCAAGATGACAAACACTGTCCTCATACAGTGGAATAGCAGTTTCCTCCAGTCCTTTTATAACTATACATATCCCATTTGTTCTGGGTTTTCTCCTCATGGCCTAATGTCCCCAAAGTTCCATCTGGTATCACTTTGTCTTGTGGACTGAGCTTTGGAGGTGACAACCATTTAAACCACTGTACTCAGTATGGAGATACATAGAGACTCATTTATACTTCAGATTTCATTTCTCCCCTAATGCCAGATTTACATCCATTTTCCTACTCAATACCTAAGCCAGCTGTCTAATAACCTTTAACATAACTATTTCCACTCCAAGCTACCAAAACTGAACTCTTAATTAATCTACCTCAATGGGTCTCTCTTCCCTTTCTCTCTATCAGTAAAGGGAAGTCCCACACATCAAGCTCATCAGGCTAAACCTTTGGATTCACTATCAAAGCTCAGAACTTACCTGCTAACAAATCCCTTAAACTATATCTACTCCAAGACTCCATGTCATCAGAACAAAGCCCCACAGTGGTCTCTAGCTATTCTATATGCATTTGCTATCCTTTATATGGAAAGGTGATAAAACACGGCTCATTCTCTTATGTCCTTTAAGATGCTATCTTGTAGAACATAACATCCACGTGGGCAAGGATTCTACTCAGTTTGTTGTCATAGCTCCATCACCTTGCGTAATTCCTGACATACAGTAGTCACTTAATGTTTGTTCAATGAATGAATGAAGTGTGAAGAGACAATGTGTGTTCCTAAAATTGATGGAAACTGTCATTATATATATTTACATGTTAATATAATACATATTTATATTAATTTTTTATTTTTCCAATATTTAAAATACAATCAAAGCTCTATACACCAAACCAAAAAGAGGGCTAGAATATGTAGCAATGGGTCTAGGTTCTGCTGCTGACCATCTAAAAATTCTGGTTTACTGCTGCTCATAAATCTTTACAGACCACGTTTTTCAGGTTTATAGCATAAAAATATTGAACAGAAAGCCCTCAAACCTTTAAAATCCACAAAATTCTACAATTTAGATTTAGATAAATTAATTTATCTAAATTTATTGAGATAAATTAAAAAAGTTATCATACGTGTATGTGCCTGTGAAGGTCAGAAGTTGGTTTCCTCCTACCTTCACATGCATCCCAGGAATCAAATTCAGGTAGGCTTATGTGGCAAGTGCCTTTAAACCTCTAAGCCATCTCATCCTCCCAGCTGTGACTTTAAAGACAGCATCTATAAAGGCATTCTGATCAGAAAATAAAATCTGACTTCCTGGGAAAATGTCCTATTATACTTGTGTTATACTAGCTAGTAAGATGGCAAAACAAAGCCTATTTATGGGCTTAAAAACTTACCTCTCAGTCTTTCCTTACAACACAGATAAAAAGGTAGACATTTTTGGTCTTTTTTATTTTTACTTTTTGTAATAAGCCACATAAATAGAACCACAAAGTCATTTAGAGTGCTAGAAAATACACCATAGGTAGAATGGCTTATAAACAACAAGCGCTTTTTTTCTCAACACTTCAAAAGCCAAGCTCAGGGAGACAGAATATGTGGAGTCTGGTTTATAGACAGCTCTCTTCTCATCATACTTTCATGTGGTATGAGGATGAAGGATTTTTCTGGGGCCATATAAATCCTGTTTTTGAGGGATGACCTAATTACCTACACAAGGCTCTACTTTCTAATCCTATCATATGAGAAGTTGGAGATCAATAGCTGAATACTGGGGATACATAAACATACATAAACATAACCAAGTGCACACAGCTAACAAATGTCTAAGCTGGAATTCAAAGGTGGAGCTAGAAAAATCCCAAAACTACACCCATACAAGTTTTCATTCTAGGAAATAATAAATGGAAATAGCTATAGACACCTAAGAAACACTCTGATCAGAGATAACCAACTAGACTCTAACAAGTTTACAAAAATCATCTTGAATCATACAAAGAATATTCTCAGGGCAAGACCCCTCAGGGCAGAGTCAATATAATTTCCTCCTACATGAAATTGTCTCATAAGTTAATAGAAATGTTTAGAATTCTCAATCCATAGTGATATCCCTGCTTGTTTTTAAGGGAAATGAATCTAAAATCTGAGGAAAAATGCCAACAGTCTTCTAATATTTCTAATATTTTATAGTTTCATCAAAATGTTTTGTAAAGCAGGAACCAGACAGATGTAAACAGAACTTATAAGACTATACAAGGAATTATGTATCTTGCCTCAACATTCAGTATTAACAGTTAAAAGACTTGAGGTGATAGAACCCATCTGTTTCTAACTGCTACTGTGGGACAGCCATATGCTTGAGCTGATTAAAACAACCTGATCTTTCTCCTACACTCCAAACTTCAGTGGATGGCATTAGCATTCAATGATGTTAGGTACCCACACCACAAACATGAAGTTACTCTAGCTGTACCTTACTAAGTCTTCCTGTGAAAAATCAGCCCCAATCCTTGGGATCATGCCTCAGATCCAGCCACACCACTGTACTCAGCTGGGGCTACTCTAAGGATGTTGTTATCCCAGGACAATCTGTTTTAAGATGTTTCACTCGGGTGGTTGTTGGCAGGAGACCTCAGCTCCTTCCTCTCCATTGGCCTACTTAAAGGTCATCATGACGTGACAGCTGGCCTCCTCCAGACTGGGTTATCTATCTAAGGCAAAGCAGAAGCTTCACTGCTTTTAAGCCTTTGAAATCACACTGTAATATTATTTCTCAATAGTGTTTTGGCTCTGCAAGTTTGCCATTATTTATTGTGAAAGGAACCACACAGGATTTAAATATCAAGAAACAAAGATATTTGGTGGACATCTTGGAGATAGATACCACAAACAACTTTACTAGAAAACTAGGAAACATTGCTGAGAAACTTAAATAGTAATTTAGACTGTTAATGTAAGAGCACAGTGATAGTTAACATCACCAATTTGACCATCTCTAGGCATACTGGTGAGAGATTATGTAGACTAGATTGCCTTTGGGTATGCCTGTGAGGAACTACCTAGGTTTGGTTGATTAAGGTGGAAAGGCTCACCTTAACTGAGGGTGGAATAAAATTATAAAATTCTCTTGAATTAAAAGAATTTCCTCTCCCTCTGCTTCCTGACTGTGGATGCAATATGACCAGCTGCATCAAGCTCCTGCTTTCCATGATAAACTGCTCCCCTTGAAGGGTGAATCCAAATTAACCCTCCCTTCCTTACATTTGTTTTGTCAAGGTACTTTATCACAGCAATGACACAAGCACTGAAGACAAACACTCATACTGTAGAAATTGGTCAGTCAGTTGGTCTTGTTTTTTTTTTTTTTAATTTTTATTTTTTTTTAATTCTTGTTTTGGACTCCCTTTGTAGACCAGGCTGGCCTTGAACTCACAGCAATCCACCTGCCTCTGGCTCCCTGAGTGCTGGGATTAAAGGCATATATTACCACATCTAACCCTGGTCAGTTAGTTTTAAAATTTGAGAGCACTAAAGCTCTAAGTGCCCAAGACAATACTGAAGAACAGAAGTGAAGAGTAGGCCTGTTTTTTTTTTTTTTTTCACTAATCAAAACTTGCACTATGGTGCCATACACTGTTTTCTCCACCACATGGCTGCTGTTTTAAGATTTCACACTCTATGGATAACAGGTGCATATCCGTTTGCTTCAAATGTTACAGAAAGAACAACCAATGGAGACCAAAAAGCAAAATGCCCAACTGCTATCATCTTTCTCTTTCTCGTTTCATTTACGAAGCTGTAACTACCAATTCACCCCAGTACGGGTATGAAGAAAATTCATTAATGACAACTTTCATCTCAACATATGTTCACATGACTAGCTTAAAAAGGAAAAGTCCTTTCTGAACATTTGTGACTTCACTTCCCACACCTTGACAAAGTCACAAAATGAGTTTGACTAATATAACAAAAAAAGGCCACAAAAAGAAACCCGTGTTTTACCTGTGGCCTACCTAATAATTGTAATATAAGAACAGTATTTTTCATGTGTTCATTTTTTTTAATGTGTTCAGTTCTAAATCCTAAATGATGTTAAAAATTACAATTTTGACTGCAATATTTCTAACCAAAAGGTACTTCACATTTAAGGTCCAGTTTTCACAAAGGTTTTGTTACATCACACTTAATTTATTAATATAATGAAAACATCAGCAAGTAATTATGTGTGTGTGTTCAGGACAGGGTTTCTCTGTGTAGCCTTGACTGTTATGGAACTAGCTCTGCATCCAACCTGGCCGAGAACTAACAGAGATGCACCGTCTTTGGCTCCCAAGTGCTGGGATTACAGGGGTGTTGCCACCACCACCACCCCGCCAAACAAATTCCCCAATTTAACAGCACAGTTCTTTTAAAAATTCTGGATGGCCAAAGATCTAGTTTGTTCTAGTTTGCTTTCTGTTACTGTAGTAAAATACTTAGAAAAAGCAACTGAGGGAAGAAAAGGGTTTATTTCAGCCAACACTTACATATCATATAGCCCATCATCGAGGGGAATTAGGCAGGAACTCAAGACAAAAACTTTAGGCAGGAAATGAAACAGACAGACTGCTTACTGGCTTGCTCCCAGGCTCATGTTCAGCAACATTTCCTATATAGCCTAGGCACACCTGCCTAGGAAAGTTGGCACTCAACAGTGGGCGGGACCTTCACATATTAGTAATCAAGAAAATGTCCCATAGACATGTCCAAAGGCCAATTTGATTGAGGAGGCAATTCTTCAACTGAGGTTCTCTGTTCCCAGCAGGTGTGTTGACAATCAAGATTAGCTATCTATCGTATAATCACGTTCTTGTGGGTTATAATAAATCTGAAGCACTTTCCCCTGGATTCAATGATCCTAGAATATGGAATTTTTAATTCTTCTATTTGTGCTTTATAGCCTTTCTGTCTTTTGCTTCCCTTTCATACACACCCCTTACTCAATACTACTGCCTATATACCTGCCTTCATCCAGTAGCTTTCTTTTACTCCTAAAAATCATGCAGCAACTACCTAGCAGGCACACTTTTTGTGAAGTATTGTGGCCTAATGACTTTCCCAACCATCAAATGAATAACAATCTGTACCACTGGGGCCTTGGCATTTCTACTCTGAATGCTGAAAAATATTTTTTTGAGAGAGAGAGCGAGAGAGAGAGAGAGAGGGAGGGAGAAATAAATAAATAAAGAAAGAAAGAAAGAAAGAAAGACTATATCTTAATGGTTCAGTCTTAAACTTCAGTGATTTTCTACCACATGATGTGTGTTTGGATAAATAAATGGAAACACTGAATCTGAAATTGCTGGTCAAAATCCAACCACAGAAGGTAATCTATAGATTATAGGGATTTATATTTAGGCTCTAAAACTTAAGCTTTGAGTAAGTGAATGTTAATTATAATAGTTTTAAAAACTAGTATGGTTACAAAGTAAAGAGACAAACTGATGGATTATGTGGGAAGTACAAGTTTTATAACTACCAGCTTCTATTTGTTGAGTAAGGTATATGACATGGTAAATGGCTACTTTCAAGTCTGTTACCAGATGTATAGTTAAACACGGCCTTATGCGTGTAATCCAGAAAGACAAACAAGGAAAAAGAGAAGCCTCAAGAGAATGCTTCAGCTCAAAATGTTTGCACTTTTAAATGCAAACATCCCCATATGAAGCACATTCCACAGCACCACTCTAAGTGTTTAACAATGGCGAGTGGCTGGATAATTGTGTGTGTGTGTTTTAATAGGTATAAGAAAAAAAACTCAGAAAATATGCCTCTGACCTAAAGTGGGACAAGGGACAAAATAAAGCTTTCCTAAGTGGATCCAGGCCTCCACCAAAGAAATCCATACATGAGCCTTAGTCCATTAGTTTCTTCCCTTGCACACAGGTAACTTCCCAGTTTCTTGTCCCTGAAAGCCTAAAACCTGTTTTTGTTTTTGTTGAGGGGGGGTGGTGGTTCTGTACTTCTCCACAAATACATTATTCTTTGTTGAAGATGCTTCATTAGCCACTACTGTATTATTCTTCACTGACCTCCCTCCATAATGTGTGTCACATACATTAGTAAGCTTGTTTTTCCCTGTGTAACTGTCTTTTGTTAGAGAACCCATGACAGTGAAGCACTAAAATGCTTCTCCTGCAGGTGGAGAAATACACTAGATGACCTTCTAAATCCTTCCCTTTTACATGCTGAAAATAAATCCTGAAAGGCAGTATATTGAAGAAATGCAAAATCCACAGTATCCAAAGTTACATGTTCAACTATATGAACTACTTGTATTACTGTGTCAAGATTTAGATGATACTTCCCAAGTGAAAGAAAAAAATGTGGTTTTGAGTAGGATTATCAGCTACGTCAACAGTCCTCATTGACGCCATAGCCAGTCATGAAAACAAACTGGGAATGCCTTACTTTTTAAAAATCTTTTTAAAGGTGGTTCATGTAACATACGGGCACTGAAACTGCTTGAGAACCTCACTTCAGTGAATGTGGAAGGGTGGCAAACTAATTATAAAAGATTGATTTCAGCAATCTGTAGGAATGCAGGGACTCCAAGCCTATTCAGAGAGCTAAAGAAATCAGATAAAAGAATGGCTAGGAGAAGCAGGGCTGAGCCCTAATTATGTTTCACTGTTAACTTGGGTGCCTTCACCTACAAGGAGGTAAGAAACATGAGATGTTTTATCTTAAAGCACATGCTGACATGTATTTCAAAAAAAGGGCTATCCACAAAGTCCGATCAGAGCCAAAATCAATCTGGTAACAAACATGTTTTTATTTGTAAATATTTCATAATTAGCTAACCTTCTACTCACCACAGAATGATATAACACCGTAAGAGAAGCACACGTATGACTTGTCTGTGCATTATCTTTTCCCCTTAAAGAGGGAGTTACCTATCCACTCCTCACCCTACTACAATAAAACTAAATCGAGCTAGGCATGAGGCTGAGCAATAGACATGCAAAGGATTTAAGAAACGTCCATTTTTATTCCAACCCTCAAAAAACAACTTCATAGCAAATGAACATAATGTACATTATGCATCACTCACGGTTAACATCATTACAGAATGCCAGCACTCTCCAACTAAACCATTTATACTAAAGACACATTTCTAACGAAAGGCTAAGGTATACACACACACACACACCACTCTTAAGAAATAGAACATACATACAAAACTCAATAATAATAAGGTATCAACCCAATCTAAAAAGAGAAATAGGGAAAAAGCCTGGATTAGTCACTTCACTAAAGAAGTTATAGAACGGCCTCTCCATACATATAGAGATGCTTAATACCTTGGTCATTAGAGTTATGCAAAATAATCTCAAGAAGGGCTAAGGATGTAGCTCAGTCTGAAGAGGGCTTGCCTAGCAAGCGCAAAGTCTTGGGGCAATCTTCAGTATCATGTAAGTGGTCATGAACACACACAATGCCAGCACCTGGGAAGTAGAGACACAACACAACCTCACGAACAGAATTCACGACCATGAGGTATCATTTTATATCCATCAGAATGGCTACACAATACAAAACGATAATTAAAAACAAACTATAACAATGGCTGGCAAACATGCTCTTATGGCTGAGCCCTCAAAAGTTGGTGGTGGGAACGAAGAAAATAGTATGTTGCCAATTTAGAAGACAGCTTGACAGTTTCATAAAAAGTTAAGAATAAATGTACCACCCAACCCAGCAATTATACCCTTGGATACATACCAAGAGAAATGAAAACATGTTTTTATAAAGACTTTTACATGAACATTCACAGCAAGATTATTTAATAATAATTAAAAACATAGAAATAATCAGATATCCATCAACCAATGAATGCATGAGCAAAACATATCTATAGGATGGAATATAACTCATCAATAAAAATGGGAAAACTACTCATACATGTACAAAGCTAACAAGCCACAAAAATAAGGTTTTTTTATTAAAAAAAAAACAGTACAAAAGACCAGCTATTATATGATTCAGTATTTATGTTCTGTCTAGGAAGGGGAAAGGGGAAATTCCTAGAAAAGACTATAAAACAGTAGTTGCCTAGTCCTTGGGAATGGGTATAGGGACTAACTTGGACATATACAATCCTATTATGTTTCAGGATAGGGGTGTGGAGCCTTGGTTGGTAAAGTATTTGCCTTCCAAGTATAAGAACTACAGTCTGATTCCAAGAAATGTGCAAATGCCAGGCATTATGGTGGGCACCAGTAATTCTAGTGCATGAAGGTGGAGACAGGAGGATTACTGGGGCTCCCAGGACAATGAGAGACACTGTATCAAAAGCGTTCCAGAGGATGACACCTGATGGCCTCACACACATGGACTCAGCCCATGCATGTACCTACACAAGGTACACACACATATATAAAAAAGCATAATCACATACAAAAATAAAAATGCACACCAAAACACATACTTTGTATTATCAAAGTTTGAAAACTGTGTTTCAAAATGTTTTAATATCATATTGTGCTGATGGTTTCAAAATTCAGGAGTTATTTAAAAAAATCATATAAACTTTAAGTGGATAAATGTTATGTTATATAAATTATATTCTCTAAAAGTTGATGGATCAGGGGTACAATTCACTCAAAAAGATAAGAGACTAAAGATGTAATTGGGAAAAAGGAGTCATGAACTCTGACTGGGTCCTAAGACAAGGGAAACACAGCTATTAAAAACATTGAGACAACTGAGAAATAGTAATCTGAACCAGATACTAGACAGTATTGTGGAAGTATTTCTAACTTTCTTGGGCTTTAGAATATGGTAGTTATGTAGAAAATTGCCTTTATGCTCAGAAGATGCAAGTAAAAGAGCACAGATTAATTTCTCCATTTACTTTGAAATAACTAATCAAAGAATTAATCAAAATATAAACAAAAACCCTTAACTTCCAAAAGAAAGGTAAATGTAGCAAAATGAAAATCAGGACTGGCATGTAGCACACCTGCCCAGCAGGCTTGAGGGCTGCACCACAGTGATCCCTAGCACCACAGTGAATGGATAAATGAATGAATAAATTTAAAATGAGAATCAGTAGATGGTGAGTATAGGTGTGTTTGTATGTGCTCAATGTACTGCTCTTCTCACTTTTCTGTAACATGAGTGAAAGCTTCCAAATACAACACTCCAAATGGAACTCTCACTTGTTCAATTTATTTTAATGACTTTTTAGTTTTTGGAGACAGGAACTCACTACGTAGCTCAGGCTGACTTTCAGTCTTCTTGTCTCAATATCTTGAATGATGAGGTTACAAACACATGTGACCACACACCTGTTTTCTCATTTGATCTCTATTATATTTGTTTTACATTTCCTTCCCTCCCTCCCTCCTCCCTTCTCTGATGTGTGTGTGTGATGCAAGTCTGGCACTCTCAGTGAGTGGTGGCCAGAGGACATTGTGGAAATGGATTCTCTTCCACCATGTGTGGTTTGTGGATGAAACTCAGGTTGTCAGACTTGGCAGCAAACACCTTTACTCACTAAACCATCTCATTAGCTGGAACATATGGAACAAATAGGAGATACACAGAGGTAAGGCATGGTGGCATGCTTATACTTATAATTCCAGTACCATCTCAAAAAAGAAAAAAAAAAGCCAAAAAATACCATGTATATAAAATTAGTTAAGTTTTATGGTGGTTTGAACAGGAATGGCTCTCACAGACTCATGAGCTTGAATGCTTGGCTATAGGGAATGGCACTGTTAGGTGTGGCCTGGGAGTACATGTGGCGTTCTTAAAGGAAGTATGTCACTGTGCAGATGGGCTTTGAGGTACTCTATGCTTAAGGTATGTGCTGTGTGACACGCAGTCTCCTTCTGCTGCCTGCAGATCAAGATGTAGAGAAATGGCTCAGAGGGATGGAAAGATGGCATAGTGGGTAAGACTGGCTGTTGCTCTTCTGGAGGATCCAGGTTCACTTCCCAGCACCCAGCTAGCAGTTCATAATGGTCTGTAACTAGTTTGATACTTTCTTCTGGACTCCACAGATACTGCACATAATGCTGCACAGACAAATAAAAACAAATAAGCAAAAATCCCTAAACAAACACTTAAAAAAAGAAAAGAAATGGCTCAGACATTAAAAGCACTGGCTGCTCTTCCAGAGGTCCTGAGTTCAATTCCCAACATGGTAGTTCATAACCATGAGATTTGGTGTCCTTCTCTGGTGTGCAGGCAGAACATTGTATACATCATAAATAAATAAATCTTAAAAAAAAAAAGATGCAGAACTCCCAGCTACCTCTCCTGCATCATGGCGGCACACAGGTAGACAAGCTTCCCACCATGACAATAATGGACTAAACTCTGACTTTAAGATAGACCCAATTAAATGTTTTCCTTTAAAAGAGTTGCTGTGGTCATTATGTTTCTTTACAGCAATAAAAGCCAAAATAGACAATTTTCATGTTTAAATATTTAGTCCTATTTATACTTAGATGTATATAACATGAAACAATACAATTTTTGATTACCCCAGTCATAATTTGGGCTCTCCAGTTTTGTAACCAACATTATACTAATGACTTAAGAGACACAGCCAGTATCCTCTATGACTACTCTTAACTCCTCCACCTGGGACATTTGGTCTTGCTACTTGCTAATCCACGAATTCCATCAATGTATTATAACATTTTAAACTTTTAATAGTGTCACTACAGAGATGGCTCAGCAGGTAAGAGTATTTGTTGCTTTTCTAAAGGACAGAAGTTCAGTTCCCAGCTCCATGTCAGGCAGCTCAAGTTCCAGGGGCTGCAACACCTTCTTTAGCCAATTTGGACAAACTCGGACACACACGGGCACATGGGCACACACACACACACGGCAGATAAATACACAGACATAAACACATATTATATATATATATATATAATTAAAGTTTCAATTGTATGAAATTCATCAAAAAGTCTAATATAAAACATAAATCTTGTAACCAGACATCATGGCACAAGCCTTTAATCCCAGTACTCAGGGAGGCAGAGGCAGGCAGATTGCTGTGAGTTTAAGGGCAGGATGGTCTACAAAGTAAGTCCAAACAGCCAAGGCTACACAGAGAAACCCTGTCTCAAAAAAGCAAACAAGACAAGACAAAACAAAACAAAACAAAAAACTACAAGCATTGTTAGTGAAACAAAAACAAAAACAAAAACAAACAAACTGAAATTTACTTAGAAGTTCACATTTATACTTCTTATAATAAAACATTCTTAGCATTTGACCTTAAACTAAGACTAAAGTAAGAAGAAAAGACATGATATGCTAAAGCATAGATTACTTCACACACACACAGGACTGCTTAGACAAGGTACCCTAGCAGATGAAAGAATATAGAAATTATACCTACTACAATGGCTATGAGGAAAAGTTGGACAATAACAAGTGTTTATACAGATGGAATAAAACTGGAAACACAAACTGCTGGTTCTTCCCTATCTTCACCAAATGGAATAGGTACCTTAGGGGATACTCTGGCCATTCTGCAAAATGTTTATACTAGGTCAGCAGACACAGTTTAGTGATAAGAAACTAACATAAGCCTTCAAGCAGAAGCACTCAAATATCAATCTATGAGTGAATGGATAAAGCACAACAGAGTCACACAATGGATTACTCAACCATATAAAATGAAGTATTCATATATGCTACAATGCAGGGAATCCTGAAAAACACTATGTTAATCTAAGCAGTCAGATATAAAAGCCCATCTATGGAATCCTAGAACATCCTGAATAGGCAAATCTGTAGAGACATGAAGTACAGTAGCCAAAGGCTGCAATGACAGCTAACAAATGGGTGCAGCTTTCTTCTTAAGGGGCAGTAAAAAGTGTTCTAGAATGAGTACTAAAGGTAACACAACTCTCTGACCATACTAATATGAAATTTAAAAAAAGATGAGTTTATGGCAGATGAATTACATATCAATAGTTTAAATAATGTTCCCTTCTTTATTGCAGAAAAAGGGAACAAAAGAATACAAAAGGACAAGTCACAGAGAAGCAAAGCAAATGACCAATAAATATACAAATTTCAAACAATTTTAACAAGCCAAAACAGGCTCTAAAAAAACAAGACTGAATCTTCTGAACTAAAAAAAAAAAAAAAGAAAGACAAGAAGAGAACAGTAGTTTTTTATTTATTTGGGACTAAGTAAACAACAAACAACAAAAGTAGCAAGTAATAATTAATAAGGTAAGGGGCGTAGAGATTATATAATTGCAGCATATAGACAGGGGACTCAGGGAGACCCGGGAGAGTAACTAGTAGGGCTGTGGGAAAGGTAGCAATTATTGATGCACTAAATGATCAGGGCTGGTGTCCCAGAAGCTAAAGTAGCAGAAGACAGAGATTTCCTTTCACAGACTGAGTATCTTAGGCAAAAACGGTGAGTGGAGCCAAGTGAGATGATACATGCCTGCAGTCCTAGCATAACGGAGGCAGGGTTCACAAATTCCGGGCCAGATGTTCTGGAAAAAGAAACAAAGGGGGGAGGGGGCGCGAAGAAAGAAAAAGAAAAGAAAAGGTCAAAGGAGAGATTTCTCTGGCTAGAAGGCCCTGGAGAGGAAGCTAAAAAAGAAAAAGGACAAAAAGTCACTACAGACTCTGTACTAGGACAGCAACACGTGCCAAAGAGTGAGATCTGAGGTTCTCCAAAGCCCCACCCAAGTCAAAATTCCAGGCCAGTGAGGCAGTAAGATGCAGAGAAAAAGGGCTACACAGGTCACAGGACAGCAGAGATGCACAGCAGGGTATGGACCAAGATGTCTGGCAAGATGCTATCCACCTAGGACATAAGAGATTATTAACACCCTGACAGCATTCCTAGGACAGTAAAGATAAACAGGCCAATGCAAGGACATCTAAGGACAAGCTCTGCAGCCCATGGTCCAAAAAATAACCTCCTACCATCGTCTGGGAGAGGAAAGATTTAAACGACAGTGGGATATGGACTGAACACTCACACACGGAACTATATAATCTTGAAATTATATGAACTGTCATACCTTAGTGGTAGAGCACCTGCCCAACATAAGCAAGGTCCTAGGTTCAATCCCCATCATCAAACAAAGTTATTCTGGTTAAGACAGTGTTGTACACCTATAATCCCAGTATTTGTGAGGTAGTGGCAGGATCAGAAGCACAAGGTCATCCTTAACTACAAAGCAATTCCAGGTCAACCTGAGCTACATGACATTCTACTTCAAAAACAAAACAAAACACTACAGGAAACATGTTTTCTATATGAATTACACAGCAGTGAAATAAACACACCCTTCAGGCCTTGGAAGACTGAGCACTGGTCTATACTGTTATATGAGCAGAGTATCTGCAGGATGCTGGACCAACACCCGATTTCACATCTACACATCATTCCAGGCAAAGCTCTAGGCCTGCTTAACTAAACTGAAGAAAGGATAACCTCAAAGTCAGATGATCCAGGCCCTTAGATAATCCTGTCTAGAACTAACCCATAGCTGCATACTCTAGGTTATCCCTGGATACACTCACCAGATTACACATCAGCTTTGCTATATGCCCTAGAGAACCAATGATGCAAGCCGGAGCCACAGCAGGACAGAGTGAGCTTCCAACAGGAGGCTGGGAGAAGACAACAGTAAAGTCTATAAGAACATCATAGAGAAGCTGGATGAAAACAGGATCGATTTGTGACCTGGGAAGCCACCAAGCAGTCCTAACCTTGCTCACCATTGTAGCCTGTTGCTCCCCCTAGGAAGCCTAACCTTGACTGCCTCTCAACATACCTGTCTATAGGTAAGTGTCTCCGAAACAGACAGCGGAGAACTGCAATCTTTGAAATGCATTATCTGTAAGTAAATTAATATCCAGGTATGATGTATGCATCTGTATAGCCACTTAATGGCCTTCTAGAGACCAGCTAAAGAAACTAGACAAGTTAAAACATGTGAACACAGAGAAGAAGTTGTATTTACAGATGATGTGACAGTATCTGGAAAGCCTAAGAGAAAACAGTGTAAGTTATCTTAGTAAGATAACTTAGTAAGAATTTGGCAAAGTATCAGGAACATGAGAAGAAATCAACAGAATTTATCTGAAAATAATAATCAGTTTGAAAGGTATCTGAAAAAAAGAACAAAGATAAAATATGACTAAATTTAATAAGAAACATACAAAAGTTGTATTAAGAAAACAGGCAGTTTCTCAAAGACACAAAAATAAACAAGAAAATACAGACATTGCTTTGTTCTACATTGTTAAAATGTCTCAATACCATCAAGATGTCAACTGCTGCTAAGTAAACCCATAACTGTAATATAGTTCCAGTAAGAATAGGAACAGAGTTAGGCAAATTAATGCTAAAATTCACAATGAAACACACACACACACACACACACACACACACACACACCCCAGAAGAGCAAAAGAAACACTGAAGAGAAGCTGTGCAATTGTGTGTGGGGAAGGTGGGGGGAAGTACCCAGTCAAACAATGCATCAGATCTCAATGAGATATAAACTTCTATGACTAGAGTGTTGGTACTGCCACAGCACTGGTCAGAAAAGCCAACAGAGTAAAACACGCCCAACTCCTAACAGCATGTGTCAAAGAGAAAAATACTGGTTTTCATCCGTGGCAATGGATAACTACATCAATATTTGAAGGTGGTAAATTAGATTAATCTATCATACCATATACAAAAATATGTTCTACATGGAACTATACAGGAAATAAAGTTGTATAGTAAGAAAGTATGAATTTCTCTACAATCTAAGTGCATAGAAAAGCTTTCTATGGTTAGAGCTCCAGATGAAATAAGTTTAAAATGAATATACTTAATTAAGCAAAAGAAAACTTTTCATGGCAAAAACAACACCAAAGGATGGCTAAATATTTTAATATATGCCAAAATTAAAAGCTAATGTTCTTTAAAAAATTTTGAAAAGATGAAGGAAAAAAATTGTATAGAAAGCCAGGCTAATAACAATAACTAAATAGTTCTTATGCATATTTTAAAAAGTATTCAATTCACTTATAAAAGAGAAATACAAAGAAATGCCCAGCCAAGCATGGTGGCACACGCCTGGAGCTCAGTTCTCAGGAGAACACAAGACTTGAAATAAGCTGCTAAGAGCCTTCTCCACAGTGTAGTAAGTACTGGAATAGAGGCCACAGAGGCAGAGTCTCCCCTCATCCCACAACCTAAGGCTGAGTCTCACTACTTAATCCAACTTACAATGGTCCTGCTAAAGCTAAGAATTACAGGGGTGCCCACCACGCCCAGGGCTACTCCTACTTAGCCCAGTCTTGAAGATTTTTTTTTTCTTTCTTTCTTTTAAGATAGGAGTCTGGGGGATGGAGCTAGGGGGAAAGCTCAGCTAGACCCAGACACAATTCTTGGAAAAAGTGTAACCTAACCAGAGTTTGAAGGACTAGCAGTTTACTAGACTGGGGGAAACAGTGGAAGAAGTCCAGGAAGGGAGAATAGGATCATCTGAGTAAACAGCAGGATTCTCAGGTTGGAGCACAGCTGAAATTGTGCTCATGGAAATGAATGAGACCAGTGAGTGAGGTAGCTAAGTGGCCCTTCTGCAAGGTTCTATGCACCAGATAAGGCTAATGTTCAAAAGGAGCTGCAGAATGATTTCAACCAGTGGGGGATGGTGGCTGTTTTGAATATGAGATTACCAGGATTACCAACCATGGGCTAGCATGGGGTGTCAGTAGTCAGAATAAACCCAGACAGGGTGCTGTATAGAAAGCACTGAGAGTCACTGAGCAGCCTCCAGTGTCAATGGGTACCTCCACAGCTATCTGACTGTGTTAAAAATGATACAGAGATCTTGTGGCTTAGATGACCACCATCATACCCTTTGTGGAAATGGGATTTTGTCCACTTTCACATGGCATCTGACGTCAAACTCATCTCATAATTTTTGGTTTGACTGTCAATAATTATACTGTGGAATATGGACATTTAGCTTCAAAACCAAATCAAACAACAGAATTGGAAGTCAGAGTTAAGGAAATTATGTATGTCAACTATTTTGTCTCTGAATCTAATATAGGTTACTGTGCAGGGCTTTCAGGAAAATAGCACAATATTTTATTTCTACATGACTTCTTGGTTCTGTTTCCTTTCAGCTTAGAGTTTTGGTTTCTTTGTTTTGTATTCAAGAATATTTATTTTAACCTGGTGGTGGTGGGCCACACCTTTAGTCCCAGCACTAGAAAGGCAGGGGCAGGCCGATTTCGAGTTTGTGGTCAGCCTGGTCTACAGAGTGAGTTCCAGGACACCAGGGCTACACAGAGAAATCCTGTCTCAATAACCTCCCACCCCCAACAAAAAAAAAAAAAAAAAGAAGAAAAAGAAAAACTATTTAATGGTTTATGTACTTTCCTCTTGAGTTTGAGGAAATAAACCTTCACTTTCATGCATGATTAAATCAATGATGAAAATGCCCTTTTAAAATGTACTCACTCAGCTTTAAAAGTGAGCAAGGAATACTACTCATTGTGGGCTAGAGAAGGCACTTCATTCTTGAGAGGGATAGCCTCTCCCTTCCCTTCTTTTAAACAAAGGGATGGGCATTCCTCCAGACGAAGCCCGTTAACAGATTTTTTTTTTAAGTACATACTTCCAGGGGAAGAGGCATTCAGACCCAAACAGAGTTCTACAACTCATTCATTTTTTTTAAACATTCTTCCTACTGTCCTATATTGACCCCACCTACACTAGTGGAAAAGGGAACAAGGAAACAAACACGCTGTCAAACAGGCTATGGCAGTCATCTCAAACAGGCGCTGCAGAAGTAAAAAGCCATCAAAGATCCCGTGCTAAGTTCCTAGTATTCTACCAGGACTCTAGCAAGAACAATGTCTGACCACATTTCATCTTGGCACACAGCTGACTGTACGCGGAGTACAGTCACATTGTGTTTGCAAGTACCCTGGAGATACAGATGCCAGGAGCTCTCACTTGAAGCCCTTGGCCAGGGTCACTGGTGACTCTGGGACATACTTCATGGCTAGTAATGTTAAGAATAGCATCGGTTTTCTGGAAGCTCAGCTCAGTCAGAATCGCCTTTCCCTTGACTTTTAGAATTAGCTGCAATTTTCAGTGCCCCTGGAAATTGTTACTGTACTTTTAAATCCTGGCTCTACCGCATGCTAGCTTGTGAGTTGAGCCTCTGGCCAAATAACCTCACTTAGTGTTGAGGAAGCCCACCCATCTTGCAGAGGTAAGAAATAATACAAGCAGTAGTGGTTTCATTACAATCCTCTTAGTATAGTGCTTGATGGGCAACCAAAATACGACCACTATTACTACCAAAGTGGCTGTTGAATTAAAGATGGGAAATCTAACTTCTACATAGTAATGTTACAAAACTAAAGGCTTTTCTCCTCTTAATCTAAGAATTATAGTATTTTATGAAACAATGGGAACGTCTCCTACCTCTTCAAGAAGTTAACTATGTTCCTAAGTTAACATCCACAGCTTCTTGTTCCAGTATTTGTAAACTGATTGTCCTTGTAACTCATTTATGAAAGAACACAAGAACCTATTAATTTGGTGGACCCACATATAGGAAGTGATACTGTTATACTTATTTGTGCTCTGTAGAAATGGTGCTTAGAAAGCCAGAGCAAGACTACCATATACTAGAGGAGGAAGACATCAGTAGCTTGACACCCCTACACTGAGAGTAATGCAACCACCCATAGGCCAAAATATTCCCTTAAAAATGGTGAGCACATTCTTTCCTATAATTAGCCTCCCCAAAGCCTAGGGGGAAAGTGTTGTAATGAAATACTACTTCAAAATAAATGTTACACACAACTACACACTCAGCAGAGAGAGAAGCATGTGGATCTCAGAACAGAAACATGAACGTGCCAAGGTCACATCGGGGTGTGGGAAGACTATGTATCCATGGCAAAAAAAAAAAAAAAGCGAGCCACTCTGAGCACTTCTGCTCTTCACCATGTTTCCAAGCAGCATCGACCCTTAACTTCCTCTTTTTGATTGAGACTGGGTATGGTTATCAACTCCAAGCATACACTTGCCACCTTTTGCCAGGAAATCTCTTCCTTGTAACTCTGGATATACTTTAAAAGTAATCACGTAACAATGAAATATAAATTATTATATCGTCTAGTCACAATCTCTAAATATTTTAACCCTTCCCAGGACAGAGTTGTGAAAAGCAAATTCTTTCTGAGTTGTGCTTTGATCTTCTGGAGAACATGAAGACAAAGCAAAACTTTTTAAGCTCCAACAATCTCAAAGGAACAAAATTGTTTGGGGCCTTGCTAGAGATTGAATCTAGTACCCTTTGCTTGATAGGGCACTACAGTCATTGAGCTACGCTCCCAGCCAAAATCAATTGCTCTGGAAAGTGACTATGAGATCAACTGCACATCCATTCATTCAGTGAAGAATTCCAAGCACTTTACATGGAAACAGGGCGGAAAATGAAATGGCTCCTATTCTCAAAAAATAAAAAAAATAAAAAGCTATAGAAACATATTAAGGGTCACAAGAGTCATTTACAAGAATATTGTACCAATAGATACAAACAGCATAAATCAGTAAGATACTCTTTAGACATTTTAACAAGCATAAGCCAAAAGAAATGCCTTCACGATGTTAGTGATAAATTTGTTACCCAATTTGGGGGACATGATTAAAGCTGTAATTTATTTACAGGAAAAGAATTTACAGAAATAAAGGCTCTCCCTGAACACACACCCAAACTGCAAATTGGGTGCTTTCCAGCTTGACAGGTAGGGCGTGGCACTAGAGTTCTCACAGTAGCTCAAAGACACTTGGATGAACTCTCACAAGTCTGGACATTCTGGTTTCCAAGCAAAGGCTAGTTTAATTCCTTAATTTCCCCCGAAGTCCCCCAGCAACACAGCCACCTGAGCGCCACCACGCCCGCCCACTGAAACACGCATATACCCAACTAACGCACACAAATCTTATCTTCTACTCCTGGACATCTTTCAGGAACCGAGCGCGGAAGATACCTCCATCACACAATACCCTTCCCTTCCTCCTCTAGAGGCTAAACCTGTACGAGAAGAGCCCGTGAGCATTCGGCTGGACGCGGAGAGTCTAAAGACTTCGGTCTAAAAAAGCCATTCCTTTAACTGGCACCGAAGACTAGCGGAGCAGCTCGGAAAGCAGCTGCTCTGTGCCGGCAAGGAGTGGATTGAAAGCGAGGGAGGACAGGGGCGGAGTACGGCGCGGGGACTGCGGCTGCAGCGGCCCCAGGTCGCGGGCACCGCCCGGGCGCGGCCCTGGGAGCCACCGGCGCGAAGCAGGTGACCTTCCGGAGAGGCCGCCCGCCGTCGGGGCGCAGTCGGGTTTCAGCCCAGGCGGCTGGCGGGACGTGCAATCTCGGCGGCCGCGGGCCTGGCCCGTCGGACACACCCCCGCCGCGGCCCGGCCTCCCCGGCCGGCGGGTGCTCACCTGCACCGCGAGCCGCTCGCCCCGCGGGCTCTTGGGCCTCGGCTGTGCCGATCGGACCGCGCTCGGCGCTGCGCTCGGAGTTCCGCGCGGGGCGCGGCAGGAGGAGTCGGGAGAGCGGCGGCGGCGGCCTGGGCGGCGGCGGCGGAGGAGGAGGACTCCGGCGCTCCGCTCTGGGGAGACCCACCCTCCTCCCGGCCGCTCTGCAGCAGCCGCCGCAGATCACTTCCGGGGCGCGGGGGAGCTGGGCGGAGCGCCAGCCCGCACTTCCTGTCCGTGGGGCCGAATAGGCCACAGCCGCCGCGAACAAAGGCTCTCCCTTCGCGGGCGAGGCGCGGGGGATAGCCTGCCGGAGGCCCTACGGGAGGCGATCCTCTGCGTCCGCGAGGCGCAGACACCCACCGAGGCCCGGCCGGGGTATCCGAGCCGCGGCGTCTTCGTCTCCCCAGTACACGGAGTGTCTCCTGGGGGAAATTAGGGGAGGGGGAGACCGCCATCTTGCTCCTGGGGGCTGCTAGCTTCTCTGGCAGCCGACTTCCTGACTGTAGCCTGCCGGGTGGCTTGTCGCAGATCAAGACTTGGGAGGTGGTTTGGTCTCCTGTCCTCGTTGGAGGGTCTTGGTGGTTAACCTGGATTGGAGAAGTGGCTTCTGCGGATGGGCTTCGGGTTCCTTTTGGAGAAGTCCCCCTTCGACACTAGATGTGGCACTGACATAAGGCGGTGGCTCCGTGATACACTAATTTCATGTCTTAAATTGGAACTTTAACTGAACCGGTTGTTTTCTTTAAATCTTCCCACAAGTTCGAAATAGTTTGCCTAGCGTCGGTTATCTGCCGTACATTCTTCCCTGGACTTTAAAATACTCGTTTCCCTGGAACCCCACATTGAGAACCAACGGCTTGGTTGACAAAACCACTTACAGGCATGAATGCCCACTCAGTCAAGTGGGCAGTCAAGAAAACAAACACCTGCGTCTAGACGTGTGTATGAAGGGAAGACTTGATGACTTTACTAGGTTAGAGTTTTAAACTTAGCACCTTTTTCCGGTACAAAACGAAGATAATAAATCTGGATCCAAACAAAGGGAATCTCCACAGAATAAGTACCAGTCGTTTGTGGAGGAGGATAAGTAGCACTTTATATCTTAAAGTTAGACCTGGGCTGCTGAGAAAGATGAGGCTGCAGAAGGAGATAGGAGTCAAGTCATGAGCTGTCCTGTGCTGTGTCTTGTAAATTCCGGGAGTTAAATGGCTAGACAGATTAAAATTTAAGCTGTTTGTAAATGGAGGACAGATTAATGGGAATGGGCTCTTGAGCAGAAGAGCAAGCAGAGAGTAGATGGTGAACCATTGCAGAAGTAGAGAAGGAGGGATCTTCATGGCAGTGACCATCCAAAATGATTTCCTAAATGATGAAGCTGTACAAGCTGAGCGTTTTTGCTGGGCAGCTGATATGTAAGAGAATGGAAGTGAATGCTTTGCCTCTGGAGAGATGCAGGATAAAGGTGTACTGTGTGTGTGTGTGTGTGGTTTTTGATGTCTTTATACTGTCATATCCCAGGCTGGCCTCCAATTGATCATATAAGTGAGGACAGGGACCTTGAACTTCAGACCCTCCTAACTCTAATTCCCAAGTGCTGGCAATACATACCTGCACCATCATGTCTGTTTATACTGGGGATAGAACCCAGGCTTTCATGCCTAGCCAGCAAACACACTAACAGTTATATCTCCATTTCATAAAGGTGTGTTTTACTAAAGAGACAAAGAAGGATGAACATAGGTTATGGGAGAAGGATTTCTTCAGTTTGAAATGAGTGGTTTTATCTAATGGCAGTTGCTGTGTGGTGGATTCAACGGGGCTGGAAGAGCTGAAGTTGGAAATACCACAGATTTACATTACCACATTCAAGCAGATACAGTCTCACTTCATTGGGCACAATTTCAAAACTTTTTCTCCTTTCTGCCTTTACTTGAAAAAATATTAATACATCTCACTATAGATATTCTAATATTATTCTAATACCCAATGGTCTACTGACTATAAAAGTCAGGCATCCCAGAAACAGAAGTCAATGTTAACTCCTATATAGTCTCACAAAATCAGGTGAAATATTACCTATGTTGGTATTTGTAAAACAATAGTTGATTAGAACTTACACTAGATCACAGATCAAGGGTTGAGGACAGAGGACTTCACAAAAAGCTTCTGAATGGAAAACTAGATCGAGCTATAGAAACACCATCAAAGACTACCTCAGGTTCATCAGACTGTCTCAGCCAGTGCTTAGCTATTCACAGCTCTATTTACCTAATGTGATGACAGAAATTAAACAGTTCATTTTGAACAGGAGCTTCAGAAAGCTGTAAGAAACAAACCCCTTTATATAATAGCTGCAGTAGCCAGCCAAAACGAAATTATTAGTTTTTATTCTATTATAAGCCAGTAGAATAGTGTTTTTGATACACAGTGATAAACCCATTTACCTTAGTTCTTAGATTACTTAAGTGCACTTTCTCAATTTTCTTAGAATAGAGTACATTTAGGTGTTTTAAACTACTTATAGCTGCATGTAGTGGCTCAAGCCTGTGATCCCAGCATTTAGGAACCTGAGAAAGATTATGGTAAATTTGAGATCAGCTTAGGCTACATAATGAGCCCTGTCTCAAACAAACAAACAAAAAAAAACCTGTATGAACTAAGAATGAGATCAATTAACTGGGGTCTTTTTTGCCATTGCTCTTCCCCTGCCACCCTCAGTGTTAGAATCTTGATGCCAGTGTCCTTCAACCCAGACTAAGCTCTTAACCTTCTACATAGCCAAAGATGACCTTGAAGCAGTGATTTTCCTGCCTCCACTTCCCAAGTGCTGGGGTCACAGTCACTTGTCACTCTACCTGCCTTGAGCACTTTCTGTTGTTCAGCCTATCACCCTAGCAAAGTTTTGTAACCTCTCTGTGCTTTAGTCTCTCTGCCTGGAAAGAAAGGCAATATCTTTTCAACTAGTCCACCTCTTGGAGACACTGGAACAAAAATAACAGTATTATAAACTCTAGTCAAGGATTTAAATGAGCAGAGCAATAGTGGCACCATTAATCCCAGTAGAGGCAGGTGGATTTCTCAGTTCAAGGCTAGCCTTGTCTACAGAGAGTTCAGGATGGCCAAGGCTCCATGGAGAAACCCTGTCTTGAAAAATAAATCAAAAAACCCCCAATAATAAAAAGAATTAAATGAAAGGGCATCATAAGTATGTATTACTAATTGAACTAATATTGACTAGAAATCAAGAGTATCACATCAGTAATGTCAAGTAGAACTCAAAAGCATTCATTACTAAATTTGCTCTGTGGGCCAATCAAAGAATATAAAAGATCTTTTTGAACAGGCTTACCTTTTCTCTTGAATTACGAATTTTGTTACTTGTGAGTCAAATCTTATACATTAGCATTTAGTATAATAAAAACTGGAAAGTTTTAGTAGACAGTTGCTTTGTTCATGCCTATTTGTAGGTTATAAATGCTTTAGAGAATATAAAGTAAGTGTGATTTTTGTGAGGCGTATCAGAATTAATGACTAGCTAATGTAGTCACCTGAGGTTTTGTGTTTAAAAATGTTACTCATTTTCCGTGGAATAATAGGAATGTACGTTGACCTGCATGCTTATCTGAAACTTAATGTGAGCATTCCTGTGAACCTGACATTGGTATCACTGATTAGTCAAATGTATAGTGACAAGTACAGTGCTGTGACATTTGCCCAGGGTTACCACTTGGTAGGTTTTAGATTCATAGCATCAGTATTTCCTCAGGGAAAGATGCATGTATTATAAACATTTCAACATATTTTTGGCTAAATAATGCATATCTACGTACATGTTTATTGTATACCAAATTATAAAAGTAGATAAGGAGGATACACTAAGTATTCATTTTGAAACAGCAATTTAAAAACAAACAAATAAACAACCCTAAGATGTATTGGGGACTAAATTGAAAAGTGGTTAAAATGGTTGGTTAATAGTTTGTCATCAATAGTGAAAAATATCAGAGTACATGTTTAAGAAGTGTTATAGTTATGAACATTTTAAGACACAGTAAAAAAACTTTATGTTTTATTTTGTCTGACAACACCTTATGGGATATTTTTGGTTGTTCTAAGAATTTGGCCCAAAAGCTTTAACAGAATGCCTAGGTGCTCAAATCTTTATAATTTTTAAATAATAGATAAGAATTACCCTGAGTTATGCTTGGTTTTAATGTCAGTTTGCCACAGATTAGAATCACCTGAGCAGGGAGTGGAAAGACCCACCCAGGTTATGGGTGGCATTTTCTGGTGGCAGTCCAGATAAAAAGGATGGCAGAAAAAAAAATCATCTTGCATTTTGCTAGCTTGGCCTTCCCTCTTGCTGAGTTAATTTGCCCTATTGCAGCTGCTGCTGATTCCTTCTCAGATACCAGAATAAGAATTTCCAAACTTTCATCATTGACTAGGGACCAGAGTTTCTCCAGTTACCTTCTAGGCTACCAATGCCTAGAAAATCCAGCTAATGCCTCTGAGAATCTGAATTGCAGTGTTCCTTCTAATACTTCCTACCACACTCAGCTAGATATGACAGTTATGTAAGGAGATTTTAGTCATTTGAATATTTCTATCTTATTACTGAATGCTTGCAGAGTCTCTAAAATTCCGCAAACCTTTTATTTGTAAATGTAGACTATAATTGTTTGTTTGTGGCTTTATCTTCCAGCCTGAAGATAAGCACTTTGTTTTATTTATCTTTGTATTCTTTGTGGTATTCACAGTATACTCCATAAGTACTCAGAAATATCTTTAGTAACAAATAAAACACATATTGTATTTAGTTGAATGGGAAAGAAAACCCTACTTTTGCTTTAAAATCTTTGAGAGGCACATCTGTGTGCAGATTTCCTGTACATTAGGGTAAAGATTTTTCTATTGGTATGATAAAATACCATGATCAAACATGGCGAAGTGTCTTGATTACTGTTCTGTGGCTGTGAAGTGACACCTTGATCATGGCAACTCTTATAAAAGAAAGCGTTTTATTTGGGATTTGTTTATAGTTTCTGAGGGTAAGTCCATCAGAATGCAACAGGTCGGCAGGCATGATGCTGCAGAAATAGTCAAGAGCTTTCTTTACATCCTGATCTGTGGGCAGCAGGCAGAGAAAGGCAAGGAGACCAGGCCTAGAGTGGGCTTTTTGAAACCTTCCTCCAATGATCTCATTCAACAAGGACCCGTATCCTAATTCTTCCAAACAGGTCATCAGCTGGGGACTGAGCATGCAAATATGTAAGCCTATGGGGAACATTCTCATTCATACTACCATAAAAGGGAGGGCGTTATTTCATCTTACACTTTCCACAGTCTGTTGTGAAGAAACTCAAGGCAGGAACTGAAGCAGAGGCCTTGGGGCAATGATGCTTCTTGGCTTGATTCCTATGGATCGCTCAGCCTTGTTTTTTTATGCAATTCCAGATGACCTGCCCAGGGGTGCACCAACCACAGTGGGCTGTGCACACTCACATCAGTCACTACTCAAGAAAATGCCCCTCGGGCTTGCCTGCACGCCAATTTGGTGAGGGCATTTTCTCAATTGAGGGTCCCTCTCCCTGTATGACAAGCTTCTGTCAAGTTTCCAAAATAATTATAATAATGATAATAATAATAACAACAAGAAGAACAGGTAGTTTGTTGTTTTATACTTTATAGTAGGACTATTGCCTCAGTTTCCAGATTAACTTTTGTTGGTATCATGCCATGGACATAGGTAACCTTAAGTAGGGGCTAAGGATGGATATCACTTGTATGATGCCAAAATATGAATATATCTATCTATAGGTGTTATAGATGGCCTCACTGATGTGGCTACACTAGAAAGAGTTCTGACAGCTTGAGACCTTATAACATATTCCTCCATGCCTACCCTGAATTATAAAAGTAGATGAAGAGGAGTTACTTTCTATACAGTTGAGAGGAAAGACTTATTCAATGATTACCAATGAAACTGCACATCAGAGTTACAGAAATTTAGACTCCTTGATTCCCACCCTAAACATAGTTAAAACCTGTTGGCTAAACTAGGAGGCATTTGCTCCCTAGGTTCGGAGGAATGGCTGGGAAGCTCTGGTTCCAATTAAGTCTGAGATTGTACAGAGCACTAAATAGAGCCAATAACTGCCCTAAGGCGCATGAGTCTCAGAAAAATTACTCTCAACAAGCTTGGCTGCCTTCTTAGTGTCTGTATGTTATTATAGAATGGCGAGGTGAGACAAAAACATTTTTTGTGATTGTTTTAGCAAATTCTGTTGCATAATTTTAATATTTATTGCAGTAACATCTGTAGAATCCTTAGAACTATAGCTGGTGTGTAGTAAGGATAAAAAAAACCAATTTTTTTATTATCTCATTCTAGTTTCTTTACTCTGGGTTAAATGAGATAAAATTCCATCATATGTTAACATTTTCTGTGTCAAAAAATAGTATAAATAAAGGTGGCAACATTCCTTCATTTGTTACAGGGAAGCTTTGATTCACATAAATGAAGTTGGTTTTGTATTGTTTATTTTAATATGCTCTGATTAAAATTTTTGAGATGATTATGTGTGTATGTGCACAGGTTCTCATGCAGCCCAGAATGACCTTGAACTCACTGGGTAGCCAAGGATGGCCCCGAATTCCTGATCTTCTTGTTTTGAACTCCCCAGGGCTGGTATTATAGGCATTCCCTGACATACCTAGTGTCCCTTCAAATCTATTATGAGAAGTTTTAATAATATAAAACAACATTTTACATCTATAGTTGTGTCGTATTTTGTCCTCTATAGTTTAGGTACATAAGGTTTTTACATTATCCTTTTTCATTGTATTACTTAGAAACTATTATCTGCTTGGAATGATCTTCCGTTTCCCTTAAATAGATACACTTGATTCTATTTAATTCTCAGCAAATTTCTTCATTATTTTAATACTGAACAGGTTTTATGCTTGTTAGTTATAAATAATATTATTCATTTTACCACTAGAAATGAAGAATGAAATTAATGTTTAATGTGCTCTTTGATGCGTTTTGACAAAGTATGAAAATGACCTTTGATCAGCATCTGTGAGTATCAAAATTGAGATCCACTTTAGCTTTTGTTCAATTTTATGTTATTTTGCAGGAGAATTATTACATCTTTGCATCAGTTTCTAGTTGCTCCTGTGTCCACAAAGGGAGATGGATATATGTGTCAATATAATGTCTTCATATCTTCATGCAGAGTTCTAGTTTAACTTAAATGAACCTTGTTAAAATGAGCTATTTTATAAACAGATTGGTTTTTCACAGAGAAGTGCAGGAATAAAGGCAGAGCAGAAGAGAAAGTATTTATAAAATCTGGATGGATCTAGCAGACAGTGAATTAAACCAGATCAAAGAAGCCAGAGAAGCAAATGCTGTTAGAGAGGAAGCGCTGTTTAAGCTCAATCAAGGAATGGGGATAAGGTCCCAGCTTACTAAACACTTAATGTATTTCAGATCTGTACTAGAAAAGAAGGAAGGTCCCCAAATGTCCCTACTATGTAGGTGGTGTGAGTCTGGGAGTCAAAAAATATGATATTAATAAATAGGACACTTGAATAAATTTTCTTGCTTTCTTCTTTGTAACGTATTGCATAGTTTGTTGTAAGAATTCACTGAAAAATTAAGGATGCATGTTATTGAATATACTGAAGCTAACATATTGACCTTATTCATTCTGTAGGCCCTTCTTTCTTTTTTATAGTAAGAGGCCATTTTTCAATCTGTGTTTTGAATTCTATGCTCTCATTTCTTTGGCGTGCCTTCATCATGCTTATTCTTCTAGCTTCTTGTTCAAATCACCATTTTTTTTCACTAAAGAATAACTTTGAAAATTGTCTGTGCTTGCTGTCTCCTCTTTCTCATCTCTCAGTTGTTCTTCAGTCCTTTATATTCAGGCTTTCACCCTCAAAACTGCCATGGAACTATTACTTGATACCTCTCAGTTCTTAGGCTTCAGTGACGTTGGAAGCTGCTGGTCATTTCTTTCTTTTTTGAAGCAGTCTCTTCAGGCTTGTCTGATACTAGACCTCACTCTTTGTTTCCCTTCCCCTTAGATGTTTCAGTCTTTGTAGTTCTAAGGAATTCTAAGGCTGCTATGTGTAGTTAGGCCAGATACTCTTTTTGGGTGAACCCATCTATGCTGTGGCTTCATCTTTTTATGTCTTAAGTCCTTATTTTTTTATAATTTCGTACATTTAAATTGTAATAAAATATACATTCCTTCTGCTACCTCCAAATCCTTTCATATTCCTCTAGCATTTTCCATCCCTTTCATGTCAGTAAGTTCGATTAGTGCTGTATTTGTGTACACGGGTCTCGGGTTGTCTACTGGAACATAGAAATCCTATCAGTTGGCCATATTCCCAAAAAAGAAAATTTCTCTTTGTTGTAGAAACTATTGGCTATCAATAGCTCCTCACTAATAGGTGGAGCTTGAGATGATCTGCTTCATCCAAACCGGAATTTTGGCTGGTTTGATCTAATTATGGTCTTCTAAAAAAATAATATAGCCTCTGTGAGTTCAAACATGTGATAGCCATGTTATGTCCAGAAGACAGCACTTCACAGAATTCCTCCCCATCTAGCTCAAACATTCTTTCCACCTCCTCTTCTGAGATGTTTCCTAAGTGCTCTGTGTGGGGTGTGTGTGTGTGTGTGTGTGTGTGATAAACGTCCCATCTAGGGCCAATCATTTAGGCTCATTCTCACTACGACTGAATAGACATCTTCTCATTGACTAGTGTCCACTGTAAAGTTTTTTGACCAAAGTTGAGAGAAGCTCTGGTTTATGTGTTAGATTTTGTTTGGCTTTGTTTTGGTTTTTGGTTTTTTGAGACAGGGTTCCTCTGTGTAGCTTTGGCTTTCCTGGAATCACTTTGTAGACCAGGCTGGTCTTGAACTCACAGAGATCCATCTGGATCTGCCTCCCCAAGAGCTTGCTCAGGTCTATGTGTATAAACATAAATATTCAGGTAGAAATTTGACAAAATGACCTTTAGCAATATAACAATGGCAGGTTCTACCCTAAGGCCTATGACTGCCCTAGTCACAGACATTTGCCCAGAATTACAATACTAGCCATGAAATTCCTCACATGGAGATGGCCTCACATGTAATCAGAAAGCAATTAGTTACTTTATAACAACAACATGCGATTGTTGCACCAGGGAGCACATCTTTTCTGGGAGATCAGTATTGTAGCATGCAGGGTCCAACACTGGACAAGTCCACTGATGTCTTTCTTTCTTTCTTTTTTTTTTTTTTTAGTCCCAGCAGCCTGAATAGTACCTTCTGACAACAGGAAAGCTAGCTACCAGGGAAGAAGTTTTCCTGGTCAGTTTGAGATTGATTTATCTATGTCCTGCAGCCAAAGTGTGTGGTGTCTACAGCAATAGGGCATCATGTTGTCACAGTGGGTAACCAAGGGCAATGGCAACAGCTGGTGTTTTGGGGGTTTCTGGGACCTCCTTGACTACTAACTTATTGGGAGATATCCATTGCCTTGCACTTAATAACCCACGTGTTCTGGTTGTGACATTGACCACCCATGCCAGTTCCCGTTGAAAACTTTTAAGTTGTATTTTGAAATTATCTTATTAACTAGTGGGATTCTATAAGGCTATTTCATATATCCTTTGTTTTGATTAATGCACCCATTACCCTTATCTCCTCTTAATCCTTTAACCCATAGTATTTTTTTTGCTCATCTTTCATTTTACATATATTTATTCTTCCTCCAATTACTTTTTAAAACTGAGTTGTGAGGCTTCCACAGGGCACTGGTAAGCTTGATGCACACATAGACATTTCCCTACCTATTGTCTCTTGTGTGTTTTAAAGGCATTCAACTCAAATGCAACATGTTCAGACTGAACCGCGAAACTCGGAAATGTGAAACTTTCCTCTTAATTTTTATTTCTTCAATATCCACTTAACTCCCAGACCTTCCCTCTTGCTATATGTCATAGGCACTAATTTCACTCTTGTTTCTATAATCATTTTTTTTAATTTTTAAAAATTAATTTATTTTTTTATTAATTACAATTTATTCACTTTGTATCACAGCTGCAGCCCCTCCCTCATCCCTTCCCAGTCCCATCTGTCCTCCCTCCTCTCCTCCCATGCCTCTCCCCAGTCCTGATAGGGGAGGTCCTCCTCCCCTTCCATCTGACCCTAGCCTATCAGGTTACATCAGGAGTGGCTGTATTGTCTTCCTCTGTGGCTTGGTAAGGCTGTTTCCCCCTCAGGAGGAGGTGATCAAAGAGCCAGCCACTATGTTCATGTCAGAGACAGCCCTGGTTCCTCTTACTAGGGAACACACTTGGAGACTGAGCTGCCATGGCTACATCTTTTCAGGGGTTCTAGTTATCTCCATGCATGGTCCTTGATTGGAGTATCACTCTCAGAAAAGACCCCTATGCCCAGATTTTTTGGTTTTGTTGCTTTCCTTGTGGAGCTCCTGTCTCCTTAAGATCTTTCATCTCCCTCTTCTTTCATAAGATTCCCTGCACTCTGCGCAAAGTTTGGCTATGAGTCTCAGCATCTGCTTTGATACCCTGATGGGTAGTCTTTCAGAGACCCTCTGTGGTAGGCTCCTGTCCTGTTCCCTGTTTTCTCCCTCCTCTGATCTCCATCCCATTTGCCTTTCTGAATGAGGATTGATCATCTTAACCAGGGTCCTGCTCCTTGCTTAGCTTCTTTAGGGCAGACAACTTCCTGACCAGAACACCAAAAGCACAGGCTCTAAGATCAATATTTAATAAATGGGAACTCATGAAACTGAAAAACTTCTGTAAAGCAAAGGACACTGTCATCAGAACAAAACGACAGCCTACAGACTGGGAAAGGATTTCCCCCAACCTTATATCTGACAGAGGGCTAATATCCAGAATATGTAAAGAACTCAAGAAGTTAAAAAGCAACAAATCAAGTAATCCAATTAAAAAAAATGGGGTACAGCATCTAAAGAAACTAAGCAAGAGAGAGGACCCTAACTAAAACGGTCAATCCCCATCCTGAAAGGCAAAGAGGATGGACATCAGAAGAAGAAGAAAACAGGAAACAACCTAGGAACCTTCTACAGAGGGCTTCTGAAAGCCAGAAGAAGAAAACAGGAAACAAACTAGGAACCTACCACAGAGGGCCTCTGAAAGCCTCTGCCCTACAGAGTATCAAAGCAGATGCTGAGCCTGATGGTCAACTGTTGGGCAGAGTGAATGGAATTTTATGTAAGAAGTGGGAAATAGTAAGAGCTGGAGAGGACAGGGTCTCCACAAGGAGAGCAACAGAACAAGAAAATTTGAACACAGGGAACTTTCCAGAGACTCATACTCCAACCAAGGACTATTCATGGAGATAACCTAGAACCCCTGTATAGATGTAGCCCACGGCAGTTCAGTGTCCAGGTGGGTTACATAGTAATGGGAAGAGGGACTGCCTCTGACATAATCTGATTGGCCTGCTCTTTGATCACCTCCCCCTGAGGGGGGAGCAGCCTTACCAGGCCACAGTAGAGGACAATGCAACCACTTTTGATGTGAACTGATAGACTAAGATCAGAAAGGAGAGGAGAACCTCCCTTATCAGTGGACTTGGGGAGGGGCATGCATGCAGAAAGGGAAGGGAGGGTGGGATCGGGAGGGGAGGAGGGTGGGGTTTATGGGGGGATACAAAATGAATAAAGTGTAATTAATAAAATACAATAAAAATGGGGTACAGAGCTAAACAGAATTCTCAATAGAAGAATACTGAGTAGCAGAGAAACACTTTTAAAAAATGTTCAATGTCCTTAATCATCAGGGAAATGCAAATCAAAATGACCCTGATAATTCACCTCACACCCATCAGAATGGCTAAGATTAAAATCTCATGTGACAACACATGCTGGAGAGGATGTGGAGAAAGGGGAACCCTCCTCCATTGCTGGTGGGAACGTAAACTTGTACAACCCTTTGGAAATCAATCTGGTGCTTTCTCAGACAATTAAGAATAGTGCTACCTCAAGATCCAGCTGTACCACTCCTAGGCATATACCCAAAATATGCTCAAGTATACAGTAAGAACATTTGCTTAACCATGTTTGTAACAGCTTTATTTGTGATAGCTAGAATCTGGAAACAACCCAGATGTCCCTCAACGGAGGAATGGATGTAGAAATTGTGGTACATTTACACAATGGAATACTACTCAGCAATTAAAAACAAGGAAATCATGAAATTTGCAGGCAAATGGTGGGGTCTAGAAAAGATCATCCTGAGTGAGGTATCCCAGAAGCAGAAAGACACACATTGTAAAAATACTTATAAATGGATATAAGAAATATAATATAGGATAAAATACTATAATCATTTTCTTAATTCAAGCTGTTATTACTGCTGTATAGAATCTAATCTTAGCCATGCAACCACGAGAGTCTGGGGAAAAATATGATCTTGTACACCTCTTCTTACATTTTTTTGAATACTTCATTAATTTTAGGATAGTTGAAGTTGTCTTTCTCACTAAGGTGGTCAGGAAGTGTATCTGTTTTGTGTACTGCTATTGATACTTGTTGGTCCAGTACTGATTTGTTCTCAGATGAATGGACCATAGGAAAATATTTGAAAGTTAAGTTCTCTCTATATAGTAAGAGAAAAACTTTAATCTCATGCTTATATGTGATACATGTATAGTTTGTTGGGTTTGTGGTTCATCATGATTAGGAACTCTGCCTTTAGGGGCACCACAATTTCCACAGACAGAGGACCTTTCAAACGTTGCTTTAAATTTGCAGTGACATACTTCCATTCATGTACTATTCCTGTTCAAAGTGGATAAACAAACCACATGGCCATATGGAGAGGGAAATAATGGTTTCTTAATTAATATAGTCACTTCTAGTTGCATATGACATGAATTTGGTTTACTCCTGCTTAAGGAGTGATGAGGACAACATCCCTTGATTTATAAAAAGAATAATGAGAATTGCTCATAAAATTGATTTAATTGTATCAATGAAAAAAGGAGGAATGCATCTAGACTTCACTGATTGGGAACCAAGACTGCCCAAGTCTTGTTTCTATAGGTTTGCTTCATCTTCTATCACAGAATGATTGGCTGTCCATAGTGCCGCTGGCTCCTACCTTTGCAGGGAAGGCCACATTTTTGTACATTCTTTTTCCAGTTTTCTTAATAAATCTGGACCATAGGAGTTAGGTATGCATTTCTGGACCACCAGTTTGTGAACCAGGTAGTAGAGGCAGAGAACAAGTTCAATCTCCCACCCCTCAAGAATGGAGGATTATGATGGCTAATTTATGTGTCAACTTGGCTAGACTGTAACCAGTTCTTAACCAAACTCTAATCTAGATGTTTCTGTGAAGGCAATTTACATGTAGCTGCTGTTTACAATTGCCAGTTCAAGTAGACAAGACTATCCTCAATAGCATGGACAGATGTTGGCAGTAGGCAACTTTATGTAAATCGTTCTGAAACAATAAAGCATATTTCAGTTTATAAAGATGACCAGAGTTATATCCTTTAATTATGCAAAAATATTGGTTATTTTGATTATTTTAAGGCTATTTTGGTATTAGATCTGAGATGTAATGAGGTATTTTTTGTTTTGTTTTGTTTTTGCCCCTTAAAGCTAGATAGAAAATCTTGGGCATACCATTATGTGTATGCATAAATCTAACAGCTAAGATGTAGACTGTAACCCACCATCTGCTGAACTTCAGCTCAGCAATCTCACCAGGGCGGAGTCAATTTAAACAGCACAGAAGAACCTGCTTCACTTTTCCTTTTGTTCTTCAAAGAGCCTCAGACGAATCACTGTCAAAGAGAAGGAGCTCAGAATTCTATGTTCCCTTTGTATTTGCATGAGACTTCCAGTGATAAAGGGAAATTTAGCTATAAGTGGGTGTTTAATACACTAGCACTCTTCAGCTTGCCAAAAATTTGTAAAATCAGAGTTAAAATCTAAATCCAAATGTCTCTGTAGTTTAAAAATGAATACTTAAAAATACAGTCTGTATCTCCTACCCCTTTTACTTCTGACTTGTGATAAAACTTTTTCTTCTGGGGAAGTGGGTGTGGGAATAGAAAAAGCCACAAAGAAAAAAATAAAGTAATATATTGATATTATAATGATGTTTTAAAATTGTAGATTTATGAGATGATATAGATAAGAAAAGTTTTCAAAAATTTTACCAAGACCTCTAGTTTTCTGTTTTCCATTAAAAAAGAGCATGATGGTTATGAATGAATCAATAAAAATGAAAGCGAAGCTAGAATTCTAGTTATTCCTTTTCTTCTACCACCACCAAGTAGAGTAACCAAGTCTGGTTCACATATCCGCTGCTATGGCCTAGTCTGAAAGCTTCACCTGTGCTATGTCCAATCTATTCTAAAAAAAAATAAAAATAAACAATAAAGAATTCTATTCATCTCTAAATCCAATAATAATTAGTTCTTACCTATAAGAACTCCAGAAATGACTTACTTTGAGAAAAATTATTAGCCTATGTATTAGGTTTCTTCAGAGAAACGGGAACAATTTGCATGTTGTATAGGTAGGGCAGGGGAGGATAGAGAGAGAGAAGAGATTCCTTTGGTAATAACTGAATGTCCTAAGACCTCCTGAAGTCTAACTGAAGTCACAGGATATAAAGTTCTGGTGATATGTCCTAGTGTAAATATGGAATAAGTTAAAACTTTGGGTTTGGTGTTTTGACAAAGGGTCTATGTAGTCCCTGGACTGATTCCTCCCACTTCAACTTCCATATTCTGGTATTAACCAGCTTTATGTTCAAGCTGAACAGTAGTCTTAGTAAGAGCCCATGTTTTAATGGGAGAACAAAGTCAAGAAGAGGGAAAAATTGGGAAGAAGATGGGACAGCAGGAGAATGGTAAGAGGTTAATTGGAGATGAAAACAAAATTCATTATATACATGCATTGAATTATTAAAGAATTGTTAATATTTAGAGAAAAAGAGAGGGAGGGGGAGACCCCTCAGCTCCAGGTCTGGAAAGAGGCGTTTGCTCTTCCTTGAGGGAGGTCATCACTTTTTTATTCTGTTAATTGGAGAAGAATCACACCCCATGATGGAAACCAGTGTACTTCACTGCTGATCCAAATGTTAATCTTCTCCACAGACAACCGCAAACATATATTCAGGCAATATCTATGAACATGGCAATCCGGAAACAGTGTTCTCTTCACACTCAATGTCAGTGGTCACACTGCACACCCAGTAATCCCTTGCGATTTAGGTAAAGACAGTAGGTCTGAAGGCTCCCTGCTCTAATTTAATCAAGGAACTTCAGAATGAAAACATATTTTCCTGTCATGAGATTGGTGTATTGGTAAGTGTGAGGTAAAGATCTGGCCAACAGGGCTGCAGAGATAGTTCAGCGGTTAAGAGCACTGGCTCTTCTTCCAAAGGTCCTGAGTTTGGTCTCAGCAACCACATGGTGGCTCACAACCATCCAAGATGGTGCAGGTGTACATGTAGGCAGAACACTGTATGCATGATAGATAGATAGATAGATAGATAGATAGATAGATAGATAGATAGATGAATAAATCTTTAAAAAAATGATCTGGCCAATTAGACAAGTAATATCTGCTGGAACTGTTCTGGGAAGACTTCCTTATCTAAAGAAACACCAATATGGGGCATCTGGGTATTCTATGGCTGAGAAGCTAGGCACTTTCATAGCCATTTTGATATCAGCTGAAAATGTTAAGTGAACGAGCGAGAAAACCAAAGTCGTTGGTGTCAACTACCCCTCCATATCTCCTGCCCTTTCCCTATAATCCCTGTGAAGTGAGATAATGGCCACTTCCTTGTTTCAGACAAATTGAGTCACAAGGCTTCCATTATCGACAAAGGCATTTCATATAAGTAGATAAATTCTGTCCTTACATATTTCAAAATAATGTTAATCCTTACCTCACAATTGGTAGGAAATCCAGTATTTCTTTTGGTTTTTCCAAAGCCATTTTCCTGACATTGAACTCTTGAGCCTTAGGCTGATCCAGTCATGGAAGATTTCTTTTGTTCAATTAAAAACCCACTCATATTACACGTACAAAGTTTTGTGTGTGTGCTTTTTACTTTACTGAAGACAACAGGCATGTATGCCAAATAATAGTAAGTCCTCTGCTAGGAGCTCCATAGTCATCACTATTGCACATAGATTGGTATTGTAACTCACAGGGTTAACATCTGGGTAAGACTGTTGGTGATTTTTCTCCTTTAGTAGCCTGCATTTCATAGCACTATGAAAGCTAGCCAATAGGGAAGAAGCCTCCAGCTCAGTTCCAGATGCGTTTGTCTATGTCTTAAACCCAAAAATATGTCATGTCCTCAGAAATAAGGTCTTACCATCTAGCTCTGTGGGCGACAAAGTAATCACAATGGCCAGCACTTTTTACGTGGCCTCAGAATCTTCCTAACAACTCACGGAAGGTATCCCACCAGGCATTGGGATTTTAATTTAATAATGTGCCTTCTTGAAGCAGCCAGCCACCCATCCACCATGCATGCTATGTCCATTACAACTCTTGTTGTAATTGTATTTTTAAAATGATTATACACTAGTTGGCTTCCACGTAAGTTTTCACACATCCTTTTCTCCATATCTCTACCTCCATCTCTGCTTAAGCTTTTCCACCCTCCTTTTCCTTCTCTACTTCCAGTCTAAAATGTTCTAATATTCCCTAAGAGGAGGAAATTTCAAAGCAGCGTAGCATTCAGCCTATAGCATGGTTATTTACTGTACTTAATAAGGCTTATAATGAGAGGTTGAGGCAGGAAAAGTGCAAACTGTCCAGTTTGATAATAAAAGAACAAGAAAGTTTGAAGTTACAGGAAAGCAGTGAGGGAAAGGAGCTGTAATTGCATAAGAGAAACCTCAGGCTTTTCATTGAACTAATAAGACTCCTCTGGGGTCAAGAACGAATTCATCAGGGTCCCAGCTTATAAAACTACAAATTTGTTTGAAATGGAAGAAAATGAACAGAGAATGCCACTGGAAATGTTTCCTGTTTTAAAAACCATCCGACAGAAAGAAGTCCCAACCTGTTAGGGAGGTGTTTCGTTGCCAAGGCACCCTGAGGCTCCCACAGCTATGGTGGGAGACCAGACTATATTTGGAGCTGGAAGTAGAATTTAACAGTGTCATCTGTGTAGCCCTACAGACATGCAAAATTGAAGCGTTCCAGGGTCATGACTGTAATATGATTCTGGAAAGCTGCTGAGGTCTGGAATACATGCCAGGGCCTGATTTCCTATCACAAGGCCACTGTGTAAGGCTGTGAACGTGAAGCCTCAGTTTCAGTTTCAGTTGGAAGTACCAGGATTATGGAATATATTTTGAAGAGAACTGCAGGCATTGAGTGGGGCGGGCCAAAGAGAGACAGCACACATGCTTCAGGCAGCAAAGCAGGAGGCTAGGAACTTCTCACACTTGTTGATATTTGTGTAATGTCACCACAAACCACAGACACAGATATGAAGCTGCTGTGTTTTTACACTGTTTTTCTTGCTGGGTTTCCTTTTTTCTTTGGCTCAGTCTTTCCTTGTCTCCCATTCCTCTCTTTGGGAATATTTTCTCTATGCCATTGTATATAAAAGTATGTGAGTTTGTTTTGCAGGGACTCACCATTAAGAGCTTGCCTGGAATCTAAGAAGAGACTTTGGACTTTGAGATATATTAGAGCTATTAACACTTTTAGGGACTTCTGGAGATTAACTAAATCCATTTTGCTCTATGAAATAGTCATAAGCCTTTTGGGGTAGACGGTGAGATATTGTCTATTATAGTGATGTGTTTCAATATAAAGTTGACAAAGGGGAAGACTTATCACCATTAATCCTCATTGTCAGCTTGATTGGTTTTAGCACCATAGCAAGAGGTGTGTCTTAATGGTGTTTCTGTGGTGATTTAATTGAAGAGGAAAGAGGGTTGCTACTATCTCATGGGCTAGGTCCCATACAGAACATATATTTATACATACATAAACACTATATATGTATTTATACATATATGTAGATATGTATATATGTAATTTTTATATATGTATATACATACATATGTTATATATAACATACACACATAAAGAGAAAACAAACTGAGCACCAGAATCAATCTTCCTCTACCTCTTGATTGGAGACATAATGAAGAGATGTCTCACACTTTCACTGCCATGTCTTCCCTGCCATGATAGATTATGTTTTTCTAAACTGTGAGTCAAAATAAATCCTTTCTTCTTTAAATCACTTTTGTCCGGTATATTTTCACAGCTATGGGAAACCTAATTAACTTACACACATAGTCAGAGGTTTGGTTTACTAGGAGTAGTTGTAAACATGTTAAAAGTAATTACAGAAAAATCAATAAATGGAACCATTTGTTGCTGTCTCAGCCTATTTACTGCATCTATATAGCAACAAACTACTGTTGGCAGGAGGAGCAGTTCTGCCCACACCCAGGTAAATGGAGAGACCTTGGCTTTGAAATAGGCTATGCTCCTGATTCTCTCTTGTTTGGGGTCCAGGCACTTCATCTGTTCCCATGCTTAACTGCGGAATGTGATGGTGATACATGCTTATAATCCAACCATTTTAGAGAGAGGCAGGAGGATCTCAAGTTCAAGGCCAGCCTAGATTACATAGCAAGACCTGTCTCAAAACAAAATGAAATTAGACACCAAGAAGAGTTGCACCTGAGAAACAACTTTGTTTCCCTTTACCTTTGTCTTACCATTTACCCTTATTTCCATTTATCCTGCTAATATAAAATCATATTACCTAAAGTTTCTCTTCTGAGCACATTCAACCCATCAGAATATTATAGCATCTGCAGATAATGCTACTAATTTGATGTAATAATAAAACACCACAAACTGAATGACTTAAACAACAGAAAATTATCTTTTCATAGTTCTAGAAGTTACACAGTGATATCATTGCGTCATTGAGGGGTTATTTTCTTTATTTTACTTTTTACATTTATGTGTGTGTGTTTCTGGGTACACATGTGCTAAGGCATAAAGTGAAGGTCAGACACAAATTTTTGGGAGTCGTTTATCTCCTCCCACAATATGGATTTGAGGAATTAAACTCAGATCACCAGGCATTGAGTCATCGAATTTTGCCCTTTTGACATGGAACAGATTCTAGATTCCGGATTTATGGAAACGTATGCTGTTTCTTGAGCAAATGGTTTATCTCAGTATTAGTCAACAGCCTTCCATGATGGTCATGTCTGTTGTCTGACTTTATCTTAATTATATTAACAGTATTACCATTTAATATCACGTTATGAAATATCAGAGGCTAAGAGTCCAGCATATGAATTTGAGGTGACATAATTCAATGCATGCTACTTCCAGTTAAAATTATAATTTATAGTAGTGATTCCTATATTTCACCAACAAATGTTTGCATATGTATCAAACATTGTGCTAGTCATTGGGAATTCTGCAATAAATGAAATACAGTTCTTGCCTTTCCATCTGATGGATTTGTGTGTCTTCATTTACATCTTGTAACTCCTAAGAAAGAAAAAAAATAGGAAGAGCTTAAATTATTATGGATTACATGGCAGAATAGCAGTAGTCAATATCTGTTGAACATTATTCAAGCATCATCGTATTAGTGATGCATTTTATTCTTAAAATAGCATTGCAAAGTGGGAACTTTTATAGTTACCCCTTTCTGCAGATGAAGAAACCAAGATTCTGAGAAGCCCAGGAACAGAGTGAAACTCTAAATGCAGTATGGCCTGCCCCAAGTGAGCTTTTCCATACTACACAGTCACACAATATATACCTACTAGTTGTAGCAAAACTTGAAAAATGTCTTTCTTTTCTGTCTGATGTGTTCAAAGTAACCAGTCACCTAATTTCTTCTTTCCTTTGTTGCTGTTTTACTTGACAGCATTTGCAAATTCATTTACTTCTTCTACCAATATTTAGTCCTAAGAAAAGTTTTATCTTCTCTTTTCCTCCATTTCTTCCTCTACACTGGATTCCCTCCACAGAGCAGGCTGGTTCTGGGTTGGTATATTGGTGATAGGACAGTTGCCAACACAAGGCCTTGGGTTCAATCCCAAGTAAATCTTGGGTAAAAGTGTTGATGGGTCACAGTCTCTGCTGGAAGAGTGACTGGAAGATGGTTGGCTTACTATCTAAGACAGAAACATTTAAGTCTTTAGGGGAAAACAGAGATGCAATGAAGTGCTTTCCAGGAAGGAAAATGATCCAGTTTAGGCCCTAACCATTGGCCCCACCCCGACACTGGATCATCTTTCTTCCTGAGAAGTACTTCACTGCATCTCTTCATACTTCAAAAAGTTGTTTTACTTGAAGCTTTAAACAAAAACATTGCTCAGCTGTTTTTGCTTTAGACTCAAGTGGGTAAAAATACCTCGGAGCATCCAGCAGGCCACTATGGTGAAGGGAAACAGTGTCAGTACTGAAAACATCCCAGTCAGGCCACTTCTTCAAGGAAACATGAGATGTAAGGAGCCTAGGTGAGCTGCTTTTTGGAGTTCCTTCTTCAGAAGTAACCTTGGGGTGAATTAAACAAGTTCTCACATGTACATTTTTGTCTTTCTTTCTAATCAGTGAGAGGGTTCTAAGAGGGAAAGTACTATGTTCAATTAGTCAGTATACCACAAATAAGTACAGAAAGAGTATTTTGACTAAATACTCTTTTATCTGAATCCTTTTCACTGTGAACAAGATACATATCAAAAGTAGTTACATTAACGGAGACAAGAATTGCATTTCCATTCTGTTGAACGATGGAGAATAACTTACATCTTAGTGGTGAAAATATATGTATTTTTCTTTTAGTGAAAATAGATTGTTTTCACACAATATATCTTGATTACTGTCCCCCCAATTCCTCCCGGTTTCTCCCCACTTTTCCTTCCATGTGAATCCACTCCCTTTCTGTCTTTCATTAGAAAACAAACAGGTTTTCTAAGGAATAATTCAAAATAAAATAAGATAAAACAAAAACAAACACATTGGATTAAGACAACAACAACAAACAATGAGCCAAAGAGAAAGCACAAGAAACACATATAGACACAGAGACACATACATTTGCACACACAGGAATCCCATAAAAGCACAAAACCAGTAGCTATAATGTATACCAAAGGGCCTATAAGGAAAAAGAAAGCCTTGCAAAGACCCTCCAAAGATGTCCTTTGGAGGTTCTTGATTTTGAGTTGGTTCTTGGTTTTCTGTTGGCTATCTGCTGCCTGAAATGGGGACTACACATTGTTTCCCCAACAAGACTCCATTGGAGAACACTAATATTTCATTTGCAAGTGGCTATCAGTTAGAGGTGGCTTCTGGGTTAGGGGTGGGGGTGTGTGTCCACTTCTTTCAGCACTAGGACTCCATCTGATGAAGACCACCTGTACAGGCCTCATGCATGGTGCCTCAGTCTCTATGAGTATGAAAATACATGTCCAGTTCTGTTGTTTCTAGAAGGCCTGATTCCTTGGTGTCCTCCCTCCTCTCTAGCTCTTATGGTCTTTCTACCTCCTCTTCCACAGAGTTCCCTGACCCCTGAGCGAAAGGATTTGATGGAGATATCCCTTTGAGGGCTCAGCATTCCAAGGTCTCTTAATCTTTTTTTGCATATTGCCTGATGGTGGGTCACTTTATTTGTTACTTTCTGGTGCAGGAGAAACCTTCTCTGTTGTTGGCTGAGCAGGGCACTGACCTATGAGTATAGCAGAATGTTATTAGAAGTCATTTTATTGCTACATTCCTTTATCAGAACAATAGTATTTGTTTTTTTCCCTAGCTCCCTGACCTATCTAGTGTTCAGATTCTTGGTCACTTGAGCAGCATTGACTAGGGGTTCCATCTTACAGGCTTGGCCTTATTTCGAATCATATATTGGTTGGTTACTCCAACAAGCTAAGAACCACTATTGCACCAACTTTATCTTAGGCAGGTCACTGTTGCAGAATGAAGTATTTATAGCTGTATTGGTTTTATCTTTGTCTTTTTGTAGCATGTAGTGTGCCTTCCAGTGCCATGAACACTAGTCTATGGAGGTAAAGACTCTAGGTAGGAACTTACTTGACTTTTCTGTGTTCAATGACGTGTGTACATGTGGTCTTCTGCAATAGAGCCTTTCCATCAGTTTGTGAAGAACAACCAATAGCCTATGCAATATTCTGGGTTGTTTGAGGGTTCCTAGGGGACCTATTTGGCCAAGAACTCTGTTAGAAAATGGCTTATTATAGAGGTGCCTTTTGAAAGCCGGGAAAGAAATGGCCATTGGAAGCACACTAAAAAAGAAAGTCAGTTTTAATAACGTTTATATTTGCTTCCAAATCCTTTCCCTTGAAGTTTTTATAGACATAGCTTGTTTACTTAATCTGATAGTGTTACCTTCCAGCACAGCCATACATTTATTCAACAGGTATATATTGAGTATCTATCATATGCCAGGTAGTGATCTCAGAGCCCAGATACAAAGTTAAATGTATATCCTCAGGAAGGAGGCCATTGGGGACAGACAGTCAGGTCAATGACAGTTTCAATACAGTGTTGTAAACCATATCTGACACAAATATACACGGAGAATGCATAAGACAGCAAGGCAGGAGAAGGAAACCCTGAAGCCTTGCGGTGAATAGCTATCATTATGAGTGACTTATAGACTGCTTCAGCCAGCAGTGCTTATTTTGTTCTCAAATGTTCAGTAACAAGTACATCCTTTGCAAATTCTAAAAGAAACATTATTCTGAAAGTGACAAACTCGTTGACGTGTGCCTGCGGATACCTTGTACACATGGTCTGAGGCCATTTGACACTGTGTTTTTCACATGCCTTGGGCTTTAACTGGAACTTGTCATGAGGTCAAGTGTAGTCTCTATCTATGATGTTACTTTGACACTCAAAAAAAATTTCATTTGTCAGATTCTGACTAGGGACACTGGGCCCGTATATCTTGATAGAGCTGAAATTTTTCTTCTTTTTTCCTTACTGAGGCAGAGGCTCCGGTACGCCAGGGTGGCCTTGCAGAAGATGACCTGGGAATTTCTGATCCGACTGTCCTCACTTCAGAGGTGCTAGGATTACAGATGTGCAGGCCCACACCTGGTTTCTGTGATTCTAGGGATGGAAGCGGGGATCTCATGAAGGCTGGTCAGGTACTCTACCCACCTAGTTACATACAGCTGCAGACCCAGTAAAGTTGTGTTTTAAAAGCCGTGACTGGTCTATTTCAAAGGGTTTCCCTCAGGCAAGCAGAGTTTGTCACATAAGCAGTTGTTGAATGCCTTGACTATAATGGCTCTGCTGGTTCCTCTGCAGTGGTCCCATTTTCTCTGGGACATGTCTCACTGTGACAATTGTTTCTCTTCTCAAATAATACCATTGTATGTGAATTCAAATTCCTCTAACTCAGAAACTTACTGCGCAAACTTCCAAAAGAACTGTATAAAATCTTCATTAATAATGAGAGAATAATTGAATGGGATGCCTGGACATGTTCCCAGAAATGTCTGCAACCTTGGGGAAAAAATAGTCTATATTTCTACTCACTCAGTCACAGGAATAGAACTAAAGGGTAAATCAGGACAAGTGAAAGCTATGATATCATGTCATCTGCAAACAGGGTACTTTGACTTATTCTTTTCCTTTTTGCATTATTTTAATTTCCTTGTTACTCCAGCTACTGCTTTGAGCACAATATTGAAAAGGAATGAGAAAAACAGACATATCTATTTACTCTTGATTTCAATGGAATTGCTTCAAAGTTTTCTCCATTTAAAATCATTTTTGTCTGTGGACTTCTCATAGCTTTGTTTATGATGAACTATGTAGTCCTACTTTCTCTAGGTCTTTTATCAAAGCCATTTTGGATCTTTGTCAAAGAATTTTTCTGCATCTATTGAGATGATCATGTAATTTTTGTCTTTAAGGCCATATATGTCATTTACCTTCATTATTGACTTGTGTCTGTGTTCATTTGTAATCATTTTATTGAGCATTTTTGAGTCTATGTTCACCAAAGATATTGGCCTGTGGTTTTCTTTCTTTCTTTCTTTCTTTCTTTCTTTCTTTCTTTCTTTCTTTCTTTCTTTCCTTCTTTCTTTCTTCCTTTCTTCCCTCCTTTCTTCCTTCCTTCCTTTCTTCCTTTCTTCCTTTCTTTCCTCCCTCCCTCCCTCCCTCCCTCCCTCCCTCCCTCCTTCCTTCCTTCCTTCCTTTCTTTCTGTTTTCTTTCTTTCTTGATTTTTCCCTTTGACCCATTCATCATTTAATAATGTGTGTTTAAATTTATTTTCTGTCAACTTAAACTTTTATAGATAGGATACGGGAAGTTATTTCAATCTTTTTGAATTGGCTTATTTATTTAGATTTTTATTTTCATGTGAGTGTTTGTATGCATGTAAAATTGTCTACTGCATGTATGCCTGATTCCTATAGGAGTCGTAAGAAGACATTGGACCCATGGGGCTAGAGTTACAGACAGTTGTGAGCTGCCATATGAATGCTGAGACTCTAACCCTAGTTCTCTGCAAGAGCAAGAACCTTTAACTTCTGAGCCATCTCTCCAGTGTCTTATTTTATTTTTGATATAATATTTTTCTTTAATTATTGGATAATTTCATACACGGTGTTTTGATTATATTCACCCCAACTTTCTTCCATCTGTTTTTATTATTTTAGTTTTAATTGTGTGTGTTTGTGTGTGTACATGTGACTGTGGGTGCCCACAGAGGCTAGATGACCTGCTCAAAATCAGGTTCCCAGAGCAATATTTGCTCTCTAGCCTCTTGTTGACTTTTTGGACCAAAAACTGCTACATACGGACCATTGACTAGCATCTGAGCAGGCGCCTTTCAAGTTCTTTATGTCCGAAAAAGAAATATGCTGATGGGAAGCAACTGAGTTGGCATAAATAAATAATAAATAACATCAGCCATCTAAAGTTGAAATATATTTGGCTGGGGCAGTCTGAAGAAAGACACTCATGCAACTGCCACCAGTGCCACTATAATGGAGGAATGTATGATGGAGAGATGGGAAAGATGGAGTAACCGGTGGAGAGATAAAAAAGAAAGTGAAGGGAGGGGTTCATACACTGTGAAAAAAGTTGGAGCTGTGGACTCACTGGTGGTGTGGAACAGGCAGATAAGAGAAGGCCATGGTGAAGTCCTAGCCATGGGCTACTGCCAAGGACGAGGCCCATGGTCCTGCTGCATCTGGGGTCTGTGTCGATGGCTGTCACCTGAGTTACCACCAAAGGCCAAGCGGATATTCATCATCTAGGCTGCCACCAGAGACCATGTGAGTATTTGAGGGCCAGGTCGCCATGGGGGAACATGCTGATCTGAGTGGCTTACACTGCCAACCTGAAGCCATAAGGACATTTTGGCCCAGGCTGCTACTGGTGGCCATGTCTGGGTTAGTGGTGCAGCCAGGTCTATGCTGATGCCAACCCCACAAAACACACACACCTACAGCAGGTAAGGAGAGCTGTCCCTGAGATCATGAGAGCAGGAGAGCTGTCCCAGCCCCTCACCAGCTGCAGCGTGGGAGAGTGAGCCCCACCCCTTGCCTGGGCAGCACAGTAGAGCTGGCCCTGGTGGCAAAGGCATGGGTTAGACATCCTAAGGACGTGAAAGCAGGAGAGCTGACTTTGCCCATTGCCAGCTGTGGCACCAGGTTAGCTAGCCTGGAGCGGTGCTGGAGAGCTCTCCCTGGTGGTGAGGGTCCAGGAGAGCTGATGGTTTGACCAACTCAGCTTTCTTCCAGGCCCAGAATGAGAGCTCTGAGTTGGCCCAACTCAACATCTACCCCATCTATGATCTGCTGGAGTGCATGAAGGGGCTGATCCTGTAGATCCAAAGCTGCAGGATCTCCATGACACAGGACAACATTGGGTTTCCAAGAGTCCCCATGAGGATCTATTATTAATGGTGTAGCAGAAACCAGAGGCCTCGAAACAGACCAACAAACTTATTGCAAAGAACATCTGTAAGTAGTTATGTGCACAAATAGCTATATTGTTTGACACACCTGTGACACGCTGCATCATCCACATAAGATTTTTTTCTTGTTTTAATTTTATCTTATTTTTTTCTTTTGTGGGGGGTGGAGGAGATTGCAAGGATGGAGGCCAGCTATGAAAGGAAGAGGAGATGAGTAGGATTGAGGTACATGATATGAAATTCACAAAGAACCAATAAAAATTTAAGAAAATGATAAATTAATTTAAATAAAAAATGAAGTATGATAGTAATGAAGTAGTATTAGTCAGATCAACTATTGCAGAAGGAACACATAAACTCTAGACAAAATGTAAAAAAGAACTGCACAAAAGTATTAAAAAGGAGGAAATCAGACAGGAAATGGATAGGAGTCAACCTCAGAAGAAAGGAAAGATGATGTTAGGTTTTTGGTTTTTTGTTTTTGTTTTTGTTTCTGTTTTTTTTTTCCTCTGTGTAGCCTTGGCTATCCTGGAGCTCATCTTGTAAACCAGGTTGGCCTCAAACTCACAGAGGTCCCCCTGCTTCTGCCTCCTAGAGTGCTGGGATTACAGGTGTGTGCCACCATGCGCCCGCCCGGCTATTTTCCCATTTTTTTGTTGATTGAGCATAGTGTTCAACTTGCATGGGAATGTGAAATTCAGAAACTGTACTCTTACGGGCCAAGTGTTAAGATGCATGTAGAGACAACCACAACTGAAATATGAAGGAGAGTATTTCAGAAAGCAGGGAGTCGTAGGTGGGGAACAGGATGAATTCTGTTTTGAAAAATCTCAGCTCTGCACAATGTAGACAGGGCAGGATCTAAGCAACCCACAAAGGCTAAACCCTGAATAGGGATGACGCCTGACTAACAGAGCAGATAGAGTTTTGGGTCTCAGTTCCACCATGTCCGCTGTTTACCACCAAAACCCAAGTCCATATTCTTGAGAAAACATGACAGAGCTTGGAATTTCTACAACACAATATTTATTCACTATGTCCAGTATATAACCCCAAATTACTAGACACAGGAGGAAATAAAAATCCTAACATATGTATAATAATTTCTAGAAGGGAAAAGAGGGTGAAAGGAGGGAGAAAATGGGATAGTTGAAGAAATAATGGCCAACATGTTTTCAAATTAGGTGAAAGGCACAAGGTATTGGCAAATCCATAATGGGATAAGTAAAGAGAGAGCCTCCCTTAGGTACATCATCATTAAACTATTGAAAATCAAGATTTAAAAAAGACCTTTAAAGAGACAACAAGCAGGTAGCAAGAAAGGTAACAATGGTGCCTGTAGTTACTGACTATGTGAAGGCAGCACATTACACGAACCCCAAAGAAGGATAAATTGAGCTTTATATGGCTTTTGAGTCTGGAAAAGGTATAAAGAATCTTATACCTAGGAAAAATAACTTCAGTCACATGCAAATTAAAGTGAGGTGCCCAGATACACAGATTACAATGGCCCACATGCAGGAAAGGCACAGAACCATGGGAAAAAGGCTCGTTGCTGCTGGTGGGATAACAAAATTGTGACTGACTTATGAAAGCAGTTTGGCCATTTCTTAGAAAACAAAATACCTGTCCTAGCAGTTGAACTTTTTTGGCACTTGTCTAAAGGTGGTAAAATTTTTGTTAAAAGATGCACATGGGTGTTTATGTTATACATGCTTGTCAAAACCCAAGGACACCAAGATGGCCTTCAATAGAAGCAGGCAAACGATTAGTATTGCCATGTGAGGGGGAAGGGCTAAATAGGGTCATTTTAGAGCTGTGAAAGTGCTCTGTCTAATACAATAGGGAGTCACAGCCCCTTACAGATTTGTTCAGACCCACAGAATGTTCCCCACCAAGTGTGAACCCTAATGTAATGATGTGTCCATGTAGGTTTAAAAAGTGTGCTTAATTGCCAACTTTAGAATACTGATAAACAGGGAGTCTGTGCATACATAATGCATGTGGAAAGAGAACATTTTGTACCCACTGTTCAGTTTTGCTGCAAATCTAAGGTCTGCCTTAAAAAAAAGGATGTTCTAAAAGGACACCGGTCTAATTCGAGCATTCAGGAGGTTGGTGTGGGGGGGGGGTCAGGAGTTCAAGGTCAGCCTCTGATACAGAGTGGGTTGGAGGCCAGGCTGGGCTCTATGAGATAAAAATTAAAAATTAAAAACTAACAAACGAACAAATGGGGGCTGGAGTTAAGAATGCTTGCTGTGCAATCATGAGGACTGGAATTCAGATCCCAGATCCCATCTAAGAAGCTGAGTGCCCTGTAGACATCTGTAACTCTAGCTCTAAGGGATACTGTACCCATTTCTGGCCTCCAGAAGTATACAGGCAAGCACCCCCACCCCCACCCACACACAAGCAGACACTCATGCACACACACAAATTAAAATAACTAAAAACTAAAAACCACAACAACTGTTTTTTAAAAAAAAGTAAATTAAGAGAATTTAATGTCAGCAGCTCAATATTTTTAAAAATGACACCTTTTGTATAATATGTTAGATAATATATTTCCTGTTTTGTGTCATGGTTTATGTCTCCCAAAGCCAACCCAGAAATAAAGTTTCAAGTGAAGTGATTTATTAGACTGGTGTTGTGAGCTGAATTTTGTCCCTAATTTATATTAATTTTGTCTCACCAAGTGTCTATGTTGAACTTCTAATGCCGTCCCAAAATGTAATCAGATTGGAGCTGAAGTGCTTTTGCTGGTTCAAGTGAGAGCTGGTCTTAATCCAACATGATTGGTGCCATTATAAAAGGAAAAAAAAAATATTATTTGTTTATTTTCTTTAAAGATAACACAGTTTTACATTTTATTTATTCATGTGTATGTGGGCGTGTGTGCACAGTTACATGTGCCCTGGTGGAGATCAAAGGACAACTTGTAGAGTCTTTTCTCAGTTTCCATCATGTGGATCCTTTGGCTGGAACTCAGGCCTAACAGTGCTTGCCTGGTGGCCAGACATGTGCGTACTGAGAAGAGAGCATCTTCAAGTCAGTGGGGAGGCTTCTGAAGCAGCCAACCAATATCTTCGACTCCCAGCCCTTACAGCTGTGAGAAAATAGGTGTCTCCTGTGTGTAGCACACAGACAGAGGTGTGCGTTTGGGCCGTCAGAGTCAAGGACTGCAAAAGTAAGGAAAGACAGCTAACAAGAGTGCCATCGCCCTCCATGGGAAACAGCCCATGTGGACAACTTCGCGAGACTGCGGGGATTAAGACAACAGTTTTAGAGTGGGGTAGACAGGGATTCATTCTGACCACTGTCTGTAAAATAGATAGTTTCCCATGACCCTAGGCAAAGAATGTAGTCCTTGTGACGTCACTAACCGGTGCTGGATGCACTGACAAGTGTTCAATGTGTACAACTCTTTACACTTTACTCCATTTCTAGAGTTAGTGTTAATAGTGACAATTTGTTTAAAGGTATCTCCGGAGCTGGAGAAATGGTTAAGAGCATGCACTTCTTTCATTAAGAACCTGTGTTCAATTTCCAGCATCCATACTGGGCAGCTCACAACTGCCTGTGACTCTAGTTCAGGGGATCTTATGCCTTTGGGCCTCTGAAGGCACCTGTTCCCTCATGCATATCCCTACACATACACACACACACACACACACACACACACACACACACAATTCAAATTTGTAAAATCTTTAAAAAGGTATCTCTAGTAATTGAAATGATTAAGTTTTGAGTTATACACTATTAGCCTGGTGTATAGTGTTAATGCACAGGATTAATAAATATTTAATACACAAAATAGTTAAATATTTAATACATAGTCAGTAATCACTGGTCTGTATACATACATGACTTTCTTGCTTATGGGATTGGGTTGTAGAGAAGCCACATTCGGTTTTACTGTTTCTCAGTTTTTGCAATGACAAACCACAAATCAGAACACATCCATCTTTCACTAGGTGTTTTCTCTGTGTGAGTCACAAGGTTAGGCGCGGGACTTTTAGTGAGTCAGAGTCTTGGTCTGTGGTGGGGAGGACCTCGTCCTCTGTCTGCTGCCTCTAAGCGCTGCTTCCTGAATTACGGCTTCACTTCCAGGGTAGGCTGACAGGTTTCCGTTGCTTAGGTGCTGTGCCGGCTGCTCTGCTTTCCTGGGAGCTGCCTTTGATAGGCCTCCTGGGAAACAGGAACCTATTTGGCCATGGTGATATCGGGTACTTAAGTAAATTGCCTTTAATTATGGAAAACATAAAGGCTTGAAACAGAGTAAGTGATCAAAATGAATTGTCCTTTTACTAGCGGTAGTTAAGAGGAATGTACATTGAATTACACACACTGATATGAAAGTACTCTTTGATGATACGTTTGGTCTGAAAGAGCCAATGTTTTATCTGTTGAAGAATGCCCTTCCAAAACAAGTAATGAATACCTTCAACTTTAGGTTTAAGATTCTAAAACACATGTACTCACATTACCACTGAAATAGTCACAAAGAAATCTACATAGCAGGAATTTTTATCTACTGACATCAATTTTCAAACCTCACCGATTTATATGTTAATTGTCCTGCCTAAAATGACAGTGTAAGGCATTTTATAACAAAAGCATCTGTCTTTTCTCCTTTTTATGCATTTAGCTATTTCCTTTGGGTTTAATAGTTTTAATTTTTCATTAGTTTTCTAAAAAAGGTATTTATTTTAAAAAGAAACTAAGTTGCATGATGTCTAAATTTTAAAAGAATGTTTTTGAGGGTTTTTTTCCCCCTAAAAATCAGAAGGAGGCAAAGGAATAAAAAGGAAGCCTTTGCTTAATCTGCTAATCAGTCTAAGTAAGTGATGTAATCAGCAAGAAGATACTGAGTAGATAGCAGTCATAGTGACATCAAAGCGGAAGTGGGTCCTGTGACTGAGGACTCTCCCTATCAGAAAAAACAGTGTGTGGGGATTCCTGGCCACAGGCGTGCAGCCCAGAGCACGGCTTTCACCTATTTTTGCAAGCTTCCCTCGGCTTTCCAGCCTCCAACATGGACCAAGAAGGATTCATTAACAGCAACTTTCAGAGCTAGCAAGTCCGCAGCAACCTTTTTAAAAAATTTTTATTTTATTTTTATTAATTACAGTTTATTCACTTTGTGTCCCAGCTGTAGCCCCTCCCCCATCCCCTCTCAATCCCACCCTCTCTTCCTCTTCTTCTCCTATGCCCCTTCCCCAGTCCACTGATAGGGGAGGTCCTCCTCCCCTTCCATCTGACCCTAGTCTATCAGGTCTCATCAAGACTGGCTTCATTGTCCTCCTCTGTGGCCTGGTAAGGCTGCTCCCCCCTCAGGTGGAGGTGATCAAAGCCCATGAGTTCATGTCAGAGATGGTCCCTGTTCCTATTACTAGGGAACCCTCTTGGATACTGAGCTGCCATGGACTACATCTGTGAAGTGGTTCTAGGTTATCTCCATGCATTGTCCCTGTTTGGAGTATCAGTCTCACAAAAGACCCCTGTGCCCAGATATTTTGGTTCTGTTGCTCTTGTGGAGCTAGCTCCTGTCCCCTCCAGGTCTTTCTATCTTCCCCTTCTATCATAAGATTCCCTGCACTCAGCTCAAAGTTTGGGTATGAGTCTCAGCATATGTTTTAATACCCTGCTGGGTAGAGTCTTTCAGAGTCCCTCTGTGATAGGCTCCTGTCCTGTTCCCTGTTTTTTTCTCTCTTCTGATGTCAGTCCCTTTTGCCTTTCTGAATGAAGATTGAGCATCTTACCCAGGATCTTCCTTGATTGGTTTCCTTAGGTGTAGAGATTTCAGTATGTTTATCCTATATTATATGTCTAATATCCACTTATAAGGGAGTATATACCATATGTGTCTTTCTGCACTCTTTCCATACCTCTTTAACATAGTACTTGAAGTCCTTGCTAGAACAGCAAGACAATTAAAGGAGATCAAGGGGATTCAGCTCTGAAAAGAAGTCAAAGTATCACTATTTGCAGATGATATGATAGTATACATGAGTGACCCCAAAAATTCTACCAGGAAACTCCTACAGCTCATAAATACCTTCAGCAAAGTGACTGGATACAAAATCAACTCAAAAAAATCAGTAACCCTCCTGTTTACTAAAGACAAAAGGGCTGAGAAAGAAATTAGGGAAACGACACCCTTCACAATAGCCACAAAGGACATAAAGTACCTTGATGTAACCCTAACCAAGCAAGTCAAAGACTTGTTTTTTGTATGAAAAAAACTTTCAGTCTCTGAAGAATGAAATAGAAGAAGATATCAGAAGATGGAAAGACCTCTCAAGCTCATGGCTTGGCAGGATTAACATAGTAAAAATGGCCATCTTACCAAAAGCAATCTACAGATTCAATGCAATTTCCATCATTGCTTTCTTCACTCCTTTTTAAAATCCTCTCTCAGGTGTACAGCTTGCAAAGATTCTTTCCCATTTGAGGGTTTTTTCATCCCTTGCTTGGTTGGTTCCTTAACTGTACAGAACCTCTTTAAGTTTTATGAGGATCTCAAATCAGCACAGCCACTCTGGAAATCACTATGAGGAATTTTCAAAAGTCTAAAAATAAATCTACCATATGACCAAGCTATGCACAGAAAACTCAACATCTTATTCCACAGATGATGTTCAGCAATGTCAATAACCAGGAAATGGAAATTATCTAAACATCCTTCAACAAATGGATAATGAAAATATAGTACATATATACTATGGAATACAATTTAGTGGTAAAGAAAAACAAGATTTGTAAGTAAATGGATGGATCTAGGAAAGATTGCATTGAGTGAGGTAACCTACTGAAAAAAAAAAAGGCAAACTTGCATGTTCTCTCTCAGCTACTGGTCCTAGGTCCACTTCTTCAGATGTGGTTATGCAAGGTGAAGCAACCACAGAAACCAGGAAGGTGTAAAAGGACCATAGATGGGACATGAGCTTGAGAGCAGAGAGCAAGATCCAGGTAACAAGAAGTGGGGGATGGAAAAATGGGAACTAGGGCTCCAATGAGGGGGAGGAAAGTCAACACAGAAGAAGGGGGTGGGGTAAGGGACACATAACACCAAGGTTGTTGGATAAAGCCTCAAGGATAGTACTATTTTATACTTACCTAAAATTGTAATTCTATCTATCTATCTATCTATCTATCTATCTATCTATCTATCTATCTGTCTATGTATCTTGTTAGGTATTGAGATTGGGGGCAAGTGGGAAGGTAGTTGGGAAAAAAGAAATGGAGAAGTGAAAGTGATGTAATTCTATTTCAATTCAAAGCATATTAAAAATTTTTAAACAAAAAAAAAATTCTTAGCAAAAAGCTGTGACTACAAAGGCTTATGGAGAGTTTCACAATGTTACAAATCCAGAGAATCAAATTATTTTGGGCAATCAAAAGGCAAAATATGCTGACAGATAACATCCAAGGCCTATGGCAGAGAGTTCCCTGTTTGCTCTAGCCCACCTGCTTGACGCTGTCAACAGTGAACTGTAAAAGTGCCTCTTATTTTGTTGTTGTTACTATGAAGCTGCTGCCATACTGGAACGTAGAATTTTGGGTAACCTGGATCTGAGTTCCTAGGCCACGAGAACACCTTACCCTCTTTGAGGTGAGAACTGTGTTCTTTGCGTTGACAGTTACAGTGCCCAGCATGTCGCTCCAAGAACGATTCACCTTTTACTAGAGTTGTCACCTGATGGACACCAGATATTAGGAGAATGGGCCCCTGTGTCGCGATAGGCGTTTTATGGCTTCATCCAGTCTGGAGCACAGACTTCTCTGGTTTTAGTCATAGGTCCATTATGTTCATTTAGAACTTATTGTTCAAAATCCTGTTTGCTGGATATTTTGTCTTCTGTTTTACTCCTTTTGGTTTGCGTTCAAATAATTTGTTTTAAGATATCTGTTTTGTTTGCTTTCGATTTTTTTCTTTAATCCTTTGACAGTGTTTTGTCTTCTGACTATTTGGTTTGTTAATTTGCTGGCAGTTTTTCTTTGGACACTCCTCCCATATATACTCTGGAAAGGGGGGAATGTTTGGGGAAAAGCAGATTTAGGGTTCCAGCCAGGTTCATGTTTGATAAGTGTGTTAATTCAACTTGCAAGTGTTCAGAAAGAAGGGGAGACAGTGTAAGTGAAGAACTCAATTTATGTTTCTCTCAATGGTAACAGTTATCTCTAAGTTGGTTTATTTTGCAATGTTTAACTGACAGTGCAAGGCAATAAAGATTTTTTTAAATCTCTGACATAAATTGGAAGCTTGTTTTAATTGGGAATTTATAATTATCTAAAAGAAAAAAGTAATAAATTTGATAAGTTATAAAAATTTATAGGGTAGAATATACTGAAGACCAATTAAGAAATGCAGCCTCATGGATGTGAACTTGATTCTTGAACCTTTCATTCATAGGCAGCTATTGTTTGGCTAGCCAGGCCAAAGCCTGTAAACATATATATCTATATCTATATCTATATCTATATCTATATATATATATATGAAACATATATATATGAAACATATATATATGAAACATATATATGAAACATATATATATATAAACATTCATATACATATGTCCATTCTATAAGTTCTATTTATCTAGAGAACCCTGACTAATACAGGGCCGATTCTGAAAATGTTCTAAGCCATTCTCTTGCTTCCAAAACAGTAGGACCAGCAGGAGAGCTATGTACCCCAAAGCAGCATCTTCCTTCTTCAATGCCATACTTCTTCCAACAAGGCAACACGCCGCTCTTTGGTAAGTAAACATTCAAATATATGAGGTCATGGGGACAATTCTTATTCAAGCCACCACAATATTAATTAAAAAGTGTTTAAAATGTTTAATTGGTATTGCTCTGTGTGGGATAATACTCCCCCCAAGAAACCATAGGTTGACAAATAAAAAGCCTAGTGCCAGGTGTGGGATAACATCCGGTAAGTTACTGTTCAGAGCTGTCTTGAAGACCTCCAAAACAATACAAGTGGGTCTAGCCCCCTGTTGGCAGTTCCGCCCTGGGCCAGTGGTCCTGTCTAGTGTAAGAAAGCAGGCAGGGCACGTGAGCCACAGAGAGCAAACCAGTAAGCAATTCCCCATAGCGTCTGCTTCAGTTTCTGCTTTCAAGTTCCTATCTTCAGTTCCTGCCCTAACTTCCTTCAGTGACTGAGATATGTAAGTATAAGATGAAATAAGAGTAAAAACTTAACTAAGATGCAGGGCAAGCACTTTAGCCAGGTGAGGCATCTCACTGGTCTGACCTCCAAGTCCTAAACCTCCCGTTTCTACTTTGCAAGTGCTAGGATTACAGGAATGTGCCACCACTCCCAGCTCACCTTTATTGTGGTGGTGTCAACCATGGTCAGTAGGTTTTGTTTTATTTTGTTTTTATGGCCTGAAGTAGGGTAGAATATCATGCAATGGAAGAAGTGAGTGACAGAGCAAAGTTGTTCTCATAACTGCTGGGGAAATGGAATTAGAGCACAGTTACCTATCATAGTGGAGTCCAGGGAGCAACAAGACGAAGGAAATGGGTTTGATGTCTACATATCTCCTTCAAGGGACTACTCCAGGGTCCTAGATTCCTCCCATATGTCCCATCTTCTAAAGAGTCTATTAGTTCTCAATAACACTTACATGCTGAGGTCCAAACATTTTAAGCACATTGAAATAATTAGAAAAAAACCAAACTTTTCCCTATTCTCTGTTGTATATTTTACTCCTACAAGAACATTTCTTGATTCAGTGTTTAAAATAAGTGTGCTTTCTTTTCTCCCATGTCAGCCCAGGCTAGCCTAAAACTCATGACTTTTTGCCTCCTGCTCTTGAGATTTGGTATACAGGAGTGAGACATCACACTAGCTTTTTTTCCCTTACTATAAAAACACTACACTAAAAGTTATTCTGATAAACCAAGTGCTAGAATTTCACTACAATATAGAACTATCATATTTGAGAATGACCTAAAAATATCTATAAAATACACATAAAGCATTGGACATAAAACCTCTACGTTCTTATATAACATTTTATAGTGACTTTTATTTAAATGTATATCCCAAACCTTTTGTTTCTATAGTTATAAGGTAATGACAACTTGTAATGTATTGTATTTGTAGCATTTAATCTAGTTAAGGTTGTAACAATACCTTTTTTTTTTTGAGATCTTTAAAAAATAAATGTCTTAAGCTGGCCCCAAACTTCCAATTCTACTGCTCCAGCCTAATAATTTATTTTTTATTTTTTTTTCAAGACAAGTTTTCTCTGTGCAGCCTTGGCTGTTCTGGTCTCTTTTTGTAGATCAGGCTGGCTTTGAACTCACAGAGATCGGCCTGCCTCTACCTCTTCAAGTGCTGGAATTAAAGGAGTGTGCCAGCACGCTCAGCTTTCATTGATATCTTAGAATGTTCTTTTGTCACCTTTTTTAGTTGTTCTTGCCGTCATTGTACACCCTATTATCAGCAACTTATTTTGCCCAACTTTCTTAAGTTGTTCCTTGGTTGCACACTTAAGAGACAAAGCAGCCTGTGACACAGTCAAAAGTGTCATGTTCACCTTGAAGAGGCAGAGACCCTGGAGCAACTAAGAAAGCCACATCACACCTCTGTTCTTGCCACCTTTTATGAAAGACCCCCTTTGTTCCATCACAGATGGATATGCTCTTCAAGCTGAAAAATGTGTGAGTTGTGATGCCAGTTTCCAGACACCAAATGAACCTGGTATAGGCACACCACTGATACATCATTTAGCATCTTGAAGTCAGAGTAATGATCAAGTGAAAAGTGTATTTCCACGTGGTGGTTTAAATGTTTACGTGAATTAAATGACTTTTCCTTCCATGATCAACTCCATATCAACTTCTAGATCAGTAGATAGATCACAAATTGGTGACTAGGTTCCACACTTGATTTTCACCGAAAAGCCAAGAAGCAATGTCATGCTTAGTTTTTTAAAAAATTATTTGTATTTTATGGGTAGGAGTGCTTTGCTTACATGTATGTGTACCACGTGTTTATAGTGGCCACAGAGGCCAGAAGAGGGCATCAGATACCCCAGAACTGATGTTACAAATGGTTGTGAGTTGCCTTGTGGGTGCTGGAAATTGAACACAGTTTCTATGGAAAAGCAGCGTTCAGAACTGCTGAGTCATCTCCTCAGCCCCGTAATTAGCTTTTGATATGAAAATGATCTGATGTTTCATAGCATAATTTATAATTACAAGTTAGCAAGTCCTTGTTGTTTTTAGGTTTTGATTATGGGAGAAAATAATTTTCAGTATCTCTAAATTAAAAAACAAAAAATGTATTTTTTTCTTGTACCAGCACCAGTATAGTTTTGCTTTAAAGGAAAGAGCTGTCAGTACTGCTGTCAAACCAGACTTACTATACTATAAAATTTTAATTAAATTGCTTAAAAATTTATACACAATCATGTGCTTTTAAAAATAAGTATTGGAGTCCAGAAAGAAGCCTCAGCTGTTAAGGTCACAGGCCACTAAGCGTGATCCCCGAGACCCATAGGCTGAGATAAGAAAACTGGCTCCCGCAAGTTGTCCTCTGACCTTCACATTCAGGTCATGACAAACCCCCTCCCAATAAATGTGAGAGAAGAGCCACTGCTGAGAACACTGTGATTAAAAAACAAATATCAGAGAACATACTTCCTTAATGACAATTCCTAGACAAACGGCTTAACTACTGGAAGGATGTGTATTTTATAGGAGGAACATCTTATCCTATTGTGGTTTTCTTCAGACATGCTAGAGTGGGTTACGAAGCTGTCCGCCACTACCTTTAAGTTATAAAAAAGTTGTTTGTGTGAGCGAGAGAGAAGCTGGACCCAGAGCTAGAGAGCAAGAGATGGCTTACAAGTGTTTGAAAAGGTTAGTCTTACCAGGCAATTAGATTCTTCACGCACATAAAACTGTATCTTCACACAGTCTCTGAAGGCTCTACGCTTTGGGTTCTAGATGTTTTCCTTTAGGTCTCAGTTTGGAAGAATAAAGGGTACATTTTTGGACAGAGGCTTGACATGGGCCTGGCTGTGTGATAATTTTGATACCATGCTAATTTTGATTTAGAAAAACTCTCATCTTAGAATTAGGCAGACATTCAGGTTTTTGTTTGTTAACATAGTCCTCCTACCCTCCCACCCCCCAACACCTAATCTAACAAATGATTCAACCTGTTCAGCAGAACTCCCGGGATAATCACTAGCTCCTTGTGAGAGAGGGCGCAGGGGGAAAAAAAAAAAAAGAGTCACAGTAGGGTGAACCAGCTCCACCCAGTGGCCGTGAACTAAAATCAGCTTCTTGGAAACAGACTCCAAAGTGCCTCTCTTTGATGGTGTAGTGTATACAAACACAGGAAAGACAGGACAAGAAAACGGAGTATTCCAAAGGTCGAATACTTTGGCTATTTTTGGAAAAATCGGTAGCACTATGAGTATGCAAACAGCCCCTTTCAGAAACAATTCTGTTTTTCATGTGCACGTTTGTGGTCTGTGTTTCTCTGTATGCACCACCTCTGTGTATGTGCCTACAGATGCCCGAAGAGGGTATTGGATCTCTTAGAGCTGGAGTTACAGGTGGTGGTGAGCCAGCTCATGTGGGTTCTGGAAACTGAACTGAAATGCTTTTAACCATGGAGCCATGCCTTCAGCCCCATAGCAAAATGGATTACACCAACCGGATTTAGAGAATTTAGCTTCCGTATATGCTAAACACAATTTGCCATACCACTTTGGAGGTGATTTTCTTCTTCAAGTGGGGAATGGTATTTTTCTTTTCTAAGCGTGTAGCACGTTTCTGAGAACGCTTCATTCCTTTTAACTTCTGGTTACCGTTCCCATTGCCAGAACAATATTTTACTGTAACAATATTTGCTGGGATGATTAGTGCAATCGGCGGTACTGCATCTGGAATCAAGTAAGAGCTGTGCTTCCGTGGAAGTCTACGAGGGCATTCCCAAGGGTTAATTGAGGGGAGAAGACTCCCCAAGAATTGGTGGCACCCCAGATATAAAGAAGTCCCAAGAACAGCAGCATCGCCTGCCTTCACTTCTTGTCCGTGAAGGTGTCTGTTCTGTTGCTGCCGTCGCCATTATCATTCTGGATTAGCATTAGAAACCAGTTTCCGATGCGAACGAAAGACCAGCAGCTGAGTCTTCCAGCCTTCAGGGCCATGCCTGGACTGCTGAGGCACCCCAATTGGAGGACGAGCAGCTATCAGGTTCTCAGCCTCTCCAACGCGTGGAAAGTCACTGCTGGCCTGCAAAGCCCCTATTGTGTAATCTGATGCAGCCAAGCCTTTAATAACCTGCCTTGATCCTTTCAGGGTGGTTTCTCCTGGGAATCCTAGTACACTTGCTCACAGGGGAAGACTTGTGAAATGCAGACAGAAGAAAACAGGGGGGAAATAGAGCTCCTAGCTCCAGGATTAAACCCTACCACGGCTACCATGTTATTTAGCGAGCATCTACCTAACCAAGTCTGAGGCCAGACTTACCTGATTTTACAGTTCACCTGTGCCATTGCAGCTTTGAATTTGGGTTAAGTTACTCAGTCTGCTCCCTGCCTCAGTTTCCTCATCTCTAGCATGGGGCTAATGGATATCTGACAGTCCTTTTTTTTTTTTTTTTTTAAATAAGGATTAAACAAATTAATATATGTAAAGCTTTTAGATTAGGGCCTGTGCATACTAAACACTGTATTCATGATGACTTCTACGCCAACTCCTGTTACTAAAACTGTGTTCTATGAATCCGGCTGAAAACTAAGCATTTATTAAACTGTTCCCATTTAGTTCTGTGTAGTTTCTTTCTGTACTTTCTTAATACCTGAAACTAGCAAATACACTTTTGTTTTAAATTAGCATTACAGTGTAATAATATTTATTCATTAGTACAGCTTTCCGATGGTGTAGTGACTTGAACCCAGGGCCTTACATATGCTAAGCAAATGCTCAACTACTGTTACAGTCTCAGCTCAGTATAATTTTTCAGGGTTGGTAATGCTGTTGTCTTGAAGTTACTATTTATCCTGCTATAAATAGATGATGACCCAATTTGCATGTGTGGACTTTTATCATCAACATGTGTTGTTCTGTGTCCCCTGCTGTTGCTGCTGGGCTGAGCACCATGTAGGAAGCATGAAGCATGTTTCTCCATCAGGATGGTCCAGGTGCTGTTGGCTTCTGGGCAGGGAGGAAGCCCCACAATCATAGGTTCGATTTCCCCCAGGAACAGTTAGAGCTCTTAGGGCAAGGCCCATGCACTAGCTGAAGCTCCCAGTCTCACTCGGTGAGGTGGACATGAGTTTTCCACTGGGTGTTAGTTAGCTCTTTTAAAATGAGATTATTGGTACTAGAAGCAGTGGAAACTCCGGCATTCCAAAAGCCTGTGATGATACTGTGTTGTGCCCAGGTTGCCAAGACCCCAAAGACCACCAGGTGACCAACCACGTATGCAAGAACCAAGAGCCTTTACTTCCTGCTTAAGCTCAGACTCTCTACCATCCAGCGCAGTGGATTAGGGAGGGAGTTCACAGTAGCTGCAAAGCTGGATTTTTACTATGGTTTGAGGACAGTTACATGATTGGTTCTCATTTAGCAGAAGCAAGCTTGTCATAAACTGATTGGTTGGGGCTGATCTAGGGGATTGGGGGGGGGGGGAAGAGCTCCATGGAGTGTCCAAGCAACAAGGCTTGTCCAGGTAACAAAGAGTGCTAACAAAAAGTACCCAGGTAACAGTATCATTTTTACTAGCTAAGCAAAAGTTTCTAACTAACCTTTAATTTGATGGGTCAAGTGCTTGGGGACTTTTCAAGGTGGTTACTAGATTATTGTTTCTGATTTTCAAGGAGGTTATTGAATCTCATTTCATAAATTAAATAGTTTCATATTCTGAGAAATAGAAACAGGGTCTAAGCAACTGTGGGAACATTATCAGGAAACAGAAACTCAGGCCTATAGTGCTGCCTGTCATGGCAGCACAGCTGCTTGGGCCCTTCACTGTAGTGATATAACACTCCAGTTAAGCTGCTGTATTAGGGGCAGAGGTGTGGGAGAAAGCCTGAAACAGACCAGAAGGCAGGTCCAGTGAAACACAGTTCTGGTGGGACGCAGGTCAACAGCTGCTGAGGCAGTTCTGCTCGTTGGTGAACAGCAGGAGCGCACAGCGGCCAGCAGCAGGTGACTGACTGACCGACCAGCAGTCAAGCTCCTGGTAGTCCAGAAACTCACAGTGGCTAGGCTGGTGGCTGCCTCATTGGCAGCCAAGCTCAGGGCATTCAGTGGCAATTCTTCAGAGAGCCCTTTCTTCTCCAGAATAAATGATGAGTCTCAGCTGGTCATGGTGGAGTGGAGTCAGAGAGAGAACATTTATTTCCTGAATCAGGGACTTAAAAACCTTGTGCAGTGGAAGGGGTTCCAAGGGTGTTTGATCTGCTGGGACTAGGAGTACCAGGGATACTTGATTTACATGTAACAAAACAGTCCTATTGTAAGAACAAGCAGTGATCTTAACAGCTGAGCCATTTCTCCAGACCCAGAAACATCTTTTTAAAGGGGAAAAAAATCTCCTCCAAACAGGTATTCTGGATTCCCATATCCCAAGTTGTATTTTCAGTTAGGCTAGAAGACTCACTTATACTTTCTTCTCTCATCCAATGTTATCTGTGTATCTCTGTACAGTGTAGGATGCTAAGTGCTGGGCACTTAACCCTGCATAAGGCTTTCCTCAAGTACTCTGAAGCTAACAGACACTCTACATGATGCAGAGGGAACACTGGGGGAAAAACTGAAATTTAAGTTGATGTAGGTATTTCCAGGGTACAATGGATATGTGCAGTAGTTGAAATAAGTAAAGCAGAGGTTGAGAATAGCTCTGTATGTAGTGTTGTAACATAGTACCTTAGTATTGTCTGGGAATACACATAAAATGCAGTGTGGGGAGAAAGAGCCAAGATGGGAAATGTGGCTGATAATGCTGCCTGGACCCATAACTGAAACTCAAGTTTATAATTTACAAGCGGAAAAAAAGGGAACTAGACAAGGTTATGTCTAATAAACCGTCTCAGGCAGGCAAAGACAAATGAATCACGACAGGAATAGGGCCAGAGAGGAAGTTGTGACTGAGAGGCTGGTACAAAGGTTAATCAGTATCTGATGAAGACAGGTATAACAGTACATGCCTGAATCCTGGCATATGGAGGTTAGAGACAGAATTATCATCAATTCAAGGCCAGCTTAGGCCACAGAGACCATCTAGGAACAGGGAGACCCTACTTCAAAGAAAACAAAGAGCAAGAACACAAAAAACCCAACTAAATTAACAAAAATAAGAAAAACCCGATTATTTGAATGAAAGGCCAAGTTCAAAATGTTTCAAAGATGTAAATATACACCATTGGATTTCTAGCTTTGGATGAGCCCAGATGACATTAAGAGAGCCAAACCCCAAAGTGAGTCAGGAAAGAGGAGAAAGGAATAGGTTGTCTTTCTGGATATGCATGTTAAGCCACTGAAATAGGGATGAGAAATTGGCAGTTGTAAATTTAGGTCTGGAGCTTAGGATAAAGGTGGAAGCTGAAATGTTAGCTTTGTGATAGTCCAGTGCAAACTATGGGAGGTGAGACCATCCAGTTAAGAGTCAACAAAACAAAAACAACAATAAAACAAAAAGGGGCCCAAGAATTAAACCCCCAGTGATTTAAGAAGCAGGCATAAAGGGAGCATTAACAGAATAATAAAAACAGTAGTAACTAGGGCAAGAATAAAGAGAAGCAGAGGGTCTTATGGGAAGGGGAGGCTAACTATGTCTGGGGACAGAAACAGCCAAGTGGCTGGAGTGATAACTTATCAGTGATTGGGCAGCTGTGACCTCACCTAACAGTGATCTTAGGAAGAAGCAGTATGAAGCTGGTATGAGTGGGCAGCAAGCAGGTGAGGCAGGAGCATTCAGCTCCATAGGTCTGTCAGTCATGAAAGGCGTCTGTGGGGGTGTAGCATCTTCACAATGGAGATTTGAGCTTTCTGTACAGCAAGAAGTGTTGCTGGTAGTTTATGAGCAGCTTGTTTATTTCATCTACTGGTCAAAACTTGGGAATAATCTAAAAAAGTAAGTTAAAGGTTCCATCCATCCAACCTACATCTACACCTATGTAACTATTTCTGCCCAGATCTTAAGACTAGAACACAAAACTTTGACGAGGGTGAGAATCACAACTTGGCCTTTATCTGGGCTTACTAGGACAACGGTTAGCAAGCAGTGCAGCAGATACTCATGTGCCACATAGTTCTATTTTGGCCCAAAACTGGGTTCAGATCTGATATGCTCCCATAAGGCCTTATCTCATAGTGACATCATAAGCAGCTTATACATGTTAATATTTGCACAACAGAACCACTCAAAGTCACATTTCTCAGGCTCCATCCCCAACAAATGACATGACTGTAAATAAATATGCCTGTAGATTAATTCAGCTGCCTACTTCCTCTGCAAATCACAACTCAGTGGCCTTAGTAGTTCAGTGACGTTAGTGACAGGCAAGCATGGTATTGTGCTTCCTCACCCATTTACTTAAAAAGATCTAGATGTGTCAGCACCAGAGGTACCTTACTTCAGATGCAATCTCTTGGCTATGAAACTGTCAGAGCTGCAGGGTACTCTTGCCTTTTCATTTATGTTCACCTGGGGCCTCTTGAGAGCTGGCTGGCTCCAAGCACAGAAAGCAAGGTAAAAGGCACAAGTCAAGCAGATTTTCCTTTGCTGTTTTTGGATGGTCATACCATTGCAGTCCAGGAACTTCTCTAGAACTTTTATAAAATGTAAGATGTTTCCCCCCTAACCCAACAGCCTCTTGTGTGTGGTATATATGTGCGCATGTGGTATGAGAGTATACATCTTCATGTGCACACACAGAGGTCAGAGGGCATCAGATGTTCTCCTAGCAATTTCTGTTTTACTCCTTTGACACAGGACGTCTCCCAGCAAGCCAGCAAGTACCTATAATCCTCCAGTCTCTGACCCCATCCTGGGGTTAATGTATGCTTGGGACCATACTGTTGTGGAATTAATGTTTATTCATATAATTAAGGCATATGCTAAAGGAATTATTCTATTAATATTAATAAGGTAGCAGTCATTCCTTAACCTGTTATTTTATAAATAAAAGACACAGAAACTTGTTATTTATTATAAGCCTTAAGACTTGCAAACTGGACAGACATCAACCCTCTAAGCTATCTTGTTTGTTTTCCATCCAGAATTCCCAGGAATACTTGCACATGTTCCACTTGGGCTGCTTCTGTTCCATCAGGCCAGTCCTCAGAGCTAGCTGCTCTTGGGCACATGCTCACCTAGAGCAACCTGCTCCTTTCTTCCTTTTCTCTCCTCTTGGCCCTTCTGTGACCCCAAGCACTAGAACCTAAACTGCCTACTTCTCCTCTGCTCAGCCAGGCTGTCAGCAACTTCATTAGCTAATCAGGAATAATGGGGGAGCGAGGATCCACACAAAGTTATTTTGGACACATGAGCATTTGCTCGTAGAACAGTAATGGTCTTGGGGACAAGCAATTAACAATAGCAACTCCAGATCAACCCCAGCACCATATCTAACTTCCAAGTAGATACTAGGACCTGTACTTATGGGGGTGCAGCAAATGCTTTTAACCACTGAACCACCTCTCCAGCTTCCTCAGCTAACAGCTGGCTTCATTTTCTGTTATCTTTAGTATACAGTTGCTATCTAATTAATGATGGCAAGGGATCTTATATTTAGGAACTCCTATAAGGCTATGTCAGAAACAATCTCAAGATTTACTGCACTCAAATCTTTACTTAGAGTGGCCACCACTGTAGGAGATGGTTATTTCTATGTAAAACACAGTGGAGAGCAACATTAACACTTTAAAGACTTTAATATTTTGCGGATATGAGGTTTCAATATAAAAATCATTTATGAGGTCCAAGATTCAATCCCCAGTACCACAAAACAAGGCTTCAAAATAGAAACCCTGCCATCAAGTGTCACTTTGATACTTTAAGCATGTTTAATACATTGGAAACTCTACAACACTATTTCAGATTTTGCTGCCCCAATTTCTTAATGTTCTGTGCATTTTAAGAAGGGATTTAAGAAACCAGCAAAGCATTTTTGCAGTCCTTTACAAGGTCCTCCTGCCAGTCTCACAGGAATGCATCATCTTTCAGCACAGCTAAGTAATGATCAGATAGCAAGTAAAGCTGCCAATAAGGAAAAATTATTTGGTGCCTCTCAAGTCAGGCATTTCATATTAACTTCAAGTGAGGAAAAGCAACAACAACAACAACAACAACAACAACAAAAAAAAAATCCTTTTTTTGATCCTAGGTCATGGAACAAAAATCTGAACATCATTCTGTCTATGCTAGATTATATATTTTATGTCAAAGCAATAATAGTTTTAGCGGGTTTTTAAAAATTCCAATGTAAATAACAAAGCTGCAGTTACAAAAATAGTTTGTTACATTTTGGGAAAATGTGGCCAACTCCTCACTACCTAAAAAACTAAGTAGTTCCTTTTCTTTATAGTTTATAGCACAAAATGTCTTTTTCCCCCTATTTTTCATGGAATTGAACATCTTTACCGATACATAAACAAGGTGAGTTTCAGTGCTTTGCTCCTTGTTAGTCATTCAATGATATATTTTGTCAGTTTCTACAGCGTCTTGATTTAATGTATAACTATCTATACATCTACTTCTACCTATTTATGCTAGCCTCTAGGTTATTTCGGGCAACTTTGGTTTGCTTGCTGGTGAAGAGGTCCTAAACCAACTGATACTGACAGGAGCAGAAAGCAGCATTACCTTTTTTTTTCTTGTTTTAAAATGTTTGGGCTTTGCTAGTCTAAAAATGACTGATTTTTGATTAGAAATCTGAAAATGACCATGAGATTTCTGAGCAGATCTAAAACTTAAAAAACCTTGACAAAGACAAAAGCTTACATTCCATTTACTAGTGTTAATGCTGAAAACCCTTCATATTCCCACAAAGGGTAGCTACAGGCGAAGTGCTCAGTCAGTGGTTAGTTACCTCATCTAGATACACAGTGCTCTAAGGAATATTCTGAGTGTTACTTCCGCCCCAAAAGGGCAAATGCTTTATAGTTGTCTCAGGTGCTGTAATACATCTACTGATACTCCCAGCTGTTTCACTAGATTGGAGGTCTGTTCCAGAATCCAAGTGAGGCTTGGTTTCTCCAGATGTGCGTGCTCATGTGTTCTGCAACATTCCGGATGTGAGCAATCCATCCCGCTAGGACTCCTGTCAGAATTTGGGTCAAACTCGGCATTATTTTCACAGAGTCTTTCATCTTTTGCGTCATCGGTCTTTTTCTCAGCTGGAACTACCTGGCAAAGGTCCATATCATCAATGGAGTCCAATACATCTGCAATGTGCGGCTGGCAAGTGACTGATTTCAGACGCCTGAGCACACACTCTTCACACTGGCCAACCGCATCCAAAAGATTGTTTATCTTACTGATCAAAGTCGAACTATTACCATGAAGATGACACCAGGAAAGCAAAGCACTAAATGAAAATATAAACAAGAGTTAAATAGGAAAAAAATTAAATAGTCACAGGCATTTAGAATGCTAGGCCCTACATGCTTTCCTTTTAGATAACACCATGCAGAAATAGATTAGCAATAGTAACACATGACAAAATCAGAAAAGGAACTATGTAAATAAAACTAAAGTACAAATACAGTATATTTTAATATAAGCTAATCAAGAAGACTTAATCATATAACCTATTTATAAATCCTATCCCCTCTTTCACAGTGCTGTATCCACTTTTTATATTTTCCCTGACCATGTAACTTCTGTGCAGTAAGATATAATTTACAGAAAGACCAGAAAAACCAGTTTCTTCTTTTCATTTTAAAATAGAAAACCCAGACTTGCTAAACTATTAAAGACAAAACATTATCATTTGTACTTTAAAAAACCTCATCCTGGGCTACTTACTGATACAAAGTATTGTCAATGCAAACTCACATCAAAGTTTTTTTTTTTTTTTTCCCCTTGGTGGTACTCAATATTTAACTTAAGGCATCAGGCATCTGAGGCAAGCACCCCAATACTGAGCCACAGCACCAGCCCCCCGTTTCTCCATTAAGAATACTAAACAGCTTCTAAACCAGTCATTGTAAATCTTGGTCTCAAACGAGAATCACCAAGAGAGCTTTCATTTTCTTGAAATGTGTTAAGAATTCTACTCCTAATCTATTTAATTATTTTTGTTACTTTTTAGTAGCTCAGGCCCTCCCCCAATGTTCATACACTATAATTAAATAATGGTTCTCTTTTTACTGGTGGGGGCTGTGTGCATGCTGAGCACACACTCTACCCCCGAGCTACAAGCCTCTCTGAAAATACTATAGAAGTAAAATTGACTGATGCTGACTGACTGACTTAGCAGCAGGCTTTCTAAAGTAATTAAGGTCCCAACATAATTTAAAACAAACAAACAAAAAATTCTTTCCACTTAAAAAAAAAACAAACAAAAACATGATTCTTTGCGGCAGTTTGTTTCTCTGTAAAGTATAAACAGTATCCTTGTCAAAGAAGCCTGGCCCACTCTTAGTCTGCTCTCTTGCATTATTGCTGTGGCATCCTGACAGGTATTCAAAGTTCAGGATTCAAACAAACAAGACCTCTTTTTATTAGTAGTTACAGCTTTCTCAACAGACTTCCAGCTGACAGGCCTGCCATATATTATTCTGCTTCATGTGTGAGTAAAAAGAGCTTTATTTACAAGCTCAAAATCTCACCAGTAGTGATTAGGGCTAGTCCAAATGTCAACAAATGGACACCTCCCTACCACTTCTTTGGAAAAAAAAAAAAAGACAAGAATCAGGCACACATATTAAAGTGGCTGAAAAGAGAACAATTTTTAAAGAACTATTTTGAAAGCAGCATTTTATCCTTTGAAGACTCATGTATGTAACATCAGGAAAAACACTTCAGCGTTTTATTTTTATCTATTGCCTCCATTAAAAACGTCCATTAGAACTGTGGCTGAAATGATTTATCACTTGAACTTTTAAAATTACCTCAGTGTTCCCCTGAGTAGTCCGTAGTTTATAATGACTTCTGCACCCTGTTTATAACCTTGATTGAAGCCCTGCTGAAGAGTGACCGCCTTGCCAGCATCGACTCCATCTCTGTAACCTTCCTAAAAATAAGGAATTAGTTGTAATTGACACCAAGTAAATGTTTTCTAGAAAAGCACAGAACCAGTTTCAAAAACAGACTTAGCAGGTTTTTACTGTGGTAACTGAATACGATATGGCAGAGACATAGGTCCAAAGCAAAATGTTTCTCCTAAGACCTTATTATTGGTTTGTTTTTCCTTATCACATGTTTGTATTTTATTTTATTTCCAGACTACCCTGGAACTCATAATCATGCCTCATCCTCCTAAATGATGGCAGGCTATGCCTCAATGTCATATCCTTAACTCACTTTGGAAATCTAGGGTTACTGTGTAAACATTAAACATCAGCTGTTATTTAATTTTTAAAAACTGTGTTAGCAAGGTCTTCAAAGAAATGGAAAAATACATATATGGGCTCTTGGTAACTGACTAGGACAGGTAGTGAAGGAGGCTGGCAAGACTGGGGAAGAGGACAACTATTTTAGGAACAGCGGAGAGGAAGTCTGAGTTTAGAAATCTAATCTGAACTTCGGAGTAGAGATTTGTCCTCTTATTACTGGTCTAGCCCCCGATTCCTAAGGCATTTTTATAATGACAAGATGGCTGTTGGACTGGAACATTAAATCAGGGTAGATCACAGCTGTAGTTTTAAAAGGGTAATTTAATGGGTGGATGAAGTTCTTTTTATCTTTTACTTTTTAAATATTTAAGTAGCATATATTTACTTTTTGGTTTTGGGAGGGGGACCATAGATTTACTTGCATCCCATAGCTTGAGTGTGAAGGTCAGAGGGTAGCTTCCGGGAACCCATTCTATCCTTCCCCGATGTGGGTTCCAAGGATCGAACTCAGATCATTATACTCTGGAATCCACCTCTATGTGGAGACAGATCTAATCAATTAGTTCTCACCCAGAACTAAGCTGCTTCCACCCAGATATTATTAAGCAAGCTTCAATGTATGGTGAAGACAGATCCGGACTGAATAACTTTTAAAGTAAAATATGGAACAGCATTCCCTTCCCTTTACCGTCCTCTGATCCCTTCCCTTTACCGTCCTCTGACAACATTCTTCAGTTCACCTTTCCCAAGTCTTTTGTAAACACCACGCCAAACTCTGGACTCTCCATCCACAGAACAACGTCCGTGAACACGCATTCTCTGCCAGCCATTATAGCCTAGACGTTTCTCCCACCCCCTCTCAGATCTTGACCCCACCTCCCTCAAACTGCAGACTCTTGAGGGACTGAATAAAGTTCACTTTAGTCGGTCAGTCCCCCTGCTGCCGAACCCAGCCCCGGCTCTCTAAGAGCTCCCCCGTTTAAAAGGTTATCAATTAAACAACCAGGAAACCCTAAGAGTGGGCGGCCTGGGGGCGCGGTCAGAGGGCCGTACCGCTCGGTCTAGGCTTGCGCCCGCGTGCCCCGTGCCCCCGGGAGCCCCTGTGCCCCGCGTGGGAGCCCCACTCCCCGCGCGCCCCCATGCCCGCCCATTTACTTGGACTCGTCTCCGCATGTGACCCTGCCATTCCCGCTGCACTAACAGAGACTCGTCTGCTTCCTCGTCAAACACGTCCTGATCCCCAGGGCTCGGGATCTCGGGAACGGCTCGAACCCAAGACATTCCGGAGGAAACGCACGAGCCCAGGACCACCGGAAGCGCCGGCAAGTGCTTCCGGCTCGGGGGCGGGGCCAACAGGCTAAGCGTGGGACGGAGGGGCGTGTGCGGCTTCCCCGGCAGTTCGGCGTCTATGTGCTGTTTGTTGTCTCCTTCCAGGCGTCTGGGTCGCGCTGAGGGGGCGCGGTGGCTGCTGGGAGCTAGGTCTCACTCTTCAAGGGCTGAGAGTCAGTTTCTGTGTGTGCGTAAGGAGAACTGCTGATGCTAGGGTCAATTTGGGAAGAAGTAATATGGACGCGTTGTAAAACCAGGACCCTGTGGCAGTTTCCCTCCCATCCTTCCGCTCCGACTCTGTGAGTGAGTTCAGGAATGTGGCTCAAGCGTTAGCAACTTCTGGCCCAGAGTAGCTGTGGAAGAACTGGACAGTAGTAGAGATCTTGTGTTCTTTGTGGGAGAAAAAAAATGAAATCATGTGATAACTGAGTTGTTTTCTGACAAGTTTTCTGGCATGCCTATTTTGTATTCGTTAGCGTTTTATGTCTTTGTAGGGTGGCGTGCTATGGGGATAAAAGTTCTCACCCTCAGTTCTTAGGCCTTGTGGGTTTCCTATTAGTGTAGAAAAGGCAGTTGGCCAACAATAAAATACAAGTCAATCCTATTTTGAAGACTGTTGAATGTTAAGAAAAATCATTAATGTGAGGGAAGAGGATACAGGTTACTATTTTAGTTTATTTTATGTTTTTGTCCTGAGGGCCGAACCCCAAGGCTTGCAAATGTGGAATGTGTGCTCTGTCAATCAGATATCTCCTGCAGTGCCAAATGTATATCCATATATGTTTGGGATTGTAGGATATACATAATATATATATACATATATAAATATTATATATATATATATATATAATCGTAATTAGAAGATAGAGATGGTGATTGAAATGAGTAAAACAGAAAACCTAAAATTTGCGCTGGTGAGTTGGCTCAGTAGGTAAAGGCACCTGCCGTCAAGCATTAGAAACTGTATTCAGTCACCATGACCCATATGATGGAAGAAGAGAACGAATTCCTGCAAGTTGTCCTCTGCACATGTACTGTGGTACACACACACACACACACACACACACACAGTATGTAAATACATGCAAAGAATAAAGCTCAGCACTTGCACAGTGGACCTAAATGCCAGCAGCTAGAGAGATGGCTCAGCAGTGAGGAATGCTCGCTTCTCTTCTGGAGGATGCTAATTTGGTTCTGAGGATCCACAAAGGGTGGGTGGCTCACAACCACGCAGGTCCAGGGAGACTCAAGCCCTCTTCTGGCCTCCAAGGGTGCTTGCACAGACACAGCATACATGCATACAAATACATACACAGACATATAAATAAAAGTAAATCTTAGAAAAAGAAAACATAATCTTGCCCTGTCTCTTTCTGATTAAAAAAAGAGAAAAAAAATTAAAGAAGGCAGGAATTAGGAGGTAACCACTAATACAGTTAAAAAACACTATACTATTCAAAATCAAGAGCAATACATTTAGTCTTTTGAGACAAGGTCTTAGGAAACTTGAAGGGTAGGAGGAATTTTGAACTTCTGATTCTTTTGTCTCTGTCTCCTGAGTGCTGGGGTTACAGGTGTTCATCACCATGCCCAGTTTTTGTGGTGCTAGGGATTCAGGGCCTCCAGCATTCCCTCTCTCAACTGAGCTGCATCTCCAAACCCTTAAATGAATACCTGCCCTGTAAAGGTTGAACTGTCTGAGCTATGGCTCACTCAGTAAAATGATCATCTTGCAACGGTGAAGGCATGAATTATATCCCCAGAACCCACATTAAAAAAACAAACAAACAAAACAAAACAAAAACCAAAACAAAACAAAACAAAAAAACACAAAAAAAACCAAGCTGTGGTAATCTGTGTCTTTAATTCCAGATCTCAGTGGATTTCTGGGGCTTTCTGGCCAGCCAGAATAGTTCACTAGGTGAGTAAACTCCAGGTCAACTATTCCAGCACCGCCCCCCCCCCCAAAGGTGTATAGTGTTAGTATTTTGGAACACAACCTGTGTTAGTTACCCAGAGACCTATGACGCCATCGTGTCGTGGCCACACCTGGAAGGTGTGGTTACCTTCCGACTTAAAGGGCCCACCCCAACACGTGGTCCCTCTCTTGCCCCCCCTCTCTCTTATTCTCTCTTTCTCTCTCTCTCTCTCTCTCTCTCTATCTGGGGCACCCCATCCCTCCTTTCTTCTCCCCTTTCCCTCTTTCTTCCCCCACCATGTCCTGCTACCCACATCCTCCATATCCCTCCTAATAAACCTCTTGCAGAGAATATCCGTTGTCCCCCTGCTGCTTCAATTTTAATTTATAACATATAGGATCTGAGGAATGATGCTGAAATTGTCTTCTGACATGCAGCCATTCATTAGTACACCTTAATACTCACAAGAATGCACATGTATATGTACACACACACACACACACACACAATTGTCTTATCGCATTTTAAAAAAAGGTCTTCACATTTTCTGCTGTGGCTCCTTTCTCTGAGAAATTTTCATAGAACCATAAGATAGATATGAAAATCAAACCATTTGTCTTTCTGAGTGGGGATTGATCATCTTACCCAGGGACCTCCTTCTTGCTTAGTTTCTTTAGCTGTACAGATTTTAGTATGTTTATCCTATATTATAGGTCTAATATCCACTTATAAGAGAGTATATACTGTGTGTGTCTTTCTGCTTCTGGGATACCTCACTCAGGATGATCTTTTCTATTTCCCACCATTTGCCTGCAAATTTTATGATTTCCTTGTTTTTAAGTGCTGAGTAGTATTCTGTTGTGTAAATGTGCCACAATTTCTGTATCCACTCCTCCACTGAGGGACATTTAGGTTGTTTCCAGGTTCTGGCTATTATGAATAAAGCTGCTATGAACATGGTTGAAGGAGAAAACAGGAAACAGGATAGGAGCCTACCACAGAGGGCTTCTGAAAGACTCTACCCAGCAGGGTATCAAAGTAGATGCTGAGACTCAAACAAACTTTGGGCAGAGTGCAGGGAATCTTATGAAAGAAGGGGGAGATAGTAAGATCTGGAGAGGACAGGAGCTCCACAAGGAGAGCAACAGAACCAAAAAATCTGGGTCCAGGGGTCTTTTCTGAGACTGATACTCCAACCAAGGATCAATCATGGATATAACCTAGAACCCCTGCTGAGATGTAGCCCATGGCAGCTCAGTGCCCAAGTTTGTTTCCTAGTAAGAGGAACAGGGACTGTCTCTGACATGAATTCAGTGGCTAGCTCTTTGACCACCTCCCCCCTGATGAGGGAGCAGCCTTGCCAGGCCACAGAGGAGGACAATGCAGCCACTCCTGATAAGCTAAGGTCAGATGGAAGGGGAGGAGACCCTCCCTTATCAGTGGACTTGGAGAGGGGCATGGGAGGAGATGAGGGAGGGAGGGTGGAATGAGAGGGGGCTATAGCTGGGATACAAAGTGAATAAACTGTGATTAATATATAAAAAAAATAAAAATTTAATAAAAAAGAAAATCAAACATCATACTGATACATCATATAGGAATTAATTTTTTATTTAGTTATTCATTTTACATCTCAATCTTAGCCTTCTCCCTCCTCTTTTCTCAGTTCTTCCCTTTGTTTCTTCCTCATCCCTATCTCCTCTCCCTGTCCCTCAGAAAAAGGGAGCACCCCAACCAACCCCAGCACCCCCAGTTGCATCAGGACTGTGTATTTCATTTTTCACAGTGTCCTGGGAAAGCAGCCTTTCAGGGGGAAGTGATGGAAAGCATGCAACAGAGATGGCCTCAGGTCCCCACATGGAGGCTAAGCTGCCCTGGGGCTATATACATAGAGAGCCTAGTTGTAGTCCATGCATGGTGCTTCAGTCTCCGCAAGCCCGTCTGGGCCCAGGTTAGTTAGGACTGTTGGTCTTCTTGTGGAGCTCTTGACCCTTCCGGGGCCTTCGATTCTTCCTTCCACTCTTCTATAAGGCTCCCTATGCTCCATCCATTGCTTCCCTGTGAGTCTCAGATTCTGTTTCGATTCTTCGATGGGCAGAGGTGCTCAGAGTACAGCCATGCTGGGCTCTTGTTTGCAAACACAGTAGAGTGTCATCAATAGTATCTGGGGTTGGCTCTTTACTGTAGAGTGGGTCTCAGGTCAGGTCAGGCATTGGTTGCACATTCCCTCAATCTCTGCTCCATCTTTATCCCTGTACATCCTGCAGGCAGCGTAAATTCTGGGTGGAAGTTTTTGTGGCTGGGTTGGTGTTCCCCTCCCTCCATCAGGAGCCCTGTGTGGTTAGAGGGTGGCCTCTCCATTCTCAATAAACCTGGCCACCAGGGGTCTCAGCTAGAGTCACCTCCATATTTTCCCACGGACCCACCTGTTGCAGGTCTCCAGCTTGTCTCAGAGATGCCCCTGCCCCTGTTTCTCTTCTGTCTGCAAGCCCTCCATTCTCCCTTCCCTGCTCTCCCCATATCCTATCCCCACCCTCATTTCCCTCAGTGTTCCCTCTCTTATCCTGTCTCTTTCTTCAGCCACTTCTGCTTACTACTCTATTTCTCCTTCTGAGTGAGATTTAAGCATCCTCCTTTGGTCCCTCCTTGTTACTTAGCTTCTTTGTGTTTGTGAATTATAGTATTCTGTAGTATATGGCTAATATCTACTTATAAGTGAGTACATACCATGTTTTAAGTGAGTACATACCATGTGTTTTTTTTTTTTTTTCTGGGTCTGGGTTACGTCACTCAGGATGATCTTTTCTAGTTCCATCCATTTGCCTGCATATTTCATGATTTCCTTGTTTTCAGTAGCGGAGTAGTATTTATTTCATTGTATAAATGTACCCGTTTGTTTATCCATTGTTTGTTGAGGGACATCTGGGGTGTTTTCAGGTCTTGGCTATTATGAATAAAGCTGCTATGAACATAGTTGAGCAAATGTCCTCTTTGTATAGTGGAACATCTTTTGGGTATATGCCCAGGAGTGGTTTAGTTGAGTCTTTAGGTAGAGCTAGTCCCAGTTTTCTGAGAAAGCTCCAGATTGATTCCCAAAGTGACTGTATAAGTTTACATTCTCACCAGCAATGCAGAAATATTCCCCTTTCTTCACATCCTCACCAGCATGTGCTGTCACTTGAGTTTTAAATCTTAGTCATTCTGATTGGTATAAGATGGAATCTCAGAGTCGTTTTGATGACTAAGGATGTTGAACATTCCTTTAAGTGATTCTCGGCTATTTGAGATTCCTCATGTTGAGAATGCTCTGTTTATCTCTGTACCCTAGTTTTTAATTTGATTATTTGTTGGTGTTTAATTTCCTGAGTTCTTTATATATTTTGGATATTAGCCTTTGTTAGATGTTGGGTTGGTGAAACTCTTTTCTCAATTTGTGAGCTGTCATTTGTTTTGTTGACTGTGTCCTTTGCTTTACAGAAGCTTTTCAGTTTCATGAGGTCCTATTTATTAATTGTTGATCTTAGAGCCTGAGCTGTTGGTGTTCTGTTCAGGAAGCTATCTCCTGTGCAGATGAGTCAAGAGTGAAATAAGAAAACTATTTCTTAAATAAGTAAATAAAAATATACTCACTCATATAGACATACAACATAGGACAAACCCACTAAAATCTGTACATCTAAAGAAACTAAGCAAGAGAGAGGACCCTAACTAAAATGGTCAATCCCCATCCTGAAAGGCAAAGAGGATGGACATCAGAAGAAAAAGAAAACAGGAAACAAACTAGGAACCTGCTACAGAGGGCTTCTGAAAGCCAGAAGAAGAAAACAGGAAACAAACTAGGAACCTACCACAGAGGGCCTCTGAAAGCCTCTGCCCTACAGACTATCAAAGCAGATGCTGAGCCTGATGGTCAACTGTTGGGCAGAGTGAATGGAATTTTATGTAAGAAGTGGGAAATAGTAAGAGCTGGAGAGGACAGGGTCTCCACAAGGAGAGCAACAGAACAAGAAAATTTGAACACAGGGAACTTTCCAGAGACTCATACTCCAACCAAGGACTATTCATGGAGATAACCTAGAACCCCTGCACAGATGTAGCACATGGCAGTTCAGTGTCCAAGTGGGTTACATAGTAATGGGAAGAGGGACTGCCTCTGACATAATCTGATTGGCCTGCTCTTTGATCACCTCCCCCTGAGGGGGGAGCAGCCTTGCCAGGCCACAGTAGAGGACAATGCAGAAAATACAATCTGAGGCAAACATAGAGATGGAATACCTAGCAAAAGAATAGAAACTACAGGCATAAGTATCAGCAACAGAACACAAGAGATGGAAGAGAGAATCTCAGATGTAGAAGATACGATTGAAGAAATGTTAAATCAAAGAAAATGTTAAACCTTTTGATGTGAACTGATAGACTAAGATCAGAAAGGAGAGGAGAACCTCCCCTATCAGTGGACTTAGGGAGTGGCATGCATGCAGAAAGGGGAGGGAGGGTGAGATCGGGAGGGGAGGAGGGAGGAGCTTAAGGAGGGGGATACAAAATGAATAAAGTGTAATTCATAAAATAAAATGAAATAAAATAAAATAAAATAAAAGAATTGTTTTGGCATTTTAATGGGAATTGCATTGGATCCATAGATTGCTTTTGGCAAGATGGCCATTTTTATTATATAATCCTGATCCAGGAGCATGGGAGATATTTCTGTCTTCTGATATCTTCTTCAATTTTTTTCCCCCAGAGACTTGAAGTTCTTGTCATGCAGGTCTTTCACTTGCTTGTCTGGAGTTACACCAAGATATTTTATATTATTTGTGGCTATTGTGACTTGTGTTGGTTTTGTAATTTCTTTTCTCAGCCTGTTTTTCATTTGTATACAGGTGGGCTCCTGATTTTTTTTTTGAGTTAATTTTGTATATAGCCACTTTGCTGAAGTTGTTTATCAGCTGTAGGAGTTCTCTGGTAGATTTTTTGGGGTCATTTATGCATGCTATCATATCATCTGCAAATAGGGATACTTTGACTTCTTCCTTTCCAATTTGTATATACTTGATCTCCTTTAGTTGTCTTATTGTGCTAGTTAGAAATATGAAAAGAGTGGGCAGCCTTGTCTTATCCCTTAATTTAGTGGGATTGCTTTGAGTTTCTCTCCATTTAATTTGATGTCAGCTATTGGCTTACTGTATATTGCTTTTATTTTTTATTTTTTTAATTAAAATTTTAATTTTTATATTGTATATTGCTTTTATAATGTTTAGGTATGAGCCTTGTATACCTGATCTCTCCAAGACTTTTATCATGAAGGAATGTTAGATTTTGTCAAAGGTTTTTTCTGCATCTAGTGAGATGATTATGTGTTTTTTTTTTTCCTTTCAGTTTGTTTATATGGTGGATTATATTGATGGATTTTCATATGTTGAACCAACCCTCCCTCTCTGGGATGAACCGTATTTGATCATGGTAGATGATAAAGTAGATGTATTCTTGGATTCTGGTTGCCAGTATTTTGTTGAGAATTTTTGCATCAATGTTGATGAGAGAAATTGCTCTGAAATTTTCTTTCTTTGTTGAGTCTTTGTGTGATATAGGAAGCAGAGTGACTGTGGCCTCATAGAATGAGTTTGGTAATATTCCTTCAATTTCTATTTTGTGGAATGGTTTGAGGAGTATTGATATTAGCTCTTCTTTGAAAGTCTGGTTGACTTCTTGTGCTAAAACCATCTGGTGCTAGGCCTATGATGATTATTATTATTTTTGTTTGAAGACTTTTGATGACTGCTTCTATTTCCTTAGGGGTTATAAGGGATGTTTAAACTGTTAACATGCTCTTGATTTAACTTTGGTAAGTGAAATCTGTCAATCTATATGTGACTTGGCCTGTTCCCTTGCAGCTTTTAATATTCTTCCTTTACTTTGTGTTTTGATTGTTATTTGTTCCAAAGATTTTCTTTTCTGGTACAATCTGTTTGGTGTTCTGTAGGCTCCTTGTATATTAATAGGCATCTCTTTCTTTAGGTTGGGGAAGTTTTCTTCTATGATTTTGTTGACAATATTTTCTGGGACTTGGATCTGGGAGTATTCCCCTTCTTCTAATCCTACTATTAGATTTGGTCTTTTTATAGTGTCCCAGTTTTCTTGGATGTTTTGTTTCAGGAATTTTTTAGATTTAACATTTTTAGGTTTAACATTTTCTTTGAGTTAACATTTCTTCAATCGTATCTTCTACATCTGAGATTCTGTCTTCCATCTCTTGTGTTCTGTTGCTGATGCTTATGCCTGTAGTTTCTATTTTTTTGCTAGGTATTCCATCTCTATGTTTGCCTCAGATTGTATTTTCTTTATTGCTTCTATTTCAGTTTTCAGGTTGTGAACAGTTTTATTCATTTCCTTCTCCTGTTTGACTGTATTTTCCTGCATTTCTTTAACGGATTTATTTAATTCTTTCATCTGTTTGTTTGTATTTTTTGTTATTTCTTTGAGGGATTTATTAATTTCCTTTTTAAAGGCCTCTATAATCCTCATAAGATTAGATTTGAGGTTTTCTGTGCTTCAAGTGTGTTAAGGTATCCGGACTTGCTGTATAGGATAGCTGGATTCTGGTGGTGTCACGTTGCCCTGGGATTTGTTGCTTGTGTTCTTAGGCTGACCTGTAGTCATTTGGTTGTCCCTGCTATCAGCAAACCTGGTGGTGTCTTATGGTTGTTGTAGGTATAGCTGGTGGTCCCAGATGGTAGCAGTCCTCTGGTTTTTCTGGGTGGTAGCAGATCTCCAGGGATACAGAGAAATCTGGTAGTCTCTAATGGCTGTCGGTCTCTGGGACTGCAGGTGGAGATGGGGGCCAGGAAATGGGGAACACTGGATGCTGTTGGTCCCTGATGGGTGCTGGTCTTTTCTGCCACCTGATGGTTGCTGCTGCTCTCTGATGTTTGCTCTTCTTCAGTGGTTGCCTGTCTCCAAGAATGCAGGTAGAGATATGGAAATGGAGCGGGCCCAGAAGACGGTGGTTGGAGCACACTGAAGGGATTGGGTGCAGATGTCCCAGGGTAGACAGCACCTCTGTAACCTGGCTCTAGCAGGCCAGGAGTTGGGGGAGGGTTCTCACCTGCTGTTCCCTGGTGGTTGCTGGTCCTGGGGTGTGGGGGAATGGAGTGGAGCTTGTAGCATACTGGGGCCAGAGAGGAGGTGGGGCAAAGAATTCATTTCAAAATAATTCTTTGGTGTTACAAGTAATTTTATCATTTATTAAGGATGAAAGCAAATCTGCATAGTGACGTATTATTGGGCGTGATTACTTATTTTTTTCACAAATGATAAAATCTTAGCCATGTTACTTGATACTGCGGGGCACATCATCTTCAGTGTTTTTCAGGTTGACAGTAATTTTCATGAAATGCATCTGTGGCTCAAACAGCTATTTTAAAATTAAACATTCTAAGATAACGCTATCGGACGATATACTAACCGATACTTACACGCCGAGAAATGACTGTAGGGAATATTAAAGGTCGTTGTCTTAACTGCATTTCTATAAAAGCAGGAAACAGTGCTTACAGTAAAAGCGCTTCAGTATGTAGCATACAGTAGTCTTGACTCCGACCCTAAGCGTGTGAGGCAGGGTTCAGTGTCACTGTGTGGCTTGATGGCATGTGCAATACACAGTGTGCGTGCTGTGTGTTCAGATCAAAGCTGTATGAAGTTGAACAAGGCAGTGTGAGCAAATGCTGCCAGAACCACCTTTGATTCATTGCACATTTTTGATTGTTGTGTGTTCAGAAGCCTTTTACTGTTCCCAAAATTTTCACAACTCATATTCAATTACATGATTCCCCGATTAAAGAAGACCTCTTTCTCTCTGTGTTTGTGTGTGAACGCACATGCATGTGTGCAGCATATCTGTGTGCAATGTGTGTGCAGGTATTTGTGTACATACGTGTGCAAGTGTGTGGAGGCTGGGGGTTAATGTCTGATGTCTTCCTCAATCACTCTTCGCGTTGTCTTTTCATTGAACTGGGCAATCATGAATGGGATAGGCTGGCCAGCCAGTGAGCACCAGGGATTTGCCCCACTGTCACCTAGAACTACCACACATGGCTTTTTATGTGGTTGCTGTGGATCTGAACTCATGTCCTCCAGCTTGTGCAGCAGGCAGAGCTGAGACATCTCTCCAGCTCAGTTGTCCTATAAAAGTTCTCTCTGTATTCTGGACGTGAGACCTAAGTCAGATGCATGTATGCAGATGTAGTTATTCTTTGTGCTAATTATACCCATTAAGATACAGAACTAGGAATGTCTGGGAACACCGGGACCAGGAACATGTGCAGGACACTAAAGAGAGGAAGCATATGCAGGCGAAGTCAGCTCTCAGAAAGTGCTCTTGATCAGCTCTGTGACAGGGAAGGAGGTGGAATCAGAGCCCTGGGCTGCAGCGTGTATTTCACTTCTTAGTTAATGTATGAGGAACTCTGCAACAAAGAACAAGGAAAACCTTACATTTGGCACACACAGACATGTCATTCTCCCCGTTCAGCTTAGTTGTGCTTGGGGGACGTCCTGAAAGAGTGTGGCCTTGGCCAGGAGATGATGGCAGATCCCATAAATACTCATACCTTCAACAACCAGATGATCTTTCAATGTCCTTTCATGTGTCTGTTCTATTGTTTCCAAAATTGCATCCCCACTCTTTAAAAGAAAAAAAAGCCCTCATAAATAACTATGACACTGTTGAATAAATTTTGATGTCAGGATGTGCACCTACCCTGGAGGATTTAGGAACTGTATCTTGCAGCTCAGTATGTGTCATATAAACACACTCTAATGGGGTCAGCCTTTAGGCTTCACCACATTTTTCTCCACAGTCTCTTGCTTGTCATTCATCTTTGTTTTTACTTTCAAAGACTCCAACAATTCTTTTTTATGCCTTTCTATTTCTCATCTCCTGCTGAGTCTCATTCTTTATCTTGGTTTTCCACACTTTATTTGTGCCTCTTGCAAGGTGCTCTTTGGTAGTTGACATAATAAACTCCAAGAGGCCACAAACCTTTCGTAGAATCTTCTGGGTTTCTGGCATGGGACACTTAATCACTCAGCCTTGCTAACTAAGCAGGCGCAGATGTCTTTAAACCAAGGGAAGGTGGTTTTCTGCTCATTCCTCCTAAACTTCTGCAAATTCTGTCTTTACTGTTACCACATTGAATCACTTGTGTCAAGATGGCTCAAGGTTACCTAACATGTATTAGAAAATTGATACTAGTGGTGAGAATAGGCAGGAGAGCATTAGAAATACAGTGACTGAAGAGAGAGCTTAATGGTGAGGAAGGCATGAAGATTATAGGCAGCTTGTCTCCTTTATTTTAGTTTTGTCTCTGGAAAACTCAAATCAACACAGCTAGCAAATTGAGGAGGAAAGGTACTTTTAAGTCCAATACAGAACACTTGTTGAGTACTAGAAAAGATGAAGAAGGGGTATCCAACAGGAAGTCTAACTGATCTTTCGAATAGCCTACTGATGGGCAGTAGGTCTAAGCATGTTCAGGTCTGTGTCATCTTTCAGAGATCTTCGATTACCTCCAGGCTCTTTTGTGACTATTTCACAATACTTCTCTTTTCTTTTATAATTAAGTTTCTTGAAAGGGTCCCTTGTACACCTCTCACTTTTCAAGTCTGGCTTCCAATCCCTCCCTATTGTTGAAATAAATGGGGGTCAGAGGTGGAGCAATCTTAAGTTTTTTTTTAAGACTTTCAGAACTCTACTTGTTGTCCTCTTGTGCTAGGCTCAGCAGGGTTTCTTATCTCAGATTTACTATAGGCACTGTAATGTATCATATGGCCGTATCTTTCCTTCCTTTAATGTCCTTGCTTTTCCTATGTTCTCCAGCTTGTTGCTGTTCAGAGTGAGGTACCAACACCTGTAACCTGCATCAAATGGGAAGTTTGTTAGAAATTCAGTTCCTGGTTCCCACCCAGAACTATTGACTCAGTATCTCCATCCTTGGTTGACTGACATGCATACCCAAGTCTGAGGAGTTTTGCAGTGCCTTCAGTTGCACCACTGCCTCCCAGCACCCAAGACAGGAACCTGACTTCTTTTCCTCTCTGTGGCCACATCACTCTGTCTTAAGCATTTGCCATGTCTTAGAGCTTGTTCACACTTACTCATTTGCCTCCAATCCCACTGCCACTTCCCTAGATATTGTAACAGCTTCCTTAACTGATCGTCTTGCTTTGTGTCCTCATTTCCACTGGTCTGTCTTTCTACTCAGTCAGGGCATTATACCTAAAGCAAAATCTGATAGAACCATTTCTTGCTTAATGTTGTCCAGTACCTCCTGACCACTCTTAAGATAAAGTATGACCTATGTGGTCAGCAGTGCCACGTGTGGACTGGCTCCCACCAGTTTGCTACACAACTTCTCTGTGTGGGAATGTATCTTCATCTACTAATGTTTTCTTCTTACAGTGGATGTTTTAGCTTAGATGTCAATTCCATTTGGAATGTTTTCCCTGATCTTCCCAGGTCTCGGTTAATTGCCCTTTCATACGTGTGACAGTCTGTAATACTTTGCTTATACGTGCCTACTGGTTTTGTTCTGCTAGGCTACGGTAAGTTCTTGGAGGCAGAGTCTCTATATTCTCATTATCTGTTTTATCTCCAGTGTATAGTGCCTACCTTTCCTATTGCTGTGATAAAATAACCAACAAGAGCAACTTAAAGGAGGAAAGGTTTATTTCATTCATAGTTTCCAGGTTCAGTCCGTTGCAGTAGTTTGCAGTAGTTTGAGGCAACTGAGCACACTGCAGCCACAGCCACAAAACAGACTGCTGGGGCTAAGCTGATGTCTTTCATTTCATGTAGTCCAGGGAATGATGCCTCTTTTCAAGTGGGTCGTCGCACCTCCATTAATGCAACCAAGATAACCTCTTACAGTCACAGCCAGAGACTGTGTAATCGGTCTAGGTAATCTCTCACTTACTCGGAGCAGAAAGACTGTTTTAGGAATGAAATTTGGAGTCTTTTCTCCAGTAGACATATGAGAGACATTGCTTATATTATCGCCTATCTCTGCTTTCCTTTCTGACTTACACAACTATCTGGCTTGTTGGCACATGGATAGGACATCTATGACAAATTATGACCCATTGCCAGTAGGTGACAATGATGCTCTTCACTTCCCAGCTTAGGTCATGAACTCCTGCCATATCCTGCCCCACCCCATGCAGTAATTCTGGTGATCATATGTTGTCAAAAAGACTGTACTGATCCATTTTCAGTATGAGGTGTGTTTGGAGTTCATCAGCGCTACTGATGAACAGGAGGCTCCAGGCCCCTCTGTCCCCCATCTGCAGTTGGTGCCTGCTTCTCACAGAACACTGAGACTTGGAAAGTTCCAGGTTGTCTGCTATGTGACTTAGGCCACTGCTAGAAGAAGGAAGAAGTCCCAAGCTCCAGAATATCCAGCAAACAAGGCCTTGTTTCTAAACCACTGAAGTGGGCCTTTGAGAAGGGAGGTCCTGACCTATGAGAAAAAAGGTTAGGAATTTCTCATAATTCAGGCCATGTTAAAAAACACTGTCTTGTGCCAGATCAGCATGCCAGCCATTTTTGCTTCTTCTCTGTCCTGGTGTCACTTTCTATAGATGGTATATTAAAAATGTTTTGTTTTTTTTTCCCTTCCATGTTAACATGCACATTGATTTTGTCACTGTTCAGGTCTTGTTTAGACAGCTGCTTCTGGGAGACACAGTTTCATAGAAGAGCCTTATTCCTTGGGCTCATACAACCTTTCTGTCGTCTCTTCCATGATGTTCCCTGGGCCTTAGGTGCAGGGCCTGTGTTGTAGATGTATTTGTTGAGGCAACTCCCCACTATTGAGTTTTTGCATTGTGTCCAGTTGTGCATTTCTGTAATGGTCTCCATTTACAAAGAGAAGCTTCATTGATGATGAGAGGTACCCTTACCTATTTGTATAAGGCTAAGTTTTTTAATATAGTTAGGATTATGCTGATCTAGTAACGTAGCCATTAGCAGGCTCTTATCTAACACTCATGACTTACCTACCTCCAGGGAGTTGGCTAGGTTTATAATGCCAGGAATAATTTCTTTTCTGTTGAGTGCTTTCAGCACAATTAGACATCTGTTGGTTGCTTACAACATTTGAGTTACTTTAGGGGTATCTTGCCATGCTGCTCATTGTGTGCTTCACAGGTCTCACAACTGGATAGGACCATTGGTTGCTCTTCTCTCTTGGAAGCTTACATAGTACTTCCTGGTACTATGAATTTAGACCACAGAAAGGAGTTTTCAGGTTAGATACAGCTTAAATAATCTTGAGTCCTGTGTCTTAAGCGTGAGTTGTCTTCAGCAATAGGGGCTTAACTTCAACTTCTGAGAGGTAACCAAAAGCAGCAGCAGTATCTTATACGGTTTTGAAAGTCAATTGGACTACCATTACCAACATGGTAGTTGTTTATGTCTAGTAATGGGCGGCTTTCTTTCTTTTCTTTTTCTTTCTTTCTTTCCTTCCTTCCTTCCTTCCTTCCTTCCTTCCTTCCTTCCTTCCTTCCTTCTTTCTTTCTTTTTCCTTCCTTCCTTCCTTCCTTCCTTCCTTCCTTCCTTCCTTCCTTCTTTCTTTTTCCTTCCTTCCTTCCTTCCTTCCTTCCTTCCTTCCTTCCTTTCTTTCTTTCTTTCTTTCTTTCTTTCTTTCTTTCCTTCTTTCTTTCTATAGGGAACATTGTCATTTCAGGTAGCATAATTTAGTTTAAGAAGATATATATAATATATAAAAATAAAGATATATATATCTTTTTAGGTAGCTATAAAATAATATGATTCCTCAAAGTTTTATCAAAAACAACTTTGGTGTTATTTGTCCTTCCTTCCTTCTCTTTCTGTTTTGACTCCCCTCTTCAATTAGACCCCCCTCTCCATTTCCCCATTCCCTCCTTCATATCACCTGTATTGTAGTTCCTTCTTATGCATCCCCTATCATGGTCCGTTTATACTTTCCTGGTTTCTCTGCTTATACTCTGTTGTATACTCAGATCTGGAGACTTGGAACTGGCAACTACAGATGAGGGAGAATATCTGGTTTTTGTCTTTCTTTCTGTGTCTGGGTTGCCTCACTCAATATGATATTTTCTAGAAATATCTGTTAACTTACCAAAAGACATGCTAACTCAGAGGAAATAAAATACCTTAGGGAGGGCTCATCATTAGACAAAGAACTACAGGAAGCTAATAACTGCTGAGAGGGAGAATTAGCCTTGTGCAAAGATGAGCCTCCTAATTGCTACAAGTGGTCAGCCCTCAAGTCATATACACGTAAGCAACAAAGATGGACTCAGCAGGCTTTGCTTTTGTGTGTCTCTCTATACACACATATGTCTGTAACCATAATAAGCAAATAAAAAGAGGTCATCATTTTGAGAGGGAGTGAATGAGGGTTTGGAGGGAAAAAAGGAAAGGGAGAAGTGATGCAATTATATTTTTGTTAAAATATATTAAAATAAATAATTAAGATACAATAAATAAACAATTAATTAAAATCACACAGCAAAACAGAAACCCCAACCTTGCTTTGTTTTCCCTATTCTCTTGAGTTTGGCATTGTCTTATTTCTGACACATATGGAGATGGTGGAGTTACAGATAGAAGCAGTCTGGACACTGAGCTACCATGCAAGGAGCCACCCTGGAGGACGGCTGGACCTCTGGCAGATTTTGTATACATTAAATGGAGCTTTATGAGTTTGACTGCTAAGATTTAGGGCTAAACTACTTGGAATGTTCTGTAGATAACAAGTATTGTATATGCTTCATGTAATCTACCTGGACTGTCCTCATATGCTCAGTGGCTTCAAATAGCAACTCAGTGTTTTAGCTCTACCCCTATTCTTCAGTGCTTTGACTTGACAGTGACAGTCTTGTCTAGGTACTTTTAAATGTCAGTCATTCACAATTAACTGCAGACAGGACATCTGAACAGAGAGGAACCACAGGGAGATTCGTGTGCAGTGTGCCCCAAATAAACGTTTTCTTTCTGCTGCCAGTCTTGTCTTTCTCCTGCCTTTTCATTGTAGCTAGTGCCGCCACCTTGCCCTCTTTCTTTTGACTTGCACTAGCGCATGGACAGAAAAACAGCGGATGGCATGTGTGCAGGTGGAATAGTATTGGGCTCTACATGTCCTGTTGTTACGTGCTGCAGCAGGTAATGAGCTCGCCTACAAGAGGCCATGTAGTGATTTCATGGTGTCTCCAGAATAGGCAAGAAGACTAAGGCAGAAAAATCAATTAGCTGTTGTTAGGTGATGAGAGGACAGTGGAATGCGCAGTGACTGTTGGTGGAGATAGGAGTTCTTTCTGGAGCCAGAGAAAGCTTTGTCTAAATAATGTTTATAGCGGCATATCTCTGTCACTATAAAAAAACCTAGTCGACTGAGTACTTTATTTCTAGTCAGTCATTCGATGTACATTGCTGCATAGCGCAGCCACTTTGGAATTTATTGTGTAGCCAAGGCTAGCTTTGAACTTGTAACCCCCAGCCATTCTCCCAAAGGATTGCAAGCCTATGCTACCACACCCGACACTGAATTGTACCCTTTAAAAGGCAAATAATCTTAATATGAAAGAATTATCAATAGAAAAGAAATAAAACTTGAACAATCACCAGATCATACTTCTAGACAAAGCAGAAGATCGAGTGTTTTGTTGAAAATGGTCTTATTTTACGCAGTTCACTTAAAGGACAAAATGCACCATTAATATTTGAAGAACAGAGAGTCTCTAATATTGACCTAACTCAGTATTTATACCAGCAAAGCTAAATTCAACAGTACAATTTATGTTATCCAATAGCTCATCAAGATGGCCAGCAGGATAAAGTTTTGATGGTAAAAGTAGAAGAATAGGATGAAAAAGATACAGTGTATAAACCTATAAACAAAAGAGTTGGTTCTTTTGCACTGGAAAGTTATATTCATAAATTCAGTATTATCATAGCATTCAGCTTGGACAGGCAAGAAAACAAGAGAGAATGGACTTTGCTATTAGATTGCTGTGATCAGCCAAAATGCAGTCACAGTTTTCTAGTTATATAAACTGGATTTCTGGTGCTTTGGCTCCTCATCTGTGATATGGGGTCACACAACAGACTAGAAGACGCATGGTTTTCTGATGTTCTGTTTAGACATGCTGCAGGCTGACTCAACAGAAACCATTTCACAGCCTCTGGAATGGCTGGCACCCAAGGCAACTAGAACCTGGTAAATTACTTCCAATGGCTCACAGCTCTTTTTATTTCCCATATTTGTTCTTTTTTCTCATAAATATTCTGTTATAATTTTGTTTCCTTTCCTCAAATTGTCATCCAGCTTGTCTCTGTTTTAGCTTATTTGACTGCCATGATTTGTTCAAAACCCAGTCTACCCCATTCTTTGTGGAAACAGCTTTACTGATGCACATTTTGGCCGAGTACAATTTGCTATGCTTTGGTGCAGGTACATACCTGTTGTTTCTCGCTGCTGTCGAGGTAATGGATGTATCTATCAATAGTTTTTCACGTGCCTTCCTGCACCTTGCTCTCACACCTGCTGTTCTTCAGGCAATCACTGAGCCTCTTACTGTCACGATGCTAGTTTGTGTTTTCTAGGCTGTCATATAAATGAACAATTTCTTTTGTCATCATGCTGATTTTGAAATTTATCAATGCTCTGTATGTTAATACGCACATACTTCTTATTGCTGGGTGGTATTATATTGTACAGATATATCACAATTTGACTATTACCCACCACTATACCACACTTTGACTATTACCCACCACCTCAACTAAATAACCCTCAACTTTACTCAAGTTACCAAACGAAGTGCTAACAACTCTTTATATTGGCATACCTTCCCCCGCCCTCCGTTGTGTAGCTTACTAGAAGTGCGGTGGTTATTTCACAGAGTGACTGTGATATTTTATGTCATATGACACCATAGAGCAGTACCGTCCGTCCCAGAAGCATGTGGTGTGCGCAGTTTTATGATGTGAGTCACTCTGGTGAATGTGTGGTGTCTCACTGGCATCGGGGTTGCGTTGTCCCGCCGAGGAGCATCTTCTCATGTATCTTCTTAAGAGAAGTCTCTGGTTTAAGCTTTTGTGCAGGATGTTTTCATAATGGCCAGCAAAGGCTGAGACACAAAGAGATCCGAGAAATTGAAAGCCTCTCACCCTCGCAGAAATGTAAGAAAAATTTCAGTCTTAGTACCGTGAAGTTTCTCAGCCAAGTTAGTTTCTTTTCACAAGTTAGGAAGTGATGATATGATATCTGTGAGATCGAACAATGCATATAAGTGGCTGTCTGGATGGCTGGGGTGTCGCTGAGGACATTTTTTTTTTTTTTTTAATTTAGCATATCCTTCATGAGGTCCTTTAGGAAAATGTTTCCCCAGTAGAGCACCAGTTCTGTCTCAACTGGATAAACAGTTTTGTTTTTGTTTTTTTATGTATTAAAATAGTTTTTCCCAGGGATATGTAATTAGTGTTAGCTGGTCTCTTTTGAGCATAGGAGCAAATACAAGGCATTGTTTTCAAGGATACCTAAATTACCCCTAGTACTAACAAATAAGTAATTTTCATTGATTTTTTTTTCTTTTTCTTTCCCAGGGTAGTTGCCAATTTTATTTATTTATTTATTTATTTATTTATTATCATTATTATTATTTACAATTTTTTCTTTTTGTATCCCAGTTGTAGCCCTCTTCCTCATCTCCTCCCAGTCCTACTTTACTCCCTTTCTCCTAGTCCACTGACAGGGGAAGTCCTCCTCTACTACTGCCTGACACTAGCCTACTAGGTCCCATCAAGACTACTTGGATCCTCTTCCTCGGTGGGCGGGCTAGGTTGCCTCACCAGGGAGAAGTGATCAAGGAGCAGGTACCCAAGTTTATGTCAGAGACTGTCTCTTCTCCACTTATTGGAGGACCCACATGGAGACTGAGCTGATTATGGGCTACGTCTGAGCAGGGGGTCTAGGTTCTTTCTATGCATGGTCTTTGGTTGATGCATCAGTCTTTGCAGTAATCAGGGAAATGCAAATCAAAATGACTCTGAGAGTCCACCTCATACCCATCAGAATGGCTAAGATAAAAAAAATTCGAGTGACAACATATGCTGGAAAGCATGTGGAGAAAGGAGAACCCTCTTCCATTGCTGGTGGGAATGTAAACTTGTACAACCACTTTGGAAATCAATCTGGTGGCTTTCTTAGAAAATTGGAAATAGTGCTACCTCAAGACCCAACTATACCACTCCTGGGTATATATCTGAAAGATGCTCAACCATTCAACAAGGACATTTGCTCAACTGTGTTCACAGCAGCTTTATGAACCATGCAACTGATTATATTTTGCTTTCTTTCTGGACTACTAGCATCCCTAAATATAATCCTCCCAAGGATTGAAGAGTACACTATCACGCCCAGCTCTTCTATGACATTTAAAAATGGTCTTTTACTTTTGGATTAATGTTGGATTTAAAAAAAAATGTTGCAAAATAGTGACATATTCTTCCTGTGTACTCCTTATCCTGTTTCCTTCTTGTTAACACTTTACTTGGTCATGCTACATCTGCCAAAACTTTCTTGGCATCTTTTTTAAAATTCGGAATTGAATATGGATTTCAGATTTTTTTAATTAATGTTTTATTCTCTTCCCAGGTAACGCATCACATGCAGTTGTTGTGTCTCCCAATTTCCTCGGGTTTGTGACAGCACCCCCCATCTCTATTTTTATGATCTGGATGGAGGAGTGCTGGACAAGTGTGCATATTATCTCTGATGAGTTTTCCTGGAATCAGAACGGAGTTATGGTTTTGGGGAAAGACTACCATGGAGGTGAAGCGTCCTTTTCTTGCCCCATGTTGGGGGCGGTATGAAGCCACGTGATATTACTGCAGTGGTAACTCTCAACACTGGGGTAAGGCAGTGGTTGCCTGGCTTCTCCACCATAAAGCCACAACACTTGTCTGTTTCCACAAGCTGTCCTTTGGACGTGAGCCACTGAATCTGGTCTACCCTCAAGGTTGAAGCTTGGTGGACGTTCAGCGTTCTCTCCTGGAGAAGGGAGAATAGGCACATGTTATTGGGAGGTTTTTTTTTTTTTTTTTCCGTAAGGAATGTTTGATTTAGCTCTCTTCTGCCATACACCAGTCATTGTTCATATCACATAGATGTGTTAGCTTTTGATTATGAATCAGAATAACCTTTCTGGTTGTTACCCAAGCTGCCCAGCTTTGGCCATTGGGAGCTCTTTCAGCATGGCTTTTTTAAGAATCTCATTGATACTCTCTCATCAATTTGTTTTTTGGACACTTCCTTAGTTTCTGGTATTTCAATATACTCCAGACTTACCTTGCATTTTCTCCACCCAGCCCTAGACCCTTTGCTATTATCCACCATCTAGGGCCAGTTATGTTCATCGTGACTGGGCTGCTGTTGCTTTTAGGCCTTCATAGGAACAGAGCTAGATAGAGTATGAATACACATATGCACTTCTGTAATTGTTTCCATATCTATCTAACTGTGTGTATTGAAGGGAGCTTCTGGCTTTAATTCACACCACAGAGTTCATTCTAGCTGCCCTTTCTTACTTATCTCTAACTTCTTTCTCTAACAACAAGAAATCTGGCTTTTGTCATGAACCATTAATTTACTTAGTTTCTCATTCCTCACACACATACAAAGTAGTTACAGAATTGTTAGCTAATAGCAACTGAAAAATTTAAAGACTTTTATTTATTATCACTCTTTGAGAGTTTACATAGTTTTAGTGTGTGATGTGCACATGCTTAAAAATATGCAAATCAATCATCCTCCCTTGAGCCTTCCTTGGCTTCTTTGTGTTATCTTGAACATCATGGCTGATGTTTACTTCTAAGCCAGCACACACCACGTGCATCTTTCTGCGTCTGGGTTACCTCACTCAGGAAATCTTTTCTAGTTCCCGCCATTTGCCTGAAAATTGCATGATGTCTTTGTTTGTAACAGCCAAGTAGTACTGCATTGTGTAAATGTGCCACATTTTCTTTATCTGTTCTTCAGTTGAGAGACATACAGGCTGTTTCCAGTTTTGACTATACAAATAAAGCTTCTATGAGCAAGCATCCTTGTGGTATGGTGGAGCATCTTTGGGTATGTACCCAGGAGTGGTACAGCTGAGTCTTGAGGTAGAGCTATTCCATGTTTCCAGAGAAACCTCCAGATTGATTTCCACAGGGGTTGTACAAGTTTATACTCTCACCAGCAATGGAGGAGGGTTCTTATTCCACATCCTTGCCAGCATGTGTTGTCACAAGGACACCACAAGAAGACCTACAGAATGAACTAATCTGGGCCCATGGGGCACACGGAGACTGAACCACCAACCAAACAGCAGGCATGGACTGGAATTAGACTTCCTAAGCAGATGTGGCAGATGTGCAGCTTGGTCATCATGTGGGTCCTCTAATAATGGGAGCAGAGGCTGTCTCTGACTCTCTTGCTGCCTCTGGATCCCCTACCCCTTGCTGGGCTGCCTTGTCCAGCCTCAGTGAGTAAGGATGAGCTTAGTCCTGCTGTCCCTTAAGTTGCCAGGGTGGGTTGGTACCCCTTGAGGGCCTCCCCTTCTCTGAGAAGGAGAGGAGGGATGGGTGTGACTGGGAGGAGAGGAGGGAAGGGTCAGGGATCAGACCTGTAAAATGATTAAATAATAAAAAAATGAGTAAGAAAAAAATGTGCAAATCAGGCTGGTGAGATGACTCAGGAGATGAAGACTCCTGCCATCAAGATGAGAACCTGATATGATCCCAGGACTCACATGGTGGAAGGAAAGGACTGACTCATGCAGTGTCTCTCCTGACCTCTACCCATGTGGCATAGCTAACTCATGCCTGCATTCTTGTACATGTGTGTGCATGTGCACACACACACACACACACACACACACACACACACAATAAGTAAATGTAATAAAATGAGAAAGTTTAGGAGGAAGAAAGGTAATTCAGACATGCCAATTTCATTTTTTTCACAGAATTAAGAATTAAAATTGGGGCTAGAGAGATGGCCTAGGCATTATGGGTACTTGATGCTCTTGTAGAGGACCTGGATTTGGTTCCAAGCACCCACATGGCAGTCCAAAACAGTTTGTAGTTTCGGTTCTGGAAGATCTGACACTGTCTTCTGGCCTCTATAGGTACTGGGCACACATGTGATACGTATATGTACATGAAGGAAAATGCTCATGCACACAGAATGAAAATAAAGATTAAAAAAAGTTTAAAAAACTGAAATTAGTTTTTTAAATTTACTTGACTCTGTTAAAATTGTTTTGGCCAAATAAGTGTTTCACAGTCTTCTTGCTCAAGATCAATATATAAAGATATATATATATATATATATATATATATATGCCAGCACTTTTCCAGGATGAGCAATCTCACTAGGCCCAGATCAAAGTATTTTGATTGGTTGGGGTTTTTCCTCACATAATTCAACAGATATTTGAATTCATTGAGGTCCGTATTAGTCAGGGTTGTCTAGAGAAACAGAACTGATAGAATGAATTTATATGTATAAAAATGGGATTTATTAGAATTTCTTATAATCTGTCTCCCAATGTAAAGTCCAAGAATGCACTAGTTGTTTGGTCCATGAGGCTGGATGTCTCAGCCAGAATCCCGAAGAAGCACCCTCTAATACCATTGAAGTTGTCATCGAGACTAAAGGCAAGCAGCAAAGAGCGAAAGCTTCCTATTCCCACATTCTTTACATAGACTGCCACTAGGAGGTGTGGCCAAAGTTAAAGGTGAGTCTTCTTACCTTAAATGATCCACTCAAGAAAAAAAAATATGGATAGTTTTCATTTTTCTGCATATAGACTACCAGTTGGACCAGCACCATTTGTTGAAGATGCTGTCTTTTTTCCATTGAATGGTTTTGGCTTCTTTGTCAAAAATCAAGTGTTCATAGATGTGTGGATTTATTTCTGGGTCTTCTATTCAGTTTCATTGATCCTCTTTTCTGTTTCTATGCCAATACCATTCAGTTTTTATTACTACTGCTCTGTAGTACAGCTTGAGATCAGGGATGGAGATACCTCTAGATGATCTGTTGTTGTACAGGACTGTTTTGGAAATTCTGGGTTTTTTTGTTTCTCCATATGAAGTTGAGAATTTTTCTTTTAAGGTCTTTAAAGAATTGTGTTGGTATTTTGATGGGGATTACATTGAATCTGTAGATTGCTTTTGGCAGAATGGCCATTTTCACTATTTATTACCCTGCACAAAACTAAAGTTCAAGTGGATCAAAGACCTCAACATAAAATCAGACACATTAAATTGGTTAGAAGAAAAAGTGGGGAAGACCCTAGAACTCATCGGCACAGGAGACTACTTCCTGAACAGAACACCAACAGCACAGGCTCAACAATAAATAAATGGGACCTCATGAAACTGAAAAGCTTCTGTAAAGCAAAAGACACTGTCATCAAAACAAAAGGACAGCCAACAGACTTGGAAAGGATCTTTACCAACCCTACATCTGACAGAGGGTTAATATCCAGTATATATAAAGAACTCAAGAAGTTAAAAAGCAACAAATCAAGTAATCCAATTAAAATATGGGGCACGGAGTTAAACAAAGAACTCTCTGTAGAGGATTGTAGAATGGCAGAAAAACACTTAAAGAAATGCTCAACGTCCTTAGCCATCAGGGAGATGCAAATCAAAATGACCCTGAGATTTCACCTTATACCCATCAGAATGGCTAAGATCAAAAACTCAAGGGACAACAGATGCTTGAGATGTTGTGGAGAAAGGGGAACCCTCCTCCATTGCTGGTGGAAATGCAAACTTTTACAAGCACTTTGGAAATCAATCTGGTGCTTTCTCAGACAATTAGGAATAGTGATTCTTCAAGATCCAGCTATACCACTCCTAGGCATATATACAAAAGAGGGTCAAGCACACAACAAGGACATTTGCTCAACCATGTTTGTAGCAGCTTTATTTGTAATAGCCAGAAGCTGAAAACAACCCAGATGCCCCTCAGGGGGGGAATGGATACAGAAATTGTGGTACATCTACACAGTGGAGTACTACTCAGCAATGAAAAACAAGGAAATCATGAAATTTTGCAGGTAATGGTGGGATCTGGAAAGGATCATCCTGAGTGAGCTGTCCCAGAAGCAGAAAGACACACACGGTATATACTCACTCATATAGACATATAATATAGGCTAAACCTACTAAAATCTGTACATCTAAAGAAACTAATCAAGAGGGAGGACTCTGGCTAAAATGCTCAATTCCCCACTCTGAAAGGCAAAGAGGATGGCCATCAGAAGAAGAAGAAAACAGGAAACAAGTTAGGAACCTCCCACAGAGAGCCTCTAAAAGGCTCTGCCCTGCAAACTATCAAAGTACATGTTGAGACTTATGGCCAAACTTTGGGCAGAATGCAGGGAATCTTATGAAAGAAGTGGGAAATGATAGTTAGATCTGGAGAGGACAGGAGGTCCACAAGGAGAGCAACAGAACCAAAAATTTTGAGCACAGGGGTCTTTCCTGAGACTCATACTCCAACCAAGTACCATACATGGAGATAACCTAGAACCCCTGCACAGATGTAGACCATGGCAGTTCAGTGTCCAAGTGGGTTCCATAGTAATGGGAACAGGGACTGCTTCTGACATGAACTGATTGGCCTGCTTTTTGATCAACCATATTTGTAGCAGCTTTATTCATAATAGCCAGAACCTGGAAACAACCCAGTTGTCCCTCAGTTGAGGAATGGATACAGAAATTGTGGTACTTTTACACAATGGAATACTACTTAGCAATTAAAAGCGAGGAAATCATGTAATTTTCAGGCAAATGGTGGGGCCTAGAAACAATTATTCTGTATGAGGTATCCCAAAAGCAGAAAGACACACATGGTATATACTCACTTATATAGACCTATAAGATAGGATAAATATACTGAAATCTATACACCTAAAGAAGATAATCAAGAAAGAGGACCTGGGTTAAGATGAACAATTCTCACTTAGGAAGACAAATGGGATGGACATTGGAGGTAGGAGAAAACAAGTAACAGGACAGGAGCCTACCACAGAGGGCCTCTGAAAGACTCTACCTAGCAGTGTGTAAAAGCAGATATTAAGACTCATAACCAAACCTTTGGCAGAGAGCAGGGAATCATATGAAAGAAGTGGGAGTTAGTAAGACCTGGAGAGGACAGGAGCTCCACAAGGACCAAATATATCAGGGTACAGGGGTCTTTCATGAGACTGTCTCTCCAACCAAGGACCAAATACAAATATAACCTAGAATCCTCCCCGGATATAGCCCATAGTAGCTCAGTATCCAAGTGGGTTCTCTAGTAAGGAGAACAGGGACTATTTCTGACATGAACTCAATGGTGAGCTCTTCACCCCCCCCCCCCCAAGGGAGGAACAGCCTTGCTAGGCTACAGAAGAGGACATTGCAGCCAGTCCTGAAGAGACCTGATAAGCCAGGGTCAGATGGAAGGAGAGGAGGTCCTCCCCTATCAGGGGACTTGGAAAGGGGCAGGGAAGAGATGAGGGAGGGAGGGTGGGATTGGGAGGGAATGAGGGAGGGGGCTACGGCTGAGATACAAAGTAAATAATCTATGATTAATATAAAAAATAAAAAATTAAAAAAAGAAAAAAATTCCCTCACATCTATACCCAGATGCTTGAGTTTTAGTTAATTCCAGATGTAGTCAAGTTGACAAGCAAGAACAGCCACCACAAGCTCCAAACTAGGACCCGTGAGAACATAGGTGTATGGCCTACGACACCCACCACATGGATCATTGCTTGTATGTTTCTCACATGTCCTCCTTAGGTCCTACGTGGGAACTACTGCTCTTGCCAGAATGTACCCCCAAATCTTAGCTCCTTTTAGTAGTTTATATCTTAGCACAGCGGTAAGTTCACAGTTAAGGTGGGGTTCCCCATTGACTTAGCTTGGAGGAACGTCTCCATTTCCAGATTCTGTCTTTGATATCCTTCACAATGCTTCAAACACTGTTTCTCTGCTAATGTTTTAATGGCTTGTCACTCTCTGTCTTCAGCCCCCAGAGCAGGGCCTGGTACATAATAAACACTGAATAATTTTTTTCTTAAATGAGATATTTTGTAGGCTCAGTATTTCTTTCATTTAGACATCTCATGAAGGTCCCACTTCTGTTGGAGAAATAATAATAATAATAATAATTTTGTGTTTTCTTTCAAGGCAGAGTTTCTCTGTGTAGCCCTGGTTGTCCTGGAACTCACTCTGTGTGTCAGTCTGGCCTCAAACTCAGAAATCCACCTGCCTCTGCCTCTGCCTGTGCTGGGATTAAAGGCGTGAGCCACCATTGCCTGGCTGATTTTATTTAATTTTTTAAATTCAAGTTTTATTTTATTTGTGTGTATGGCTATTTTGCCTGCATACACGCATGTTTTGTACACCACACGTGTTTCTGGTGCCTGTGGAGGCTAGGAGGGAAAGTTGGTTCCCCTGGAACTGGAGTTCCAGAAGGTGTGAGCTGTCCTGTGGGTGCTGGAACTTGATTGAAGTCCCCTGTAAGAAGGGCTTGTGCTCTTAACCACTGATTCATCTCTCCAGCCCCAAGAAAGAGTTTTTTTGTTTGTTTGTTGGTTTGTTCATTCCTCATCTCCTTCATTTGTAGGTTGAGCCATTCCCCACTCAATATGAGTTACGCTTCTGCCTGTGTTCATTGTCTTCTGTCATAGTCACCTCTGTTTGAGGTATTAAATGTCCCACGTATTGCTTGTTGAGACATCCTTTTGGTTTTTAAGTTCTGTTTCTTGTCCTCCCCGCTTTCTTTTTTCAGCTCTATTTGCCATTTTGAACATTTATAGTACATCTCCCCAATCCCCCAGGGCTTTTGTAATTGCTGTTATCTCTTTGTGAAGCAATTTTTCTTCAACTTATGCCCTCCTCTCTCACTTCTTTGAGGTCTATATGAAAAAAGAGGTTTTTACCTAATTAACTTAGTGTAAAAATAGGACTCCTAATCAATTTTTCCCCTTTTGATTTTGACCCACTTTTCTTCATTGTACTAATGGCACACTATTTGTTTATTGACTGTCTTTGCCATTATAGTATAATATCTATGAGAGTTGGAATGCAATATGCTTTTTTTAATTGCTGTGTCCTCAGTGTCTGGAACAGTATGTGGGTCATAGGTACTTACTAAATATCTGTAGAATGAGTAAGTGGATGGATAGAGTAGATGATTCTTAAATTTCCATCCTACTCACCTCTCTTAAGAATATATTCTGACCATGCTTATGATTAATGAATAGTTTTTTTATAAGTTACAACATATAGACTATGTGTACGGGACATAAGAGAGTGGCATACATTTACTCAGTATGTATGAACATTAGCACATATCTGTTGACAGTCCATAATCTCTTCTTGTCTCTCTGTTTGTCCTTCTCTGCACTTCCATAAGTAAACAAAGAGCGCTCGGTATGTACTCTGTTGGCAAACAACTCCAACTTAACAATGTCTACAAGAATAAACGAACACTATCTTGGCATACTTACTCAGGAACACTCAAATACATTTGCTCATGTTTTTAGCCAGAACTGGGGACCATCCCCTGCCCTCCACACAGCCTCTCATCCTCCCCCCCCCCCAGCTTCAAACAACAAACTGGATTCCTAGTTGTCACTGATACTGTCACCTTCTTCCAAGGTGGGGTGACAGCCTGGAACCTTGACTTCAGAGCCAGGACCCAGCCTAGGTTTGTTCTAGAGGCTCATGGGTCTGTAGGATGACACCTCTCATCCAAGAACCATTCACCCCCCAAAGGACCAACAGACTAAGATGTTGGAAACATTACAGAAATAAGGGCCTTTGGATCAAACAGTAAAAACACCAGGAGAAAACGTGGCTTTTCTAAAAACTAAAGGACAAATTTTTACAGAGCCTAGATCAGAAAACTTCCCACTTCACAAAAGGCTCCCTCCCTACCCATTTTTGAATCACTTTCCCTTGTAGCTGGGGTAATTGAAAGGGAACATGGTCGACCATGATGGAAGGTAATGCTTTTCTTTAAATAATTTTATTTATTTATTTTAGGACTTGAGCGATGGCACAGTAGTTGACAGGACTTACTGCTCTTACAGAAGACCAAGGGTTGGTTCCCAGCAACCACATCAAGCATCTTTCAACTTATTGAAAATTTAAATTTAGATTAAAAAGTTAGGTCAGTATCATCTAGGCTAATTTTGTTCAGAGTAGGGCTTATACACTGAATGAATTTGTGTTTTAATGAGACCTAGATTTCCAAAGCCTACATCTATCAAAACCTACATCTATCACTTGTTAGCATTATCCTGCTAGGTAAGTGACCTAATCGCTCTGGATGCTCATTTCTAAAATGGGGATAAGTTTTTCTTCTCTTGTTGATACTAGGATTTAGTGAAATTGGATAGTAGCTGCTGACTAAATGTTGTTTTGCTTAATGAAGGCTGGTTGTCTTAGTTACTTTTCTCTTGCTGTGAAGAGGCACCACGACCAAGGCAACAAGAAAGGAAGCGTTGAATTGGGGCTTGCTTACAGTTTCAGATGGTGCATCCATGGCCATCATTGTGGGGAGCAAGGCAGAAAGGAGGCAGACATGGCGCCTGAGCAGTAGCTTAGAGCCATTACCCTGGGAACATCACATGCTGACAACAAACTTGAAGGAGGGACACTGGAATGGGGTGGGCTTTAGGAACCTCAAAGCCCAGTAACGTACCTCCCCCAACAAAGCCACGCCCTCTAATCCTTCCCAAACAGTCCCACTAACTGCGGACAAAGCATTTAAACATATGAGCCTATGGGGGCTCTTCTGATTTGAACCTCCACACTGGTTTTTCTCGCTTTTGATCATCTTCTAAAGCATGTAGCTAAATTAATCCTTCTATTCTAGGCCAGCCATTTTATCTGGAATGTCAGTGCAGACAACCTCATTTCATTAAAGAGCTGGTGATTTAATAATTTACTTAGAAACAGGCTGCAGCTTCCATTATAAACCTCATCTGACATATGTAGACAGAGCCATTATTTTCCCAGTGGCAAGAAAGCTGATGGAATATAAATATAAATGTGCAGAGAACAATTTACCTTCTTGCAATGTCTATACCTGAAAAAATATAATGCTGTGCCCTGCAGTAGATGTGACTCATTGTAAAATTTGTCACTTCCTGACCACTTGAAATATGGCCATGTTTCCTACACCCCTACGCTGCACATACTTATTTGATAATGTCTCTTTATTTCAGTCACTGAAGTGACACAGCCCTGTTTTATGAGTTACCACATGATCAAAGGCACCAGGCAGGTTGCCATTACCCTGGTAACATCACAGATTCTTAGTTCTTAGGGGAAAAAAAAGGTGAACAGTGAGCATTTAGCTTTAGGCTCGTGTGTTCTGTGAGAATGTATCTTCCCAGCAAGTAGTTTGTGGTTTTCTTCTTCTTCTGTGCAGCCTGAGGAGCAGAGGGACATATTTCACATTTCTATTGGCAAGGAATGACTCCTTTTATAAGGATCTGTAGAATTCCATCGTTGGATTTCTGCAGTGATCTTTGGACACCCTCTAGGTTTTCTTTCATAAAGCTTTCAGTACAACAAGCTGAGTGGCTGGGCAGGGGAAGTGTATGTGAGCGTGTGCTTGCCTGAATGTGTGCGCATGCTTATGTGCCTATTTGAAGCACCGTGATTGAAATGCCAATATCCTGTCGTTTTCTGGTCTGAATTTACTATAGCAATAAAATGGAAGCGTCTCCTGCGTAGTGTAGGGCAGCAGTTGAGCCTTGCTATTTTTATTTTCAGTTGAATCAGCTTAATAGAGATCTGTGCAAAGTCCTTTTTGGTTTCTATCTTATTTCTCTCCTCTAGGACTTCTCATCAGCTGTTTTGTTTAGGAGGAAGGACCTCTCTGGAACTGTGACAGACAGCTCCCTGTGTGGGGAAATACAGGAGTGGCCAGAAATCTTCAAGGTTGATAGATGTGAACAGAACTTGTCCAGAATTTTATTGTTTGAAAGTGTCCACACTTTCCTAGTTTTAGCTTCTTGTGGGAAGAATAAAGAACATATATTGGCAAGGAAAGTTTTGACTTCTTCCCAAATCATCAGATGATAGAAAGTGATTTGCAGTCTGCAGGCTAAAAACAACACTTCATAATCCCTCTCAGAATTCTTCGTGGTCTGAAGCTTTCGAGCTTTGGGGGAAAATGACAGGAAAACAATATTCAACAATAGCTGTCTGTCTAGTGGGAAAGATCCCAGCTATTTCTTTTATTCTTTGTGTTAAAAAATTTTCTGATCCTGTAAACCAGTGTTTTGGGCTTAAATAAATAAATAAATCCTGTGAGAAGAACAGCCCAATGTAATCATAGGCAGTGTAGTGACACCTCTGTCCACAATGGACCACATGATATGATGGAAGACTCATAAAATTATAATGCAGCTGAGGAATCTTGTTCTCATTATTTTTCCTGTACCTTTTCTAAGGTTGGACATGTTTGGATGCAAAAGTACCTATCATGGTGCTCTGATTGACTTTTAGCATTCAGCATAATAACATGCTGTGGTCATTTGTAGCTGAGAACAATAGGTTATACCGTATGACCCTGCTATGTAACAGACTATACCATTTAGACTTGCGTAGGTACACTGTTGCCTACACAATGACAGCATCATCTAACACATCCCTTAGAATTTATTCTTTTGTTAAATGGCACATAACTCTAAGTTTGACTCTCTCAATGACCTCATGTGTGAAAAAGAACAGAACCGCTCTCCCTTACTTAGCAAATACTGCAAGTGCCCACCTCTAGGATTAATTTGACTCTTGAGGCCAGTGGGTTTCAAATGGTAAAACCGGCTGAATGTATTCATCCTGTGAATGTTGGCTGCTCACCACCACCCCAGGGAGGGACCATAGTGCTGATTCAAATACGCTTCTCTAACTTAGTTGTGAGCCCCTGGGGAACAAGAGCATCGAGTAACCAGGGAACAAACACATGGGCATCGGAAAAGTGTGATGCAGACAGAGCACGATTGTGCTGTTCAAGCATGCAGGTGAAGGGAGGAAGGAGTGGGTTCTTCAGAGTAGGGAAGCTGGTGTTTGGTAGAGAAGTGGAGGATAATTTTGAGAAGGCGTGAGTACTTGAAGATTTTAGGATAAGAAGACACAGCGTTCTAGGTGTTCAAAGGTGTGGACATGAAAAAGCAGATAACAACACACCCATTTCTGATCCATTGGTGATGGAAGAGGGTGCCAAGGGAAGAGAGAGGGACAACATTGCAGCATAGATCCCATTAGGAATTGTAAAGTTTTTGGACCATGTCTAGGGATACATTGAACATACCAGGATATTCATCAGGGTGCAGGGTAGGAAGTTTTGGGATATGTGGTATTTTCTGATATAACCCCAGATACAAAATACAACCTTTTATAACAACTGATGAATGTTCTCAAAGTGTCCAATAATTCAGCTTAATTATGTCATAATCTATCTGATATTAACACCAGAGCCCAAAAGTTAAAGGGATCAGTCTTTGATTTCCACTACTGCGTGGCCTGGGCCAAGGTAATTTAGTGATTTTTTTTTCTGGCATAATCCACACAACTCAAATGAGTTTTCTATTTATCTTTACAAAGGAAATGATTCACGAGCTAGCAAATGGAAGATGCACAGGGCAAGGTGTGAGTTGGAGGACACAGAGCATGTGTGTGCTCCAGGTGTACCACCTTCTCAGCACATTCATGTGCTCAGCATACAAGAGCTGCCAAGGCCCATCATTTGGAGGGTTCTAGAGAGGTTTCATTGCACAAGCATGGTTGATTAATCACCGCCCACTAGTGAATGAGCTCCATCTTCAGCCCCTTTCCTCCTGAAATTGGGTTGGTGAGAACAAATGAAGCTTCTAACCATAAAATAATGCATCTAGTTTTTCTGATGACCATCTTTACTGTGAGTCACCTCAAGAGCAGTAAGAAAATATCAAACTAAAGCTTTAGAAACTCTGTGTCAGAAACATGGGACAAAGACATTTTTAGAAATTATTATTACACGAGGCAGAAACCATTTAGTACATAATCTTGCCAAGGAGGAAGGCAGTGGTGAGGGTAGAGCTGAGTGATGGGATGGGGAGAGCAGGAAGGTCAGAGCTGGAGTGTGCTGGTGGCTGTTCTGGAACAGTGTGGTGCTTGAGCCAGGCTGAGTGAGGCCAGGAGGGGTTTACCTTGCAGTTGCTGTGCCATGTGAATGCTGCTTCTTGGCTTGAACTTAAGGAAAGTTAGAAGAAGAAAAAGTGACATAACCACACATGTATTTCTTGCTCTTTTAACATGGAATTTCTATCATTGGAGTGATGCAAGCACCGAGAAAGGAATCTAGGCCCCAGCTAGTGTCAGTTCCGGGATAATCATCTGGAGTAATTACTTTTTCTCTGCCTGGCTGAAGATGATCCATCTTGTCAGCAGTCAGAGTGTAAATATACGTGTAGAAAGGCGTGTAGAACGTGCTGACAAGCGGGCTTGCATCATTTGCGGTGTTCACACTTTTCTCTTGGCTGTTGGCAGTCATCTTTAAAGGAAAGAATTTAGTTGAGTGGCCCCAAGAGTCAAATGAAGAGGCCGATTCAGGATTCTACACAACTTTGGGTTTAGGTTTTCCTTGAGATTTTAGTCAGGATGACATTGATTGAAGCCCCATGAAATCAGTCTTCGAATCTGTTTTACAAAGTTTCCCTTTGTAACTTTGAGTCATGACTGGAGAGGGTAGCTAACACCTAAGAACACACATCACTTGGCAGGCCTTGGGATGGGGACTTATCCTATTTTATTTCTTTCAATTCATGTGAGAGCTGTGTGAGGTGGGACTGGCTCTCTACTTTGTAGATAAGGACGTTGAGGTTTGTAGAAGAAAATCAACTTTCATGAGGTTGTTTGACTGATACTGTCTGACCACAGATTTATAGTCTTTCTAGCACATGATAGAAGAGCTCTGAATAACCTGGGGATTATGATTTCGGGTAAAAATAGTGGATGGACAATCCGTACTGTGAGAGTCTTGCTGCTACTTTGGACTTGACTGGTAGCTGGGATCCCTTGGATTAGTGGTAAAATAAAAACCAGGGGTAGCAAGTTCAGAGCTTATTCTTTGATTCCAACATTCTCCTGAGGAGTAGGAAGATGAGAAGGGGTATGATCACATGTAGAGAGAATATGGGATAGATTAATGGAAATGATATCACACACACACACACACACACACACACACACACACACACAGCCTTCTGTTGGAAGATGCCCATGTTGATGACTGAAAATACAGAGAACTAAGCCTGGGATCCATTGGGTAGGAAATATAATATTTTCCAGGAAGGAGTTCCCCAGGAGAGAGGGGTCACAAATATTTAAACACTGACTCAACTTACTCCAAATATATGGTTAGAATGCATGTTTTGCACTTACAAAAACAAGTTTAGAAAGACCCATGCCTTGCTTAAACTGTTAACAAGGTTACTTTCTGGAAGGTGCCTTCACAATTAATGCACGTTTGTAGTTTTTCACATTTCGGTTTACTTTGTTTAGACAAGGGGCTCAACTGGGTATCCCAGACTAGCCTGGAACTTGCGGTTCTCCTGCATCAGCCTCCAGAGTGTTGAACATCTACAGTTCTGAATTTGCCTCACTTCCATGTGCTTTGTGTTAGAAATTTTAAATGTGTAAACTTCTGTTTCTTAAAGAGGACACGTGACTACTGGTTAAATTCTATTTCTGTGTCAAAGATATAAAAACTAGCAGGTAAACAGTTTCAGCTAAAAAGCAAAAAGAGACATCTTCAGAGATGGGTAGGATCCCAAGGCAGTAAGCAGCAAGAGCCGCTAGAGGAACCTGGACTAAATATGGGCCAAAGGACTGTTATTTCAACCCAGGCAAGGATCGGAAGAGAGGGCACAGAGTCTGTACAGAAAGGACAGAGGCATAGTTCTTTAATGGGTACAGGAGGAAAGTTTTACCTTTAATGGAATGCTGCAAGAACATCCTGCTCATCTGCTGTCTGCCTCAGGATCTGTTTGTCTTTCTGCGGCTTCTATAGTCTAATCAGTAAAACTTTCTGCAGGTAAACATATGCGCAAAAGATAAATTCACAAGCAAAATATAGAAAGAGCTCTTAATGTAGCTATTAAGGGCGCCAAGGTGAGATATTGTCAGAATAAATATTCAGAGATACAATAACTGAGAATTTTACAGAACAGAAGAAAAACAACTGATTTTTAAAGGCCTATGGGGCAGGACATGATGGTGAACACATGTAATTGTAGCACTTCTGCAGGTTGGGGTAAGAGGCTCAGTAGATGTAGGCCTGGCTAGGATGTGTGAGAGACGTTGGCTTAAAAAACAAACAAACCAACCAACCAACCAGCCAACCAATAACAGCACCATACAAGGCCCATGAGAAAGCCACAGTGGTACATACTTGCTGCTCAGCTATTCAAATGAGAGGTAGGAGGTAGGAGAATCTCTTGAGTTCTGGAGTGAGAGTCAGCCTGGGCAACATATCAAGACCCCATATCTTAAAAAAAATAAAATAAAACAAAAGGCTCAAAGACTGATTAAAAACAATCCACAAGGCAAGCCAGCCTTTCTTTAAAAACTATGAAAAAGTGGAGTGGGATGGTGAAATGGTAAGAACGAAGAGGAAGTTCTGAAGGTGACAGAGAAAAATCAGATTACCCACAGAGACTTAGAAGAATTTCTTGTTGGCATGAGTACATGCCGGAGATAATACTCCTATGCGTGTATTCCTATGCATAGAAATACCTCTATGCGTGGAGAAAATAATACAGGAACTGTTCATGCCCAGAGGTTTGAAACACGTGAACGCTGGTGATGGCCAGGTGTCTTACATGGCGATTCTGTCACTCAGTGTTCAGCCTCTTCACACCTTCATTCCTTAGCAGAGGATGTAAGAATATTGCAGTGTTATCCATGAATTTCCTAAGATGGTAACTACCACATGTTAGGAAGTCCCTCCACTACACTTAAAAATGTGTTTATATATTGCTTTGATGATTGTTTTCAGACAAGGACAATGTCAGGTTTAGGAACAAGCAGCTACGAAGGGGGGCTTGGCAAAAGGCACAGAGTTAATGATGTCTGGCCAAAAGGTAAGCACAAGAGGCAGACTTATTTTTTTTAATGAATTGAACCTTTATAGAGTGAAATTGGACATAATTTTCATTCCTCCATATATATTACTGTTTTCCATACCAAATTATTAAAAAACATAAATGATTTGCGTTTTATACACCATGTCAGGTAGACAATAGGTACTAAGAGGCAAAGAGCCCATCAAAATCCTAGAAACTGAATCTGCTCACCAGGATGAATGAATACCAGGCACTACTATGAGCTAACATACACTATCTTTTATATGTGTTCCACCCTGATACAAGTATTCTATTTTTATTAAGAAGCTTAATTTTACACAAAATTTGATGAGACTTCAAATTATTAATATTCCCATGTTACAAGTATGGAGATGATATGCAGCAGAACCAAAGTTTGAAGGTGGATGGTCTTGAAGATTAATGCAGAGTGTGACTCTGGGATGATAACCTCACTCAAAGTTCTGTGTTCCTGAAAAGCCTACTCTCCATCTACAATGCCAAGTTGAGTTCAAGCTGTGTTTGAAAACATGCTCCCTTGCTGTGTGGTGGGCCATTTCTTGTGTATATACCCAAGAGTGGTAAAGCTGAGTATTGAGGTAGAGCTATTCCCAATTTTCTGAGAATACGGCAGATTGGTTGAACAAGTTTGCACTCCCACCAACAAGGGAGGAGTAGTCCCCTTTCTCCACATCCTCGCCAGCATGTGCTGTCAGTTGAGATTTTTGTTCTTATAGGTGTAGGATGGAATCTCAAAGTTGTTTTCATTTGCATTTCCCTGATGACTAAGGACACTGAGCATTTCTTCAAGTACTTCTCTTCCATTTGAGATTCTTCTGTTGAGAATTCTCTGTTTAGCTTGTTTGGATTCTCTGTTTGGATTATTGGTTTGTTGGTCTTTAATTTATTGAATTCCTTAAATATTTTGGATATTAGCCCTTTGTCAGAAGTTGGGTTGGTGAAGATCTTTTCCTGCCAGAGCCCACTGGCAGAGTTGAACAGTTCTTGAGTGGAGAGTGAGGATTGAAAGAAAATTTAAAAACCAACACACTACACATAGTATCAATTCAAGAGGGCTGCCAGTCAAAACTGTCACACTAGTTTATTCAACAGACCCTTTTATAGTGAGAGCAAAGAACCTAAATAATGAGGGGGTTCATCGAAAAGTCAAACTTCTTTACCTTGACCACTTGTCTGTATGAATCTCACACAAATGAAAGGAAGTGAACTTGACAAAACATCCTGCCTATCCCTGTCTCAAACAAAAGGAAGTGAACTTGGCAAAACATCCTGCTTATCCCTGTGGTGAAGGCCAGGGTAAAACATGTTTTTCTCTGAGAACTCAATAACAAAGCAGGCTGACAAATGATCATCATTCCACATTTTCCCAATCTGTGGGCTGCCATTTTCTTCTGTTGACAGTGGCTATTGCCTTACAGAAGCTTTTTATTTTCATGTGATCATATTTATTAATTGTTGATCTTAGAGCCTTTGCTGTTGGTGCTCTATTCAGGAAGTTGTCTCCTGTGCCAATGAGTTCCAGGCTCTTCCTCACCTTCTCCTCTAGAAGATTTAGTATTTCTGGTTTTATGTTGACATTTTTGATCCACTTGGACTTGAGTTTTATGCAGGTTGACAAATATGGATCTATTTGCATTTTTTCCCTTTTTTTAAATTTTTCATCAATTACACTTTATTCATTCTTCATCCCCCCATAAGCCCCTCCCTCCTCCCCTCCCAATCCCACCCTCCCTCCTCCCTCTGCATGCATGCCACTCTCCAAGTCCACTGATAGGGGAAGGTCTCCTCTCCTTTCTGATCTTAGTCTATCAGTTCACATCAAAAGTGGCTGCATTGTCCTCTACTATGGCCTGGTAAGGCTGCTCCCCCCCCAGGGCCAATCAGATTATGTCAGAGGCAGTCCCTCTTCACATTACTATGTAACCCAATTGGACTCTGAACTGCCCTAGGCTACATCTGTGCAGGGGTTCTGGGTTATCTCTATGAATAGTCCTTGGTTGGAGTATGAGTCTCTGGGAAGTTCCCTATGTTCAAATTTTCTTGTTCTGTTGCTCTCCTTGTGGAGACCCTGTCCTCTCCAGCTCTTACTATTTCCCACTTCTTACATAAAATTCCATTCACTCTGCCCAACAGTTGCCCATCAGGCTCAGCATCTGCTTTGATAGTCTGTAGGGCAGAGGCTTTCAGAGGCCCTCTGTGGTAGGTTCCTAGGTTGTTTCCTGTTTTCTTCTTCTTCTGATGTCCATCCTGTTTGCTTTTCCGGATGGGGATTGGACATTTTAGTTAGGGTCCTCTCTCTTGCTTAGTTTCTTTAGATGCACAGGTTTTAGTGGGTTTGTCCTATGTTGTATGTCTATATGAGTGAGTATATACCATGTGTGTCTTTTTGCTTCTGGGACAACTCACTCAGGATGATCCTTTCCAGATCCCACCATTTACCTGCAAATTTCATGATTTCCTTATTTTTCATTGCTGAGTAATATTCTGTTGTGTAGATGTACCACAATTTCTGCATCCATTCTTCAGTTGAGGGGCATCTGGGTTGTTTCCAGCTTCTGGGTATTACAAATAAAGCTGCTACAAACATGGTTGAGCAAATGTCCTTTTTGTGTACTTGAGCCTCTTTTGGATATATGCCCAGGAGTGGTATGGCTGGATCTTGAGGAAGCGCTATTCCTAGTTGTCTGAGAAAGCGCCAGATTGATTTCCAGAGTGGTTGTACAAGTTTACATTCCCACCAGCAGTGGAGAAGGGTTCCCCTTTCTCCACAACCTCTCCAGCATGTGTTGTCACTTGAGTTTTTGATCTTGGCCATTCTCATGGGTGTAAGGTGAAATCTCAGGGTTGTTTTGATTTGCATTTCCCTAATGGCTAGTGAGGTTGAGCATTTCTTTAAGTGCTTCTCTGCCATTCGGTATTCCTCTACAGAGAATTCTCTGTTTAGCTCTGTTCCCCATTTTTTAAGTGGATTGCTTGGTTTGCTGCTTTTCAGCTTCTTTAGTTCTTTATATATACTGGATATGAGTCCTCTGTCAGATAAAGGGTTGGTGAAGATTCTTTCCCAATCTGTAGGCTTAGTATTTCCCAATCTGTAGGCGGTCGCTTTGTTTTGATGACGGTGTCCTTTGCTTTGCAGAAGCTTTTCAGTTTCATGAGGTCCCATTTATTGATTGTTGCTCTTAGAGCCTGTGCTGTTGGTGTTCTGTTCAGGAAGTTTTCTCCTGTACCAATGAGTTCTAGGGTATTTCCCACTTTTTTTTCAAGCCGATTTAATGTGTCTGGTTTTATGTTGAGGTCTTTGATCCACTTGGACTTCAGTTTTGTGCATGATGATAAGTATGGATCTATTTTCATTTTTCTACATGTAGACATCCAGTTGGACCAGCACCATTTGTTGAAGATGCTATCTTTTTTCCATTGTATGGTTTTGGCGTCTTTGTCAAAGATCAGGTGTCCATAAGTGTGTGGGTTTATTTCTGGGTCCTCTGTTCAGTTCCATTGATCCACCAATCTGTTTCTATGCCAGTACCATGCAGTTTTTAAAACTGTTGCTCTATAGTACAACTTAAGATCAGGGATGGAGATACCTCCAGAAGATCTTTTATTGTAGAGGATTGTTTTAGCAATTCTGGGTTTCTTGTTATTCCATATGAAGTTGAGAATTTTTCTTTCCAGGTCTGTAAAGAATTGTGTTGGTAATTTGATGGGCATTGCATTGAATCTGTAGATTGCTTTTGGTAAGATGGCCATTTTTACTATGTTAATCCTGCCAAGCCATGAGCATGGGACATCTTTCCATCTTCTCATATCTTCTTCTAATTCTTTCTTCAGAGATTTGAAATTTTTTTCATACAAGTCTTTGACTTCCTTGGTTAGGGTTACTCCAAAGTACCTTATGTCATTTGTGGCTATTGTGAAGGGTGTTGTTTCCCTAATTTCTTTCTCTGCCCTTTTGTCTTTTGTATACAGGAGGGCTACTGATTTTTTTGAGTTAATTTTGTATCCGGCCACTTTGCTGAAGGTGTTTATCAGCTGTAGGAGTTCCCTGGTAGAGTTTTTGGGGTCACTCATGTATACTATCATATCATCTGCAAATAGTGATAATTTGATTTTTTCCTTTCCAATTTGTATCCCCTTGATCTCCTTCAACTGTCTTATTGCTCTAGCAAGGACTTCTAGCACTATGTTGAAGAGATATGGAGAGAGTGGGCAGCCTTGTCTTGTCCCTGATTTTAGTGGGATTGCTTTAAGTTTCTCTCCGTTCAGTTTGATGTTGGCTATAGGCTTGCTGTATATTGCCTTTACTATGTTTAGATATGGGCCTTGTATCCCTGATCTCTCCAATACTTTAAACATGAATGGATGTTGGATTTTGTCAAATGCTTTTTCAGCATCTAGGGAGATTATCATGTGGTTTTTTTCTTTCAGTTTGTTAATATGGTGGATCACATTGATGGATTTCTGTATATTGAACCACCCCTGCATACCTGGGATGAAGCCTACTTGGTCATAGTGGATAATATCTTTGATGTGTTCTTGGATTCAGTTTGCAAGTATTTTATTAAGTATTTTTGCATCAATGTTCATAAGGGAGATTGGCCTGAAATTCTCTTTCTTTGTTGAGTCTTTGTGAGGTTTAGGTACCAAAGTGACTGTGGCTTCATAGAATGAGTTTGGTAATGTTCCTTCTGTTTCTATTTTGTGGAATAGTTTGAAGAGAATTGGTGTTAGCTCTTCTTTGAAGGTCTGGTAGAATTCTGCGCTGAAGCCATCTGGTCCTGGGCTTTTTTTGGATGGGAGACTTTTGATGACCGCTTTTATTTCTTTGGGGGATATAGGACTATTTAGTTGATTTACCTGGTCCTGATTCAGCTTTGGTAAGTCAAATCGATCAAGAAAATTGTCCATTTCATTTAGATTTTCAAATTTTGTGGCATATAGACTTTTGAAGTAAGTCCTAATGATTGCTTGGATTTCCTCAGTGTCTGTAGTTATGTCCCCCTTTTCATTTCTGATTTTGTTGATTTGGGTGGTGTCTCTCTGCCTTTTAGTTAGCCTGGCTAAGGATTTGTCGATCTTGTTGATTTTCTCAAAGAACCAGCTCTTGGTTTCATCGATTCTTTGAATTGTTTTATTTGTTTCCAATTGATTGATTTCAGCCCTGAGTTTGATTATTTCCAGCCGTCTACTCCTTCTTGGTGTGTCTGCTTCTTGTTTTTCTAGGGTTTTTAAGTGAGCCATTAAGGTGCTTGAATGAGCTGTCTCGAATTTCTTCTTGAAGGCACTTAGTGCTATGAACTTTCCTCTTAGCACTGCTTTCATTGTGTCCCACAAGTTTGGGTATGTTGTGTCTTCATTTTCATTGATTTCTAGAAAGACTTTAATTTCTTTCTTTATTTCTTCCCTGACCCAGCTGTCATTTAGTAGCAAGTTGTTCAGTTTCCATGTGTGTGTAGGCTTTTTGGTATTTCTGTTATTGTTGATGCCCATCTTTATTCCATGGTGATCAGACATGATACAAGGGATTATTTCAATCTTCTTGTATCTGTTGAGGCTTGCTTTGTGACCCACTATTTGGTCTATTTTGGAGAAGGTTCCATGAGGTGCTGAGAAGAAGGTAAATTCTTTTGTGTTTGGGTGTAAAGTTCTGTAAATGTCTGTTAGGTCCATTTGATTCATGACCTCTGTCAGAGACATTGTTTCTTTGTTTAATTTCTGTTTTGTTGACCTGTCCTTTGTTGAGAGTGGGGTGTTGAAGTCTCCCACTATTAATGTGTGGGGATCTATATGTGCTTTAAATTTTATCAATGTTTCTTTAACAAATGTGGGTGCTCTTGTATTTGGGGCATAGATGTTCAGGATTGTGATGTCTTCCTGGTGGAATTTTCCCTTGAGGAGTATGAAGTGTCCTTCCCCATCTCTTTTTATTAATTTTGGTTTAAAGTCTATTTTATCAGATATTAGAATGGCTACTCCTGCTTGCTTCTTGGGTCCATTTGCTTGGAAAGTCGTCTTCCAACCCTTTACCCTCAGGTAATGTCTATCTTTGTGTCTTAGGTGTATTTCTTGTATGCAACAGATTGCTGGGTTTAGTTTACATATCCATTCTGTTAATCTGTGTCTTTTTATTGGAGAGTTGAGTCCATTGATGTTGAGAGAGATTAACGACCAGTGGTTGTTAGATCCCTTGATTTTGATGTTGGCTGTGGTCATCAGGTTGTGTGCTTGGTTGCTTTTTGTTTTACTGAAGTGAGGTTATTTATTTCCTATGTTTTCTTGAATGTAGCTAGTTTTCCTAGGTTGTATTTTCCCTTCTAGTGTCTTCTGTAATGCTGGATTTGTTTGTAGGTATTGTTGAAATTTGTTTTTGTCATTGAATATCTTGTTTTCTCCATCTATGAGTACTGAGAGTTTTGCGGGGTATAGTAGCCTGGGCTGACATCTGTGTTCTCTTAGGGTCTGCATGATATCCATCCAGGCCCTTCTGGCTTTCATAGTCTCTGTTGAAAAGTCAGGTGTGATTCTAATGGGTTTGCCATTATATGTTACTTGGCCTTTTTCCCTTGCAGCTTTTAGTATTTTTTCTTTGTTCTGTATATTTACTGTTTTGATTATTATGTGGCGGGAGGATTTTCTTTTCTGGTCAAATTTGTTGGGTGTTCTGTAGGCCTCATGTATTCTTATTGGCCTCTCCTTTAGCTTGGGGAAATTTTCTTCAATGATTTTGTTGAAAATATTTTCTGGGCCTTGGAGAAGGGAGTCTTCTTTTTCCTCTATACCTATTATTCTTAGGTTTTGTCTTTTCATATTGTCTTGGATTTCTTGGACAGTCTGTGTCAGGAATTTTTTGGATTTAACATTTTCTTTGACAGATACATCGATTTCTTCCATTGTATCTTCTATACCTGAGATTCTTTCTTCCATCTCTTGTAGTCTGTTGGTTATGCTTACCTCTGTAGTTCCTGTTTTCTTCCCTAGATTCTTCCTTTCCATTATTTCCTCCATTTGTGTTTTCTTTAATTTTTCCAATTCTATCTTCAGTTCTTTAGTTGTTTTGTTTACTTCCTTCACCTGTCTGATTGTACTTTCCTGTTTTTCTTTTAGTTCCTTCAACTCTGTTTCTTTTATTTCATTCAGTGTTTTAAGCATTTCCTTTCTAAAGGCCATAAACTGTTTGGCTGCAGCTTCCTCTATTTCTTTACGGATGGCAATATTCTGTTTGAGTTTATCTTCCTCTATGTCTTTATGTATCTCATTTGTTTCCTCTGTCATCATCTTCATGAGCATAGTTGTTAGGTCATCTTCTTGGATTTCAGTTATGGTGGGGTGTCCAGGGCTACTTGCCCCTGGGTAACTGGGTTCTGGAGATGCCATATTGCTCTGTCTTTTGTTGCTTGAGCTTTTACGCTGGCCTCTACCCATTGTGCTATCTTAGGTGTTTGGGGTTATTTTCTGGTGGTTCCTGGGGATCCTGTGGTGGAGAGAATCCCCTTTGCAGAAAGCTGGTTTTTCCTGAAGGATGTCTTCTCAGCTTTTTGGGTACAGTCCCTGGATGGCTGGTGTTTTTTCAGGAGTTGCTCACCTCAGGGATATAGACCTGAGTGGTAACTGTGGTCTTTGTTAGTCGAGAGGGTTCTCCTCTCACCCGGAAGTCCTGAGGGCAGCTGCCCTGTTTCTGGGTTTCTTGTTGTAAATTTAATGATCAGCTGCTGTGACCCAGTTGGACATCAGGTGCGCAGCAACTGTTTGTGCCTGTGTCTGGAGCACAGCTGAGTGGTGGCGCCTTGGCCCCACTGGTCTGCTAGACTTTTTCTAGGGAAGGATTGGGTGATTTAAGTCAGTACAGTTTCCTTCCTTCCCTGTGGATTCTCTGGAGACACGGACTCCCAGTGTCTTTTTTTGCCCTGGTGCACACTGCTCAGTGTCCGCCAGCTGGCTGGCCGCAGAAACTGCCTGTGCCTGGAGCACAGCTGAGTGATGTCAGCTCAGTCTCTGCCAGCTTTCTGGTGCGCAGAAACTGCCTGTGTCTGCCTTTGCGGCCTTTGGGAGCCTGGGTGCCTCCCTAAGCCGGGTAATTTTCCAGGGACCTTTTCAGGCTGGGGGTGTTGGCTGAGTGCTCTGAGATCAGACCAGCCGTTTCCCTCCCTGTGTGTTTGCACCGGACAGTGAAACTCATTCGCTGGTGCCCTGGTGCCCACAGTTCTATCTCAGGCGGCGAATCAGGTGCGCAGGCAGGCAGGGCTCTGTACTGGAGCCTGGGTCCCCGGCTCTGGGTCCGGGCTGGTTCCTGGGGTGCCCGTGGAACCCGAGTCTTTTCCAGGGGATGTCTGGGTGACCTAAGGCTGGCCCAATCGTTTCTTGTACTCTGGGGTTATCTCTCGACTGAAAATTCTCTGATAGTGTGGTGTGCACGGTTCAGTCTGGGACCGTGACCAGAGACCCTGGCTTGTGGCTCTGGGCTGGGGCTGGGGCTGGCGGCCGGCAGCCAAGCGTCTGGCGGAACCGGGATCTCTTCCACGGTTTAGCCGGGTGAGTTAAAAGCTGATTGAATCCCCCACCGTGGGGTATCCTCTCACCTGGGAAACACAATGACTGTGAGTTCTGATTACTGGTCACTGTGCTGATCCTGCTGCTGCTGCTCAGAATGAGAGTCCTCCTGGCGCCGCCATCTTGCCCCCATCCCCGAGGCAGACTTATTTTTAATGTGGGAATGAGAAACTGGTCCTATTTTAGCTGAAGGTTTCAGGTAAATAATTCTAAAATTAAATAGCCCCATTTCATGTTCAGAAAAAAATTGATATTATCCCCAGTTATTTCTGATGAAAAGTTATGTTTCCATCCTAGTTTCTCATTTGCTTCTTTGTGTTAACCTGTGTATCTATGAGCCCCTGTTGTGTTTTAGACTAGGCCTGTCTGGGCTGCACAGAGAGTTCCAGGACCATGTGGATTGGATGGGGTATCCTGCTGCATGATAGCTTGTGCAAGCCCGAGGCTTTAGCTTGGAATCCTGTCTCTTTGTTCCTGATTGTATCTTCATGGTCCAAGGGTTTGCTTTTGTCATCCCTGAATGAGTTTTTTTTTTCTTGTTGTTGTTTTGTTTTTTTTCATTTAGCCAATGAAGACATTACAAAGTTGTTGCCAAATGTGAGCAATAACATTCAACTGAGATGAAATAATCTGATCCTGGAGACAAAGAGCAATTCTTTTTTTTTTTTTTCAATGCAGTTTATTCAGGAACCTTGAACAATCATCTGACCCTGGGGAAAGCCAGCCCACAGCTTAAATAGCCTCCGGGTAGCCAACCCCAGCGTGCCACGTGGGCAATGCAGATAGGTCCACATACATGGAAGCAAGCCAGATCCTCAGCCTTAGCCAAATGTGGAATTGTTCATGACAGAGAGCACTCACCATCGGGAAGGTGGAAGGCGGAAACCAGCTCCATCTTTAAGGCGCGGCATTATGCAGCTCTCTACAGTTCCCCCTTTTTTTTTAGACGCATCAGGCAAGAGTAGAGGTCTGATCTCTGATATTAGAAATAAACTGGGACTTTGTACTGATGTTCATTTAGGTGATGAGTATCTTTTGAAATCAGAATTAGTTGGATTTATAACCTGCAAGAGAGAAGAATGATTACAACGACCAACCAGAGTTTTTGAACCTAAGTTAAAGAAGGGATGTGTTAGCTGGGCACAGTGGCACATGCCCCTGTAATCCAAACACTAAGGGAGGCAGAAGCAGGAGGATCTCTATGAGTTTGAGGTTAGCCTGGTATATAAAGTGAGTCTAGGACAGCCAAGTCTACCCAGAGAAACTGTTTCAAAAAACAAAAACAAAAACAACAACAAAAAAGAAGGGGGTTGTTTAGTTTATTTATGTGTTTGTTTCTTTGGTTTGAGTTTGGTTTGTGCTAATTGACGCATCAGGCAAGAGTAGAGGTCTGATCTCTGATATTATAAATAAATTGGGACATTTAGGGATTCACTCCACCGGGATCCTGGTTCAAAAGACACTTTTACTTATTTTTAACCCTAATAAGTTTGATTGGTAACTCTTCAAAATTATCCCATTTAGTTTTCAATTATCCTATCCCCTATTCAATTTTCTGCTTCTTGTGAATAGTACTTGAATTTCCTTCCATTTATCAGTAGCTGGGGATAGAATTCCATAAAATACATTTGATAGTGTCCCAAACATACATTTTACAATAACCTCTAGATAATAACCTTTAGATAACATATATATGATATATATATATATATAAGAGATTTGATTTTATATATACATATATAAAAGAGATTTGAACAGGATTTGTTCAAACTGAACTGAAAACTGGCTCAGAGACACTCACTTGAACAGTGGCCCTATTGGTGATGGGGCATCATTTTCTCTGAGTTGCTCATTTACTTCTCTGTCCTGTTTTCTCAGCTCCAGCCTATCTGCCTCCCCTCATGCGATTCTCTGGAAAATCTTCGAAGATAAAAGTGAAAAAAAAATCTTATGACCTTAAAAATGTAAAAGTATTATCATTTAGGTCATGGCGTAACTTTTGACTTATTTACTTAAGAGTGTCCTTTTCTCCCCTCTTAAGTCATGTAGATATTTATCTCAGCTTTTCATTTCCCCCATAAGTCCAGAATCAAAATGACATCGGCAGCAAGGTCCTGGAGAAGGCTGTCTTAGCAATCTGATCATATGGAAAATAAACAAACACATGTGCCCTCCCCCCCCCGGCCAAAGACACAATGCAAAACAAAACTTAAAAGAAAAATCAACACAGGCGTCAATCTTTAACCCAGACTGGCTCGAGACTTGACATGTAGCCCAGGTTGTCAGTGAATCCAGCATCCTCCTGTCTCAAGCCTCCCAAGTGCTCATGTCATAGATGAGAACTGCCACAGCAGTCTTATTCTTTCCCTGTATGTTTGCAGTAGCCAATCAAAATTATTTGGGTTAAATGATGAATAAAGTGTCCTTAGAGTCAAGATGCAGATGGCTCAACAACACACAGGAAAAAAAATCAGTCATTTTAGTATTTGACATTTAATATTATTACATTCATTTGTATTGCCCAGTAGAGTAGATACGATGCACGCAGCATTTTAAGCAAAAGCCATCTAACTCTAAACTAATTAACATTAAAGTTAAAAGCTGAGGTCTGTATTGGCACTGGCCCCATTCCAGGTGCTCAGTTGCCACAAACAGCACAGTTACTTTGCCATCATAGACCGATACTTTTCTGCAGATTGCCCTTTGGACACATGAATACTTTTGGAGTTAGTAATAACAGAATAGATAATCTTGTCCTATGCAGGGTTCACTTCTGTGTCCCAAATGTCCCAAATGTTTGGAAAGACAAGCATTAAAAAGTGGAAACATGCCGGGCTGTGGTGGCGCACACTTTTGATCCTAGCACTTTGGCGACATAGGTAGGCGGATCTCTGAGTTTGAGGCCAGCCAGGTCTTTAGAGCAAGTTCCAGGAAAGCCAGAGCTACATAGAGAAACTCTATCTCAAACAAAACAAAACAAGACAAAACAAAAACAGAAAAGGAGGGGGAACACAAATAAGTTTAAAGCAAAAGTTGTAAAAGGTTGTAAAAGGAAGGAAGGAAGGAAGAAGTGGAGGGGGAGGGGATTGGGGAACAAGGAAAGGCAGAGGGAGGGAGAGACAGAGACATGGAGAAACAGCACGAGAGAGAGAGATAAGAAACCTAACAAAAGTGACAAGATATGGGCCAGAGGACACGAGGGTGGGATGAGAGAGTGTGGTGGAAAATGTGGTGCAGAGAGCATTTCAGATGGAGGGAACACAGGGAATGAGCACTGCGCAGGAAAAGGCTAGGACCTGGAAGCTGGCTGCTGGAGCTGGAATGAGACGAACATTGTTGCCCGTGACAGGAGGTGCAGAGGTAGCGTGCGCACACTGCAGCATGGAGTCTGGAGTTGGCTGGAATGTGTAGAAGTTCTTGAAGTTTTAAAAGCATGAATTTCCCATCTTCGCATTTAAGAAGGCTGCTCTGACCATAACCTGGGATCATCTTAGAGGACATCAAAAGTGAAAAACAAAAACTGTCTACCTTGCTCTGGGTTAGGAGTCCTTACGGCATTTTCTTAAGGCATCTGGTGCTTAGCTGAGGACAGCTGGTCTTTCATTTCCACGTGTTCTACATTGTAGGATTCATCCAGCCATAGATACAAAATATTTGAAAACCATTGTATCTCAGAATATGCTGATGCTTTTGAACTCACACTCCTTCCACGTGCTGAGATTACAGGGTTATGCCACTACACTTGGCTCAGATGTAAATATTTTGTTGCGATTGCTTAAGTAATGCAATATAATAACTCCGGATATGGCTTTTTTGTTGAAGTAACTATCATATGTAATATGGAAGTGATTTTGTGGGTCATAGGGGAACACGGCATCATTCTGTACAAGGTGCTTGAGCATCCTTGGATTTGGTACACATCAGGGTTTCTGTAACCAATCCTCCATGAATACTGGAGGATGACTATTTCTATTAGTCATGAGCACAGTTTTCTATTTGCCTGTTCACTGCTTCCAGCAGTCTCAGAGTTCCTTGAGGGCAGGGATGGAGTCTTTGTCTCCAAGCCATGTAACAGATGTTCAGTGAAGGCTTCTTTTCTTCTTGGTGTTTTGAGATAGGGGCTCATATAGCCAAGAATGGCCAAATGCTCAGTATATAGCTGAGGGTAACCTTGAACTTTTGATCCTTCTACCTCTACTTCTCCAGTGTGGGACCTGGGTGTTAGGAATGGAACACAGAGCTTCTTGTTTGCTACACAAGCACTCAGATAACTGAGATACACCCCTAACCCTGATTGTATTTTTAAGCAATTAAAAAAACTGTGTTGGACTTAAAATATATCCAACTTTGTTTTTCCTCCAAGTCTCTAGTTTGTAGACTTCTTTTGAAACAAGAAGTCTTCACCAAGGAGACAGGTAGCTATAATATTCTGTGAATCATGTTTGATGGAAATGAGAAGGTGTTTTTAGGTTAGATATCACAGAATAGCAGATAAAATGGGGATTTTTTTTTTTTTGTTTAGAGCTTTATGGCAATGTTTAATTATTGGAGTTTTTCTGGACCATGGAAAAAGATTCTAAATGTAGAAAGAAGACAACCAAATCTTCCCTTATCCTTCGGTGTAAAAACAAGGCAAATCCTGCCTTGTGAAGCACTCCGTTGAGAGCCCACGCAGACTTTTCTACCTAACGCAAGATGCTGGCAAGCTCTTAGCTCTCAACAGTTTGTGCACTGAGAATTTACACAGCAGACACCAACTTCTCTACAGTAGCACAAGATACAAAATACAACAAGTGAGAAGTGGATGAAATTAAAGATACATATGAAATAAATTTGATGTTTCATAAAATCATTTTGGGGAGGCAGAACTCATTAGATTGCAGAATTGAATGACAGCGAGAACATATCCCATAGGCAGGGCATCATTCACTGCAGAGTAATTCCGCTGTTGTCATGGGGCTCCGTGCAGAGGGTGAATTGATGATGATCCTTCCTTTACTGAGATTTGGAGCTCACATCTCATTTATGTTTATGCCTGCCAGGTGGTGGAGTCTTTATTTGTCATTGTATTTCTTTGATGTTCCTTGATCTCTGAGGCTTGAGTGCACAGAAGCTGAAATGGTATAGTAAGTGTGTGCCAGAAATGCACTGGGAAACACTAAAGAAAAAAGACAATGCCAAGGGCAGGAGTTTCTTCTGCAGGACAACAGGGATGAAACTAAGAAAAGGAAAGATTGATGCTCAGTATCAGGAAAAATACCCTGTCTATTCAGCTTCAAGAATAATCTCCCCAGGGAACCCGTGAAAATCCCACTACTTGAGCCATTTGAGAAGAGGTTGGATGATGTATTAGAGATTGTCTTGAAGGGGAGTAAAGTGTACTGTGGTCCAGAGAGTGAACTAAAATAAGCATAGAGACTTCAAAATGGTCTTCTGTGGTCATGATTCTGCAAATCTAGTCACATCTTCCATTACTGAGTAACTTTTATGTTACCAATATGAATTTTCCCCAGCTGAACTGAATGAAGGTCTGCCCTTCCAAATGTAAGCTTGGCTATGTGTGCATGCTGGTGCCTTGGCCAGCTAAAAGACTAGCCGTTACGGCTTCTAACAGAATTGCATTGGTTGATAGATTCACCATCTCTTGCTTTTTCTATCACTTTTCCAGGATAAGTATGACTTACCTGTTGGACTGTCTGCTCTCTGCAGCTTCTAAGGTGTTGTGACATATGTCTTATATGTTTATGTCCACAAGTGTCAACATGAGGTATAGAAAATTCTGAGATCCATAAGCCATTGTACAAATGTTAAAGTTCTAAAACAATACGTAGAGTCTTGTAAAAATCTCCCTTCAGATGCCCCACTATTCAGAGCCGTGCTGGGAGTCTAGGTCTTCTTTGTATTATAATTATTTCTAATGATTTGATATTAGGGGAAGTAAGGTTTTAATTCCCTAGAGACAGACATTCAAGTTAAGCTCAAGAGTGAGCACATTGAAGGACTGCTTTTTATTTTATTTTTTTCTTTTTGTTGATTGCAATTGATATATGGGTATGTTTGAAGAGAAGCCTTTGCAGCTAGAATTCAGATACATTGCTGAAGTAGACACAAATCTGGGTCCAGGAGCCCAGGCAAGGCAAAAGACCAAAGACTTGTAAGTGTTGTGTTTGGGAATTTTCCCCTTCTTTGTTCTGTTTTGCCTATGGTTTCTCAGTTGTTTAGGAGATGTGGCAGTTTCTTACACAGTAGATTCTATGTTTGGCTGTAACATTTACCATTTTGGCCGCTTGAGCATGAATTATATAGAAGCCCATTTTATAAGGTCAAGTGCATACTTTCACTCAGTCATGAATCTGAATTGCACTCTTTCAAAGTAGCTGAGGCTGAGAGTTGGTATTTCTTGCATAGCAGTCCTATTCATTCTTTCTTTATTGTTCTGTGTGAAGATGTTTGGATATGTACCTTAGTGCATGCCATAAATCTCCCCTACCCATTAAAAACTGATTAAATTCATTCTTTGACAATTTTATACATGATGTAGTGTATTTTGCTTGTTCTATCCTTTTCCTCTTATCTCTTTCCCAAACCCCTTTAACTTTCACACTTTAGGTTTTGTTTTGTGACTCGCTGACTTTTTAAGAAAGATTTTTAAAATTTATTTATGCATGTGCACCGTATGCATGCATGAGCCTCCACAGGTCAGAAGAGGGTATTGAATCTCCAGGATAGAGTTATAGGTGGTTGTGAACCACCCCATGGATTTTGGGGGTGGAACCTGGGTACTCTGCAGGGCAGTATGTACTCTGGATCCATCTTTCTAGCTCCTGCAACCAACTGATTTTAACTAGGGCTACATGCATGGCCATAGGTTTGAAACTACCCATTGGAGCCTAGTTGGTACAGTGTTGGGTAAGAGAAGGCGATGACTATTTCCCACTCTTGCCTGTCATTTGGTAATAGCTCTCTGGGAGGGCTTAGGGCCCATGAGCCTCTCCAATCCATGATTGGCTACCGATCTTCTCAGTTCTTTGCAAGCCCAGTGCAGGCAACCACAGCTGCTGTTAGATCATGTTTACAAAGGCTGTGTAAAGCCTCAAAGCTAGGATTTTTGCATTCCTTCTCATCTTCTAACTCTCTTGCAGGGTTCCATAAGCTTTATCACAACTGGTATAATGTCCTGTCGAGGGATGGACATTAACCTGTCATTCATTCTAATCATCTTGAGAAGCCATGAGTCTATGTAGTCATTGCTGCTCACTTTGAAGAAAAGCTTCTCTGATTAAAGATGAGAATAGTATCTTTCTATGGGTATGAAAAAAGTATTAAGGTTGCAGTTTGGTGACATATAAATTTAGATTTAAAAAAAGTTATGATATCTCCTCTAGGATCTATGACCTCCCTAGCCTTTTAAAAATTATTTAATTATTAGTTTACAGTACTAAGCATGGGTCTCAAATCCAGTATGAAAGTGGTTGGTTACCCTTACAATCCTTGTGTCACTAATACACTGATGGACACATTTTGCCTTTGCAGGTTGCATGCTATGATTTGTAAATGCCTCCAGACTGCAAGCCCAACCTTGCTAAATGTGTACCATCACGAAAAGACCCAAGGGTCAGTCAGAACATGGATGATTTGAGTCGAATCAATATTATTAATATTTTCTTTTAAGCCAGGCCTCGCATATTAGGTGTCTTAAGAAATACAGGGCAAGGCTTGCTCTCATTTGAGCAGCACATAAACTGAAATTGGAATGACACAGAGATTAGCATCTAGCATCTGAGCTTGGAGAAATGCAAATTTGTGAAATATTCTGTTAAAAAAAGAAAGAAACGCAAGTGCGACAAGCTCTGGAATTCCAAGTAAAGAAAAGAATCAGGAGGAAAAGAACGAAGCTCTTGGCCATAGTGTTCAGTGGGTACAACATCTGCTGCCAGGCCCAACTGACCTGCATCCCTGGATCGGCATCGTAGAAGGATAAATCTGAGGCTCCCAAGTTGTCTTCCGGCCTCATGTGTATGCTATTGCATGTAAGTGTGCACATCCCCACACAAATAAATAAATGAGTGGAGTAATAGTAATGAAAGGATCTAGAGAAACGAGAGATGATGACACAGGAGATGCCAGGTGGTTATCCTGCTGCCTTTTAACTCCCGGAAAGAATTCTCTGATTCTGTAGACACCACCCTTTGTGTAAAAGTTCAGTCTGTGTGTAGTTATTAATGCACATTTTGCTGCTGTGCATGGGTGAATGGCCCATTGAGACACTCTCTGACCCCCACTGTGTAACAACACAACTGAGTCACTGGACAGTACAGTTGATTCAGTCTTTAACCCTTCTTCTTTCTGTACAGATTAGAAGGCAGGGCTGAAATTTCCACACTTCTTATGAAGGCTTCATTGCCGACCTACCTTAATCAGGAAGTTAAGTAGGTGCCATTAGCAATCCCACCCAAAAGCCATTCCAGAAATTGGAAAGATTTCAGGAGCTGTGTAATCAGGAGCATGACTAAATAACACGTATCAGTTTTTAACACAACACAGCCATTGTAGGGAAATTAAGAGGAATGTGTTAAGGAGGTTTCAAAGACAAGAAAAATTTCATCCAATATTATATAAAGCCAAAGAACTCAGAATTTTCCTGTCCTGAATTTGACATTTGGGGTAAATCTGCCAGCCATTCTTCTGCTTCTTTACTGGTAATCTCATTCCTCAAATTGGAACAATGTCAATAAAATAAAGGACTCCTGATCGCAGCCAGGGCTGAGCTTCTTGTGGTACAGACATATTTTGTTTCCTTGTCTTCTCAGTTGTCTATAGGGCTTAACTCTGTTACCATTTTTTTTTTTTTTTTGTTTCCAGAAACCACAATAAAATGAGGAACTTGCTGTGTGGAACTTGCAATTCCATTATCTGTCAGCCTCAAAAGATAAAAGGTGCCACCAGTGTGTCCACAAAGTAATTTTTCAGTAGCCATAGGTGACAGGAATTGCATTTCTGTACCAGGACATCTTGATGTGGAACATCATAAATATTCAGGTTTGCAGACTTTGGAAAAGATGTAATATCTTCTTTCTTGGATAACACTGGCTTCAAGGTCAGATTCTGGATGACTTAGAAATAGGAACTAAAAATTCTTTTACACAAGAACAAAAGAGTCGTTGGGGAATGGGCTGAGGAGACTGAAGAAGTCAAAACTGAAAGGTGAAGGGCTTGGGCTTGGAAATCATGTGATGTATGGTATCACCCCTGGATCTGGGCAAATGGAGGGCTAGCTCTGTGCCCTTTCCATCTGTGCCTTACCCATGCGATGAGATGTTCTAGAGGCCAAAGGATATGCCCACTTACAGGCCATTTGTGCTCTGTTCTGAAACATGCCTTGTCCCAGAAGCATAGGATTTGTTGCAGAGTCCCTGAGGTCTGCCTGAGCTTTGTAGATTTATCTTGAGGGACGATAGTACCCTCTGTGTGCTCAAAGAATAATCAGGTATCTATTTGGGAGGGACAGATGACACATACAATAGAGCTGGTCTCTATTGTGCTGAGATACTTCTATGCTTATTAAAAATGTCTTTTGAACGGTTTGTGGACTAAGGGAGAAAGGGGTAACTTGTGGCCCCTGTATTATTAGATCCGGACTGTAAATGATAGGGTAGGCTTGCGTAGAAGTCTCAACTTACAGCTTCTAAAGGAGAAACTCTGAATTTGGTAATAGTTCATGGAAGAACTGAGCTAGCCTGATCCTGAGCTAGATTAACTTTAATTGTTGTCACTAACAGGAAAAGAGTTTGTTGTGTTAGCCCTTGAACTCTTACTTGGTAGCTATGGTGTTTGAGATGATAGAATAGAAAAAAGAAAAAAAAAAAGAACGAGAGTGGCCTAAAATGTAGGAGAATCACATGATGTCAATATACTGGGCAAAAGGGCAAAAGAGGGTTGTGTTTCTTCTGAGCCTACTTAAAGAAAGGAACTTTCACAAAAGCTTTGAGATCTCTTATGAAACTCCTGTCCTGGAGCCTATCATAGAGGGCCTCTGAAAGAGGCCTACCAGTGTGTCAAAGCAGATGCTGAGACTCATAACCAAACCTTGGGCAGAGTGCAGGGAATCATATGAAAGAAGGAGGAATTAGTAAGACCTGGAGAGGACAGGAGCTCCACAAGGACCAAATATATCTGGGCACAGGGGTCGGTCTTTCTGAGACTGATTCTCCAACCAAGGAGCATGCATGGATATAACCTAGAACCTCTGCTCGGACGTAGCCCATGGCAGCTCAGCACTAATAAGGGGAACAGAGATTGTCTCTGACATGAACTCAGTGGCTGGCTTTTTGACCTCCCCCCTACCCTGAGGGGGAGCAGCCTTGCTAGGCCACAGAGGAGGACATTGCAGCCAGTCCTGATGAGACCTGATAAACTAGGGTCAGACAGAAGGGAAGGAGGAACTCCCTATCAGTGGACTTAGAGAGGGGCAGGGAGAAGCTGAGGGAAGGAGGGTGGGATTGGGAGGGAATGAGGGAGGGGGCTACAGCTGGGCTACAAAGTAAATAAACTGTAATTAATATTAAAAAATTAAAAAAGAAAGCTCTGTCCTGAGACCTGGGTACACTGGCCTCCTCACCTCCAGGGGCTCTTCTTTCAGAGCGCTTTCTTTGAGTTTTAGTATGTTCTGCTCTGGTGCTCCCTGGATGGGACTCCTTAGCCTCATGCTGAGCCACATATGGGTCCCATTTCTCTTCTTAGGGCAATCTCCCACATTCTCCTGCTCACGTGGACTCTACAAGGCAGCTCTGAGCGTCGTGCGTTTATGTTTTCTTGAGACGATGCACTAGGCCTCAAGGTCAGGGGCAACTTGAGTTTTATGCCAACTGGGGCTACACAGTGAAACCCTGTTTCAAAAAATAAAACCACACAAACATTCTCTCAACCTTAAACCAGGTCTTGTTATGTAGCTCAGGCTGGCCTCAGATTTCCTAAGTAGCCCAGGCTGGACTTGAATTCATGGCCTTTTTGCTTCTATCACCTGAGTGTTGAGATGGCAATGTGTGGCTTCTAAGGAACAGAACAAATTACAGAAACAAATAAGGTTCATTGTAGAAAGTGGGAAAATAAAGAAATGTTTAGATATTTAAAAAACATTTGTAAACTATTTTTGCATTTAAAGATAACACTCACTAACAGGAACAAAGCTATCCTAGAGACATGATATAGGTTTTTGTTTTGTTTTGAGATGGGACCTTATTATGTTGTGGGAGATGGACTCAAATGATTCTTTCCATTTAGTCTCCCAAGTAGCTAGAACTACAGACAGGTACTATCATGGTATAAAAGAGCAGTTTTTTTTTTTTTTTTTTTTTTTTTTTTTGTGGCTGAAAAGACCAAGCCTTTAGATTATAGGTATACGCGAGGGAGAAGAATCCCAGGTCAATAGCATAGACCAGATCTTCAAAAATCTCATGGAGAAGAACTTCCTCAAATTAAGGAAAGACTTGCTCATTCAGATACAGGAACCACACAGAGCAATAAGTAGACAAGATCAGGAAAGAATCTACCCATGGCATAGCATAGTTAAAACATTACACACAGAACAAAGAAAGAATACTGAATGATACAAGAGAAAAAACAGAAGTCACATACAAAAGAAAGCATATCAGAATACGGTTAATTTCTGAATGGAAACTTTGAAATCCAGAAGAGCCTACAACAATGCATTCCAAATCCTAAAGGACCATATGGCCAACCTAGACTAATATGCATAGCAAAACTTCTTCCATAAGTGAGGGAGAAAATGTTTCATGATATAAGTAAGCAACCTTAGAAATGACTGTTGAACACACCAAATATAAAGAAATTACAAGAAGCAATATTTTAGGTTGAAGAGAAGAACAAGAATAGTGAAGAAACTGTAAAGAGAAAGCAAATGAAACTGTAATTATTGAACACAAAGTACTACTGACAACCCAAGATGCTTAATGCTTAACATAATGCTTAACAACAGGAGAAGGTAACTAAATCACAGGACATGTAAATAAACTAAAAATAAACAATACAACAACTGCAATTACCATACACATTTCAATAACAACTTTCAATATTAATGACCTCAATTCTCCAGCCAACAGACAGAGACTGGCTGAATGGACCAAGAAACAAAAATCTGTCTGTTGTCTATAAGAAACACATCTTAGCTTTAAAGATAGACACGATTTTAGAGTAAAAGGATGGACAAAACTACTCAACCAAACGGGGATCAGGAAAGCAAATAGGCATCACTATGCTAAGATCTGACAAAATGGACTTCAAATGAAGATTAATTAGAGGAGACATTTCATTAAGGGGGAGACTTCATTATAATCATGAAAACAGTTAACTAAGAAGACATGACTATTCTAAACACATATGCACCAAACTCTGGTGTACCCAATTTTATAACAAGTGTGCTAGTGAAATTAAAGATACAGATTGACATGAACCTATTAATAGCAGGTGATTTTGTTACACTACTTTCTCCAATACACAGGTTTTCTGAACACAAGCAGAGGAACAGAATTAAATGACATCATACATCATATGGACTTAACAGCTATCTACAGAACATTCCCGCCAAATACATTAAGAGCTTTTCTAAAATATACTACATCATGGGACACAAAACAAAGCCTAACAAATTCAGAAACATTGAAATAACTCCAAACAAATCTTTAGTAAACATACAAATTCATGGATACTATACAACTCGTTCTTGAATGATGAATCAAACAAGGAAACAAAAAATATATTTTTTGGAAGTAAGTGAAAATGAAAACACAACGCAGCAAAACCCCCAAGACACATTGAAAGCATTCCTACCTAAGTAGCCACTTAAAAAAATCAGAAAAAGCACAAATAAGTGGAAAAACAAGAACAAAACAAACAGATGAACAAACAAGCAAAAACCCCAAACTCAGTTGATGGCAATAAATAATAAAAATTAGAGCAGAAACTAATAAAATACAAACAAAGAAAACAATGCAAAGAATCAATGAATCTAAAAGTGAGTCTTTGGAGAAGATAAACAAGACCAACAAACTCTTGGCTCAACTAACCAAAATAAAAAGAGCACCCAAATTAACAAAATCAGAAATGAATAGGCAAACATTACAACAGACACTAAAGGAATTCAGAATATTATAAGGGAATACTTCAAAAATCTGTACTACATTAAGATGGAAAACCTAAAAAAAATGGATGACTTTTTAAATTTAATTTTTTTCTTATTATAATTTATTACAATTTATTCAATTTGTATCCCGGCTGTGTCCCCCTTCCTCGTCTCCTCCCTATTCCATTCTCTCTCCCTCTTCTCCCCCTATGCTCCTCCCCTAGTCCACTGATAGGTGAAGTCTTCCTCTTCTTATATTTGACCCTAGCCAATCAGGTTTCAGCATGACTGGTTGCATGGTCTTCCTCTGTGGCCTGTCAAGGCTGCACACCTCAGGGGGAGGTGATCAGAAAGCGTGTCACTGAGTTCATACCAGAGACAGTCCCTGCTCCCCTTATTAGGGAACCCACTTGGAGACTGAGTCTATGGGCTACATCTGAGCTGGCGTTTTAGGTCCTCTTTATGCATTGTTCTTGGTTGGGGTATCAATCTCTGCAGGGTCCCCAGGGCTCAGTTTTTTTTTTTTTGGATTTTTTGGTCTCCTTTTGGAGCTCCTGTCCCTTCCAAGTCTTCTGTCTTTCCCTTCTTTTATAAGATTACCTGCACTCTGCCCAAAGTTTGGCTATGACTCTCAACCTCTGCTTTGATACCTTGATCAGTAGAGTCTTTCAGAGGCCGTCTGTGGTGGGCTCCTGTCCTGTTCCCTGTCTTCTCCTGCTTCCAATGTCTATCAAATTTGTCCTTCTGAAAGAGGATTGAGCATCTTTCCTAGGGTCTTCCTTGCTGTTTAGCTTCTTTAGGAGTGTAGATTTTAGTATGTTTATCTTATATTATATGGTTAATATACACTTATGACTTATAATATACACTTATATACCATGTGTGTCTTTCTGCTTTTGGGTTACCTCACTCAAGATCTTTTCTAGTTCCCACCATTTGCCTGTAGATTTCATGGTTTCCTTGTTCTTAATAGCTGAGTAGTATTCCATTGTGTAAATGTAGAAATGGATGAAATTTTAGATTAAGGCAAATCATCAATAAACTAAGAAGAGATCAACAACTTAAACAGACTTATAAGAAAGAAGGATATTGAAATTGTAATAAAAAGACTTCCACTTAGAAACATGCAGGACCAGATGGATTCACAGAAAAATTCTACCAGACTCTCAAAGGTGTGCAGTCAGTCCTACTATTTAGATACTTGGAATCTGAAAACATATATACATTGAAAAATATTATCTACCATGATCAAGTTGCCTTTATCCCAGAGATGCAGAGATGGTTAATATGCTTTAGTAAACAAATGTAATAACTTAAGTGGATAAAAATAATCAGATGATAAAAAAATCAAATGATCATCTTAATCGATTCAGAAAAGGCAGTGACAAAATCCAACATAGCTACATGATAAAAGTCCTGTAGAGAGTAGGACTAGAAGGAACATACCTGACATTATAAAAGCTATGTATGAGAAACTCATGGCAAAGATCATCCTACTGAAATAAGGCATGAGACAGAGCTGTCCACTCACCCCACTCTGTTTCAATATTGTGCTATAAGCAATAGTTGGAGCAGTAAGGTTAGAGAAGGAAATTAAAGGGATGCAAATAGGAAACAAAAGAACTATATTTTCAGAGGACATAATATTAAAATATTATAGATATATAATATATATCTATATATTATATAATATATAATATCTATATAATATATAATATATAATACCAGACACTTCCTAGATTATAAATTTAACAAGGTGGCACTGTACAGGGGTACATAATCAACATGCAAAAATACAACAGTTTTTCTATATATGAACAACAAATATGTAGAAAAAGAGATCCTGGACTCACTACTATTCATAGAAGCCTCCGAAATTATCTGGGAATAAACCCAATTTAGGATGGGAAGGACCTCTACAATGAAATAGAGGTTTAGAAAAACTAGGAAATGGAAAGATAACCTCCCTGTGCACAGGGATTGATAAAATTAATATTGTTAAAATGACCGTATGGTGAAAAGCTGCTTATGGATGTAATATCCCAATCAAAATCCCCATCTCATTCTTCATATGAAGAGAAAAAAAAACTATCCTAACAGTTATGTGGAACCACAGAGACCCCACATAGGTAACACAATCCTGTACCGCCCTCCCCACCAGAAAATATCTGGAGAGATCATCATTCCAGACATGAAGATACGTTACAGAGCCATTGTGGCAAAAACAGTATGGCACCGGCACAAAACAGACACGTAGACCAATGGGACAAAATCAAAGACCCAAACATGAGTATATGTAAGTCCAGCCACTTAATGTTCACAAAGATATCAAAAATTTCACCCAAGAAAAGAAAGCATCTTCAACAAATGGTGCTGTGATCATCGGGTAGCAGGATATAGAAGAAGGAAATTAGTCTCCTATCATTCACCTTTCTCAAAACTAACTACAAATGGATCAAAGACCTAAATGTCAAACTTGAAACACTGAAAAGTGCTCGCGGAACCCATTGGCTGTACCCCACACGATACAGGTGTAGGGACGAATTTTATGGATGGATTCCATTTACTCCAAACCTAAGGCCAACTATTGACAAGTGTGTGTGTGTGTGTGGGGGGGGGGAGGTCATAAGATTAAAAACTTTCAGCACAGCTAAAGAAATAATTGATGAAAAGGAGACTCTCAGAAAGTGAGAGGATCTTTGCCAGCTATTAATCTGACAGAGGATTAATATCCAAAAATATATAAAGAACTATAAAACAAGAGCCAAAACAAACAAACTGACCCATTCAAAAAAATGGACTACGAGCAGAGAGTACTCAAAAAAAGAAGTAAAAATGGCTAAGAATTATGTCTGGATTTTTAATTCTAGTCCCTAGCAAAGAATGAGACAGACCTGGGGAGGTAGAGATGCTTCTTTTTTCTTTTTAATTATTTATTTTTATTTTTATTCGTTGGTGCTTTGCTTGCATGTTTGTCTGTGTGAAGGGGTTGAGTCCATTGGAACTGAAGTTACAGAGAATTGTGAGCTGCCATGTGGGCACTTGGAATTGGATCTGGACGAGGACCCGGTGAGTGCTCTTAACCACAGAGCCATCTCTTCAGCCCCAGGTGTTTCTTATTAATATATCAATACGTATATTTTGTTATATATATGCACATATGTATATACAGTACATGTGTATATATACACATGTATATATATATATACACATGTATATATATAAAAAAATATATATATACACATGTATATATATAAAATATATATATTTTATATATATTATATATATATATATTTAACAAGAGTCACACTTTTCCCAATAAAGTACACTGAAACAAAAAAGTGGTGTAAACACTGCTCCCAATTGTTTTCTGATATGCCAATGAATAAACTTACAGCCAATCACTGAGCCAGGGAGAGAATAGGGCTGGACTTCCTGCCAGCCTTGGGAGGAGGAGTTAGAGGAGGAAGCAGGGTATTGAGCTGCTGAAGTCCAGGTGACATCAGAGAGAGGAGGTGGAGTAGGAAGCTCCAAAGTGCAAGTTTCTCTGGAATGTACAATGGGAGGAAACCAGGTTAGTTTAGAGGGTTAAGAATAGATTAATAACTGCTCAGTTATTGTGCTGTGAAGCTTATTATTAGACAAATATAAAAAGGTCTCGATTATTTGTGTGATAGCCGGGTGAAGAGGGGAACCGAGAAACAAACACAGTTTTATATGAAAATAACTTTAGCGGTACTCAGCTTCTAGTTCTTTTGTTTTTGCTTTGAGACAGTCTTCATGTATTCCAGGCTGGCTGGCCTCCATCCTAGGCTGGCCTCTAACTCATTGTGTAAATGAAGATGATCTTGAATTTCCACCTCCTGAGTGCTGTGCTTATAGGCATGTGTCATTACACACGGTTTATGAGTGCCAGGGATGGAATTCAGGGCCTTGTTCATGCTAGGCAAGCGCTCCATCCTGGGTCACGCACAGGCATTTCCCATCTGCCTATGATCTCTACTTCTCAGAATAACTTTAAGGACCCTAGATAAAGCTGAAAGTGGCAAAGTTTCCGTTATTTCTTGTAGTTTCTCAGGGAGGAGTAGGCACTAGCACGCCCCTGTTTAGAAGGAATATTATAAAACATGGAAAGAAACTCAACACTGAAGCTAACTCCAAATGTGGCTAGCCGAAATATGGAGTCTTTCTCTTTCCTGGAGTTTTTATAATCCCAGTCAACTATTATTTTGCCTATTAAAAGCCAATTAATTAACTTTATTTTTTTCCGTTTGTGTATTTTATTTATTTACTTATTTTTGCCTGCACGTACGTCTTCTGCACCACGTTCATGCAGTTCCCGGAGAGGTCAGAAGAGGGCATGGGTTCCTCCTGGACTGAAGGGGCAGATGGTTGTGAGCCACCCACCGTCTGGACGAAGCTGGAAATAAAAGCCAGGTTATTTGGAGGAGCAGCCAGTGTTCTTAACTGTTGAGCCATCTCTCGAGCGTCTCGCTAACATTTTCAAAAGCTACCGTACGTTAGACATCAGTTTTCCTATGTTCCTTTTCTTCACATTCTTTTATTCTTAGAAAAACAACCATGGCAATTACAAATAAACACAGCGCCTGGCCATGGTGGCATTCACCGTGTGCCAGGGTCCTGGGATGCACTGAAGGGACAACAGTTCCCAAATTGTGCTTTAGTCTGAACTTTACTTACAACTAGGAAACTTGACTTTTGCGCTCTCAGGACTTTAAGAAAGAAATTTAGTTTGTCGTTGTCTATAAAAGGGTGATAACAGGAGTGGGCACCAGGTGGCGCTAAAAGACTGGGCTTGGAATAAAAGCGCTGTCGTCTGTAGTGTACCAGGGCCAGGGATGCTCCTACTTGGGGACAGAATTAAAGAAGGGCAAGCATTGCTCTTGCTCTCAGTCACCCCCAAATGCTAAGACCATTCTCTCAAGTTCTCCCAGTGGTGCTTTCTCTGGAGAGCTTAGACTCCCTGTGTGTATGAACCACACTGTAATTTTTCTGAGGTGTCAAGTGTTCCACTTAAAAAAAAAAGTTCTGGCTTTTCTAAGGGACAGTGAAAACAAATCTCATGGGTAATTGCTTTGGGAATGGCTCAGCCTTTCTGTGATCACTTGGCTATGCAGGAATGTAGGTGGAATAAAGACAGAAAACGTGCCCTGGAATACTTTCCCATACATTCTTCATCGTTGGGTACAAGTCCCCTTTCTCAGGAATCTCCAGCATGCTCAGAAGTGTTTTTCCCTAGAGCTGTCACCAGGAGACTAAACTCTTTCAATAGACATCACAATTTAACAATGAAAGTAGGATCCTTCCACTGGCCTTTCATAAGCCTGGGAGAAGGAAGAAAAGTGGAAACCAAAAGCCCTGCCATTCAAAAATGTAGCCTCTGGGAGCTTGTGAAACAGGCAACCAAAATCAAGGAACTGCATGATTGGGAAGAAGCCAGTCCCATTGGAGGCCAGTTCCCTGGTCAGAGTCACCCCAGAACTTAAGGAAGGTCTATGGGAGTTGGCTTTGGAGATAGATGTGGAAAGAGGGATATTTTAAAGGTATCTGGACTTTTGATTACCAGCGCTTCCCTTTCTGACATTCAAATCTAGTAAAAATATAGGACAGTAGTTGAAAACTTGACTTACACAAATCTTTTACAAAATGGGTGTCATTGCTTCCTTACAAGAATAGTAGCATTCCATGGGCTATTTTCTTTTCTTTTCTTTTTTTTTTCTCTTTCTATTCCTTTCCACTCCCTACAGCCCCGGTTGACTTTTAAATCACAATCCTTTTGCTTCAGCTTCCCAAAAGCTGAGATTTTAGACATACAGTGTCACACCTGCCTCTGACTTTTTTCTTTGGTTTTTCTTGGGTTTCTTTGTGTAGCTTTGACTATCCTGGACTCACTTTGTGGACCACGCTGGCTTCGAACTCACAGCAATCACCTTGCCTCTGCCGCCCTGAGTGCTGTGATTAAAGGTGTGCACCAGCATGTCCGGCCCTGCCTCTGACTTTGAAGCTGAATGTCTCAGCATATTTCAGCTATTTTGGATACTTTTGATTTGACCCAGACATCACACCGTGAATTTCCATTGCGATCCCTATTGACATAATACTCCTGTTTTAGCCTGAGTCTGGAACTTTCTAGAAACTCCATATACAGTAGCAGCAGGAACTGAGTCTCTCATTCTTCATTTCAGGGTCCTCCTTGAGTCAAGGGAGGATCAACTGGGAAGGTCAGGGGTTCCACTGTCTCTCCTCAGTGGTGGCCATTTTGCTAATGTAACCTGGGGAGAAGCTAGTTCCCTGGAACACCTTTTTCTCCTAAGTCTCCCCTGTCTCTTCCATTTATTTTAACAGTCAGCCTTGAAAACCAACCTGCTTCCAACACATGCTGGAACACATTTAGTCTGTAAGAGCAGTAGGAACAAAAGAAGGGATTTTATTATCCTTTTCAAGAGTTGATTCTAAGAGACACATACTGGCACACACCTGTTCTCCTGGTTACCCAGAAAACTGAGCCAGGAGGAGGATTACAAGTTTGAGGTCAGCCTGGGATACATAGCAAGATCCAGGCCGGATGGACAGTTCCATGAGACTCTATTTAAAAAATGGCTGGAGGGGTGGTGGTATAGGGTACCACTCAGTGTTAGAATATTTGCTTATGTGTCTAGCATGTGTGAGGCCCTAGATTTAACCCCAGTGTTGGGAAAAAAAAAAGAGTTGAATCTAAGGTTAAAAATATGATTTAGGGCGGCTTATTTCCCCATGGATAGTTATTGATTCTACAGGAATACATCACTGTATTTGTATAGCACTCTACTTTTATCATTCATTAAATACCTCAAAAGGATTTTTTTTTTTTTGGTAAGTATGTACATACAGAAACAGAAGTGAAATAGGAGATGGGTTTAAGATGAGGGAATCACAAAATAGTAAACGGAGCATTTGAAATCTGAAGCATGAGCTTGGACTTTCTCCTTCACAAAAACGTATGCATCAGCAGTATTCCGCCTGCACCAGCCTGGCCTGGCAAAGAAGCCATCTCCCCCCTTTTGGGCCACCTTCTACTTCTGTGCTCTCAAATCTACCCTTTCTAATAAGACAGAAAGATTTTCTGCTTGACGTTTGTATGTGCTCCTCCAGCTCACTAGCTTCTCCAACAAGGAGTGCCGTGAGTTCCCAGGAATCTACAGTCTCTGCTGAGAGTGCGTTTGCAGGGACAAGCATGCCTTTGCCATGCTAGAGGGGCTGATCCTCTCAAAGGTCTTTCCTCTCAAGGGTCTTTCTCTTAGGCCCTGAAACCAGGCAAAGCTTTTGCTCTTCGCGAGGCGTTTGTGTCCTTGGTTATGTTCTAAAGCAGTTAGTCCTTTGATGATTTTGCACAGTGTCTCCCAGTGAGGCAGTTTCTGCTTTGGAGGTTACGAAGAGATGGCAGGTGGTAAAAGCCCTCAGTGTCAGCTACCCCCAAGGTGGGTATGACCAGCTACTCTTTTGGTCTATACTGTTAGATCGCCAGGGTATGGACAACTGCCACTTCAGAAGAGCAACAAGGGTTGGGCAAAGTCATTGCAGATAGCAGCAAAAGCAGAGCCTTTTATTCTCCTTTGAAAGGTGGCTTCCTTTTGGTGCATAAATTCTAATGAAGGCCTTATGGGACCGTCTTGCTGAGTAGATTTCAAGGTGTGAAATCATTCATATAGTTAAATACCATATCACGAAACACCATCTGCCAGGTGGAGACTTGGGCTGGAATTGACAGGTGCAAACCAGGTACCCTAGGAGCTTGCCACTCTCTCTGTCCACTCAGAGCTGGATGGAACAGACAGCGGATGCTCTCATTGTATAGCTCAGCTAGCACTGTACATCCTGAAATGTGGAGGCAGAAAATGTCTGAGGCTAGAAGAGATCATTACAGTCTCAATCAGTGTTCTGAAGTGACGCTTTGATTGTGCATGTTCTCCAGGTCTGCTAATAACTACAGAGTCTTAACACAACATGTCATTCAAAAGATTACCGCACTGAAGCCACCGTGCTTATGTTCATACATGCCCTCGCAGCTCATTATTGTCAAGCTCTTTGTATTTTAATGAGTGTGTTTGTCATGACAGGAGGCATGGGACAGATGCTGTTTTGCCTCCGTCACCGGAAGCTTAGACATCTCAAAGCAACAGAGACAGTGTTTTAACCAGCCTCTCAGTGCATCTGTTGAACACACAGCCAGATTATTTTATTGAAATAAATTCTGCGCTTGATTTTTTTTAACAGCAGCTGCATAAATATGCAGCCATTTATAACCTTTATGTTTTTGCGATCCAGGAAAATGACCTGTATAATTAATTACTTGATTGGTCTAGTCTTTCAGCTCTCAAGATGGAAAGTCAGGATGTACCCCTGACTCAAAGGTAGAACAGCTTTGTGGGGGAGAAATTAGTTTTAAGCACTGAGTAAAGATCTCTTTGAACTCTTAAATTATTTCACAGCTTTAAGTTCTTCAGTCTGCACTGGAAAGTTGGGGGGCGTGAGAGAATCATCTGGGTGCTTGTATTGGCCTCTCTAGATGGACAGGTGTGGCAAGTAGAATTGGGAGATTGCTTCTGTCTCAGTCCATTTCTCACTGCTCTAACAAAATACTCAAGATGGGGATTTACAAAGGATAGAAATTCATTTGGACCACAGTTCTGAAGGCTGGGGAGTTTAAGAGCGCAGTGCCACATCTGCTCAGCATCTGGCAAAGGCTTACTTGTGCGTTATAGTGTGCTTAGGAGAATCACATGGTGAGTGCTTTAAGCTTGGGTCCTACTCTTATTATATAAGCCTCTAATGCCCTCCTGGGTCTCATGACCTCAGCTGCCAAAGGTGGTACCTTTAAGTACATAAGAATTTGGGGGTTAAGTTTCTATCACATGAACTTTTGGAGGATACATTATATGCATAGTGGCCCCTGGGATTTCCACCCTCTGCTGCATATACCTGTTATAATCCCCTTCTCACAATGTAGGCAGGGCCTATGAATTAGGAGCTGTCGTTAAACTCTTGACTAGGGACTAGGTTAGGTTACATGATTCTAGTGATGATGTCATTACCCTTACACTATACTACCAAAAGCTTCATCTTAGCAGGCTAAAGAGATTCAAAGTAAGAGATATCTTGAAGAACTAATTCTCACGCTACAGAGAGGGTCCTACCATGTGGGGCAAATGGTGGCAGCCTCTACCATCTGAGAAAAATCCCCAAGTGACAGCTGGACATCGAGACTTATTGGCTAACCAGGAGTACATGGATGGTGTGCTTTATGTCACAAGTAAATGTAAGCCATATGGTTTAAGCTTTTAAAAGATGGTTTAAATTTCATCAACAAGAATAAATAGAAAATATGATAGTAGAAATTTGTGATCAGGGCCTAGGTAGCAAGAAAGACAACTATGAATTACTATTTTCTTCTTTTGGTTGAAACTCACTACAAACTCTTCTTCATTGTTTCTTTTTACATTCCAGAATGTTCCTCGTCTGTCCTGATTGTGAGGAATTCGTGTTTTGAACATACCTCAATTACAAATTAATTTTATAATACTCCCGAAGCTTTCCTATGTTTACCATGCCAGAGTACAAAAGATGGAATGTACATTTCCAAGTCTCCAAAGCACACTAACTGCTGAAAACCTGAGGTTATGGGAGCATCTCGGGGGCAGAGCCCTGGGGGCTCTGTGCTTCTGAGTCTATCCAGATACCTTTCCATCTCAGCCTGTAGTCAAAATGGTTATCTCTCTCGCCTTTCATCCTTACTTGTTTTTCTTAAGCAATTTCTGAAGTTAAGAAAATCATTCCCATTGAGGTTACTCTGTAGAATAACATAGCCAGAGCCGTGCTCAGTTCTGAGGCACTTCCCTCTTCCCTTTCCCAGCACCTTCGATGATGCAGGCACACTACTGTGACTCTTTTTGCCCAGCCGTCTGGATCAGTGTTGCTTGTGTGAATGCTATGTATTAGTAATTAATTCTGATTCACCAATAAGTCGTAACTGTCACATTAAGGAATAAAATAAAAACACTTCCCTTTGGAGTCATTTAACCAAGATTGAGTGGAGTACAGGTTTGAATTCTCTACTTGATGTTCTGTGTGTCCTCTGATTTCTCTCTGTGGCATGAATCTGAATCTGTGCCTGTCTGAAGGCTGTCTTGTGAAACTGGTTGTCCCTGTGTCTGTCTCTATGTTCGTCTGTCTGTTGTATGAGCTGTGTGTGTTTGTCTCTTACAAAGGATTTGCTGTGTATTTATTGAACAGCATAAAGAAAGCATCTCATGGGGAAGAAACGGAGCACTTCTCAGAATCTTTAACAGAGTTTTACAAGGGATTAAATCACTGGCTCTAACTGATCCCAACTGATCTGGATAACAAATATCATTTGTATCAAGCAACAACTTTCAACCTTTATGAGGGATTTTTAGGAAGTTGCTTTCAATTTCTGTATTTTCTTCTTTCTGCAAATGAGATTACAAATTACAAATGCATTACTCCGAGTTAGGGGCATGGAAGAATACATAGTTTAAGATTGCAGCTATGCATTAGTTTAGGTTGTAGAGGTTGTTAACGGGAAATCCAAGGCAAGTAAGGTTGATTGTTCCATTGTTCTTCTAAAGGCAGGTTAAACTAACAGTCTGAATACACAGTAAGCTGGCAGTCTTAAGTGACCTGGGGTGTATTATTAACTCTCATTATGGGGTCCAGTGAAAGTTCTAGTCTCATAAGAGATATTTTGAGAACACTGCAATGGTACAGGTGCTATTTTTGTTTTAACACTGTGACAATTTTCTAAATGGCTGTGTTCTTTTCAGGCACTTCTACATCTAACTAAGGCTTTATTTATTCATTTATTTGTTCATTTATTTATTTATCTGTTTATCTATTTATTTCATAGCCATGCCAATCCCTTGGAAAAAACATTCACCTTGGTTTTAAAGTTGTTTGGAATGTTGCTTGGTCTACCCAGGTCTGCTAGATTAGGAAGAGAGTGTATATGCAAATGTAAGAGTGTGTCGGGTCTGTGATGAAGTGGAGGATGATAGTAATTGTTCGTAGTGGGAGAGAGGGCTGAGCAGTGCTGTAGGGTTATTTATACTTCCGGGGAATGTTTGGTATCCTTTTGTTCAGAGCCAAAAGCGGACATTTGTCCAACCTTCTTATAATGGTAACTTTATTTTTAGAACTGTTTTTGAGATATAAAGCTTGTTTTCTGTAGCTTAGGCATTAGCCAGAATGTAATAGTCTCTGGGCATGGCGTCCCACTGTAGCATCCGTTACTAGGTGCTGCATTTAGAAATGAAATTTTATTTCAGAGCCTATGTCTCAGGTTTTGTGCCAGAGCAGTAATTATTAAATACTTTAGTTTTGTGATTGACAGGGGAAGTAGGGAAGGAAAAACATTTATTATGTAACTTTTTTCTATTCTAAGCTTTGCTGTCTTTGCCATATGTAAAGCTTAAATTTTTTTTTAAAGTGTACTTGGGACAATAACTTTTTTTTTTTTTTAGTTACTGTTTCTCTGTATATCTTTGGCTGTTCTGGACTTGCTTTGTAGACCAGGTTGGTCTCAACTCAGCAATCCACTTGCCTCTGCCTCCCCAAGTGCCATCATGCCAGCCTTGTGACAATAACTTCCGTGTATATAATACACACACATGTAATTTTATATAAGGCATTATGTTTGTGTACAGTCTGCACATATAACTATAATGTTTAGGGAATGATGACAGGAAACAAGTTTGTACATATTCAGTACAGATACAGTTGAAGATGCTTTTTAATCTGGGATTGATTGACTCCACAGCTTTGGAGCCCATGGATACACATGGCTGGATGTAATTCTGGTCAGGTTTGTGCACTGCTGTTCCGTATAGAACCTGTAAGGGGGTGGAATTCCCTGCCTGTTGTGTTTTTCTAGATTAGGAAATGAATATATGAAGAATTACCGGTTTTCAGGTCAGTGATGGGAACACTGATCTCTTTATTCAGTTTTAAAACACATGTGCAGCCATATTAGGCATGAATATCATCCAAACACTAGATTTCTGCATTTAATTGTGGGTTTCAGTATAAGTGTCCATGGCAAAAGCCTGCTGTTTGTGGCTAAGAACTCTGAATTCAAAGGCTTGTGATGTAGTGCCAAGGTGTAGTGTTTGTCTGGCTTGTGAAGTCCCTGGAATCTCCAACACCGTAACAACAAACTAACCAATTTTTAAAATTCTACTCCTACTCTGGAGAAACTGCTCATCCTGGAGGCATCTTTATCCATGATTTAAGGTTATACTACACACATAGTATTAGCACCTAAACAGACATATAGATCAATAGACGAGAATGTAAGTCAATGTAACAACAGGTACTTGAATCTTTAAATAAATAAATGAATGAGTGAGTAAGTAAATAAATAATAAATTTGTGTATCTATGCTGCCATTCACATGTGCAGATCAAAACATAACTTGGAAGAATAGGTTCTCTCCTACTCTGAGGGTTCTGGGGAGCAGAGTTAGGTTTTCAGGCTTGCAGCAAGTATCTTTACCCACTGAGCTATCTCACTGGTTTCCACCACCTGATTTTAGATAAAGATACTTAAAATATAGGCATAGTTTAGAACTTTCTAAGTAGGACTATGGCCATGTGGGAAATAAGGCAAAAATCAAGAAATTAAGAAATGGGATTTCTCGTGGCACTCCTGTCACCTCCAGGTCCTTTTATCTTTCCTCCCACATTTTCGCCAAGACTCCCTAAGCACTGCCCAATGTTTGACTGTGAGTTTCAGCATCTGTTTTGAGGTGATGCTGCATAGAGTCTCCCAGAGGACAACTCTGATAAGCTCCTGTCTGCAAGCTTAGAAGAGTATGGTACGTAGTGTCAAGGGTTGGAACTCTCCCATAGGGTGGGTCTTTGGTTGGGCATTCCCTCAATCTCTGCTCTATCTGCTCTGTCTTTATTCCTGCACATCTTGTAGGCAGGGTAAATTTTGGATCAAAGATCTTCTGAACAGCCAAGGGAACTATCATTTTACTGAAGTGCAGGCCATAGAATGGAACAAAATCTTTGTCAGTTGTATATCTGACAAAGAATTAGTGTCCAGAGCATAAAAAGAGCTAAAAAAATTAAGAAAATAACCGAATTACAAATGCATTCTCAAAGGAAATGCAAATAGCATTTAAGTTACTAAACAATGTTTAACATTGTTGCCAATCAGGGAAATGTAGATTAAAACTATTTGGAGATTCCATCTTGTGCCAGAATTAGTAATCATCATCAAGAAAACAAATGACAACAAATGCAGGCATGGATGTAAGGAAAGAGGAATTTTTATTTGTTGTGGAAAAGAACATAAATTAGTACTGTCATTATGGCAGTCAGCTTGTCAGCTTCTCAAAAAAATTTAAAACTAGAAATATATTACCCTGATATATTCTTCTGAACATATGCCCAATTTATACCATGAAGATACTTGCACATTCATATTTATTGCTGCTATATTTTCAGTAGATAGGAAATAGAATGAGGCTAGATGTCTATCAACTGATTATGTTAGTTAATGAAATGTTGTATATATATATATATATATATATAGTGGAGTTTTATTTGACCATAAGATAAAACAAAATGATGCCATTTTCAGGAAAATTTATAGATCTGACAATTATTATAGAGAGTGAGGTAGCACAGACCAAGGAATTCAAACATTGCATGTACTTTTGCAAAACTGTAGATCACAGTTTTGAAATTTTCAATTTGAGTATTTAACTTAGTATGCCTGTAGACATCTGGGATCTAAGTGGGGGCTAGGGTGGGACAGGGAGAAAGGATGTTATGAGGAGTAGGGATAGTAGAACCCATGAGATCTGAAAGTGAGTGAGTGACTAGTGAGAGTGTCAGGACTTAATCTGGGATAGGGGAAAGATGATGGGCAAGAAGTGAGTGGGTGAGTTAACAGAAGAAGTTAGCACGAAGAGGTCATGTGGAAACCTACTACTTTATAAGCTAATAAAATTGTTATAAAGTTTGAATAGAGGTACCCTGCATGGATGTTTATTGATAATCTCAGAATACATGGAGTATTAACTGAAAATCTCAGTTCCGGGTGTTTGATGCCACCCTATGAGTTCTTGGCTAAGAAATCCCAAGAGGCCTCTAGGATAATATAGGCTATTGTCATTGCTCTTGGTTCTTCACCAGACCTAGATTAAGACTCCATTTCTGAAGCTATCACATACTTTGGATGCAGGTCATAGAGAAATCATTAGAGTCAGATGGGCAGCTTTCATAGTGCTGGAAGTTGCTAATGTGGGCTGCTAGGGGAGGAACAGCATCAACAGTAATAGTTGGAGATCGTACATGCTACAATAGTAACTTGCCTGGCAAGATGCACTCACTGGTGCAATAGTGTCCTGACTGTTATGGGCTCAACAGCTGAGTTCTGATTGGATCTGAGCACTGCTCATTCTGGAACTGTTAACCTGGTCCAAGGAGCTTACAGGCCCCAGGGGTAGCCTATTACTTCTGTTCTGGTAGTTGACTCTGTGGGTCAAACTGTCTTCTAGTTATGTATGTCTATAACCACAGTCCAACGGTGCTGTTAGCCTTCGTCAGAGAAATGTCTTTTTGCAGCAAATGTTGTTTAATGGTTGTAGCTGGCCAAGGTGCTACACAAGTGACTGTTGAGTGCTCAGCCCTCAATGGGCATCTATATCACTACTTCTAAGGCTCAGGGGAAATCATGGAAGAAGGGGGTTGGAAGATTGGTAGAGTTGGATAATAGAGGTGAGAGATGTGAAATGCTGTCTTTTGGAAGTGGATATCTTACTCACGAACTCGTAAGAGCTGTGGTGGCCTTCCCAGGGCTCGCACAAGACTGGATCCATCAACATCCAGTCATGGATGGGGTTGGAACTCATAGGGTGTGGCTTCTCCTAGATAGCTATTGGAAGCTGATGGCTGCTGTGGGAAGAGTAGTCATTTTCTTTAGTGGTAAAGCCACGGCCAGTTGCCAATGCTCCACTGTTGAATGATTATTAATATTTAACATTGATTTATATTTTAGTAAAGCAGTGGTTAATCCTTAACCAGCTATATAAGCAAATACACAGAGAGACCAGGATTTATTTAAGTAGCCTAGAGCACAACGCTGTGCAAAAATTATTCCATCCTAAAACTTCAAGCTGGTATAGCTTCCTCACATTCAGATTCCCCACTTTATACTTTTTAAATCATATCCTAGATCTGGTTCATTTCTCCTGATGTTTCCTGGTCCTCTCCTCATCCATCCCTCCTCACTTCCTCTTCTTTCTCCTCCTCTCACTGGACCAGGATGTCCCACCCTATTCTCTCCATTGCTCAACATTGGCTGGTTTTTTAAATTGAAAATATAGAGAACAAATGGTGGCATGTTTACACAAACTTGAGACAGGAGATGCTTAGAAATAAACATCACAATGCAATGTCTGGATTGAGACCAGATAGTGGGGTAGAGAAATCAGTATTTGAATGAACAAGGACAAACTGTGCACAGTCCACAAGAACATTATGCCAACATTCTACATTCATGCCCATTTGGGAATCCCTGGCGAAACTTAGTGAATCATGAAGCAAAAACAAAAGCAAAACAAAAAGACATGCAGGTGAGAGGTCTCATTGAGGAAACCGCTATTGATGGGGTGATTGTGCAATAATAGAAGAATGAATGTGACTGTAATTATTATATTCATATATGAAATTGTCAGAGAAAATTAGTAATATAAGAAAAATAGAATAAACATTCTTGTCTTGGTTTTGACTTGGGAAGAAAGCACTTGGTCTTTCTCCACACACTAGGTGTTAGCTGTGTTATATTTAAATTTTTGAAGTTAAATTTTTATTTGCCCATTTTGTTTGTGTATTTATGTGTGTGGTTGTGTAGGTGTCATCGCACATATGTGGAGGTCATAAGACATTGCAGAAATTAATTCTCTCCTTCTACCATGTGGGTCTTGGAGATCAAACTTAAGTAGTTAGGCTTAATGGCTAGTGCCTTAACCTGTTGAGGCAGGCATTGGTGTCAGCCCCCAGCTGGAGGTTTTTCCTGTTCTGTATCGGAGCAAACATTTCTTTTCTATTTCTATTTTGATTAGATATTTTAAATGAGTATTTGCTTTTGTCAAATCCAATTTAGTATTGATTGATCTTCATTAATTAAATAGCCAGAAAGATAAATAGTTTCCCTTTCTGGCTTGAAGAAATGATATTTAATTCTGTATCTAAATACCCATTTTCAGCTACAAAGGACATTTGTCATGAATCAGCACCACATGATGATTTGTGGCATGAAAAACAAAGTTATACCATCTTCTAAAATTCATGATCTTTTTTTTTTTCCTATACAATCTCAACTTATTTTCCTAATATTCTTGTTTTTGTTAACAGCATCACTATTTTTTTCCACCGAAAAAAGTCGTGAAGTGTTTCTGACTGCACAGGAATTCTATCAAGTAAGGGTTCTCCTTTAGTCTTGTCAGCAATTACTTTTGTGACTGTAGACAAGTTATGTTACCTTTTATTTTGTTTGTTTCAGACTGGGTATCAGAGTGCACTCTGTAGACCAGGCTGTCCTAGAACTCACAGAACCTTCTGCCTCTGCCTCCTAACAGATGTTATAGGTGTGCACTCTTGATGGTATTTTTTTTTTTTTTTTTTTGGAGTTTAACACACAATGACTGGTTGTAGGGAATGGCTATGTATGGCAGGACTGAAAAGAAGAATCAGAACATGGAAAAGAAAGTCCTCAGAGCATGACCCAGGTTTGATGCCTGAGAAAAAATGCGAATGAAGAAAGAATATGTGGGAGATTCTTAGCTTGCAGCATAGTTCTGTTTAGCCTGGCAAGCCCTTGATCCAATGTGAACATCACCTGTTAAGTAGCTCTATTTACAAAAATTATGTCTTTATTACTACCAACTCTGTGCTTGGGTGTAGGCTTGCAGTAGCCTATGGGATACGTGACCTGTTATGATCTTGAAGATCTGGAAAGGCATCACCTAGAAGCACTAGTTAATTATACTTCTTGTAACAGAGATCTAGGGAGTTCATTGGTGTCGCTTCCACTCCTTATTTGACCATTTATGAAAATTACAATGCTGAACTTTAAGGTTTAAACTGATGCGGCAGAGTACAGGGAATCATATGAAAGAAGGTGGAGTTAGTATGACCTGGAGAGGACAAGGACCAAATATATCTGGGCACAGAGGTTTTTTTGTGAGACTGTATCTTCAACCAAGGACCTTGTATGGATATAACCTAGAACCCCTGCTCTGATATAGCCCATGGAAGCTCAGTATCCAAGTGGGTACTCTAGTAAGGGGAACAGGGACTATTATTGTCATGAACGCAATGGCAGGCTCTTTGACACCCCCCCCCCCCCCAGGGAGGAGCAGCCCTGCTAGGCCACAGAGGAGGACTTTGCAGCCAGGCCTGAAGATACCTGATAAGCTAGGGTCAGATGAAAGGGGAAGAGGTCCTCCCCTATCAGTGGACTTGGGAAGAGGTAGGGAGGAGATGAGGGAGGAAAGGTGGAACTGGGAGGGAATGAGGGAGGGAGCAGGCTACAGCTGGGATACAAAGTTAATAAACTGTAACTAATATTAAAAAAATAAAAATTTAATTAAAAAATAAAATAGAATACACCATCATCTTCTAGAGTTTTGTTAAGTCTCAAGAATGTCAAGTTCAGGGGTTACTTACTTTATGTGTTTGAAGATCTATAAAAATTGTACACCGGGGGGCTGGAGAGATGGCTCAGGTTTAGAGCACTGGCTGTTCTTCCTGAGGTCCTGAGTTCAATTCCCAGCAACCACAGAGTGGCTCATACCATCTATAATAAGATCTGGTGCCTTCTTCTAGCCTGCAAGCATACATGCAGGTAGAACACTGTATACATAATATAAATAAATAAATAAATAAATAATAAATATAAAAAAATTGTACACCGAACATTGTCAATGTTTAGTATGAATTACTGTAGAAAGCCTTTTTTATTGTGTTTATAAATAGTATAAATTTTTCTTTTGTAATTATGGACTGTATAACTTTTTGTTTCCAATTATAAAGAATTTAAATTTGAAAAAAACCCTGATAGTTTACAAGTGTGTTTTGCTTCAGCATTATATTAGTTACTGTTTTAGTTACTTTTCCTATTTCTGTGAGACAATACCATGACAAATACAACATAGTGGAGAAAGGGTTTAGTCTGGCTCACAGCACAATGTATAGCCCACCAAAGTGAGGAAGTCAAGGTAGCAGCATCAGGTAACACTGCATCCGTGGTCAAGAAGCAGAGAGCAATAAATGCGAACTAATGCTCAGCTCCCTCTCTCTGCTTACACATTCCCTAACAGTAGGTAGAGAATGGTGCCATGTACAAGAGGTGGGTCCTCCCACCTCGATTAAGCCAAACAAGATAATCACCCACAGGGATGTTCTGAGGCCCGTCTCCCAGATAATTCTAGATCCGGTCAAATTGGTAGTTAACACTGATCAATACCGTTACTTTTTCTCATGGTGACAAAATACCTAATAAGAAGCAACTTAAAGAGAAAGGGTATTTACAATCATCGTCAATTGGCTCACAGTTTGAGGGGCACAGTCCATCATGGCAAGAAAGGCATGACGACAGGACCAGGAGGCAGCTGGTTATATTGCGTTAGTAGTACAGAAGTACCCAGTGACCAGGAAGTGGAAACAACCTACGAAACCTCAAGTTCTTGGTCCTATAAACAGTGCCAGAGATGAGGTCCATCTCATGAAGGAGACTTTAGATCGGATCAGAAAGAGGTGCTGAGTTCAATTCCCAGCAACTACATGGCTCACAACCACCTATCATGTGATCTGATGCCCTCTTCTGGCATGCAGGTGTACATGCAGATACAGCACTCATACACAGTAAATAAATAATTCCTTCAAAATACGGAGCTGTGGATCCTAGTCACAATGGACACATCTATAACACACTCCCACTACAAGAGCTCAGGGAACATTACTAAAGAAGGGGGTAGAAAACTAGAAAATCAGGGAGTTTTCTGTGAGGTTGTGACTCCTAATAATGTCAGAAGCCACACTGATTAAGCCTCAGTGACTTAAACTGAGTTTAACTGCCTAAACATGAGTTGAGCAAGGATGACACCAATAAGCATGGCAAAGTAGACAGGGAAGAGCCCGTGAGCTCTCAACCCTTCACAAAGAACTACAGGCAACCAAGGAAGGTTAAGAGCAGGAGAAACAGTCTTCAGGAGAGAGCAGTGCAATTGGTTATCCAACACCACGTGGTCATCCCTGAGAACATGATAACATTGTATAGACTGACAGGTTATATTTAGGATATATATGTATATACATATACATGCATGCATATAATAACAATTAATGAAAAAAGAGATCATGAATTTGAAAGAAAGCAAGAAGGGTTAAGAAAAGAGAAGAAGGAAATGTAATTATATTGTAATCTCAAAAACAAAACAAAACAAAACAAAATGGTTATCTACTCCCATAATATTCAAGCTGTGATTGCGTAAGTGAAAGTATCTAGAGAGGCCCATCATGACTATGGCTTACAGTGAATACTCACGATTACTTTTCTCCTCAGGGAGTGTGCATAGAACCTTGCAGCATCATGAAAGCTAGCCGGTTGGGATGAAGCTTCCAGGTGAGTTCCAGCTTGTTTCTGTGTGTTTTATGACTCATGTACTGTCTCCACCATCAGGGCCTTACCGTCAAGTTCTGGAAAGTAACCAAGGAGTTGGTAACTGCCTGAAGGCTGTACAGGACCCCACTGGGCAACAAGTCAACTCTTCCTGTTTCATTATTCCCTGTTAGCCCATATACTACAGACTTCTGTCTCCTCCTCTTTGAAGCACAGCTCCATACTCCCTTACTATTTTTCCAATTTTTGTGGTTATTCCACATGAAATATACATATCTGAAGAGTCAAAGCTAACATCCACAAATGTGAGAAAACATGTGACATTTGTCTTTTTGTGACTGAGTTGCCTCACTCACAAAGATTATTTATGGATGCAAAGATGGTAGGCTTCTAGGGAGAACCCAGTAATATGGTGCTAAACAGACATAATATTAAAATAACTCCTAATAATATTACTATACCCGTCGATAGGTACATCTCTCAACTCTTATCGCAGAAGCTTCATCTTGACTAGACGGCAGTTAACCCAGGGGTACTCAACTAGTCAGTGTTCGGAGAATTAAGGAGACCATGGCGTGAAGTTCAGCTTTAAATGAAACACATGTATCATGTCTTTTCCTCCAAGGGTCAGAGAACTACAGAGCACGTTTGCTGGTGGAAAGATTGTAAGAGCCAGAGTTAGTGGATAGCTTCAAGGAGCAGTGTTTTCTGGACACAGCAGGGCAGTGGCCATGTGGAGTTCACAGCAGCTGCAACAGTATGCACAAGATCTGTGCAAGCTCAAGCTAGACAACAGCCTAGCATTAGGGCTGGGGAAGTGGACATGACATCTCTGCACTACTGGAGGAGCTATTGTTGACATTTGATAACCTCAGGAAGAAAGTCAGTTTTCTTTAATGATGTGACCCCTGGTAGGTGGACCACATTCCAGGGCAGGCCCTACTGCCAAATCCTCAAAGTTGGATGGATAGGAGGGAGGATGGGATTGGGAGGGAATGAGGGAGGGGGCTATAGCTGGGATACAAAGTGAATAAACTGTAATTAATATAAAAAATAAAAATTTAATTAAAAAATTTTGGATGGATAGAAAGGTGAGAGTAGAGAGAGTGAATATGGGAGAAATATGGGAGAGTGAATATTATCTAAACATAAAATTTAACATTTAATATTATTTAAAAACAAAACAATCAAACAAAACCCTCAAGTGGTTCTCCAGGAAGCTTCCATCTTCTAAAGGTGTTGCCTAAACCTCCTAAACAATGTTGCCAATCTGTGCCACCATCCGGAGAGCAAGTACGCAACAATGCGCTGTGAAGATGGGAGACTATATCAGTACAGTGAATATTGATATATATTAAATATGAAAGCGGCAAATTTAATATTAAAGTTATAAACACGCAATTAAAACTCTCAAGTATCACCTAAAGTTTGTATGTGTAGTTTCTGGTTGTACTGAGTTATGTTTGTCTTGTGTGGCTACAGTCATTCAGCACTGTTCTCCACTGATTGGGGACCACGTATTCAAGTACTTGAGCCTGTCTGCGGTAGACATTGCTCATTCAAACCTCTACAGTCTACCCCTGGGTACTATATACTTGTGGCCATCTCCTGATATAAAAATGAATTTTCTGAGATCTCCATAGTCCTTAACACTCTCAACACTGTTCCCAAGTCCTAAGTCCCAAATCTCTTTTGAGCCTCAAGGAAATCTCTTAACTGTTACTCCCTGTTTGCACACACACACACACACACACACACACACACACACCCGCATGCACACATTTATTTACTTACTTATTTATTTTGCATATATATGCATTCATATGCAAACATGCAATGGTGCAGAATACACCTCTGGGCCAAAGCAAGGCTGAAATTCCGAAGAGATAAAGCAAATCCTGTAACTCCATGTCTTACCTCTGGGACTTTGGTTTCAAAGCGAAGCTTAGATGGCTTCGCTTCTCCAGATGGGTTGCCTGTAACATGAATCTCTCATACACTAGGTTGGTTCCATGCCCTGCATGCAGCTCTGGTTGTCAAATGATTCATGGCTCTGGCACATTCATGACAACCCAGGCTTTACCTCGATAGCCTCATGCAATGGACTCTCAGGACTGCTAACACTGGCACACAGCGCCAGGCCTCTGTGCATCTCTGAAACCACGGAGAAAGAACCAATGACTCTCAACTCTGCATCTTTCTTGTCTCCAAAAGCAGTACCAACTGGAGCACACTGCTAAGTTTTGCTGCAAGCTTGGAAGGAAGCCCTGCCTTCTTGGGCCACAACTGTAGCAGCTTCTATATGCTGGAGTTGGAGAAAATACAACTCCTTCTAGAAGCTGAAAACCCCTCAGACTCTTCTTTCAGAAGCTGGACTCTCCTTTCTTTCTTTCTTTCTTTCTTTCTTTCTTTCTTTCTTTCTTTCTTTCTTTCTTTCTTTCTTTCTTTCTTTCTTTCTTTTTTAGGAAGCTTCTCAGTTTTTTTAAATTTTTTATTTAACTTTTATTAATTACACTTTATTCATTTTGTATCCCCCCATAAGCCCCTCACTCCTCCCCTTCCGGTCCCCCCCTCCTCCCCCCTTTCTGCATGACTCTCCTTTCTTTAGCTGTGTGGGATCTTGCTCTCAGGACACCTTTTCTATTGTCCCAGTGCAGAGCCAGGGGCTCTTGGGTAATAGTGGTAATTTCTTTAAAAATTACTGCCTCTTTCTCTGCACATGACATCCCTGGAGCCTTAGTATTTTTGCTTGTTTGTTTGTTTGTTTGTTTGTTTTTTCCTGTTCGTGTCCTCACTAAAATTCACATTTAAAAACTTCATTCTGCTCCATTTGTTGCTTTGATTTCATTACAGACCTACATAAGAGTAACCAGTAATAACCATTCCCAAAACCAGTGCTGTGATATTTTGAAACTTCCTTTGCTAAGGAAATTAGCCCTTTTAATTCAGCCTCCTGCAAATTCTCAAGGTATGGGCACAATGCAGCCATATTTGTTTTTAGCCACACCATCACAGATGAAAGGTGGTAACAGCCAGAAGCCATATCCCTTAGGAGGCCAGGAGTTACCTGAAAGAGTTGGGGGGGGCAGGGATATGACTCATGATAGGACATCGATTAGCCAAGTGTAAACGTTCAGATAAATAAAGCTGGGTGTAGGGTTAGTATTCTGGGTGGTAGATGATTTTTATTATTTAACACTGAAGACATTTATAAGAATTGCTCAAGGATTTTGTGTCATTTAGGTTGGTCAAAGTAATGCCACAACAGTAACCCCAAACATGAGTGGGTCTCTAGCTCTTGTGCCTTCTCTTGGGGCTCTTTTATCTTTTTTTTCTGTTGGCTTGTCTTGTCCAACTTCAATATGATGATTTTTATTTTATCTTATTATATTTTATTTTGTTAAAAAACCACAGTGGTTAAAATAACAAAAGGTTATTCCTTGTTCATATTATGGTGATGGTTTCTTGGTTAAGGGTTTTTTTCTACACAGTTACTTTCCTCATTTCAGGATCCATTCTGACAGTCTTTTTTTTTTTTTTTCCTCAACTCATTGGTGATTTTGTAGAAGGGGAAAAGAAAGGACACCATTAGGCACACTTCAGATATAAAATCTTTTGCCCAGAAGGGACACATATCATGTATCATCTAGCCAAAAAAAGTCACATGACTACACATGACTGAGTTAGGTGTGGTGGTTTTCCTATAGAGCAGGGCAGAGTATATTCGTCTCCTTTTGGGGCCCTTATCTCAGCTATGTTCAGGCTTCAGGATATGGATGGGAGAAGGTCAAAGGTCAAAGAACATGGTGATTTTGCAAATTAGATCCCAGCACTGGTTTCCACTGCTGCATAAGCACAAAAGTCCCAAGCTTATATCCATTTTAGGGACACTGCCCTAGCTGCCTTATCTTCCTAGGGAGCTGTTCTTCCACATACTTATTTGCAAACCTAACTTCTCTTGCCATTGGAGATTTTAGCTTTAAGTTCACCTCATTGAGAAGGTTTTTCAGATACCCAATCTACATATCCTATCCTGTTCTACCCATCTATGAGTTCTCCTTTCTTCTGCATTGATTTCTTTATGGTACACACTGTGCATGCGTGCCTGTGTGTGTGTGTGTGTGTGTGTGTGTGTGTGTGTGTGTGTGTGCAGTCACCTCAGGTACCATATTATCATTTCTTAACAGTCTTCTGCTTTTTTGAGTTTTGAGTTTTGAGTTTTTTGTTGTCTTGAATCTTGCTGGCCAGGCTAGTCTGGCCAGTCAGCGATCCTCAGGGATTCACCTTTTCCCAACAATTACAAATGTCACCATGCCTAACAACTTTTTATCTTGGCATTGGGGATTTAATTCCAGTCTTCAAGAGATCATGCAAAGCACTTTACTGACTAAATCATCTTCCCAGTTCTAGTCACAGGCTTATACAACAGAAGAAAAGGACTGAGCCAGACCGGCAGTGAGGGGATGAGACGGGACTAAAACCAAAGCTTCTGCAGACCAAAAGTTCCTGGGGTACAGACTTTGGAAAGAAGGCTTATAAAGTGCATTCTCCTGAAAGGCTACAAGATACATGAAAACAGGAGGGAAAGTTGCATCTCTCTTCTCTCTCTCTCTCTTAGTGTGGACTGGAGAGATGGGCTGCGAGTGTTGCTGCTCTTGTGGGTGGCTGCAGCTCTACTCCCAGCACCCATGCAGGGGCCCTGGAGACCATCTCCAACTCCAACTCCTGGTAATCCAATATCTCTGGCCTCTCGTGCAGCCTGCGCTAATGTACACACAGACACATACAATTACAATAATAAAAACAAATCTTAGCAAAGGTTCTATTGTTTGTATTAACGATCCTTGAAAGATTAAAAAAAATCAGTTCAAATTCTCTGAAGTTCTTTTGGTTGTTGCAGTGTGTACATTTGAGCCTAAAACCCTGTATAAAATGAGAGGGCTTTCACACTCTAAGTGCAGGTATTGTGAGAGCACTCTCCTCTGTGATGTTCTGGTTGTCTGTGTTACTTTTCATAAAGATAACCCTATATTAAAAGGATGGTTTCAGGGTCTCTATAGCTGAGGCAAGGTAGGAGGTTTCTGGGACAATTCTTCACTCTGCTGACAATGAGGTCAGAACAATACTCAGCATACGGCAAACTCTGAAGGAAGGTTAGCACCTATGGGGACACTGTCAGAGAGGCAGGCTAAGGCTGTCCTGTACCTTCTCAAGGTTTGGCAAGTGACAGACACTATAGAATAAGGAGTAGCTCTCATTTTGATAAAGCGTCATCCTTGGATTCTTTTTTTTTTGGGGGGGGGAAGAGTACAGTTAGAATTGACTGTCAGAAAGAGAGCTAGGACCTGGTGTTATTATCTTCCCATCTTTGTAACTTGTGAAGTCACAGGTTAATGTGCTAGTCTATGAATTGTAAGTCTTCTCAGGGCATTTTAATGATTAAATGCCAAGCAAAATGCCCCGAAGGGCCATAAATGGTCTGTTCAAGGGAGATGTGATTAAAAAGACTGATACCAGCCACAGAGCCAGATGGTGAATGAACAACTGCTTTGGCAGGTGGCCAAAGCAAAGGGTTCAAGGTCTGAGGGCTCCACCTGGGGAACGTCTCATTATCTGAGATCAAAATTCTAAGGAGCCAAGATTACCAGTGTGCTATTTGGATTCCTGGATGGGGCAAACCTAAAGAAAAAGCATTTTGCTTAAGCTGTTTAAGCCTCATTCTGCTTTCCCATATGATTTTGGTTTGTTTTTTGACATACAGGCCTTCTGTATACCACAGGCTGGTCTTGAACTCAAGATCCTCCTGCCTCAACCTCCTGCATGTGAGGATTATAGGCACAAGTTACAATACTGGTTTGTCTAAGAGATCTTGCCCAGGATCTTAACAGCACACACATACAGATATATCTTAAATAAGGAATTCAAGGTGTTTTCTGGGGGACTTTGATATAGCATTCAAGGCATGACCAGACAAGAATGAAGTATGAAGACAGTAATATGTTGAGCAGTTGAAGGAAAATTTTATTTTAAATTCCTTTTGAGTGGTACAACCTTCTCAAGACATCCTTAGAATTAAACATTTTTGTCAATTATTTAGTAAGTGCCTAATTTGCCCTTGCTAGGGAAGAAAATTACATGGTTGTTCTTAAATTATTAAACAATATTTTGATGGGATCGACAGAGCAAGTAGCGAAGTATTGACCAGTTGCCCTGCTGTAGGGAAAGTCAGTTACAGCTGGGTTTTGTCTTGCAAAGGTGGAATTGAAGAGAAAAAAAAGTCATTAACTCCTGTGAACTACATCTTCAGACTCTGATAGGAAGTCACACATAAAGTTCATTTTCTTTATAAGACAAAGTAGAAAAGCCCACAAACTAATTTCTTCAAGAAATGCTGAAACAAACTTAACAAAAAAATCAGATTACTGTGTGAAGCTTCACTGCCTTGGCTTGTGCATAAAATTTTAGTTTGGGGTAAACTCTCACTTAAACTTTCCTTTATGGGAATGGGCTAATATTATTGTCATGGTAAGTTTGTATGTTTCTTGAAATACCTAGAATAGTGAATCAGTGATCTGTATCTTGGTTGTCTTCCATCCTGCATCCTGTAAGGAGAAAAAGCATGGAGAAAGTGGGAAGACAGAGATTAGTATTAAAGAGAAATCCCAGCAATAGGAGTTTTTGACACAGCGAATTTCCTCAATAATTGGTTTTAATTGAGGCAGCCTTGTCTGCTTGTCGTTGGCTGGGTCAGGAACCTTCCATATTCAATGGGTTGAGAAGACATGATATTTTGGAGAAATTTTTAATCAAATAGAACTTGCCAATTCTTCTTGCTAAGGAGGGCAAGCCACAGAGTTGCTTGGATAGGAAAGATTCCATGACTAGAAGCTGAGGGTTTTATGGAGTATCTACCCGGTACCTACAATGTACTTAGACCACAGTGTACTAAGCACCTAAGATGTGATTACACCTACAGTGTTTCAATGACCTACAATGTGCTTATATATGCATGCCATTTATTCTTACATTGACTCTGGGATGACTCTTCAGTTGCTAACGAAGTTGAAACTTAAAGAGATGGTCTCAGTTCTGTTGTTCTGTTGCTGTGAAAAATACATCATGACCAAGGCAACTTTTAAGAAAGCGTCTAATTGGGAGTTTACTTACAGCTTCAGAGGGTCAGTCCATGATCAAGAAGGCAGGAAGTCTTGTGGCAGGCAGACAGGCATGTTGCGAGCACAGTGGCTGAGACCTTGCATCCTGATCCACAGATGGATGGCAGAGAGGGGAGAGGGGAAGGAGGGAGAGAAAGAAACTGGGCTTGGTGTGGGCTTTTGCAACCTCAAATCCTATCCTTCAGCAAGGCCACACCTCTTAATTCTCCCTAAAATATCCACCAACTGGGAACCCAGTATTCAAGTAGATGAGCCTATGGAGGCCGTCCTCATTCACAGCACCACAGAAACCAAATAACTTATTCATATTTCACAGGAGGAGAAGAGGTAGGTAGACGAGAGAACCGTAAAAACTTTTATCTAGCGCACGCACACACACACACACACACACACACATACACGCCTGCACACATTATTTTCAAAATTCCTTGAAAAAGGAGGGGTCACTCTATTTGAGGGGCCCACAGTGTAGTTAAAGACAGAGTCAGCACACAGGAGTTTGAAGTGAGAGGGTTCTTTGATCTTCCCTCTCCCTCTTTGGGGCAGGAAGATAAACAATGAGAATTTAAATAGCTTTCCTGAGCCAGTTACTCCCGTTCACAGCTTGATCTTGGATCAGTTGTATTCCAGATCTTTGCCTCCTTCAGTGCTCTATGCTTTTCAGTTAAATGCTGCCTATCAGTAACGCGAATGCGTTAAGTGTAAGTTGGAAGAAGGGTAGGACAGACATCTGAGTTAACGGGCAAAGGAAGAATAGAGAGAATGGAGACGGACAGGCTAGGAATGGGCAGTGTAGAGTGTAGCACCGAAACTGCTTTTCACAGCTGGGAAAGCATCTCAAAATTCAGTATGGTGAGTGCATGTGTGGACATAAGTGTGTCTGTATGTGAGTGTGTGTGTAGCGGGGGGAAGTCGGGGGACAGCCCTTCTTCATAGTTCTTTAAACAACTTCTTACACAGCTGAGTTGACTACCATCTGTGGGGGAGGGGGCACACATATCTAAAACGGATAGTGGCAACGATGAACAAAGATGAAGTTTTATAGACCTGCTCGGTGGTTATGGTTTACTGCCTCTAAGTAGGTCCAGTTAATTAGACAGAAGGTCATCCACATTCTTGGCTTGATTAGCATTATTCACATAAGCCAGGGATACATGTACACCTTGCTTATGAATGGCCAAAGCTTTCTCCACATGGCTAGCCTTGAGACTCATATGTGTATTTTATCATTTGTGGAGAATTCGCAAGAATTTCCGTCTTTCGGGTTTTTTAATGGGACTTTTGATCATTGGCAAGTGATGATCATGGCAGTCTCTTAAATCTTCACTTGGGAAAAAGTTCAGAGACTGTGCCCTTAATTCAACTGAAGCTGTTCTTTATGCTTAGGTGGGCAGAATATTGACAGTTCTCATCCCTCAGAAGCCTTACTTTGATTCTCTTCTAATTATAGCATGTTTACAGCATGTCACACAATTAATTGGATTATTATTTGTTAATAGAGCACACTTGTAGGTTTGATACGTCCCTCTTTCCATTTGTAAGCAGAATGAAGGAAACTCATATAGTATTGTAAAGAGATCGACTCAGTTTGTTTTCCAATAGTATACACTTTTTAAAGAATAGGGATTCATATAATAATATTCTAATAATAATCTTAAATTATAACATAATGTTCTAATTATACTGTGAGCTCATCAATTCAGGTACCAGAAGCGCTCAAGCCTTGGTGTTGGATGTCTTGTTGGACCGAGGCTGGTGGAGCATCCTTTTCGCGGTGGCATCTGCTTTCTTCACTGAGGTCTTTCCTTTCCCTGATTGTGGAATATTGTTCACACATGAGCTATAGTTTGTAGGGCACCATTAAGCTGGGATAACATGGCCTTCTGTGTGTCTGTAGCACAGGGCTCACAGAGCAAATTTGAAGCTTTCCTTCTCAATGAGGGTTTGAAGATGATCTCCCACCATCTCAGTTTACTTCTGAGTAAAGATTCGGGCTCAGCCCCAGGTCCTCTCCTCCCAGGCTAGTTTCTGTCATCTGCTTGTGTGCTGTGTGACTTTTGCCTTTGCCTTTGGTATCTGCAAGGGGGAAGGAGCCCAGGAAAGAGGTGGTAATTTCTGGCTCAGAAAAATGAACACAAACATTGAGTGTCCTCTCTAGCTCTATGCATTCAGCATATTTGACATTGTTCTATAGCTCAGCTGTGGGCCTAGAGCGCATCACCAAGTAGATGAAAGCGTCTTTTTTTTTCCCATGGGGAGGGGAGATTTGTGTCTTGGTGAGTAGGGGGAGGGCGGGGGCTAGCAGTTTGGGTGGAGTTGCAGGACAAGCCAGTGAGAGGTGTCTGTGCATGCACACGTCTCCCCATGTTGGGGGGAGAACATTTTCATCTACCACCTCTTTCCTGGGCACCAAGCTGTGCAAGCAGGGCTCCAATGCTGACAGCGTTTCCTGTGCCTGAGCAGGAAGAGTGAGGTCTCTTGTCTTTAAGGAACCTTGTAGACTTGGGCTCTAAGGTTATTATCGGTTGTGGCCACCGTGGAAGGAAGAAAGAAGAGCAACCCTGCAGCCTTTGTTATCACCATGGAGATGGAGAAACATTCCTAATGATTGATAGTCTCTGAATCAGCTTTAATTGGATTGAGAGGCATAAAACAGTAACTTTTACGTGTAGTAAAGTCTGGAGCATTAAATGCATCCTTGCTGTGGATTCATCAATCACATGAGTCGGGAAGGCCCGAGACCATGCCAGCCCGGATGAAGAGATGGTGCTTGCCTTTTGCCAAAGTTCTGAGTTGAAGAGACCTGAAAAAACAGGAGTGCGAAGAGTGTTACTTTATATATGACAACAAGATTACATTGTCATTAATATTGCAAGTCAGTGCTTTGAGGGGAACAGTCTTTGTTTTATTTTAAGATTTTTAGCAGGGTTTATTCTAAGGCTTAAAACACTCAGGAGAGTCGGACCTTCCAGACAAATGCATTTGCCTTGATGAAACACATTTGTGATCACTCTCCAACAATGGCCTAGAGACTACTCCCAATTCACATTGGACTTCAAAAATAAATTTTTTTTTGTCCTGTTTTGAAAATGGACCACGTTTGGGGCACTAATTCACATAGCTACCACACCTACTCTTTCTGCCCAGAAAGTGAGGAGAATGAATGGGTCAACCAGCTGACATATTTCCATCCAATTTCAAGGGTAGAATGTGTTCATTTTCTGACTAATGGCATGTCATTTTGCAGAAGCCTTTGGTCGCGAATTAATCCTGGAATCAAAACAGATTTTCCGAGGAGCAATCTTCCATCAAGTATTGATTTTTTTACACTCACGGAGTCTGTACTCCCTAATTTAACCTGACAATGATTCTGCACAATGGCCTGGGAGCACCTTGGCAGCTCACTGAAGGAACTTTTACTGTCTTTTCTTTCTGCAAAGTGGAAGGGAAAAAACCACACCAGCTAGCCCACTCGGTCACTGGGGGGCACTTAGGACTGGATTCTTTACTTCTGGTGATTCGGAGTGGGCAGAGCTGCCTTCTAACTTTTAAAGCAGTGCTCTGAGGAACAGCTTTGGCTTGCAGAGAGTCTATTCCAAGGAACATATTTTTTTTAAGCTGCCAATATTTCACACGATACATTCTGTAATATATCGTTCAGTCATGGCTGATGCTCTCAAATGATGCCACCTTATTGTGTTCACCAAACTCAAGAAAACAGGGAATGTTTCTGAAGAGTTTGCCTCTGAATTTCAATAAACTGTTGTTTTCTTTCCTGTTTTTTTTTTTTTCTTATCACAAAGTCACTTTGGATTCTTACATTCCTCATTTCTTACCTCTTCTGTGTGAACTCGAGACATATTCTTGGGTGAGGCTAGGCTAATTAAGACAGAATTCCCCACTTGAAGGAACTTAGGGTTAAGAATGTATAGAGGAGGGAAAAAAAGCATATTCTAAGGAAAGAAAATATGGTCTATATACACAGCAAAATGCTACTTAGCCATAGAAATAAACGAAGTCTTGTCGTTTTGACATGGATAGAACTGGATGATGTTATGTTAAATGAAATAAGCTAGGCATAGAAGAACAAATCAATAACCAATCTTTCCCATCTGTGGAAGCTAAAAAGTTGGTTTCGCAGCAGGAAGAGAGAGAGAGAGAGAAAGAGAGGGAGAGAGAGATGTTGGTGACTGGAGGAAAACAACAGTCATTAAGAAGGTCTAAGCTCTCGTTTCTGTTTCTAGTGTTACTCTGTACGATAGATTATGATGGTTCATAATAATAATATATTGCGAAAAAAAAGAAGTGAAAAAATGTAAAGTTCTCAAACAAAGAAATAATACATGTTTAAGGAGAAGAAATGCTAATTAATTACACTGATTTTAACATTACACATTGTATACAAATACAAATTATTACATTATACCCCATAAGCTACACAATTATTTTCCATTAATACAACAACAACAATAACAGCAGAAACAATAAAAAAACCAATCTGACTTTATTGACCCCAGAGAGAAACTGTGGAAGAAGGGAACACAGATCAATGGGGAGGATAATGGTTGATAGTTAAGGTAATGCCTGTTTGGAGAAGATTGGATACGGCTTTATAGAGAAAAGGTGTTTGAGTTGGACTGCAAATGGTGGTGCGTCAGATATCATTTTTAAATGCTCATTAATGTCTACATATGCCTCTACCCTTCTCGACTTCCTAAATGGGTTGATATTGTGTGACCAGTTCAGTGGGCTGTACTGGGAAGAGGAGGTTTTAACTCTCCCATTCCTTCTCTCCTGCACCCTGAGTAGTAGGAGAGTGTCTGTTAAACCTTCTATAAATAAACGTAAACTTTTGTCTTATATAACTTTGAAGAAGTATAGGTTATTTTTTCCTTTTTTATCATCATTAAATTATTAATAATAATTACAATTTATTCACTTTGTGTCCAGGCTATAGCCCCTTCCCTCATATCCTCCCAGTCCCACTCTCCCTCCTACTTTCCCCATGTCCCTTGCTTAGTCCACTGATAGGGGAGGTTCTCCTCCCCTATTATCTGATTCTAGCCTATCAGGTCTCATCAGGAATGTCTGGATCCTCTTTCTCTGTGGCCTAATAAGTCCACCTTGTCAGGGGGAGGTGAACTAAAAGCAGGCAACCAAGTTAATGCCACTGATTGTCCCTGCTCCTCTTACTAGGGAACCCCTGTGAAGACTGAGCTGCCCATGGGTTACTTCTGAACAGGAGGTCTAGGTCCTCTCTTTTCATGGTACTTGGTTGATTCATCAGTCTCTGCATGACCCTGGGCCAAGATTTTTGGATCTGTGGAACCTCTGTGCCCTCCAGGTCTTTCTGGCTTTCCCTTCTTTCCATAAGATTCCCTGCAGTCTTCCCAAAGTTTGGCTATGAGTCTCAGCATCTGCTTTGATACCCTGCTGGGTAGAGTCTTTCAGAGGCCCTCTGTGGAAAGTTCTTTTCCTGTTCCCTTACTTCTCCTACTTCCAATGTCTATCCCATTTTCTCTTCTGAGTGAGGATTAGACACACATTGGTATAAATGTCTCACTTATAAGTGGATATTAGCCATATAGTATAGGATAAACATCCTAAAATCTATATTCCTAAAGAACCTAAACAACAAGGAGGACACTAGGGAAGATATTTAATCCTTTTTAAATCACAACATAGGTTAGAAAAAAAAATACATTTTTTTTTAATGGCAGATACAATTCCTTAATAAAGAGGGCCCAAAAATACAGACTGATATAAATAAGAAGTCTAGTTAATAGACAAGGATTTTGATGGTCCCAGGAGTCCTGGGCTCCTAGGAAGTCAGTACTTAAATAATTTGCAGAAATTAGTAGAGGTTTCAAGTGAGGTTAAAACCTTACACTTACTGAGATGTTGTTGGAGAAGAGGGTCCATACATTTATTGCTGATGGAGAATTGAATCAATAACCTTACTGAGTAATGCACTGAGCAGTTTAAGAAGCTCATGAGTCATGGGCATCCTAACAGATTTCTGTGGTTTGGAAGCTGTAGCTTCTAGCTTCAGTATCTTCAATCTAAATGAGAATAAAATTATAGGCTCAGTACATTGGTAGTACAACCATAATCCTAGCACTTTGAGAAGGTGAAGGGAACCTGGGCTATATAGTGAGGCCAATGAGAGACACAGAGAGAGTCAGAGACAGAGAGAAACAGAGACAGAGGCACACAGAGAGAGACCGAGAGAGAGACAGAGGCAGAGAGACAGGGGCAGAGAGAGACAGAGACAGACAGAGAGACACAGAGTGACAGACAGAGAGAGGCAGAGAGACAGAGAGGAAGGAGGAGGAGAGAAGGAGGAGGAGAGGAGGAGGGAAAAATGAGAGCAAGAGAATGAAAGTGTCAGTAGTGCATTACTTTATCAGAAGTAGACAAGTCAGTCTGGCTGTAAAAGAACTTACGTTGTGGCTGGGGAAGAGATTCCTGGTGTAGAGTGACTAGAGGAAAGAAGGAAGTGAGGAGTGGCCAGCACTGGGAGTGGGGCAGCAGGTTAGAGGCAGTTAGGGTCTGAGAAATGTGTTACAGAAGAAGCGGTGGTGGGGGGTTCAGGTTGGTGAAGACACAATGAATAGAGTAAATGAAAGGCCAAACTGTCTGAGTTGCTGATGAATAGAACCTGTGGAGAGTGAAAGTAATCTGGATGCCCCAATAATGGGAGAAACAGTGGGTCTAAGTACTGGAAGAGCGGGAAGCATTTCCTTAGCTTTGCTGACCTGATGATCCCATGAAACACTGCATGCAACTGGCCATGGCTCTGAGCCCTTTGTCTTTTCTCTACCATTGGTTTTGCAGCAACTTGTTACTGTCTGTGATGGCCATAAAATGATTGCATTAGTCCAATTATATTTCTTAACCAAAGCAAAAAGTTGGTCTTAGTGCATGTTGCAGTCTTCATAAGCATTAATCTCTTCAGAGCAAAATCATAATTAAAGCAAATGGGAAAATTTATGTAATGAAATCAGTACAGTGTTGGCCTTTGATAGTCTTAACAATTGCTAATGTCATTACCAACCTATTGTTTTCACCACTATTCAGAGTATATTTGTATCCATAGAGAAGGTTATACTGGTTGATGATAGAAAATAAAATTTGACTTTGTCAAATCATTTCAGGTCATGGAAGTTTGTCCTGTTGGAAAGTTAAAGTTCTGGAGCACTGACAGCAAGTCTATGGCGTATACTGATGGCAGTTAATGCTTCCTCCACATCTTTCATTCTTCTGTCATTCGAGCAAAGAGCCATGTTGTTATAACTTGCATATGGACGACTTACAGACCCATGTTTAAAGCGATGCTAGTTTCAGAGGTTTGGAAACTTTAGGAGTTACTTGTGGTTACCTTGTTCCTGGATCATTCCTTCTTCCCCTTTCTGATTCCTGTCCATCATGCAGGAACTCCTTAGTCACATGGCCCTGCCACCAGGATGTCCTGTCCAAGCACATGACATCAAGCCATGATGGGATCATGGAGTCTATTCTTTCAAACCCTTCAAGCTGGTAATTCTAGGTGTCTTGCTCACAATGATCAAATGTGACTGAAATATGTGCTTCCACAAGGAGAGACAGAATGTGCCATTTCATGTTTGCCATGTTTTGGAAACTATAAATAATCCATATTTGTATATAACATTTTTATATTTTTAGTGATGCCCGTTTCCATATCTTTGTACTTTTAGAATGAGAGCCTGCCAGCCAGTTCACCTCTGAGGAAAGCTGCAATGAAGCTGCAGTTACAATGCCCGGTACCCTTGTACTTAAAATTTTTTCAGTATAACAGCAAATGTTCAGGTAAGAAAAGTTGATCAAATGCCACTGACCATGTGAACGGGACAGAATGGATCTTAAAGAGGTTAAACTGTGAGATGTTACACACAGTTACATAAACTCCCAAGTTTGAAATTGGTGATTAAAATGGCAGATTCCAGCAATTGTACAGAGAAGGCATTTCAGGGAAAATTCTTTGTTTGTTTGTTTGTTTTTTTTCCTTTATAAAAGTGAAAGAAACTTCCTGGTCATTTGAAATAGCTCTGGCTTTGCATTCTTGTCCATCCCAGTGTTCTGTAAGTCTGAGAACCTGCCTACAGGCTCTGCTTAGAGGGTTCTCTGTCATGTGCAAGAGCAATGGAGACAAATTGCACTTCTCAGTGATACACCAGTGATTCCACCTCACAGAAATAGACTTTGGCTGGAATGAAACCAGCTCTTGAATTTTAAAGGTAGGGGTATTCCATTGTGTTCAAGGTTGAGACTACATTTTGGAACCAGCCTTCCAAACCTCCAGAACAGCCAGGCATTCCTTGAAATTCAAAGAACAGGAGAGTTTTTGTATGTGCTGTTCTGGAGAAAAGTATTATACAACTGGGCCTCATGTTTAGAGATTTGTGGGTTCATGGTATTATGGATGAAAAATAGTTGGAAAAACCAAACCAAACCAAACCAAACCAAATCAAAACAAAATGTATTAGTACTGAGCATGGACAGAATTTTTTTCTTGTCATTTTTAAACTATATAGAATAACAGCTGTTTATATAGCATTTGCAGTGTATTAGCATGACCTGGAGATTTTTTAAAGCATTCTGGGGGCTGTGCACAAGATACTTGACAAAATGTTACTCCAGTTTATATACCATCTGAACACCTGCAGATTTGGATATCCACAAGAGTCCTGGAAGCACACACCTGCTGATGTAAAGGAATGGCTTCACTCAGATAAATAAAAAAATCCAAGAAAAACAACAACCTCCCCATTGCTGAAAGAACAACAACCAACCAATCAATCAACCAACCAACCAACCAACCAACCAACCAACCAAACAAACAAACAAACATAAAACAAAAGCCCATGATTGAGTCTTCAGTTAACGTGAAATGAAACGAAATTGTTTCAGTTTTTCCTGGTCAGGTCTTCTCTGTGGCTGAAGGGAGTCTGGGCTGGTTTGTCTATCCTGTCTTCGCATTTAGAACTGACGCTTGAGCCTAGAACACAGAACTTCTAACTTCGCTCTATCTAAACACTTCTGTCAAGTAGACTCTAATTGCATTCTAATTACTAAATTAGCAAAAACAGAAAATATGATACTGAGAATAAAAATACAATTTCAGTTGGATGGTGTACTTTCTTCTTTTCTATTTTTAGCAATGGTTTTGTGTTTTTAATCATATTGTAAGGATGACTTCTAATTTGACATATTAGAGAAATGATTTAGTAAATTTGTTAAAGAACCAGTAAGAAATTTTTATTGCTTATTTACTTTAGTATTTATAGTAGCAGTTTTGTAAGCAAAAAAAAAAATTGATTGGTAATTAGAAAAATTCTCCTTTACTGGGCTAATTCAGATTTCATGTGTGTGTGTGTGATTTGTTTTAGTATATTTATTTTTTATACATTTCATTTCTTCTTTAATGATTCAGTTTGTTCTTTGACAACTTTATACACATACACAAAACATTGTTTATTCTCACCCTACTTTTTCTTATCTCACACTCTCTTGTCACCCTTACCTTCATACAAGACCTTTCCCCACATTCATTCCTTCTGTGTGACTATAGGCTTGGAAGTATCTATTGGAGGACTGTAGTTGGCTCACTGTTGGGTATACAACTGAAGATAATGACCCCTTCCTCACAATCAATCAGTCAGTATCCAAACATTTATCAGAGAAAGAAGAGTGGTGCTCCCTGAACCTCTTCTTCATCCATCCATGATTGGCTGTTGACAAGACCAGTCTTCTGTAGGCCAGTCCAGATCTTCAGCTGCTGTGAGATCATGTTTGCAAATTGGCTATGTCATGCCCTGAATATAGCATTTCACAGATCTTCTCTCTGGCTTTTACATTCTTTTTTTTTTTTTAAACTCCCCTCTTCTGGAATATTCTCTGAACCTTAAAGGGGGTGGTATAAAGTCCCTGTTTGTGCACTTGACATTCACATTCTTAGCTCCCTGAACACCCACGACTTTCTGCACTTACTGAGATTCACTTTATGGCTGGGTGTTGGCAGGGCAGGATGGTGTGTATTTCAAGTTTTATTTTGTCAGGGGAATGAGGAGTCAGTTTAAGTTATGACACTGAAAACAATTAAAGCTCATTAATACAGAACTGATTTGCTTGTGTAGAGAATGGAAGGAAACATCAGAGCTTTGTATTTTATTCTGACCTGGCTGTTTACTTATTCTTTCTAAGTGATAGACAATGGCCATTTAAAATGAGAAGATTTAAAGTAACATATAAACTATGTAGCCACAGAACAGTAAATAATATTACATTTCTTTTGCTAAGGTCTGTATCAGAACCAGGAAAAATGGTATCCAGAAATGAGCTTGAAAATCAGACAAGACTAATACAATGCTTAGTCTTCAATCAATACATACAGAGCCCAGTAATCACATGTGCAGTACTGGCAGTTGGCATGTACCTAACATGTTTACATTATAACTGGAAGACTTTAGATTCTGGCTTATCTAGTACGTTTTCCTAACAAATTTTGGTTGACTGTAACAAAATGTCTGATGTGCAATGGGAAAATAAGAATCTCAGATGTTAGAAAGAAATCATCTTTGTGGATTTAATTGCCATTGACAGAAAAAAGCTATTGTGCTGGGAAGGTAATCATAGTTCAGTCAAAAAGCATTATATAGTTTGAAATTAAGGGAAAAAATTCCATTAAGTGTATGCTGCTGGAAAAATGAAATCTAACAAAGAAAATATTTAATTTAAATGATCATTATATTTTTCCCAGTGAACTTTTTCATTGTACATGTATGACTAAGTAGTACATGTCTATGCCAGATAGAAATAGATACTTATTGATAAATGTCAGTCTTAACAGAAAAAAATGGGGCACACTGCTTTTAAGCTTACTGTCTTTTTATATCATCTATCTATCTATCTATCTATCTATCTATCTATCTATCTATTTGCCATGATCTAATAGGAGTCCTGGTTCATCTGACTTATAGTCCCGGGAATGCCATTTCCTGGGTGACACTTTCATCCAACCCTTTCCCTGTAAGGAGATTCAGGTATGCCACCCAGGGCACAGCCCTCTCTTAGCTGGACTTGCCTCAGGTGAGATGGTATTCCCTGTGCTGAGCTGCCAATGAGGGTAGGTTAGGTTTGTGGAGCTTTTATTTGGTCTCTTTTCCTTACTACCTCTTGGCACTTCACTGCCTCTGTCATGTTAGTCAGAAGGCCAGCCCACAGGTCATTGGCAGAACACTTCACCCATCTCTCAACTCTCATAGTGGAGATTCATGACAGGTAAGGCTTTTCTAGGTGAGAAACATGATGTAAAAGTACTGTGAAGCTGGCAAAATGGCTCAGTGTGAAAGCCTAATGACCCAAGTCCAATTCCTGGAATGAGAGTAAAGGTAAAAGGAGAAAACACATCACACAGTGAAACACATGTGTTGTGTAGCAGTTTTCTCCAAGATAAAACAATCTCTGTTGGAGGGAAGCTCATTAAGACTCAGGATGTTCTTAAGGGAGAGAAAAACATGACATCCTGCTAGAAAGCACATTAGAACTCAGTAAGAAAACAACTCTGTGTCTTCAGGAAGTCCTGAAAGGGTTCAGATTCACTGGGCCCTCCCCTCCCCAAATTTTTCTAAATAGTAAGAACTGCTAAGAGACATTCACAGACAAGATAAGTTGCCTGGAAGAGGCTCAACCAACTGAGATGCTTAAAAGAGGCAATCTAAAACCTGCTAGTCTTCCTGCAAGTTGTGTGGTGAGATGCAGGCTTCCAAATTTCATGAGCCAATACTAGCTTTTAGTGATACAACTGTCTTTGAGTCATTTGTGCTCCTGTGAGAACCTCTCACCTATATTTCTTTACATAACATCAATAAACTCATTGGTTCACCAAGTTTGTATCTTTATTTTGGTCTGCTGTTTGTTCTCTATCTTGGTTGAGTAGATATTTGTTCATGTTTCCCTAGGAATGTCATACAACAACTTGTCACACACATGTAATACAACAACATGTGCCATGGCACATGTATGCTCACCCATATCCAAACATCTCACAAATAATAAATAAATATATAATTTAAAAATGTGAGGTGTTGATACAAACTGTATTAGCCAAGGTTCTCTCAAATAACAGAACTTATAGAATGGATTTCTTTACATATATAGAAAGGCTGTGGTCCAGCTAATCCAATAGTGGCTGGCTATGAATGTTAAGGTCAAGAATCTGGTAGTTTCTCACTCTACAGGGCTGTATGTCTCAGCTAGTCTTCAGTATATGCTGGAATACCAAAAGAAGCAGGCTATAATGCTAGTGAAGGAATGAACTTGCTATCGAGGCCAGAGTAAAGTTTTTTTTTTTTTCCCTGAAACTCAAGGCAGTGGCTTAGCTATTATCCATGTAAAATCAAAATCTAAAAGCACATCACATTCTTTCAACATACAATGACAGAGAATGTACATTGCCATTCCAAAGGGAAGAAAGGGAGCATAGTGAAGAAATACTGAACCGAAGCAAAACCCGAAACAAGCAGGGCCATCTCCAAATTCTGAATTTTCATGTCAGGTGTCAAAACACTCTTCAGCTCTCCAACTCCTTTCAGCTTTGTTGACTGCAGCACACTTCTCTCTCTTGGGTGGTTCCATACCCTGTTAGCAGCTCTCCTTGTATCCCAAGATACTTTGGTATCTCCAACATCTTGGTGTGTGATGGCTAAGGAAAACTCTATTTTGTGTTTGGCATCCATTCTAAATTCCTAAAAGATAAGCTTCTGGCAACTCTGACTCCTTGCCCTCTTCCCAAAATTGTAAAACTGCTATGAGGTAATTAATCATATTCTTTGGCTTTTATAAACCCACTTATTGCTATATATTAGGGATTGAGATGACACCATTATTGTCCTATACAGGAAGGCGGGAAGGCGGGAAGGCAGGGAGAGACAGCTTCTCAAAGCTGAGGCAAGTAAAAGCAGTTTCTTGTTCAGCTACCCATTCCACACAAAGGAGATAATTGTGGTTCTCACCTTTAAATAAATTTCTTCTTGATTCTTTTGCAAGACACCTCTTTGATTTGGCTTAAAGCTGCTAGATTGCTAACAGTAATTAATAAAGATATTTAGTTATAACTTGAATTGAATCTGTGGGATTTTCCCAGTCTACGTTTAAAACAAAAGGAATTGGACACCTGAGTGCAGACATAATGAGGTGTGAAGGAATCCGACTGTTGTGCAGAATTTTAGATCCCAAGTCACAAGGCTCTTACAGAACCCTGCATTACTTCCCAACTAATACAAACCCGGTGTCCATAACCCAGAGAAGCACAAAGCTTCCTGAGCCTCTCATTATCCTTGTTATTATTGATTATCACTACTAAGAGTAAAAGGTATTTGTCAAGGGTTGAATGTAACATGTCCTCCACTGTCTCATGGGTTTGAATCCTTAGGCAGCACTGCTTGAGAAGTTAGAGAACCCTAGGATGTATGGTCTGGCTGGAGGTACTGGGTCCTTAGGAGACCTGGGAGATTGTCAGCGCAGTGAAACCCATTGTCTCACACCCTGGTGCCAGTGCCAGCAACTGAGCCCACCACCATGCTGTGCCTGATCCTCCAAAAGCCCTATCCAAAATAACCTCTGCCTCTCTTAAGTAGTTTAACAGTATGGATTTGGAAGAATCCATAAAAGAACTAGGAATTGATAATGGGATTTGGCTAGCTGTGATTGGACCATGAATCCTGTGACCTCACAAAGATCCATTGTGAGATATGATAGTAGCCCAATCAGATAAGGCCTGGTTGGGCCTGGATCTTGCTCAGATACTGAAGAGACGCTGTGGCTGGTTGAGCAGATGGACTCAGTTTCTCAGTTGTTTTTTTTTTTTTTTGTCCATCTGTGGAATTGAATAGCTGTGATTCCCCACTGACCTGAACATCGTGAGTTTGTTTTCTTGTGGGTTAGTTTTTCGTGCCTGGATTTTTATTTACTATTTATTGTTTTAGAATTAGTCTGTGCATTTGCTTCAGTTTATTTTTATTATCATTCATATTTAAATTATTAGCTATTCATTTATCTTCAGTATTCTGTACACTGGTTTATTTCCTTACCTTAAAACTTGTTAGCATATATGAGCTGAGAAAAATAAGGAATTGGATTACACAGTGCTCTTGGATTATATCTTGGTCTTCCTGCTCAGATGGAAAGGTACCCTAGAACTAGGGAGCCCAGGAACCACACAGCTCTGAGGTGGGACAGTGTACTAACTGAAGGGTATCCTGAGACATGGGAGCCCAGGAACCATATAGCTCTGAGAGGAAACCTCAGCAGAGTCCTTGTAGCCCTAAGGGAGGATAATATCCCTGGCTGAGCTAGGGTACTACAGTGTAACAGCTCTGCTTCCCTCTTCTTCCTCCTCCTCCTCATTTTTGTCTTCTTCCTCCTCCTCCTCCTCCTCTTCTTCAGTGTTGCAGCTCCCAGGGAAGAGCATCTTCAGCTGAGCTGAGGATCTCAGAAGCCTCAGCGCTGTTCCATTTACTTCTTCCCTTCTTTGCTTCACTGCTTCTTGGTGTCTTCCTAGGAGAGAGTCACACCAGACAGCAAATCTCATAACAGAGATTTTTTTGGGAGGGATGAATCAGGGTGTGGAGAAAGGAATCCAGGGACAGCTGCTGCCTCTGCTTTCAGAAGACAGCAGGGAACTGAGCAGACACAGGCTTTATATAGGGTTTCTTGGGGGTGGGGCAGGGTAGGGAGATCTCCAGGATGAAGATTTTCAGGGTAAAGATTGGGTTTTCCTGTTCAGGGATTAGTGGGATTTTTCTTGTAGGGTGGGGTCTGGGTATTCTCTCACCTCAAGGCTGCTGGAGCTCCTCAGGTGGGGGTGGGGGTGGCCAATTTCTTGCCTTGAGGATTTACAAAGCTCACAAAGAATACAAAGTTTACAAAAGGAGTCCATGGCAGGAAAAGTCCTGACACTTGGGTATATGTGAATAGTCACCAATATGTACCTGCTTTGTTATGTCCACCAGCCTCTCCCTGTGGGTGTAAATTCTCCTATCACATTGAGTCTTTCCAGCCACCATGCCACTCATAAGACAAAACATGCCCGAGAGGATTTTGAGGGACAGTAATTTTCTTTTGGCATCACAGTGTCCACAGATGGACTACTGTCCATCTGATGCCCATAAATATGAGTTTAGAAAAAGAAATTGAAGCCAGGTGGTTGTGGCACAAGCCTTTAATCCTAGCACTCGCAAAGAAGAGGCAGCAGGATCTCTTCGAGTTTAAGGCCAGCCTGGTCTACAGAGCAAGTTCCAGAACAGCCAAGGCTACACAAAGAAACCCTGCCTCAAACATCCCCTGCCCCCATAAAAAGAAAAAAAAGAAATTGAGTATGATGAGGGTAGAGATGAAGAGATCTGCAGTGGTCAGTTATTAGAGAATATGAAGATCTGGGTAAAAAGGACCCCAAGGAAGCCTGTGTGTTCACTGTCTAGCTAGTCAGTAACCATGTCATATCAGCCCAAAGCTGCCTGGGTCAGTCCTTGCTACTGCTGCTCTTATTAAAGTCAACATTTCCTCCTTAAAGTTTGAATGTGAGAGGTTTCACACCACCTCATGTGTTTGAATTCTTGGTCTCTAGCAGGGGTTGTTATTTGGGAGGTGGTGAAACCCCAGGACAGTGGAACCAAAGAAGAAGAATGGGGTCATCAGAGGTAATGTGAACTGCTACAGACATGTAAGCAGAGACTTGACCCTTCTCAGGTCTCCAGCCATGGCTTCCCTGTCTTCCGCAAGCCCGAGCCAAAGGAAAATCTATGTACCCTATGAAGCTTTTTCTCAGGGATCTGCCAATGAGAAAAACAAGGCAGTGCTTGGAGACACAAAGTGAAAGAATTCTTTTCGGGTGTGAAGCACCATGATTGGTTCCTTTCTCGCTATGACCTCACTAGAGCCACTGTGAGGTGTTGTAGACTCCACCCACTTAAGGCCCTGTCTGTCTGGGGTTTCTCACACTGCAGAGAAGCTGGTGGCTGCAGAGCAGTTGGACTGACACTGGTTCTCGCAGCCTTTGATCTTATTGATCTCTTGCGAACAGACATTGTTGATCTGATTTGACCTCCAAAGAGTGAGTTTGCTTCACGGTTTGTTGGTTTTGATTTTCATCTCTTAATTGGCTTTTGGATTAATTCTTACTTTTACTTTAGTTTCTTTCTTTTACTAGCACCCATAATTATGTTTTAAAATAAGCATGATTCTTTAACATTTAAAATTTTTCTGATTTTTAAATGATTTGTTAGTGTAAGGTATAGAAAATAAGAAGTTTCATCATTTGACTATATTGTATGTACTGTTATATCTCCTAAGTTTTGATATAATAAAAAATTGCCTATCTTCCAGACATGTTCCATCCCCCTCAACATCAAAATATGTCAATGAGGGATAGCCCATTCCATTACAGCATTGTAGTGTCAGGAATGGCCGACAATCCTTTAGATGACCATCCATATGAGTTTAAGACAAAGGAACTGATCATAAGTGTGGAGGTGATTGAGGTCTGTAATAGTGAGTTATCAGAGAACTTTAGAGTCCTAGCGAAAAGGCCACTGAAGCAGACTATAGGCTCACACGCTAACTGGTCCATACTCATATCCCTAACCTAAGTCATCAGAGTTTCTGAGTCTGTCCTTCTTGTCACTATGACACTTACTATTAAAGTCAAAATGTCCTCCTCAAGGTTTGATGAGAATGGCCTCACACCTTCTCATGTGTCTGAATGCTTGGTCTCTAGCAAGGGATGCTGTTTAGGGAGGTCATAAAACCCTGCTTTCTGGAAGGCAGCAGGAGGTATTGGGTGACCAGATGCAGTAGGGGCCTGTCAAAGTCTTATAACCAACTGCTTCAGACTTTCCTCCCAAGTTGCCAGCTCCTTCAACTATCATATCTCCCTGTCCTCTGAGAGCCTGGGAGGAGGGACACCCTTTGTCCCTTCAGCCTGTGCCTTATTGAGGATTTGCTCACATCCATGACAAAAGTTATGCAGGGCCTGGACCTGGATAGAGAATCATCATTGGGTTATTTCCTGCTGTTACTGGTTCACCTTTGCTGTGACATCACAAAAACACTTTGTGAGAAGTGATGGAAATCTTCTCATATAAGGCACTTCATTGGGCTAGGTTTTGTCTTGATACTGCAGAGGAACTCTTGTTGAATGCTTTGGTCCTGATAAACTTGGACTTTCCTTAGACCTGGGCTTTGGGAGATGTCCTCTGTTGGTTTGGCTCTTGTGTTCTGTTTTTGCTTGAGGCATGGGTTTCTGCTTAAGTGTTCATTTTGCTTGATTGTTCTATTTAAAAATTCTTTTAATTCTCCCCCCCTCCATGTTTTATTTTTCTTAGTTTAAACCTCAGCTGTGTAAAGTATGGAATGTCCCTGTGACACTCTTATACATGAATATTGTGGACTGAGATCAGTTCCATCTGCTTTGTTACATTGTAGCAGCCACTGTCATGTGCCTAAAAGTACCCCCTCCCCTTTTTAAAAATTAAGGTTCCACCTACCCATTCATGGCTCTAGTCAGGCTCACCATTGTAAGGCTGGAGCCTAGGCAACCCACTGCCTCAGCGTCTCAGCCATGAGCCGTAGCAGTGGAGACCTGCAGCCTTAGCTGTGGAGAGGGCCATGAGAGCTGCACTGGAGCTGTGGCATGTACACACACACACACACACACACACACACACACACAGACCTTGAAGGTGAAAGCCATGGTGGTCCAGCCCCAAGCTCCTGTGCCTTGTCCAAAAGCTGTGGTGGCCCACCCCCAAGCTGCGCCCCATCCATCTGAGTGGCCCTCTGCCTTCCTCTCCCCAGCCCCGTAGCCCACCGGCTCCCTGCTATGGCAACTCAATCCACCCCCTTTCCCAAGAGCTACGTCCAGCCCTGAGCAGAGGGCTACTAAAATTTCAAGTGGCTTTCTGCCAGTTTTCCTCCCCATTTCAGGGCAGACAGGCCCTCTTTCCTGCCCTGGGGCTGTGGAGGCCCGAGACAAAATGGCCGCACCTGTCGGTGGGAGCTGTCCATGGTGGCTATTTCTCTCTCAGCTGACTGCTGTGGCAACCCCAAACCTGTCCTGCTTCAGAATGCCCATTGTCACCGCCTTGGGAGCTGTGGCATGATGACAAACTTTCCTGCTTCAGCCTACTGTCTTTACAGTGGACTCTTTGTAAATGTGGGACTTTATAACTCAAGGCAGAAAAGTAGACTGGCCAGGCCTGAGGAAGCTCCAATAGCCCAGCTCCCCACCTCCCAGGCCTCTGTAACTGTCATCTCCAGCCCCTCAGTAGAACCCATCCCAGATTATGCTAATTTGAGGTGAAAAGTCTGGACAAACCCCACCAATCTCTGAGCAGGATAACTGACCAATCCCTGAGCTTCCCATTAAAACCCAACAAGAAAACCAACCAATCCCTGAACAGGAAAGCCTGCCAATTCCTGAGCTCCCCAAGCTCAGGGCTTGAAATTTCACCAATTCACACTTTGGGAATCCCTACCAAGAAAACTCCACCTCCTAAGAATTCCTATATAAAGGATGTGTTTGCCCCAGTTCCCTGCTGCCTTCTCCCTGGAGCAAAGGCAGTCACTCCTGGATTTGTTCCTCCTCTCCTGGATATGTCCCTTCAATAAATCTCTTTCAAGAGATTTACTGCCTGTTGTGACTCATTAAGTAGTAGTAGAAGAAGAAGGAAGAGGAGTAAGGGGAGGAGGAGAAGGACAAGGAAAAGAAGAAAAGGAAGGAAGAAGAGATGCAGAAATGAATGAAGAAAGGATTGGAGCTCAGTCTCTGAGGCTCCTCAGCTCATCAGGGGTTTGTCAACCCTTCCCTGGGAATGGCAATGTCTCTGTTGAGGAGGCCTTCTCTCAGAGCTGTGTGGTTCCTGGGCTCCCATATTTCAGGATATTCTTGGGACACTGTCCCACCCCAGAGCTGTGAGGTTTCTGGGATCCCCTGGGACAGTTCCCACCTCAGAGTTGGGATACCTTTCCAGCCCTCAGAGTTGTGAGTTTCCTGGACACCCTTCCATCTCAGTACCAGAAGGCAGACCAACAAAACAACAACTATATCTCTGTATGGCGTGTTACAATCTGTATGTCTATGTATATTTCAGAAAGTGACAATATTTCATTCTTCATGGTTGAGCATGGTTTATTCCCTTGACCCCACCTTACAAGCCTGTTGCTGATGAGTGTGGAATCCTTATACTAAACCCTCCATGAACATGCAGCATCACTTCTGTCATTTGTTGTTGAACTTTGTGTGAACTACCAGGGAAGTTCATATTGGATATACATGTGTATAGATTCATCAAAGATACTGGCTTATTCTTTGTGTGTTTGTTATGGTTCTGGCATCAGGGTAATACTGGTTTTATAGACTAAGTTTGGAATGATCTTTCCTTCTGTATTTGGAGAAGCAGTTTGAGGAACATTGCTCTCCATGATACTGTACAGGCCACTACACTATAGGTAAGATACGCCGTGCAATCCACTGATCCTGAGCTGTCCTTGTTGGGAGAGATTGTATTAATCTTCCCATTTTGTCCCTATATTCATCTCTCATCTCTCATCATCCCCATGATGGAGCAGTGCGGAGATAGCAGGTGTCGTGCATGTTTGATAACCTTTTATATCAATGCTGGTGTCTGTTTTGTGACTTGAGAAACCTTTCAGGATTGTCAACACTCTGGAATATGAGTTTGTCTTGTAACCCACAGGCCCCATGGATCCTACTTCTTTCTTCTGTGTCTCCCATTTCAATAATTTGTCTTTTCTCTGGGTGATTCAGGTCAAGGGTTTGTTGGATCTGTTTATCCTTTCAAATGGCCAACTTTTTGTTTCTTTGATTTTTGTTTCAAACTCTAAGTGGCCACTTATTTCCAACTCTCCTTGTGTCAGGGATGTTAGCTCAGTAGACCAAGTGCTGTGAACACATGCAAGTGCTCTGGAACGCACATACAACATTTATTCAGCACCGATGCTGGGAAGCCCAGGAAAAAGAAGGATCTCTGAACTGAATCAGAGTTGAACATGAGCAGGCATAGCTATATAGAATATGAGTTGGTTGGAAAAGTTTGTAAAATTGTTCAATCTGTAAGTCTTTCCATGTGGAATAAAAGGAAAGTCTGAGAAGTTAAGAGAGATACTTATTTTGTAAGAATTTATTGATGAGTGACAATGTCAGGCAGGTACAGGCATAGGGTTTGGGTAAAATGTCCTTTAGAAACTTGGTTGTTGAAGTAGGTAAATACACAGAGTGTTAACTCTGTGACAATCCAATGGCAAGGAGGAGCACCTAAGCTTGTCTTGAAGGATTGGCTGGAGTAAATTGTAACTACACGAGGACCTGGGAAACCAGAAGGATTTAGCCAGGAGGAAGGAGAAGAAATGATGTCCCAGGCAGAAGAACTATTTGAGTGAAGGATTAGAGGTAAGAGAGAAAGAAGATGGCAAGTTCTGTAGACAGTAGCTAGAGTGGAACAGACTATGGAAAATTAAAGAATGATGGATAGGCCACTAAGTAAGAGCCCTGTCATCGGGACCACAGAGGTTAGAGTGATCTTCAAAGCCATCCCATACACTGATCCTAGTTTTAGACATTACTAAACTGATTTCTCACTTATAGTAATTCCATAGTCCAAGACTGTGCCTTGTAATGCATTGGCTATCATAGTAAACCAGACACAGTGATCATGTGTGCCCAGCATACAAAGAGCAAAAACAGCAGGGTTGTTTAAGATGTAGTTTTATGCTTGTACTTATGTAAATGTATGTGTGCATGTGTGTGTATGTGTGTGTCTGCAGAGGCCAGAAGAGGAAATCAGATCTAATGGAGCCGGAATTATGGGCAGCTGAGAGCTGCATGAAATAGGTGCTAGGAAAGATTCCTTGCATTCTTGCCTCCATGTAAATTTTTCTTTTTCTCAGTCCACTGGTTTAGGACAGGGAGCTTGATAGGCTTAAATTCAAATCACACTTAAAATCTGAGCTGTATTTTAGAAAAAAACTTTTCTGTCCATCAAACTCATAGATAGTTCTTTGCTAATATATCTTAGCTCTTCAAATGTCTTTAACAATGGGTTAATAGAAGTTGTCTTGGATTGAATCTCCTCTCAAGGCTAAGTATTCAGTGGTCCTAAATATTCTGAAGGCTTCTCAGTTGTTATCTTTTATAGGTTGGAGAAAAAATATTTTCTTTTCCAAACTTTAAGTTTCTGGATTCTGAATCTTTCCTCTTTGTTCTTTCTTGTGTCAGCTTTCCTTCACTGTGATAGAATACTAGAGACAGACAGAGAATGAATAGAATATTTTGGCTCATGAATATAGAGGTTTTGGTCAGTGGTTACTTCATTTTGGGCCTGTGTTGAGGTAGAACATCATGGTAGAACAAAGCTGTTTACTTCCGGTCAGCCAGAGAGTGGAGTGGTGAGGCAAGAGGCCAGTGCTCCAATAGTTACTTGAAAGGCTCATTCATTCTCTTGATTTTCTTCCATGAGGTGCTACATCTTACATGCTCTACCACCTCTCAACTGTGCTATTTGCTGGGAACCAACATCCAGCATTTATAGCAGCAGGCACTTCTCTGACCTCATGCATTTTTTTTCTTAGCTTTTTGACCAGCCTACAAAGCAACATTCCTTATGATATTATGTACATAGTTTTTCATGGTGCTCCTGCCTCCCTTAGTCTTTTTCTCTGCCTCTTTGTTTGTATCATTCTACTCCTAATATTCTTTTTCTTCTTTCATATAACATGCATTCATTGCTTTCTCCATCTTTCCTTCCTTAAAGCCCTTCTCCCTTTTCTAGGCTTTTTCCATACTCCCACATAAATACTCATATATATAAATTTGAATCTAGGATCTTCATATGAGAGAAAATACATGGTATTTATCTCTTTGAACTTGTGTTACCTAATTTAATGTAATATATTTTTTAGTTTCATTCCTTTGCCTGAAGATATTTTTTAATGCTGAATGAAATTCCATTCTGTATATGTTACACATTTTCATTATTCATTCACGTGTTGATGGTATCTAGACTAACCCCATGTCCTTGATATTGTGAGTGGAACAGCAATAAAAATGGACATACAAATTGTGTCTTCGGTAAGGTATGGAATCTTTTGGATATGCATGCAAGGGAAGAATAACGGAGAGCTGGGAGATATGGTAGTTCTAACTTCAGTATAAAGAAACCTTCATGTTAATTTCTGTAGTTCCTTCGCCAGTCCCCACCAACAACGAGTAAGGGTTTCTCTGTTCCCATGCCCTTACTGGAAATGCAAATTTGGTTTTCTCCTTCCTTCCTTTTTTTCCTTCCTTCTTTTTAAATATATTTTTTACTTATTACAATTTATTCACTTTGTATTTCAGCTGTAGCCCCCACCCTCGTCCCCTCCCAATATTGCCCTCCCTTCCTACCTTGTCTCCTCCCATGGCTCTCCCCAAGTCCACTGATAGAGGAGGACCTCTTCCCCTTTCATCTGACCTTAGTCTATCAAGTCTCATCAGGACTGTCTTTCATATTCTTCATGGCCTGGTAAGGCTGGCTCCCCTCAGGGGGAGGTGATCAAAGAGCCAGCCACTGAGTTCATGTCAGAGACAGCCCCTGTTTCTCTTACTAGGGAGCTCATTTAAAGACTGAGCTGCTACAGACTACATCTGTGCAGTGATTCTAGGTTATCTCCATGAATGGTCCTTTGGTGGAGTGTCAGTTTCAGAAAAGGCCCCCGGGCCCAGATTTTTTGCCTCTGTTGTTTATCTTGTGGAGCTCCAGACACTTCCAGGCCTTTCTATCTTCTCCTTCTTTCATAAGATTCCCTGCACTCTGCCCAAAGTTTGGCTATAAGTCTCAGCATCTGCTTTAATACCCTGCTGGGTAGAGTCTTTTGGAGGCCCTCTGTGATAGACTCCTGTCTTGTTCCTTGTTTTCACCTTCTTCCAATGTCTATCCCATATGCCTTTTTGAATGAGGATTGATCATCTTACCCAGGGTCCTCCTTCTTGCTTAGCTTCTTTACCTTGTTTTTTTTTTTTTTTTTTTTTTTTTTTTGGTCTTTTTGTTATTTTGTCTTTTTTTTTTTTTCCAGAGCTGAGGACTGAACCCAGGGCCTTGCACTTGCTAGGCAAGCGCTCTACCACTGAGCTAAATCCCCAACAACTTAGCCTCTTTAGATGTACAGATTTTAGTATGATTATTCTATATTATATGTCTACTATCCACTTATAAGTGAGTATATACCATGTATGTCTTTCTGATTCTGGGATACCTCACTCAGGATGATCTTTCTAGTTCCCACCATTTGCCTGCAAATTTCATGATTCCCTTGTTTTTAATTGTAGTATTCCATTGTGTAAATGCAGCACAATTTCTGGATCCATTCCTCAATTGAGGGACATCTGAGTTGTTTGCAGCTTCTGGCTATTACAAATAAGGCTGCTACAAACATGGTTGAGCAAACGTCCTTCTTGTATACTTGAGCATTTTTGAATATATGCCTAGGATTGGTATAGCTGGATCTTGAGGCTGCACTATTCCTAATTGTCTGAGAAAGTTCCAGATTGATTTCCCAAGTGGTTGTATAAGTTTACATTCCCACCAGCAATCGAAGAGAGTTCCCCTGTCTTCACATCCTCTCCAGCACGTGTTATAAGTTGAGCTTTTGAACTTAGCCATTCTGATGGGTGTAAGGTGAACTCTCAGGGTCATTTTGATTTGTATTTTCCCTGATGACTAGGGATGTTGAGCATTTCTTTGTTTCTCTGCCATTAGATATTCCTCTATTAAGAATTCTCTGTTTAGTTCTGTACCCCATTTTTTAATTGGATTAACTGATTTGTTGCTGTTTAACTTCTTGAGTTCTTTATATATTCTGGCTATTAGCCCTCTGTCAGATATAGGGTTGGTGGAGATCCTTTCCCAATCTGTAGGCTTTCGTTTGGTTCTGACGACAGTGTCCTTTGCTTTATAGAAGCTTTACAGATTGGTGATCTTAAAGCCTGTGCTGTTGGTATTCTGTTCAGGAAGTTTTCTCCTGTGCCAAGGCATTTAAAGCCCTTCCCCACTTTTTCTTCTAACAGGTTTAGTGTGTCTGGTTTTATGTTGAGGTCTTTGATCCACTTGGACTTTAGTTTTGAGCAGGGTGATAAGTATGGATCTATTTGCATTTTTCTGCATGTAGACATCCAATTAGACCAGCACCATTTGTTGAAGATGCTATCTTTTTTTTTTTCCATTGTATGGTTTTGGCATCTTTGTAAAAATCAGGTGTCCATAAGTGTGTGGGTTTATTCCTGGGTCTTCTATTCAATTCTATTGATCCACTAGCCTGTTTCTTTGCCAGTACCGTGCAGTTTTCATTACTGTTGCTCTATAGTACAGCTTGAGATCAGGGATAGAGATACTTCCAGAAGATCTTTTATTGTGGAGGATTGTTTTAGTGATTCTGGGTTTCTTGTTAATCCATATGAAGTTGAGAATTTTTCTTTCAAGGTCTGTAAAGAATTGTGTTGGTAATTTAATGGGAATTGCATTGAATCTGTAGATTGCTTTTGGTAAGATGGCCATTTTTATTATGTTAATCCTGCCAAGCCATGAGCATGAGAGGTCTTTCCATCTTCTGATATCTTCTATTTCTTTCTTTAGAGACTGGAAGTATTTTTCCACACAAGTCTTTGACTTGCTTGGTTAGAGTTACACCAATGTACTTTATGTCCTTTGTGGCTATTGTGAAGGGTGTCGTTTCCCTAATTTCTTTCTCAGCCCATTTGTCTTCTGTATACAGGAGGGTTACTGATTTTTTGAGTTAATTTTGTATCCAGCCACTTTGCTGAAGTTGTTTATCAGCTGTAGGAGTTCTCTGGTAGAATTTTTGGGGTTACTCATGTATACTATCATATCATCTGCAAATAGTGATACTTTGACTTCTTCCTTTCTAATCAGAATCCCCTTGATCTCCTTTATTTGCCTTATTGCTCTGGCAAGGACTTCAAGAACTATGTTGTATATGGAGAGAGTAGGTAGCCTTCCTTATCCTTGATTTTGGTGGGATTGATTTTAAGTTTCTCTCCATTTAGTTTGATGTTGGCTATAGGCTTGTTGTATATTGCCTTTACTATGTTTAGATATGTGCCTTGTATCCCTGATCTCTCCAATACTTTAAACATAAACGAATGTTGAGTTTTATCAAATGCTTTTTTAACATCTAGGGAGTTTAACATGTGTTTTTTTTCTTTTAGTTTGTTTATATGGTGGATTACATTGATGGATTTCCATATATTGAAACACCCCTTCATACCTGGAATGAAGCCCACTTGGTCATAGTGGATGATATCTTTGATGTGTTCTTGGATTCAGTGTGTGAGTACTTTGTTGAGTATTTTTGCATCAATGTTCATAAGGGAGATTGTCCTGAAAATCTTTCTTTGTAGGGTCTTTGTGAGGTTTAGGCATCAAGGTGACTGTGGCTTCATAGAATGAGTTTGGTAATGTTCCTTCTGGTTCTATTTTGTGGAATAGTTTGAAGAGTATTTGTTTTAGTTCTTTGAAGGTCTGGTAGAATTCTATGTTGAAACCACCTGGCCCTGGACTTTTTTTGGATGGGAGATTTTGATGACTGATTCTATTTCCTTATGGGATATAGGACTATTTAATTTATTTACCTGGTCTTGACTCAGCTTTGGTAAGTGGAATTGATCGAGAAAATTGTCCATTTCATTTAGATTTTCCTATTTTGTGGCATATAGGCTTTTGAAGTAAGGCCTAACAATTATTTGGATTTCCTCAGTGTCTGTTGTTATGTCCCTCTTTTCATTTCTGATTTTGTTGATTTAGATGGTGTCTCTCCGCCTTTTAGTTAGTTTGGCTAAGGGTTTGTCTATCTTGTTGATTTTCACAGAGAATCAGCTCTTGGTTTCATGATTCTTTGAATTGTTTTATTTGTTTGTAATTTATTTATTTCAGCCTGAATTTGATCATTTCCATCTGTCCTATTGGGTGTGTCTGCTTCTTTTTTTTTTTCTAGGGTTTTCAGGTGAGCTTTTAAGTTATTTGTATGGGATGTTTTGAATTTCTTCTTGAAGGCACTTAGTGTTATGAATTTTCCTCTTAGCACTGCTTTCATTGTGTCCCATAAGTTTGGGTATGTTGTGCCTTTATTTTCATTGAATTCTAGGAAGTCTTTAATTTCTTTATTTGTTCCCTAACCCAGCTGTCATTGAGTAGTGAGTTGATCAGTTTCCATGTGAGTGTAGGCTTTTTGCTATTTCTGTTGTTGAGGTCCAGCTTTAGTCCATGGTGGTCAGATAGGATACAAGGGATTATTTCATTCTTCTTGTATCTGTTGAGGCTTGCTTTGTGACCAACTATATGGTCTATTTTGGAGAAGGTTCCATGAGGTGCTGAGAAGAAGGTAAAAATCTTTTGTGTTTGGATGAAAAGTTCTGTAGATGCCCATTAGGTCCATTTGATTCATGATCTCTATTAGAATCATTGTTTCTTTGTTTAATTTCTGTTTTGTTGAGAGTGGGGTGTTGAAGTCTTATTAATTAATAGTGGGCCTTATCACACTATTAATGGGTGGGGATATATGTGTGGTTTAAGTTTTATTAATGTTTTTTTTTACAAATGTGGGTGCCCTTGTATTTGGGGCAGAGATGTTCAGAATTGTGATGTCTTTTTGGTGGAGTTTTCCTTTGATGAGTATGAAATGAACTTCCCCATCTCTTTTGATTATTTTTGGCTGAAAATCTATTTTATTAGATATTAGAATTACTACTCCTGCTTGCTTTTTGGGTCCATTTGCTTGGAAAACCATTGTCCAGTCCTTTATTCTCAGGTAATGTGTATCTTTGTGACTTAGGTGTGTTTCTTGTATGCAACAGATTGTTGGGTCTTGTTTATGCATCCATTCTGTTATCTTTGTCATTTTATTGGACAGTTGAGCCATTGATGTTGAGAGAGATTAATGACCTGTGGCTGTTAGATCCTTTGATTTTCCTATTTGTGTTTGTGTGCTTGATTATTTTTAGTTTTACTGTAGTGAGGTTATTTATTTCCTGTGTTTTCCTGACTGTAGTTAGCTTTCCTGGGTTGTATTTTCCTTCTAGTATTTTCTGTAATGCTGGATTTGTGGGTAGATATTGTTTAAATTTATTTTTGTCGTTGAATATCTTGTTTCCTCCATCTATGATGACTGAAAGTTTTGCTGGGTGTAGTAACCTAGGCTGACATCTGTGTTCTCTTAGGGTCTGCACCACATCCATCTAGGCTCTTCTGGCTTTCATAGTCTCTGTTGATTCTGATGGATTTGGCATTATTTGTTACTTGGCCTTTTCCCCTTGTAGCTTTTAGTATTTTTTCTTTGTTCTGTATACTTACTGTTTTGATTTTATGTGGCAGGATGATTTTCTTTTCTGGTCTAATTTATTAGGTGTTCTGTAGGCCTCTTGTATACTTATAGGCCTCTCCTTTAAGTTGGGGAAATTTTCTTCAATGATTTTGTTGAAAATATTTTCTGGGCCTTGGAGATGGGAATATTCTTTTTCCTCTATTCCTATTATTCTTTTTTTGTTTGTTTTCTTTATTAATTACACTTTATTCACTTTGTTTCCCCCCTGTGGTTCTCTCCCTCCTCCCGTCCCAATCCCTCCCTTCCTCCACCCTCTGCATGCATGCCCCTCCCCAAGTCTACTGATAGGGGAGGACTTCTTTTCCTTCCTTCTGATCCTAGTCAATTAGGTCTCATCAGGAGTGGCTTCGTTGTCTTCTTCTGTGGCCTGGTAATGCTGCTTCCCCCTCAGGGGGAGGTAATTAAAGAGCAGGCCAATCAGTTCATGTCAGAGACAGTCCCTGTTCCTATTACAATGGAACCCACTTGGATACTGAACTGCCATGGGCTACCTCTGTGCAGGAGTCTTAGGTTATCTCCATGTATAGTCCTTAGTTGGAATAGCAGTCTCAGGAAGGACCCCTGTGCTCAGATTTTTTGGTTCTGTTGCTCTCCTTGTGGAGTTCCTGTCCTCTCCAGATCCAGTAAGCTGTTTCCCACTTCTTTCCTGAGATTCCCTGCACTCTGCCCAAAGGTTGTCCATAAGTCTCAGCATCTACATTGATAGTCTGCAGGGCAGAGCTTTTCAGAGGTCCTCTGAAAAGGAGGCCTTTTCAAGGCCCAGAAAAGAGGCCCAGGCTCCTGATTTGTTCCCTCTTTTCTCCTTCTTCTGATGTCCAGCCTCTTTGCCTTTCTGGATAGGAATTGAACATTTTAGCAAGAGTCCTCCCTCTTGATTAGTTTCTTTAGGTGTACAGATTTTAGTAGGTTTATCCTATATTATATGTCTATATGAGTGAGTATATACCATGTGCATCTTTCTGCTTCTGGGATAGCTCACTCAGGATGATCTTTTCCAGATCCCACCATTTACCTGCAAATTTCATGATTTCTTTGTTTTTTATTGCTGAGTAATATTCCATTGTGTAGATATACCACAATTTGTTCATCCATTCCTCCACTGAGGGGCATCTGGGCTGTTTCCAGCTTCTGGCTATTACAAATAAGGCTACTACAAACATGGTTGAGCAAATGTCCTTATTGTGTACTTGAGAATCTTTTGGATATATGCCTAGGAGTGGTATAGCTAGATCTTGAGGAAGCGCTATTCCTAGTTGTCTGAGAAAGCGCCAGATTGCTTTCCAGAGTGGTTGTACAAGTTTACATTCCCACCAGCAGTGGAGGAGGGTTCCCCTTTCTCCACAACCTCTCCAGCATGTGTTGTCACTTGAGTTTTTGATCTTGGCCATTCTCATGGGTGTAAGGTGAAATCTCAGGGTTGTTTTGATTTGCTTTCGCCTTGATGGCTAATGAGGTTGAGCATTTCTTTAAGTGTTTCTCTGCCATTTGATATTCCTCTGCAGAGAATTCTCTATTTAGCTCTGTACCCCATTTTTTTTAATTGGATTACTTGATTTAGGTTTTGTCTTTTCATGTTGTCCTGGATTTCTTGGACAGTTTGTACCAGAAGTTTTTTAGATTTAACATTTTCATTTAACATTTTACATTCATTTCTTCCATTGCATCTTCCACATCTGAAATTCTTTCTTCCATGTTTTGTAGTCTATTGGTTATGCTTAGCTCTGTAGTTCCTGTTTTCTTATGTAAGTTCTTCTCTATGATTTCCTCCATTTGTGTTTTCTTTAATTTTTTCTATCTTCAGATCTTGATCCATTTTGTTGATTTCCTTCATCTGTCTGACTTATTATCTTGTTTTTCCTTCAGGTCCTTTACCTGTTAGTTTGAACATTGCTCTGTTTCTTTTATTTCTTTCAGTGACTTAATTATTTCCTTCCTGAAGGCCACAAACTCTTTGGCTGCATCTTCCTGTCCTTCTTTACAGATGGCCACAATCTATTTGACTTTATCTTCTAATTTTTTACGGATGGCCATAATCTTCCTCTAATTCTTTATGCATTTTATTTGTTCCCTCCATTATCTTCTTCATGGGCATAGATGTAAGCTCATCTTCTTGGATTTCACTTATGATAGGGTGTCCAAGTACGCTTGCCCCTGGATAATTGAATTCTGGAGATGCCATGTTGCTTTGGGTTTTGTTGATTGTGCTTTTATGCTTGCCTCTACTTATCTGGTGTCTCAGGTGTTGGCTGTTAGTTTCTGGTACCTCCTGAATTCCTGGGGTGGGGAGAATCCCCTTGGCAGGAAGCCTGTTGTTCCTGAAGGTGGCCTCCTCAGCTTTTTTGGTATGGTCACCGAATGGCCAGTGCTTCTCAGGAGTTGCTTCAGCTCACCTCATGTGTATGGACCTGTGTGGTAACTGTGGTTGTTGGTAGTTAGTGAGACTCTGCTCTCACTAGTAGAAGTCCGGGAGACAGCTACCTTACCGCTGGGTTTCTTGCTCTGAATTTAGTGGGCTACTGTTTCTGTTCTTACACTGTTTGCTGGGTGCAGCCCTCTTGAAGAATCAGGGAGCCCCTTGGTTTGGTCAGTGTAGCTAGGGATACAAGTTGTGCCTTAGTAGAGTGTCTGGAGCTGATCCAGTGGATTCCAGGATTCTGTAGGTCTGAGGTAGGAGCTCTGTGCCCCAGTACCCAAGCAGTAATCAGTGGGAGGTGAGTGCAGTACTCATCCATGCAGCCAGAGGCTAGACCCTGGAGCCTGCAGGAGCCTGGGAGCTGGGTTTCCTGAGGTTGGACCTGATGTTTCTCCCACCATGGGGTTTCCTCCCAAAAGGTAGACCCAGTCTGTGGTGTCTGGGGTCCACAATTCAGCCTGGGATGGTGAGTAGAGCAAGCAGGCGCAGGCAAGTGGCTCTGTGCTGGCAACTGGGAACCTGCAGGAACCCATGAACTTTTCCAGAGAACATTTTTTGGGGGGTGGTGGTTAGGCTCAATGCCCTGAGGTCAGATGTGCTATTTCCCTCCCTATGGGGTTTCCTCCTGACAAAGAAACCCAGTCTCTTGCCCGGGGGCCCACAGTTCTGTTTAGGATGGTGAGTTGAGTTGGGTGCTCAGGCAGGTCACTGGGCTGGTCATTAAATACCTGCTGGACCCTGGGACCTTTTCCAGGGATTGTCTGTGTGGCCTGAGATCGGTCCCGATTTCTTCCTTTACTGTGGGGTTTTCTCTTGATTGGAAATCCCAGTCTTTGGTGTTGTGGGGACCACAGTTCAGTCTGGATGGCAGTTAGACCACCCATGCATGTGGTTCTGGGCTGGCAACCAAGTGCCTGCGGGGACCCAGGAACTCTTTCAGGTGACCTGAACACCATTGCTTCCCACACCGTGGGGTTTTCTCTCACCTGGGAAACACAATCGCTGGTGTTTTAAGGCCTATAGTTCAGTCTTTTGGTGTCTGTGCAGTCACTGCTATCCTCCTCCTCAGATTCAGTGTTCTCTCAGTGCCGCCATGTCGGATCCCCCCACCTTCCTTCTTTTTTTCCTGATCACCATTCTTTCTTTGTTTTCCTTTTGATTATAGTTATTCTGGTTGTAATATATATATATATACACACACACAAAATAGAATATTAAAAAGATGAATATAATACAATTTGAAAGTATTGTGTTTTCCCTTGATACTTTTTCTTAGTTGTAGAGGGCCTTATCTTTTTTATCTTCGGTTTTTATCTTTTTCTTTTGTGCATCTGTGTGCTGTGTTCTCTCTCTCTTTCTCTCTTCCTTTCTCTTTCTGTTTTTCTCTGTGTGTGTGTTTAGTCTGTGCACACATATGGCATGCTGAACCTGGGAAGTCAGGGGACAATTTTGGATGCCCACTTCCTCTTTGTACCTGGTATGGGACAGGTTTTTTCCCTGCAGCTCACTGTTTGCTCCTCCCAACAGTGGTGGGATGGTGGGTATTGTACCTCTGGCTTGATGAAGTATACAATTCTCTTTAGCCTTGAGGAACTCAGTATCATATTTGGCTTTCCAGCTGCATGAACTGAACCTTGCTCCAGTGGGTGTTTGGAGTCCTTCACCATCCTTCCCTGGCTTTGTGGAGAAAATTTTATTCTTATTAATTTTTTTGTAGTTCTTTTTCTTATTTCTTTTCCTTTCTTTCTTTCTTTCTTTCTTTCTTTCTTTCTTTCTTTCTTCCTTCCTTCCTTCCTTCCTTCCTTTCTTTCTTTCTTTCTTTCTTTCTTTCTTCATTTCTTTTTTTCTTTTTTTGGGTAGTTTTCTCATGATGACTTTCTTCCATTCAAACTCTTGGTCTCACAGATGCTATCATCTTGCCAGCATCCTCCTGAGAACGTCTTGTCTACCTGGAAAAGAGCAGCTGACATAACTACTAGAGTTACAAGTTCATTAAGTACAGTATTGATCTTTAATTAGTCAGAGGTGACCATTCTATTATTTCATGATGTGTGTTGTCTCTCTGGTTTCTAAAAACTTCAACACCAACTGCCTACTCAGTTCATGCCACAGGTCTTAGGTATTTGGTACAGTTGTGCATCAGTGCTAGGTAACAACTGGAACCATTAACAAAGGTGCCAGAAATACATGCACCATCAAATCAATTGTATTATCTTGTGCTAAGTTATTAGCAATTGTGGACCAGAGAGCCATGGAATGGATATCTTGTTGGATGGGGAATCAGCAGAGACTAGATTTAGGTCTGTGATGGGTGATATTTAGAAAGTCTTGTTTTAGATCAGTGGTTCCTAACCTTCCTAATCCTGCAACCTTTTAAAACAGTTCATGTTGTGGTGACCCCCAACCATAAAATTATTCTTTTTTTTAAAGACTTATTTATTATTTACAGGGCATTCTGCCCACACACCAGATCTCACTATAGATAATTGTGAGAACTGTGGTTGCTGGGAATTGAACTCAGGACCTTTGGAAGAACAGCGGGTGTTCTTAACTTCTGAGACATCTCTCCAGCCCCCCCAATAAATTTATTCTTGTTGCTACTTCATAACTATAATTTTGCTACTGTTATGAATCATAATGTAGGGCTGGAGAGATGGCTCAGAGGTTAAGAACACTGGCTGTTCTTCCAAAGGTTCTGAATTCAATTCCCAGTGACCACAGGGTGGCTCATAACCACCTATTATGAGGTCTGGTGCCCTCTTCTGGCATGCAGGCGCACATGCAGGCAGAACACTGTATACATCATAAATAAATCTTTAAAAAATGAATCATAATGTAAATATTTTTCGATTTGGAGGTTTGCCAAAGGGGTCATGATCAGCAGGTTGAGAATCACTGTTATATACAGAGTGCTTTCTGTTACTGGGAAGAATAGTGCCTGACTGGGAAGCCCATCAATTTCTATGCAGAAGGTGGGAGGAGAAATTTGAGGATTAGATTGTCATTGATTAGGGTAAGTGATCTCTAGTGTGGGGTGTTTTGAGACCTGTTTATTATGTTCAGAAGGGAAACAAGACCCGAACAAAAAGCTGGTGGAACCACCTATTGTTCCAGACTGAGAAAAACATCCAGAGCCCCTCCTGCCCTGCAGGTGTATCACAGTGTTCAGTTCTACTCCGAAGAGGGGGACTTAGTGGAGCATTGCCCACATGAGGTTGGGCTGTGTGCACATAGGCTCCGGGCACATCCATCCCAACATCACATGGTTTTATAAGAACAACCTTGCTACTCATTTATCTTCTCCTAGATAGGGGGCAAATGTAGCAACAGGGGCTGGGAAACCTTCCTTTCGGACTGCAGTTTTCCAGTCTGAGGAAGACCCGAACTAGGGAAGGGAAGAGGTGGTGGAGGGCTAAGTTTCTCTTTAATTGAGACTGTGCTGAAAAGTGAGCACTAGGCTGTTGATGAAGGGAAACAGTAATTTTGGGGGGATATGGTGCATGAATGAAGACTATGTCCTCTGGAAAACATGAGCTTTGTCACAACTGGCTCCTTGCATCAGTTTGGTGACTCGTTTACTGTTTTTAGGTTAGACTGTGAGCCCAGTGAGGATGCAGGAAGGAGGGTTGGACTTTCTTCTGCAACAGTTGTATGGAATATAGTAAGAGGTCAGTCATTATTTCTATGAACAAATGAAACTAATAAAGAAATGAAGTGTTTCCTCATTTTCTCTCCAACTCTCTCTTGTTATTAGTAGCAATATAGTTAACTTTTTGTAACAGCCTTCCTTTATTCAATTTCCATCAAGAATGAGATGCCTATTTAGTTATTAAGTGAGACAAGGTTCTCCATGTATTTAGATACAATTTTGGGGGAGAAGAGAGCACAGTACCTATTTTCCTTCCTTCCTGAAGACTCCCACTCTGAGGAAGACTTGAAATGTTGAATCTGAGAGGCCAGAGCTAACACCAAGTTGTCTCTTGAACCAAGACGGTGCAAGTTTAAGTCGCCATTGAACTACTAGTAACTTTCATTAGAAAAGTTTTCTAATTAGTGACCTGAAATACATGAGGTGGCCCTTTACCGGAGCCTTGTTTTATAGCCTACCCAAGAAGACTTGACTATACTTGTGAAGTTTAACTAAGGATGCCTTTATCAATGCTGTGTCTATAAAGTAGGCTTAACAAACTATTTACTCAATGGATCTCAATCCTGGATATGTGTTAACATCACCAGGAGAGCGGTTGTGCAGCATATCTTGATCTCACTGAATAACAATTAAATGACAAATCTGGAAGAACAATCCAAGAGTAGGAGAAAGCCCATGAGCCTTGAACCCTACACAAAGAACTACAGGCAACCAAAGAAAGCTGAGAGGAGGAGAAAGAGGAAACTGTGGTTTTTGCTGTGCTCCAGTAAAGAGTACAGCAAATAGTCAGCCATGAAAACACACATATAAGCAATGTGATTATGCAAACGTACCTTCAGTTAATAAAGAAAGAGATCATGAATTTAAAAAACAGCAAGGAGAGAGTGTGGGAGAGTTTGGAGGGAGGAAATGGAAGGGGGAAATGATGTAATTTATATTATAATTTCAAACAATAAAAAAATAACAAAACCAGGAATATTTATATAGATCTCCTTTAAAAGAAAATAGAGTATGGCAGGCACTGCCATTTTTGTGTGGTGAGTTATATATGGTGAGGGCTTAGATGTACTCTAATCAGATATTGTAGGGTCATTGGCCTATAAGTTGGTACTAAGTTCATAGAGCCCAGTTAAATTTTCAGTTCAGATAGAAACAGTGTTATTATACCGTTAATATTGCTGTACAACACACAAATTATTGGTTGCTAATCTGAAATCCCAACATAACCAGGTTTTCTGTATTTTTGTCTTTAACAATGGCAATTGTCTAGGAGGGGCTGGGGAAAAAAAGCGGTTTGCTTCTCCGTGTAGTTTGGTAAAAACATCCTGACACTGGTCAGTGCTAATTAGAGGAGGGTTGCAATCAAGGCTGTTGGCTACCAACAGCAGAAACCTAGTCAGGTGACCTGAAACAGAATCAATGGGAGGCATGCAGAACCAGGCTGGGAAAGGGAGGAGTCAAGGCGGTTGGGACGTCAACAGCACAGCCATAAAGGGAAGGGCTTGGTTTGGGAAGAGCCTCTGCAGTCATAGTCTCTTTTCACTTCTGCTGTGCTTCTCAGTTCTACTGTCAGCCAAATCTCTCATGGACTTGGCACCTCTGAGCTACCACTTTGAAGTCACATTCCTAGGAGGGTGCCTCTCAGTTGCCTGCCTGGGCTTTAACTCAAGAACTCCAAAGTTCCCAGGGATGAGGCACGGGAAGTAAAGCCTAACTTCAGCTTTCTAAGAGTTGATCTCTGACTTCTACCAGGACCTAAACCATGGAAAGAAATTCCCCAAACAGGAAAGAATTTTCAAGTTTTAACATGTCTGGAATATATACTGTTGAGGGCTGAGATAATTTTCTCAGAACCATAGGCAGCATGGGATTTGTGGGAGATAGGAGTCCCCCTCTCCACCCACACTGTGCCATTGGCTTAGTGGCTCTCTTAGCCTTTCTGAACTTCAGTATTCTGAAAAGTCAGTGATTTGTAGATTTTGAATTTCACTAACTAATAAAATTCAAAGGTAAAGGTATATGTCATTTTCTACTTTGTTAATTGAAGATATTATTTAAAATAACTCCCAGCTACCATAATTTTATAAAATGAACCATATATTTCAATGCCCCAAATAGAAAGGATATAATCCCCGAATACTGAGTTGTTCTTTAACTGAACTTAGATTTAGGGAAACTTACTCTGTTGACTCCTGTTTTCTAACTTTGCTTGGATCAATGAAAGACTGCACACCAACAGTTAGTGCTCAGGATCATCATCAGTGGCTTTTAAGGTCATTTCCAGGATCAAAATTCCATCAGTTTCTGAATGCTGGAGAGAGAAGGTTTTGTAAATGCTTGTGGCATTACAAACTCTTTCTTTTTGGTCCCTGGGTAAACCTCTGTTAGATAATCTTCAGTGCATGACACAGAGGCTACATTTAATGTGCATTTAAAACTCTTGAAAGGCAAGAGGAAGCCTTTGGGACAGGGAAAATCCACCTCTCTATGTTGCCTAATGTTGCTGTCTTAGAGGTGTTCAGAGACTTTGGCAGTGAGTATGTTTCTATAAATCTTAGAAATCGATTGGCTAATCAATATGTCGGGAGGGCCGGTAGATGTGTCCACTTAGGGGACTAAATGCCTCATCCAGCTCGGCCTTTCTCGTTATTGAGACATTGATAAACTGAGGCTACACAGAGGATTATGGAGATAACTGTTGTCTCATTTTTTTTCTTCCCATCCTTAAAAAAAAAATCATACATTTGGAGGGACGATGGAAATGAGGACTTCAATCTACACATTTTGAAGGGAGGAAACCATAGATATACTTAGAGATATGAAGAAATACTAATGGAAGGAACATGTAATTGACTGGGCATAGTGAATAGTAGACCATAGCAGAATGAGAGAAACTTTGGCTCTAGGAATCTAAGTTTCTAGCAACAGGAACTCTGATGAGTCCCCCTTTTGGGTGTTCAGAGTCAAGGAGGAGAAAGATAAAGGGTTTAGTTTAGCAGGTTAACCTGCCTTGACCAGGGGCTATAAATCTGCAGTGGGAGTTGTTTATATGCCTACAATCTGTTGTCATTTCTAGTGGCTCCTTTTCCCCTGCTGCTTCCCCTCCTCCACCTGTGGTCATCTCTTTAAAATTTCACCTCATAAGTCCAGTGTCCTTTCCTCCTGCTGCTGATCCCTTAGTTCCACTGACTACGTTCCTATATGGCTCATTCTAATGGATTAGGCACCATTCTCTCTTGCCTGCTTAGAGACCAGTTTATTTTATCACAGCAATTATGCATTAAATGAGATTTAGTGTTTACTCAGTTCCCCCCTCTAAGTGTGACCCATGGCTGACTTTTAGAAAGTTCAGGATGAAGAACATTTGATGGTCAAACCACCCTGGCTTCCTCCTGCTTTTATCCATTCTGGACATGTATGTGCACACACGTGTGCAGGGCTTGGAAGACGTTCCCAGACTTCTGCCTTAGAACCTGGGACAGTTGCTATCTATCCATTAACAAAGATAAGCAAACAGAAGGCTGCCAAAAGAGAATAAATTATGTTCATGATCCTTCTTTAAGAAAGTGTGGGAATTTATGTTTTTTACAATAGATTTTTTTTTTTACCCTATATAATAAAATCCACCTAGCTGTCACCTTTTCCCTTTGACCATGGATTCCCGTAGAGCACAGTAAATGAATCACATGGACAGAGTTGTGTTGGACTCCTTTCAAAGGGCAGGGCAATGGACAAGGAGCTGGAGCCATTTTTATTACAGAAGAATTTAATTTATCTATAACGTTGTGACCCAAAGCTTGTGTACTCCGGTCAAACTCATTTCTTCTGCCCTTGCATTGGATATATTGGGTCTGTGTGGCCAATTCTACAGGAAATAATCACCAGAACAGCCTTTGGAATAATTTAATGACACAGGTGATCATGTTCTGAGCCAAAAGTATCGATATTTACTCATGTTTTCTTTACTTTTAAGTGAGCCTATCACCACTTTCATTTCGGAATTTATTTTTATTTGTAGATTACTATAGCATGAGAAAACATGGGCCAATTTTAATTTCAGAAGAAATATTGGTTTTTGAAAAAATTCTGTTTCTGAATCTTTAATACATAGACTGTTTTGTCACACAAAGCACTTAGAAGGTATTTGTGGAATACAAGATGATTGAATTTAAGTGATGCATGTATTTTTAGAGGACACATATTGTGTTCTAGCATCATAAACTATTTTTAGCGTCTTCTATATGGAAAGAAAGCTTAAAATAGCTCTGGCTGGCTCTAGCTATATATGTATATATTATATATATATATATTCTCTTTATTCTTTTCTTTCTCTCATCCATGAGGGCAGAGGCATCAGTATTTGAACCTTTTAAAGTCAGTCTTGGAACAATCTTGCTTCTTTGTCTGTCTATTATCTGCATGAGCACTCAGGCTTTGGTGAGGCTGAGACACAGATCTCTATGCACCTTAGGAAATATTTGCTGAAGGTCACCAAATGTACGGGGATCTGAGTTTCAAATATTATAGGTTTAATTGGCATAAAAAAAAGGACAGATGATTCTACATTCCTTTAAGTTAGCATATTACATACCAGAATTAATTTATTCCTCCTACCAGTAGGTTCTAGATGTGTAGAATTTGTAATTTACGCATGATATTGCTGGGAGCAGCAGAAAGAGGTCTCCTGGAAGAGCTCTCTGCAACAGCTCGCTTCCAGCTGAGCAAAGAAGACTGCAGTGGTTCCCAGCTTTATCTGTGTCTTGCCATGTCTCATTTTCCATCTTTTGGTCCTTGGGGAGACTCTCCTTTCCTTCTGGTGGTCCTGTCATTGTGGGGTTCTGTGTCCCACCTCAACAAGAGTAAGCCTGTGGTTGCAATTGCTTGACTTAAGCACAACTTGCCCTGTACCACTGCTTAGAGAAGAGAGGAAGGACCATGACCTGTGGGTGATTGTTAGAGGGCCAGACCGGGAATTTAGCCAAGTGTGATAAGCAGGTGAAGAGCCTGAACCAACTGTGTTTGCCATGTACGAGATGGCTTCCCATTAAGTCATAAGACACGGTGTCTTATTATTTGGGCAAGCCGGAGTGAGAGTTCTGTAATGTGCAATAAAAAGAAAAAATAATGAATTACGGTGTTTTCTTTTCTCAACTTATAGGGTTGTAACACACGCTTAAATGAATGCCTACAATTTGAGTGACATATCAGAGTGCAAGACACACTTAGCTGCGAAGTTCATGTCAAACAAATCTTTATTTTTCATGGTACAAATTAAAGGTGACAGATCTGAAGCTGTTAAGAAATACACAAAGTGCAGCTTTACGGACCATACAGATATTGCTCTAGATTAAGTACAGTTTTTATTTTTATTTTTAAACATTAAGCAACCTGTGCAGATAAGTCAGCTTTGGTTTCAATGTTAGAACAAGTAAGGAGCTTTTCAATATCCAGTTTGGCTTCTTGGTCACAAGTCTATCATGTCAATGTCTCGCCATGATGATTTTGTTTGTTTGTTTGTTTGTTTTCCAGAACAACCCAGTCTATTTTCCTGCCCTCTCTCCTGCTGCCTTCTCCAGGCATGGAGAAGCAGATTTCTTTGCCGCGCCTCATTCAGTGACCCTGGTGACCAGTCTAGATCACAGCACAGAGGACGAAATAATGAATTAAAAATAGAATTAAAAAAAAAATTCACCTTTCAACAACAAATAAGCCAATGTGCCTCACGGAATTTCAAGTTGAAGACAAGCAAGTCACATGACAAAAAGCTCGTTACAAAATACCATCCAAACAGATTTTACAGTCAGACATGGAAATGAAAATCATTTTTCTTTTTCTCCATTGTTTTTAATGCTTGATCATTAACTGGGTACAAGTAGAGTGCTGAGGTAAAACATTGATGAACAGTTTGTGATTTTTTTTTTTTCTTAAAATAGGAACAGTTTAGTATTGCAAGATTGTCAGCAACATTTAGCCATATCTACACAATGTGCATATTTCTACATATACTGAGCTTTGGTCCAGCGTAGAGAAGAGAGCAAAGGCAATGGGATTTCTTTTTGGTTACAGCTTGAGTTCTTTGATACGCCTCTACTTGTTTTGTTCTGCTTCCCCCAGCTCCTTTTGTTTGTTTATTTGTTTGTTTTCTGTTCTTGTTTGTGTTATATTGTGTGTGTAACTGTGTGATCACGACATAGAGTCCAAAACTTGCAAAGGCAAGTGAAACTTTTAACTATTCAAAATATCTTTTTGGTTGAAAGAGAAAACAACCCCCGCAAGCAAGTGTAAAATACAATATTGGCTGTCATGTCTCATCAATAATGAAGAAAATGAAGATGACAACAATTTAAACAATGTGTGAGAAAGACGCAGAAGCTTGAAATACAATCACATACGCCCAAAGTGGCTTTTACTTTTTGTTGGTGGCAACCTTAACCTTAACCTTCAGTTCATGAAAACCCAAAAGACACTTAGATGCTATTGGCATATGAAAGTGTTTACCAGAGGAAATAATAAATGTCTAATAAAATTAAGCAGTAAGTGCAGTTCCTGAAGGCTTATGTGTTCCCAAGTACAGTTTATATTCCTAAGAATCTGTTCAGGCATCTTTTTTGCCTTGTAGCAAAAAATTTATCAGTAAAAAAATCAATATAAGAAGCATTACAACACTATATAAATAATTTATAAAACAATACAAAATTATAAAACTATAAAAAAATCACTGCACATGAATAGTTTTACAACCATGGGATGAATTCTTTTCTTTTTTTGCTCTGCTCCAGGTAGTTACTCTTATTTTATATTTTCACTACTCTAGTTAGGCTCTCCCAATTATAGGCGTCAGAACTGAGCAGCCACACGTGCCTGCTGCCGGCTCTGATTTAAACATTTAGCATCCGTCACATGTTATCTTGTTAACGTCTCTTCTTGGGGAGCTTTTCTTGATGGAATTTGGAGCAGGTCCTAGGAGAATACAAAATCTGTTTTAATCAATAAGGTTTCGGTTTCTGGGTTGCTGGTATCTGTGCGGTTTTGCAGTGAAATGCTACCATGGTGGTGTTGGCACTGATCAGGGTGGATGTGGTCCAGTTAGCATCAGACTGGTGGCACGGAAACACCTTTATCAATGACTCTTTGTACTTCTAGGACTATTGTTACTGAGTTTCCTTGTTGGGAGTTTTATGATTGCTGATTGAGCCACCTGAAGGGACTATTACATCGTTCCATTTTCATAACCAGCAAAGGAGCCAACAGAACAAAAAGCTAGAACCCCGGGGTGGGAGGAGTGTGCTACGGGGAGGAGATGGTCTTTGTAATCAACTGGGCGTCGTGAGGTGGGGTTTCTCTTTCCCTTTCATGATTTGCCTCTAGACAGTACATGAGCATGCTTTTTAGTTACTCATGAATATTTACATTTTGACAACAAGCACATTGATGGTCCTATTTCACCCGCTTTGATGGAACCCTCTGCCTTCATCTGGGTGAAAACATCTGCAGGCTCCAGGGGTTCCCTTGTCCTGCCATCCGTCACCCTTATTTGGCTCTGTGGCCTTCTTGGGTTTCATGGCCCATGGCTTGGGGAACTAATATGAATTAATATGGTGACAGTGAAGGCTCTTCTGCTGTGTTTTATGAGCTACATCTGCATATTTTCCTTTATTGGAGAGCCTGTGCTAAAACTTTTTTCTAGTCAGGAGGCCAGAGCCCAATTCCAATGGCTTAAATTTGCCTGTCACATTTCTATCCAATTTATATATCCCAAGAACAGTTGTCCTCCAGCTCCGAATGTCTACCAACACTTTCTGATGAAAGAAGTAGCAGAAAAAGGTGAGATTAACAGGACCCTTGACAGCCTCTAACAATCTAGGTCACTATCATTTTCTTTGTGGCCTCTCTCTTTGTACGAGGTGGATGAGTATGGACATGCTTGTGTGTGTGTATGTGTGTGTGTGTGTGTGTGTGTGTGTGTGTGTGTTTTGACTGAAACCTTGAGTCATTTCTTTGGCTATCAGACTTCTGAGAAAGATTGCTTTGAACAGAAGCATAACACAGATGTAAGTATTGAACCACATGTGCAACTTATGTTTATATTACAGAATTAGTTTTGATCAGATTTCCACACATGTGGCTAGTAGATGGAGAAAAAGATCCCAATCTCTGGTGTGGATAGAGAGCGCAATGACAGCCCCTGCCAGTGTTGACAGTCATCCAGCGGTCATCCCTAGTTATTTTGGAGTCTTGCTTACATTTCTGCAGGATTGGAGTGGGAAGGAAACTTTCTTCCCACTTCTGCTATCTTCCAGAAGATCTCAGGAGCCACATGAAAGGAAGATGGAGAAATAGGGGAAGAAGGGAGGTGTGAGCTCCATTTTTTTCCCCCCTTAAACCTACAACTCATAGAAGAAAGCCATGAATGCTTTGGCACACATTCCAGGTTGTTTCTCCACCCCACCACCTGCCTAAAAGAAAACAAAACAAAACAAAAAGGAAACAACACAATTCAGGGGGAAGGAGAAGCTACGTCATCTGCTAAGAAGCAGATTGATAGAGAGTGAGCCATACAGGATGATTTTGACAGTGGCATCCATCCCGGTGGCAGAGACAACAGGTGAGAAAGACGGGAGAAAGCAGGCTTCCTACTTTTCTGTTGGTACAAACGTAAAAATTCCTAACACAGCTTTACACGCGGAGGCCAGTAGACAAGCAACAGCGTTTGCAGTGTTTCCGACTTTGGTTAATAAGGGTTTGCAGTGATCAGCACTTAGTCCCTGAAGGGCTGCAGTCAGTCCTCCAGGTGGCAGGCTTGCATTCGCTTTGAACAGATACAAGTTTGCGGTGGCGTTTTTTTTTTTTTTTGTTTGTTTTGTTTTTTTGTTTTGTTGTTGTTGTTAGTTTTGTTTTGTTGTTGTTGGTTTTTTGTTTTGTTTTTGGTTTAGTTTTTTTTCTTTTTCCTTAAAAGGTGTTCACATTTTCGTCATATACAGAAAAAAGTAAGTGGTTATTTGGTTTGCTTTAAAAAACTGGCTTGAGGGAGACAAGTCAGGGAGGGAATGATCCTACCACATACCCCTTCCATGTGGTGTATTTCTTGTTTAAAAATTTAAAACTTCTTTTTCTTTTTCCTTTTCCTTTTTTTGGAAAACCAACAGACACGTATAAACCATTCTGCCCATTTGGTAGTTTTTGTTTTTCAGTCTTTTACATACAAGGGAGATGATGACTGGGGGTGTCTTTAAATCCTCTTTTCTTTTTTTCTTCCTTTCCTTCTTTCTTGTGGAGACTCACGGTAGTGGTTAGTTTCTGTGGTGCTTCCTTCTGACCGTGAGCGGTGTGTCTAGCAGTTTTCTTCTGGAGAGTCTGCTAAGGGCTCCAGGGGGACCGCAGAGGTGGGCTCGTGCTGTTTTAAACGCTTAATTGTGTTCTTCAGAGCTTGTCTCTTATTGCAGAACCAAACTCTAACTACTTCCCGGTCATAGTTTAGCTTCTCAGCAATCTCGGTCATTTCCTGCCCTGAGGGGTGTGTGTTCTTCTCAAAGTGGGCATTGAGGATCTCAAGGGCCTGGGGTGTGAAGGAGGTGCGCCGCTTGCGCTTTTTGGATGGCTCACTCCCAATAAACTCCGTGAGGTTCTGCATACCTGCCCGATGGCGGGCCTCAGCCTCAGCCATCCACCGCTCAAGCACCGGCTTGATCTTCTGGGCACTTTTAGGGGTGATGTCCAGCTTTTCAAACCTGGCAGGATACAAAAGGCCAGGGTTCAGTTTGGCTGTCAGACTGCTAGCTATAGTGTTCTCTTGGGCTTCCTGTGGTAGGAAAAAGTGGCTTCTCAGGATGGTGTGTCTGGGGGGAGAATTGAGAAAGAACAGTCTTACACTGAGTCCTCTGCCAGGGTGGGCCTCCTGCCTGCCTGCCTGATTGCCTGGCAGGGTGAATTCACTCCAGATTAGCAGCCAGCTTCAAGATAGCCAGCCCTGTCCCAGCCAGCACCCACCCGCCCAGCAAGCTCCATGCCAGCCATGCAGATCCCCAGGCACACGGAAGGGAAGGGGGGGGGGCACCAGCATAGACTGTGGGAATACAAGCAACTCGCAGGCCTTTTCCCTCCATATTCTGAGATCTAAGCTGCCTCTTCAGCTGTTCCCAGCTTTAGTGCTCCAACCCTCAGAATTCTTAAGGCAGAAATTAACCAAGAAAGTGACACTTACGATAACAATTGTCATATTCTTTTACTTAAAATGGTCTTACTTTTGGTTTTCCTCTCCATTGTGTTGGTTTTGAAAAATATCACAGCTATTATCGTAGCCTGAGATGGCCACCAGGCCAAGCTCCTCTTCATGCCTCTCTTTTTATCTCCCCTTGTGTCTTATTTTAACTTCTTTCTCTCTGGTAACAATTTTCCCTGTATGTAAGTTAACAACATGCCTCCCATCCAGGTAAAACATAGACCAGTTGTTACTTTACAGTTCTGGCCTAAACAGCTGGATACATTGTAATTACCATGGAATACCCCACCCCTGGGTGGGCTTAGGCCGCCTCATGCCTTCCAATCACCATCCAGTGTAATGGTGCACTTTTGTACCAGGGCGTCACGCTGTGTTTAATGTGGGATATCTGCAAACTGTACTTGAATGATATCATTTTCTGTAAATGAGGTCTTCTATATATCAATTGCCATCAGCGATTCTTTGCTACATTTACTTTAAAAAAATACGAAGCATCCTGGACAAAATTATATAGAGGGTTTTAAAAAGTCCTTCCTGGTACTAAATTCATACTGTCAGTGAAATACAAAGGAGGACCGGCTCCTTTTGTTCATTTGTTTCTTTATTCTAAGTCCAAATTCATGTTCCTCCTATTGACAGCAGTGGGCACAGACTTTGTCTCTTTTAAAGTGTTCCATGTTGCTGAAAAGCAATCATCTGGCATTTTAAGATGCTTGCGAAAGGATAGGCCAGGGTGGACGTCTTCTTTTTGCCAGGATCTGATTGTTAGAGGGTGTCTTTAGATCCTTTTGTTGAGATGAGCAGCTCAAATGCTATGAAGGGTTTAACTACATGGCACTGCTTCCCACACAGAGTTCAAGAAGCCATTTGTTTATTTTTGAAAAAAAAAATGCAGCTTCTAGCCCTTCCTAAGGAAGGCAGAAGTCGTCTGCTCTCAGACCAAGGGTAGCTAATCACTTAGTATTATTAATAAGTGTGTCACCTGTGGCAGGCTCCCCAAAGCCACCACTGTAATAATTAGCATCACAAATGGCCTCACAGGGCCATGACACCAAGGGACAAAGCTCGTGATGGGGATGTCTGGCATATTGGTGTCATCGTCCCTTTGTACCTCTGATAAGAAGGTTCTCACATAACATCTAAGGGTCCCTACAGCCAGTCAGCACAGAGTGGAGCTTCAGTGTGCCGGCGCTGACATACATCCTTCCCCAGGCTTTGAACTCACTGAGACTATTCCAACGTCAAGCGTCGATTAAAGACTAATTAATTAATTAATTAGGATAGACAGCTTCTAAAACAGCATCGCTGAAACACTAGAAGCCGGATAAAGGCCCTGAAGTCTGGGTGTCTGCTCTGTTAACCAATAACAACATTTCTAGAAGTCTGCAATCTTCGGCATCTTTCGCTTCCCTCTGGGGAAGATTTGACAAATCAGCATATCTGATTAGGGATTCCCAGGAATCCGTGTCTGTGTATGAGTTGAAACATTAGAGGACTCTCCAGTCGATAAAAGGAAAATAAGATTTCAGGGCTAAAATAAGCCAAAGAAGAATTTACCTCTTTGGTAACAATCGCAAATTGGCATCCAAAACAAAACAAAGCAACAAAACAAAACAAAACAAAACAAAAAACCAACCCCCCCCCGAAAAAAAAAACAACAACAACAAAAAAAAAACCAAACCTGTGGCTTCCTTGATCACAAGGTATCAGGGCCAGACAAAATGAATGTCTCTCGACAGCGAGTGACAGTATTCCCATTATTGATGTTGCTTGTTAAGGTTGATGCTTCTGTATGTGTTGTTTGGAATAACATATACAAGCCTCGATATAAATTTCCCAGCAGCAGTATCCTTGTATAGACTGAATAAAGGTTATTTTCTACAGGGAGGTATCTTATAAGAAAAAACAGTAGGGGAGACCATAGAAGTGAGAGGATCCTATGGTGCTTTTTGTATTTAACAACAATCAATGGGTTTTATGGAAAATCATTGAGCAAAATGTGAGCCGCAAGCTTCCACCCCATACTGATGTTATTTATAACCTTAGTCTTAAACTGCAGGGAAAGTACGCTCCTGTCCTTTGGGGAATACATTAAAAGTATAAAGAGCAGATAAAAAGACAGCATTTCATGGATCACCAAGAACAAAATCCACTTAGATGAGTTTAGAGTTGGTTTCTTGGCTGTTCCTGATGGAGGAGGACTCCTAAGGCATTGCCCAAGAGGAAAAAGCTCCTGCAGAGTGCCTTCCTTCCTTCATGCATAAACATGGGATTAGAGCAACCCACATGCAGGCATGGGGCTGCTCCTGAAGACTTAACCCGCATCAACTCAAACACAACCAAGGCTGGATTCAGTCATTTATTTACTTAATGTGGGGGGGAGGGAGGGTGTGGGTACAGTTAGGCTGGATTCACTACCCGTTTGCAAGACATTTAAAACAGATCTTTTTCCCTGTCTATTTCTTCCTTCTACCTACTTTTCCCCCCTGCTCATAAAGATGTGTCTGGGAAAGCAAGTTATAAAAACTCTTTCCACAAGACAGTGAAACCTGTTAAAATGTGTGTTTCATGGGAAACCGTAGAGCCATCTCTGGGTAATTCACAGCACGGTGGACCTAGAAGCTTTGCTTTCTGCTCAGGGTGCCCATGTGTGGACAAGAGTTGGCATCCTCACCTGGCAGGGGCATGGAGGACAATGGAGACCCCTGCCTAGGGCAACATATTTCAACCTGTCAGCCTTGGAAGTTCTTGGAGTTGATATGAGTTAGGAGGCCAGGACCCCTCAGCGCTTCATTGGCACCCCATTTTGCATCGACATCACCAGTCCCAACAAACAAGTTACACCGCTTTTCATCCCCATGCTCTGTTTTTTTCCCATTTGCCCACCCAAAGAAGACAAGCTGAGCTGCAAAGACAAACAGGGCCCGGCCTGGCCAGGACAGGTGACAGCATGCAGTGCCCGTTACCTGCAGATGGCCGACTGGCTGTAGGCGGGGCCCTCTGTGGCACTGAGGGCTTGCCCCACCTGAGTCTGGGTCAGGCCAAGGGACAGGCGTCGGATTTTAAAAGCTTTGGCAAATTCTCGGATCTCCTCCAGATTAACCCCGTCCACCTCACCTGCTGCCGTTTGAGGATCTGCGGAGATGTTTTTAAAATAGGATCAACATGTCAACACACAGCCGGTCAGGATGTTTATCACTGAGCAGCCATAGAGCGATGGGGAAACCATCCCAGTCTCTTGTCTCTCATCCTTCAACACCCCTTCCTCCTTCACCAGCCATCCTTCAAGACACTTCTATCCCAGACAAAGCCACTCCTGCATGCCCCAAAGCAAGAGCACACTTCTTCAGGACTTAACTGCAGCAGCCAGCAAGGGGAAGCTCTTGCTAGAGGGAATCAGCCCTACTTTGCTGGGAAGCCCCTTCATATGCGCTACAAAAACCATAAACACAAGGAGGTTTCTGTTTGAAATGTCTTAATTGGAATTCTCAATGCTAACAATTGCCCACGAAGGAAATGGCACTCTGTGCTTTCCCTTCACCTGATCGCCATGTAGCTGAGGTAATAGATGGTAATCTCACCTCATTTCTTATGTTCACATTACCCCTCAGAAGAGCATGGTTATGAAGCTGTGAGAATAATATTGTCTTTTTTCCCCATAGCGGTTTACTGACACAGCTGCCTTTGTCTCCTGAAAGGGCACATAATAAAAACTGCCTACCACAGGAAGGCTCCTTTGGTGCCGGATAACGCGGTCAATTTAGGACTTATCAAGGGAAATGACACAACAGCTGGAGAATGAAACTTTCTCCCCCCTGGCTACTGATCCCTGGATAAATGAAAGCGTTCACCAAGCTGGAGCCAGCATGAGCTGGGCCTGGTGGGAGATTTCCGTGCAGCTCAATGCTGCCTGTAGGGAAGTCACTCCTGCAGCACACCATCTCTATTGTTCTTCACCTCGCTCTTCAGACTCAGCTGAGAGTTGCTCTTCCTCTTTCTGCGCAGCAACCCATCAATTTCAGTGAATTTCGGTTCTTGTCCCAGAACTGTGGTAGGCTGTGGTACTCTTCCGGGCTCAGAACTATATACTCTCTGGATGTTATTAAGAGAAACATTTGCGCTCTAAGTGACGATTTTTTTAAACTACTTTTAAATAAGGAAGGTGTGTGTCGTCTGATGGGGAGGGGCCTAGAGCACTTGGTGTATAGCTTCTGTCAGTACAGGGGAGTGATCCCACCTGGCTGCGGGAAAGGTACTGTCAATAAAAGGAGGAATACAGGTATACATTGTACATTTATCTTCATATTAAACAACCCCCCTGGCCAGGTGCAAGGGTACTGAAGCCAGAGGGTAAACTGAACCCCAGGAGTCCAAGGCCAAACAGGGCAACCCAGCAAGACTGTTTAAGAGGACCTTAGAATTTTCATAGCTCTAGTCCTCATTTCATCACAGATTGGAGGGTGGTTTTCAGTGTGTAAGTGCTTCTGAGCGACTCCCGACTTCTCGCTGGAGCAGTGAGGCATGTTCTTATAGTTTATTGGGGTTTGGGGCATAACACAAAGGCATGAAGAAGCTACAGAAAAAGGAGAGAATCATGAACTGGTGGTGGAAGTGTCACTGGGTATACAAATCACTGTTAAGGGCAGGACCTGTGCTCAGCAGCGGATGGTCAACACAGAACAAAGTCAATGACAGTTTTGGAGGTTTAAAAAAGTTTTTATTTTATTTTTTTTTTAAATCTTACAGGTCTTTTGTGTATATAGCACAGTTTCTGATTTTTATGTTTTTATGGGCTATCTCTGTGTGTGAATGTATGTATCTCTGTATCTGTATGCATTTCTTGTTTATTTATTATTTTTTGCTTCTGATTGCTTGTTTTATCCTATTCTGATTTTTATTTTATCATTAATTTTTAGGTGGTTTTTAATGAGAGAGAGAGAGAGGGAGGGAGAGAAAGATTATGGATTTGGGTGGGAGTGGAGGTGGAGAGGATCTAGGAGGCATTGGGGGAAGGAAAACCATAATCAGAATATACTGTATGGAAAAGTCTGTTTTCAATTAAAAAGCGAGAAAAGGAAAAATGAAGAAAATAAAACAAAAATCTGGTGGTGCGATTCTAGGTATGCAGAGAAGAGAGGATGGGGGGGTTATCTTTCTTTACAGAGAATGTAAGGGTTTTGCTTTTTGAGCACGGACTGAAGGAGCTTATCCAAGAGATGACCATTTCACAGTAGCACACTGAGAACCTTCATGTGACATCAGGGCTTGCAGAGTTGTTTGTTTATAAAGTTGATTTGGATAAGATGAATTGAAAATTTTCTTTTAGCACCCCACCCCCAGACTTTTCTTCTTGAAATCTGACATTTAGTCAATGAAGGCTTATTCGGGTGTTTTGTGGTGGAGACTGTCCTCTGAATTTTAAATCCCTCCATCCTTAGTATGGAGTGGTTCTCAGGGTTCACAAAGAATTCTGGGAGACCACACCTGCACATCTGGCAGCCTCTAGCCCTTCCCTCATTTCCTCATTAATACCATCATAGAAGAGGGACCTGCAAATGAGCAGCATTGGAAGGCTTACACAATTTTTTTTTAAAATTACTTGCCAGCAATAGAAGTAAGGGATTTTAAAGGAAAGGCAAGATTTTTTTAATGTCCTTTCAGGTGCACGGGACCTACATTTTGCAGTAGTCACGCCCAGTCACCTGGAACTGATTCTCACTGCTCCCCAGCTCCTCTTCCCCAGCCTCCCTCACATTTGCTGCGTGTCCAAGATGAGCTGTCAGCCTGAGTTTAGACTGTGGGCAGTCTTGCTGCTTGGTTCTGGGGCTTAGGCAGGAAATACTAAGTGACGCAGTGGCTGTCGTTTCCAAAGGCCACAGTACATTCACAAGAGACATTTACAGTGTGTCTAGGTAAAAAAAAAAAGTCCTTCATGGTGGAAGGAAGAAATATTAGTATTAAGAAAAAGTTTAAAAAGTCTACTTTCGAGAGGAGAGAGGCAAAAAAATTAGTAGCCAAGGGATCCTGATTTAGCATAGAAAGAGGCACCTGCTGGTACAGAACAGAACAGTGAAAGGAAAGATTGGCCAAGTCTCTTTCACAGATAGTGAGTTATTTGGCAGCCTTGCAAGTAACATAGGATGCTCAAAACTCAAAATTAAAAACCAAACCAAACAACAACAGAAAACCCCCAGAGCCCTTATTTGTACAAACATGGCGTTTAGACCAGTGCTTCTCTTAATTTGACAGGCTTGAGTGACCTGATGGGGCCAAGGGCACATTTTCACAGGCCATCCAGGTGTTCTGTGGCAGGGGACCTGCCTGCTGCTGCATCTGTGTCTGCCTTTCGGCTTCTAGCTTTACTGAGCCTGAGTGTGGTATCCTCTTCCCACCACTGTTTTCCTGAACCCATTCATGTTCTCATCCAGCAGGTTTGATGGTACAGAAAAACTGCCTGCTTATCTGTCTTACGACTGATGATGCAGGCAGGCCTGGTGAGAGGGGTTCCTGAGAGGGCCTCCCTACCCCCACTTCTGTCTTTCCTCACCCCTTCTGGATTGCATAGGAAAGTAGCAAAGCTATGTGGCTCAGGGGGATGGGAAGGCCAGTGTGGCCTGTGATTGGGGAGAAAGTGTTCTGTCTGTCAAGTTAGATGTCTGTGTGGGAGATAGCCCTTCAGGTTTTACTAGTCTCATCTTTAGATTAATCAGAATCGGTTGAGTTAACCATTGTAGGAAGGACTAGTTTTTATGGAAGGCCTTCTATAATCTACTGAGCCTAAGCTGCCAGCACACACATACAGACACACAGACACAGACACAGACACAGACACAGACACACACACACACACACACACACACACACACACACACACACACACCACACCCCAGTGCAATATGGGGGTGAGCTTAGGACGCACTCAGAAATTTTACAAAAATATTTCCTTTCATCTTTTTTCTCTTCCACCAGCTCTCTAGTTTGTATCTCCTTGCTAGTTCCCAAGCCTTGTAACTAAGCCTGTACTTGTGATTGTGCTGGTTTCTTTCTTTCTTCTTTCTTTCTTTCTTTCTTTCTTTCTTTCTTTCTTTCTTTCTTTCTTTCTTTCTTTCTTTCCTCCCTCCCTCCCTCCCTCCCTCCTTCCTTCCTTCCTTTCTTCTTTCTGTCTTTTCTTCTTTTTCTTTCTTTCTTTATCTCTCTCTTTCTTTTTCCTTCTTCTTCTTCCTCTTCCTCTTCTTCTTCTTCTTCTTCTTCTTCTTCTTCTTCTTCTTCTTCTTCTTCTTCTTCTTCTTCTTTTTCTTCTTCTTCATCCTCTTACTTAACAATAATCAGTTAAAGAGAACACTTTGTACTCTGAGAAGTGTTGGTGTGGATGTCAGATGTCCACTGCAGAGTTCAGAGACGTGAGTCCCAGTCACATGCCCAATGTTTTCTATGAGACTCCAATGAACATGCTTCTGGTTTTATAGAGAAACCAGAAAAGAAGGTCTTTTTCTTACTCATAAAAGCTGGATAGCATGGTTTGCCTCACAGAAGTCTCCTTTGGACATCTGTAAGCTTTATCTTGATTATGTATCTGTGGGACTGGTCTCAGACGTTGGCTGGCAGTATTTAGGGGCTCTTAGGTGTTTGCTGTTTTTCTGCATCAAAGTTTGTCACACACTGTCTGTTTTTACTGTTGCAACAGTTCTCCTTTGTTAAGGGATATGTATTTTTCCATTTGAGGAGGAGGAATAGGAGGAGGAGGAGAAGAAGGAGATGTGCATGTGGTGAATGGAAGCTTTTCTGGGGTATTACTTTAGCCCTCAGCCTAGCTCAAAGTGTAACATTCCACAGTGAGAACGATCAACCTGGCTTCCATTCTTTTGCTTTTAGGGGAAATTATACTTTTGAAGATGATCTGAGGTCAGCTTGATTGGGACCACAAGAAGAATCTTCAGGGCTCCCTCAAAATGGATCCAGTAACTTTAGCCAGAAACCTATGGTAAAGAGTCTCTGGAGAGGGGAGGAAGTAGTACCTTTTATAGAAATTGTCCAAGATTAAGTCATCCCTGTGCACAAAATACAGGCCAGAAAGGAATAACAGTGATGGCCAGGGGACATCTTAAGAGTGGCCATTGCTCAACAGAGGGAGTTGTGTGACCCTGGCTCTGTTGAGGTACTCAACAGTGATTTAAGTAACAATGGACTTGGATTTGCAGTGACTCAAAAGTATAACGACAGTTCCCATATCAAATCCAGAATGCAAGGACTGAAAAAGCAAAGGGATTTTTATGAAAATAAAATGCAGGCTGTGTGAGAACAAACTTGTTTTAGAGAATGCAGTTCTCTGGGCTTGTGTGGAATTGGGACCTCAATGTATACCAATATATCTCTTTCTCTCTTCTTTTTTAGTGCTGTCTTGTTGTTAGCCTTGATATTTGTGTAGAGTGCTGCTAGATAGGTGAACATTCTACACAGCAACACCATCCTGTTTGGATCCCTGATTATGGAATCATTATAGGCACTAAATGTATCTTTAAAGAATCTGCTAAAGGCATGTTTGAAAATCTTAGGGAAACAGAGACAGCCATCATCTTTTCAGCATCTTCTTATAACACACAGTGGGGACATTTACCCAATAGTGCTAAAATATGAGAAAGCATCAGAGACTGAGGATGTGGTTTGGGAGAGGCCCTTGCATTACGGTGATGTCAGTGGACTGTATCAGATTTCTCTATTCTGTAAGCTGTTCCATGAAGATCATGGTTCAGTTTGAGTTTTGAGGCAGAGTAACTAGCAATCTTTGTGAAGGGTCAAGCTTATAAGTCAGGTGTTTCTAGACAGTGCTTTTATTACAGAGTAGTAGTAAAAGCCACAGCTGCCCTCCCCAGCACCTACAACCTCAAATCTACCTATTTAAAATTAGTACACTGTAAATTTCAAACCAAGCTGGAAGTTCTAAAATCGTTTATTTGATTTTTTTTCTTTCAGATTTTCTAAAAGTCCATCTTAGAGCTGGGGAGATGGCTTAGTAATTTGAGCTCTTGCTTCAGCAGGAAGCTCCTCAGGACCCATGTAAATAGCAGGTGGCCATGGAGTACTGCCTGCAGTTCCAGCGTTAAGATGCAAAGATAAGCGGAGGTGGGTTTTCCAGAGCAAGCCAGCCAACGAGACTAGCCACAGCTGAGTTCTGGCTTTGACTGAGAGATTCTACCTTACTAAGATGGAAGATCTATCAAGGGAGATTCTGAACATCGACATTGCTTCTTCACGCGCGCACACACACACACACACACACACACACACACACACTCACAGGCAAATGCCCATGCACCTGTACACACATGCATCCACATACAAGTGAACACACAGGCACACACCATGTGCACATACACATGAAAAAAAAAAAAAAAGAAATGAAAAAGCCCAGCTAATAGAAACAGTGTCTATTTGTGAGAGCTGTGTAGACTGAGTGAAGCATAGCTCAAGGGAAGGGCATCAGGGCTAAAAGGCTTTGACAAGGTTGCTTACGTGGTACGTGTTTACTCTGAGCTCAGACATGGAATTCATCACACACGAAGGCTATTTGAGCATTGCCAAGGGATTACATTGGCATTCTTTGGCCTGGACTGAGCAAGGCATTTTAATACTAATTCTTAGCCAGTGGAAGGTTGGGCAGCACCCTCTTTGACTGGAAGATTCACTAACTACGATTCTGACCAGAGTTTGTGTGATTGGTAACGTAAGAAATCTACTCGTCCTCTTTGTGCCCGGAGCACAGCTCTCTAAACTCTATAGGGTCCTAAGTAATTAAACCATAATAAACACGAGAGCCTTTGGGATGGTGAGCACAACCATAGGTTTTGTGTGTGTGTGTGTGTGTGTGTGTGTGTGTCCGTACTCTGGCCTGACTCCAGAGGGACAGCAGTTCCTGCACTCAGGTCTTCTCAGACTCCACCCTTTGCTCCAGCTGAGCAGCTGCATCCTTTATCATGTGCTTCACAACACACGGTAAACATGTTTGCATGAAATCAGCCATTATAGCAAATCATTGAGCTGGAAGGGATGGGGTCTATAAATATGTGAGTCATGCAATTCTTTCATGATTGGGTTTTGACACAGAAGAGAAACAACGAAATAACACCTCCCCTCCCTCCCCAAATCTATACAGAGTATAAGCTCAGCACAGTTTGTGCAAAATTGGATGCTCACTGCTGCTGCCCAACCCTCTTATGCAAAGGGGACCCACAGTTGGTATGGGCTCCTTCCTTCTCAGGCTCTGCCTACGGATGCCCTGTCTCTTGCTTACAATGCATGTGATAAAGGAGTTTCCTCTAAGTCTTTATTTTGCTGATTAAACACCACTATTTGAAATGTGATGTAATTGAATTCCATCTGGCCTATGAAGTAGTTTCCTTATTACTTCCTTACCAAAAAAAAAAAGTTACTTCTTCCTTGCTCAGTTGTGCGACATGGCATGGCCAGAGACAGATGTGTCCACCCACCTGCCATGCTGAATATAATACAAGTGTAAGACCCTGCATTCGAGGGGCTTATGGGGGGATACAAAGTGAATAAAGTGTAATTAATAAAAATTAAATAAATAAATAAAATACTCTGCATTCATTAGTGGAATGTTTTGTACTTTCATATTTCATGTATTTTTTTTTCTCTGCATTTGACTTTAATTCCTTTCAAGACCAACTATGAGCAGCTTGCTGTAACACACACCACACTGTCATTTAAAATGGGGCTAACCCCATAAAAAAGTTGAATTCAGCTAGAATTCGAACCTTCTCCCTCAACAACCACATGTGTTGTTTTTTTTATAGAAAAGATGAATATATCGTAAGATTAATTTTAATCTATGAGTTTATTCAGCTGGGACAAAGGTTTCTCGTCAGATGGAAGGAGTTGCGTGTCTAGACAGGCTGAAGGGCAAACTCCATAGGGGCCCCTGCTGCCTAGTGTTGAGCCTCACTCAAGACTAAGAGGATCCAGGCCAGTGGGCTGAAGGACCTGGGCATGGTGACATCCTTCCCTGGGGCCACATTCCATTCCCTGCCCCACCCACAGCATCTTTCCGGTCTGAGTTATCTTTGTTGTTGAACATGCATGCTCTATTTTCCTTTGGGGAGCATCGCTTTTTGTATTACCAGATTTGCCCCATTCTGGGCGAAGATGCTAGTTTTGGGCCTTTGTATGACTGTTGGAATCTTGATTCCTGTTGGGTGGCAATCTGTACATATGTTTATGTGTTGTCTGATTTTTATGTGAAAATTTAGCAAAAATTGTACAGAAGTGAGCAAAGGATATTTAATCACACCGTTGTCCTATGCATTGCTGTACGCTTCTGTTTGCATAAGCTGGCTTCTCTAGGGACATATGCGAACTCCAGAATACCATATGCAGGCTATCATAAGCCATTTTCCTAGGGAGGCAGCCTCCAGGCTTGTTTTATTTTGTGAATGGTTGTTTGGAGATTTCCATCCAATTCCAGCCCACGCAGTGGCCGCCGTGTGTCACTGAAGGTGGCTCATTGCTCACTCGCACACCCGCCCACGGGCATGCTCTCCTTTATTTCCTCTGACACCTACAGATGGAATGGCAGGGGATTTCACACACACAGGAAAGCAGCTTGACCCGTCCGGCTGAATGCCTGTTGTTGGTTATTTCGGCTCAGAGCTGTGTGCTCACGCCCTGCAAGCTGATCAGTTTCTACCCTTGGAGGTGGCAGGTCTGACTCAGCACATCGCAGTCCCCTGAATATGGAGCCTGCTCCCAGCCTGCTGTAATGCAGGAGTGTGCTGTGGGGGCCAGCTGCCCTGAGGAAGTCATATATGGTCTTGGACACAGACATCATTCCAGTATTGGCCTAGCAGCCCTAGAAAATAAAGGAGGGAGAAAAGATAGAGGAAAACAGGGAGAAAGAGAGAGAAAGAGAGAAGAGACAGAGGGAGGAGGAGGGAGGGAGAGGAGAGGAGGGAGAGGACAGATTGCCACAGGCAGCAAAAAGGTCACCATGATTAAACGGAGCCAGAAGGATACTTACTGCTGACTAACTGGCCCACGCTCAAAGCTGAAGAAGAGGAGGAGGAGGAGGAGGAGGAAGAAGCCTGTCGCACGGGACTTTGAGATGTGGATGCTTGGCCATGAGCCAGGTGCAGGAGGTTGCCTTGGGTGCCTGCTTGACCCACTGATGTCTGGGAGGATTGGTGAAGCTACAGAAGGGATGCAAAAAAAAAAAAAAAATACAAAAATGAATGGAACGTTATGGGAAATGCCAGGGAACAGACATTTCATCTGGGGTTGGGTCATTTTATTTTCATGAACACAGTGTATACTTCTTGGGAAGAGCACTGTACCCAGGCAGGATTTATTTTTTGTGTATATAATATGTTGTTGCCTGCTTGACAGGCATTTTATTAGAAATTCTAAATATATTATTAATTCCCTACTTGGCTTGCCAGAATACCCAATTTTTGACATGTCTCAGCCATAGTGTGTGGCTGGACTCTTTTCTGCCTGTTTACACAATTCCCACACACCTGGGAGGCTTCTTGGGCTTGTGTCGGATAAAACAACAAACTCAATTCACAAGCAAAGCTCAAACGTGAAGTTGTGCCCGTGCCAATCATTCACAGAACTGATAGTTTAGGGGAAGTTCCAGTTCAGTCTGGCAGCTCTGCTCTCCCACACCCAAGTTTTTGAGTGTCTTATGTAGAACTGATAAAATGCTTTCTGTTGTCCTCTAGAAATCTGATAATAGGAGCAAGGATAGAATATCCCATAATATGTGGAGTTTTCAGTTGCTACTTTTTGGGGGAAAGTGTGGAGAGAGGGTTTATCTATGTAGCCTTGGGTATCCTGGGACCTGCTCTGAAGACCAGGCTGGCCTTGAACTCAGGTCTCAGGGTTCTGCCTGCATCTGCATCCCAAGTGCTGGGACTGAAGGTTTGTACCACCATGCTTGGCTTGCTACTTACTTTTAAAATATTTTTATTTGTGTGTGTGTGTGCGTGTTTCTGTGTGCCTATGGGAGGGGTCAGATCCGTTGGAGCTGAAGTTGCAGGCATTTGTAACTGACACAGGTGCTGGAATCCAAACTCCAGTCTTTCTTATAGGGCAATAAGTGCTCTTAACCACCAAACCATCTCTCCAGCCCCTCAGCCACTTTCTTGCTCTATACCAGGCCTGGATAAATGGCACTGATGCCCTCTTTAACTAGATTCTCACTCTACTGCTGCCTTTGTACAAATAAGGAAGCCAGTGCAGAGAGAACCTGTGGTAGTTTAGGTACATTTTCCTGGTGTAGAGGGGCTGGTCTCCGGACATGTGAAGTCTGGTGCTGGGGCTTGAGTTCATGGTTACAAGGACATGAAGAAGAACCAATTTCCTTTTTAAAAGTTTATGAACTTTGTGTCTCTACATTTGTTTACTTATTATTCCTTTAAGGGCTCTCAAGGAAGCTGGTTCTGAGAGGATGGGAGAAAGTTGAAAGGAGAGAAGTCCCACTAGGGAATCGGGGTTGCCTTCTAGAAAGATGGTTCAGGGGCTCAGAGCCCTAAGGAAGTGGAAGGCTAGACAGTAGCCACCCTTGTTAACTGTGAACAATATTTGGTTCACACTAAAAAGCATGACAAGATTTTTATAAAAGTGCTGCAGCCTGGGAGCCAAATCAGAGCAGGCTGTGAACATCGGTGGGAGCTGTCCACAGAACAAATTAGCCTCTGACTGTCGTCTCGGTGTCTAAATTCCAGACTTGGGCACGTCCACTCCAGTCTGCCTCTGTTCTCCTCTGTGTGTTCATTTTCCATTCAATATTTTTGGAGATATGATTTCCACATAAGGAATGGCACCTACTCCACACTTAGCTAAGGAGTCTGTCAAATGGATACAGCTGTGAAATCAAGACAGGAAATGTTTATTAAGTTTCCTCTCGAAAGCAATCTCCACCCTCAGGTCTCTGCATTGACAATCACTGCTCTGCTTTCTCTCATGATAGATTCACTTGGTATAACCCTAGATATGGAATCATATGTGACACACCCTTCTTGTGTCCAGCTTGGCACACTGTTTACAGAGTCATCCATCTTCTGTACTCTGGCAGTTCATTCTCTTTGATAGCTAAGTAGGAGTTTACTCCCATTCTGAGTCTCCCCCTCCACAATACATATATTATAATGTTTATTTTATTTTATTTTTGTTGGTAGATATTTGGGTGTTTCCAGTTTGGGAATATAATAAATAAACCTTTTATAAACGTCTGTGTTCAAGTCTGTGAGTCTACTTTTTTAATGAAAATATTTGTGAGTAGAACTATAACTTTCTAGAAACTTCCAAAATTGATCTTCAAAGCTGCTGTTCATTTTACATGGACATCATCAAAGCGTAAGAATTTTAGTTGCTCCTTAATAATCACTAGCACCTCATCTTATCGGTTTCCTAAACATCCTGATGTCTTTTCTCACCATTCCAGTAGTTTTATTAAGGAGTGAGCTTAGAAATGTACTTAAGGCCACTCTGCAGTGGCCAACAATATCCACTCTCACTGAGCAGCAATAAGCCTGTTTGTGGTTATGAGAAGTCCATGACTAACCCATATGTCCTCTGAACATCGAATCTAGATGCCCACTTGCCCCCCTAATGGAACTGTCTGCAGTTACAATTTAAGTGAGCGCCCTGCCCTTGTTACCTAGCTATTCTAAATGAAGGTTTGAGTATGAGCCAAAGATGGTCATAACTGTCAAGAGGACCACAAAATGATAGACATCAAGCAGCTGCCTAAGGTAATTAGCCAATTTGCTGCGCACATAATAAACAATTAAATCCAGCAAATTTTATGCTGTGGGAATGCTTGGTGAAAATTAAATCCATTTTAATATACTTCATAAATTGTGATACATACTTCATGCCAATCTTCCCCTCTAACCTATTGAATTGTCTCTCCAAAGATTGGTACAGGGCAGAGATGTTTACAGGTTTGAGAAACTGGTCAGAAGGAAGTCTGCTGGTTTCCCATTCCATCAATAGTTCATTGGCTCCTGCTGTGTTAAAGTGCCATCCAGGAATTGCACAGGACTGTAATCAATTGAAACATTTCTTCTGTAGAGCTGACATAGTAAAGAAAACCATGACCAGGGTGCAATGTCACTTAACGAATCATAAAAGCAAGCTGGGGTTTGTAGGTAAGTTGATGCAGAAGAAGAAATCTAAAAGGAAAACAACCTACTGTTCTAAAAGAACTCCAGATGTATGCAGTTAAAGAGAAAGAGAAATCTAAGATTTGTAAGAATTTTAGGTATTTTCCTTCGAAAGAAAACATTTTTTTAAGGACATTGAGGTCTTGGTTTCTTTCCTGAGTTCTGCTAGACAGTTAAACAAAAGTATAAGAGTTCCTAAAGGCTCTAATATGAAAAAAAAAGTATATTGTAACAGTAAATTTCTTCCTGATTCCATTTATCAGTTCAGGTACTTGGATGCTAATTCTGGAAGAGCTGTGAGCTCAGAGGGAGCTGTGTGATGTGTAAAGTAACTCAGCTCCCCAAATCTCCTTCCTCAGACAAAGAGGACATTGATGGTAACACAGTAAAGTGCAAGTTTCTGGTTTCTTTGAGGACTCAGTTGAGTCATGTGATGTTTTACTAGAAGCTGTCTTGTGAGCGGGCCTGTGATGTTTTACTGGAGGCTGGCTTGTGAGATGGCAGGTGATATGTTGCTGTGAGCTCTCTCATGCTAGTGGCGTGACTTTGGCCAGCTGAGAACATCCATGGGCGGACTCTGAGGAGAGGAGGTATATAGAAGCCCCCAGACACTGAGACATCACTTTTTGAATTGACATTGCTGTGCTGATCTTCGTGCTTTGACACTTGACTTCACAGAGAGAAACGTTCCGGAGAACTTCTCAGGGAAACCCAACTGAGTCTTGAAGCTTTCACCGACTTGTCCTGATCTTCTGAATGGTGCTGATTTGTGTTGCTGTTTGGTGTTGGCCTTTGAGACTGGACTGCTGGTGTCCAGACAACGAAGAGTGGAGTCTTTCCAAGGAACTACTTCTAAAAAGGTCTTACAACCCCTTTTACCTCATAACTTTCCTTCCCCCCTACTTCTGGTCAGTGGGTAGAAGGGAGGTAGAAGCATTTAGGAACCCTAAATAAAGTAGATTTAGTGAAAAATCTAAGCCTACACCACACTACCTCTGTGTACCTACTTTATGCCAGCTGGACACTAGCTAGAGTCAGTCGGGAAGAAGGAACCTCGGGAAAATGCCCCCACTGCATTGCTCTGTGGACAAGGCTTGGTGCATTTTTAAATTTTATGATGAATAGGACCAAAGAGGTGCCACCCCTGGTTGAAGGTGGCCTTGGGTGCTGTAGGAAACCAGGATGAGCAAACCATGAGGAGCCAGCCAGTAAGCTGCATTCCTTCATGGCCTCTGCTTTGGTCCCTGCCTTGTTTTCCCGCCCTGAGTTCCATGGATGATTGATATGACTGTAAGGCAAAATAAACCCTTTCCTCCCCAAGTTGCTTTTGGTCCTGGTGTTCTGTCAGAGCAATAGAAGCCTAAGTGAGATCTACCTTCTACCCAGCAGACAGAAGAGCTTTCAGCTGAACATGGCACTGTGTCTTGGATACTTGAGGTTTAATGATTTTGGTATATTATTTTTTTTAAAAACGTTATGCTTAGAACTATATTTACCAAAGAAGAATTAAAAAAGCGGAGATTTGAGTTATTTTGTGGAAGAACACTGTGGTTTCGTATAAGAGTTTAAGACATTTTTAAAAATCGGCATTAGGAAAATATTACATAATTTGATATAACTATGTTGCTTTTTAAGATAGTGACAATTTCAAAAATCATGCTTTGCCTAAGAATTGGCAAAAACGAAACAAAACAAAAACAAAAACCCAAACACTAAAACATAGCTTTGTCACAGCAATCGGAATAGTTTATGGAAGGACAAGGGAGGCTGTGAATAACTGGAAGCACTCACCTAATGATAGCTTTCTTTGTTGGATATTGATGCTGTTTTGTAGATGAGGCAGCAGATTCTTGAAGATAAAGTGACTCACTTGCCTGGGCCGAAACAACTAGCACGTACCTGCCATGAGTCCCTGAGAGCCTACTGCAAGGCAGTGGTCTTCCACCAGGGCAGGGCCAGCACATCAGGAAAACAGGAGCCATGGATGGGAGTGTGTTCCAACACACAGTGAGGTGTTCCAACAGAACTGCCAATCGTTACGGTAGACCTGCCCACGTGGACACACCCCACTCACATATATTTCTGTCCTAATAAAAAGTTTAAAGTATATTTTTTTTCTAGTTTAGCTATTATTCTCTACTGGCCCCAAATCTTTAAAACTTCACATTTTAAGGGTAAGATATTACTGTTGGGTAACAGGTATGATGTAAGGACACATTACAGATGGAACTGTGTACAGATTGTTCTGTTTGATAGGATTAATTCTGGTGCCTAGATTACTCCAAAGTTACCGTTATGCCCAGATTTTGAAGACCCCAAAGACCACCAGGAGACTGACCATGTATGTAAGAACAAAGAGCTTTTATTTTATGCTTAAGCTCGGACTCTCCACTGTCCAACGCAGTGGGTTAGGGAGGGAGTCCCCAGCAGCTGCAAAGCTGGGTTTTTATTATGGTTTGAGCGAGGACCAGGGCTTTCAGTCACATGACTGGTTCTCATTTAGCAGAAGCAAGCTTGTCATAAACTGATTGGTTGGGGCTGATCGAGGTTCATGGAGTGTCCAAGCAACAAGGTGTGCCCAGGTAACAAAGAATGCTAACAAAAAGTACCCAGGTAACAATAGCATTTTTACTAGCTAAGCAAAGTTTTCTAACTAACCTTTAATTTGATGGGTCAAGTGCTTGGGGACTTTTCAAGGTGGTTACTAGATTATTGTTTCTGATTTTCAGGAGGTTATTGAGTTTTTGTATCTCATTTCCATGAACTATAGTTTCATGTTCTGAGAATAGAAACAGGATCTAAGCAACTGTGGGAACATTACCAGGAAACAGAAACTGAGGCCCACAGTATCTTATGAAGCCTGTCTTCAGCACAACTGCTGCAATGCGGCTGATTGGGCCCTTCAGTTACTTTACTCTGTGTTGTCCTATTATACAATAAAATTCTGGTTGCTCACTGCACTTGCATGAAGCTTCTTTGAGGAGGCATAGTTTACCTGTTTCTGAGTTCACATAGTCACTTCCTTGCCCTTTTGGTGCTGGGAGCCAGGGGCAGGCTGAGAGCATGGGCAGTGAGCATATGAGGAAAGGCAGAGACAGGCCTTGTTAGCCAATGGAGGCTCAAAATCTATCTCATACATGAGATGGCAAACAGGGAAATAGTTCTTAGGCAGACATCCCATGCTGGCTCTCACAGGCTGGCTTAATGGGATTGTTTGCACTGGTTGGCATTGCCAAGGTATTTCATATATTCAACAAAGAGACACTGAAATGGCAGCATCTGGGAGACGTTTTTGTGATCTCCCTCCCCCCACTTGTCTGGTTCCTTGTATCTTGCCTGTGCAATCTTTAGTAGTGTTTTAGATTCTGAAATAAAACCCCTCTCGTTAATTCTGTGATGATATAAAAACAAGTATGGATGGCAAATGTCTTAGAAAAATGAAAGCAATGCCAAGTGTGCTCATTAAGTTGGGAAAAGGAATGCATAGAAACAGCATAATTTATATAGAGAAGTTCTTGTGGGAAGAAAAATCTCTCCAGACCTGTGAAGCCCAGTGGAGGATGTCTGGCCCATACATGCGTAGAAAGGTGGCAGAGTCAGGGTGGAATCTCTGAGGCGTGTGAGAGAGGTGGGAAAGAAAGCACCATTTCTTGTGCCAGGCACTGTGAGGATGTTTTGGGAGTGAACAGTTAGAACAAGAGGGTTTACTGGTGAGTCCCAAGTGGAGGCAGGAGACCAGAGCATGACAGGTAACTTGGGAGGCAGCCCAAGCTCAGCAGGGACACAGGAGAATGGGAGTTGGATTTTAAATGCAGAGTAGAAAAGGAGGGCTTCTGTGTAGCTGGGATAATGGGGTGTGTGTGTCATGGGGCTGCAGAAGGAGCTGATATTCAGAAGACACCAGTAGCTAAGGCAGCACTGGGCTGAAGTTTTCATGGGCTCTCTGAGAGATGCTAATTTGGGACAGCCTGGCAAATGGCAGAAGACACTGGAGAGCCACAGAGTGCCTGGGCTGGGTGTCTTGAAGGATGGTTCTGGGGTGCTTGTACCTTAGACGGTGAAATAGGAGAATCCAGCAGCACTGAATTGGAACACACTGACTGGTTCTGGGGCTGGGGCTGGATCTGGATGAGGCTGAGTTGAGCTTTTAGGTGTAGACTCATGATGACAATAAAGTTTGATGAAAGTGAATGGAGCTTGGGGAAAGAAAGCTGAGGTGAGGGAACAACAGAGAGAGGCTTCACAGAGAAGGGCTGGTGGCTCAGACACCACAGGATGCTGTTGGTCAGGGAACTTGGGAAAGGTATTCCAGGATGCATGCTGTGCAGGGAACACTGTAAGACTGATAAGCAAGTCACCATGTGGTTGCTGAGAATTGAACTCAGGACCTTTAGAAGAACAGCCGGTGCTCTTAACCTCTGAGCCATCTCTCCAGCTATAAGACTGATAAGTACTTTCTGATCTACCATCTACCTTGGAGTACCCACCAAGCGGCAGATTTTCATACAGGGCCTTTCCGGGAAGACCATCAGATCTGAGGCTGAGCCATCAGATGCTAGAGAAAATGTACAGGCTAAGGAAAGATTCCTTTTCATCAGAGAAGGCTGTTCTTTGGTGATAAGCAGCTGGAAGATGGGCAGACTTTTTGACAACAATACTCAAAAGGACTCTGCCCTTCATCTTGGTGGTGGTGTTGAGGGGGAAAAATCTTGCACTGCTTCCAAGAAGAATAAACAGAAAAGAAGCAAGGCTTAAAGTTGGCTGTCCCGAAATACTACAGGGAGGACAAAAATGGAAGAATTAGTCTCATTGGTCAAGAGTGTCATTCCAATGACTTTTGGGCTGGATATTTCACAGCCAGCCATATTGACACACATTGCTGTGGCAAGTATTGTGTTCATCCAAACAGAAGACATGAGTGATTGTGTGAGTTCATAAAAAGACAATAATTAAAAATAAAAAGGTAAAAACTGATAAGCAAGAGTATTTTTGTATTTATTTGAAAAAAAAAAGTTGGATAATTGCCTGGCATTTTCAGAGAGCCAAGTTGTCTACGCTGCTTCCTATTGTCTTCCTGGTAGCACTGAATGTTCAGAGGAAAACTCTAGAAGCGTCACTTTGAAGGTTACTTGTATGGAAATCTCTTAGTAGCATAATACTTTTTAAAATTTTGGCCTTTGACTTTATAAGTTGAAACATTTGCTAGGATTTAGTCAAAGTAAGGAAAACAAATAAATACAGTGAGAGAGAGAGAGAGAGAGAGAGAGAGAGAGAGAGAGAGAGAGAGAAGGGGAAAGAAAGGAGAGAGAGGGTGAGAGGGAGAGGGAGAAAGAGGGAGGGGGAGAAGAAAGAAGTGACAGCTTATGAAGGAATCATGAATTCAGTTACAGCACAAACCTATAGTTGAGAGCTATTCTCTGACCCAAATGAGTCTTCGATGGCCGTAGCAGCCATAAAATCCAGGGCAGGGAACGAAAGGCTACCTTTAAATTCTGCTAAATACTTTATTTTTGTATGTAAAGATTTTTATCTGGCTCTCTTTCCTGTCTTGTTATTTTATGTTCTTGCCCTGCTCTTCAAGCTTCTTTGATCTGGTAGATTCTATGGAGCTTTATCTAGGACTATTGTATCCTGGTATACTCTAAAAAAATACTGTTTGTGTTTCAGACAATAACTTGGTAGGCTCTTCTCAGTCTTTCATCACTAGGGTAACTCATCATGAAGAGTGTTACAGACTCCATTCTTAGATTTTATTCAGGCCCTTTTAGTCAGTGTTAGACCAATGGGAAGCTCAAGGTGTGGATAGTACTATTAAAAAAATCAAAACGACCCACCTACAGGTCATCCAACCTGAGAGCTTTGCACCTTCTTAACCTGGATTTTCTTCCGCATAGGGGTTAGGGGCTCTCCTCCTAAAATTTATGGCATATTTTACTGTCAAGAACCATGCTCCTGTGAGACCCAGCACTCGTCATAAATCACTCTAAAGGATAAATTGAGATGCTTCTTTCTGAATGATAGAACTCCTTTCCTTTCAGTGCTTGCCCACATTATATTTCTTCAATGCAAAGGGTAACATTTAAAGGAAAATCCAAGACCACTGTTGTTATGCATGTGGTGTTAAAGCTTTTTAGTTTTGGTTGGGGGAGTGTTTTGATGCTTACTATCATAGTTATTGCATTCAGGACCCAAACTTGCATGTCTATCAATGATTTGCCTGATGCTATTCCTTAACTCCATGCCCCAAAGTGTTTCAACTGCAGCTAACGCCAAGACAAACTCCTCTGACTATCTCTACTCTTCCCCTGACATTTGGAAACAAGTTCACCTTGGTTTTCCCTCAGCTCTTCTTGGAGCCTGCTATGACTTGGGGGAGGATGACCTTCCCACATCCTTTTCAGCTGTGCCCTCGAATTCTCAGTGTGGACACACAGCTATCAGATGTATGCACATACACCTGCAGCGGGGATCCCCCTATTTGGGATGCTAGTTGTGACTGAGTTTGCCAGGTCATAGCAGCGAAGTGCCACTGTTCCCCTCAGTAGCAGTGAGGTTTCATTCTGGTGGAGGCAAGGCTAGTGTGGGAAAGCTCGGGTCGTGTTTCTGGGCGCTTGGGAGAGACTGTGGAAGTATTTCTGATAGCTAGGGTGCGCAGAGTTGAAAGGCGGCTTCATTCCTTCATTAGGCACTTTACCTCCACCTATCTAATACCCACCTTTTAAATCCAAGATGAGTGTGAGGGCAACTTTACATCAAGTGCCAATGATTTTTAACCATTTCACATTTTCTGACATTTTCTGACTTGGCTTTGAGACAGAAATAATTTCTTTTTTTTTTTTTTTTAAATCAGTGTGTGAAGAGAGGTGGGCCTCATTTTTCTCTCTAGAGATGATTATGAATGGGCCCAAACACGCAGAACTAGGATTTAAGAAACCAAAGAGACTGCGTGTGGGGGTGCACATCTTGATCCCAGCAGTGGATGCTGCATCTCCATGAGTTCAAGGTGGCTCACAGCAAGTTTCAGTCTGGCCTGGGCTACACAGTGAGACCAGGGAAAGAGAGAGAAGCTTGCCTCCTCCGAAGGCATAGCCTCAAACAATCAAATGGACCCTTTGTAAATAACAAAAGGAGACCTAAAGGGAAATTCTTTAAGTCAAAGGTGGCTCTGTCAGGAACCTCTTCCTGGTCTGGGGTCCAGCTAGAAACAGTGGCTCCACTGGCCAAGATTAAGTTTCTAGGGAAGAGACACAGGTCCTAGTTTACACAATGTGTGCTTCCAGGTGACAGCCACTTCTTGCTCAGTCGTGTCCTATTCCTCTCCCCTTTTCCTCATGACATTCGCCATGGAGTGAAGTTACATATCTGAATGAGTCTTTGACAAGTGCAGATCTTCTTCGCTATGTTGAAAGCTCCATGAAGAAAGAGTGAATGGTGGCTGTTTGTCACCACAGCTGGCTTCCTGGTACACTGCCTGACACATGGTTGGTGTGTTTTTATTATTAATTGAGCAAACGCGTGGGTTCATATGCATAGCCTCTGAGTGCTGCTGAGGTGGGAAGGCACCGTGAGGCTGAAGTCTCTGGAGGAACTTTTCTGTGTTACTGTTGCAAAAGATGATACTCTGCTTTATTGTTCCCATCCCTTTGCATTTTTTTTTAAACCAACTGCTTGGTATCCTAGAGTCTCCCAACAACATATAAAGCCTTGTCTGCAGCTACACATTGGCTGCTAGCCTTCACATTCCTTTCCACCATCTTTCTTTTATCAGTGTACACCCCAAACTGGGTCTTAACTCTACCTAGCTTTGGCTTACTGACTCATCCAGTGAACAGGAGACTCCTTTCAAAGTGCTTAAAACAGAACTGACCCTCACTTTAAAAGTGCCCTACTTGATTTCTTCTCTGCAACATTTGAAGCCTGTCCAGATGCTTCTATCTCATCATCACTCTTGTGCTAGGCAACCTCATTTCAGGGTCTTCCCTACTTATCCATCATCTCTTTTTTCCCTCTTACTCCCCTATTCTTTTTAAGAGCTGGTATTTTCCAGGCAATTCCTGGATCTTACTCCCTTTCCAACTCTTTAGGCTATCTTTAGTTGTCTCCTTTATTTTTCAGCTACAGTAAACGCCTCTAGACACCTATTGTCAGCTGCTGTCCGGCAGGTGTGCTCAATAACCCTTGCTTGACTTTCACTATTTTCTCCTAAACAGTTTGTTTACAATGGAAATTTCATCATTTCAGTTCAACTTTTGTGCCACTATCATTTTTGTGTGATTTTCTTAGAGGGGGGAAAAAAACAAAAACCTGAGCATATACTTTCTTCTTGTGTAACACCCACCTTCTGCGGTTCCCAGGGTGGCATCGTCACTCCCATCAGCAGCTGAGGTAGCACCACCTCACCTTACCGCTATCATGACTGAATACTAGCTTGCTGTATAGCAGACACAGCTCTGACCACTGTAACCCTTACACACCTTCTCTGAGGTCGATACTGGTGTCCCCATCCCATTTTATTCTTTTTGCAAGTGAGAAGATTTACGTAGGAAGTTTGTATATGATATCCTCAAGACCACACAGAGACAAAAGCTACCCTCTCTGGTTTGATTTTACACCCCACCACTGTCCTCAGCTTGTTTTATTTTTCCCTGGTCAACATGTCTTCTTCTCCCCCTCACCTTTTTTTTTTTTTTTTGCTTTGTTTTTTATATTCACTGCTTTTACTTCCTGAAGTGTTTGCTAAGTCATTTTCCTGGTCAGCTTTCTCTTACCCCACTCTTACCTGCTCTGTCTCAGGGCCTTCTCCGTTTTATTGGAGAAAGGCTCTGCTCCTATCAGTGGATGTTCCACAAACGCCCAGATTAGAAAGCATAGCTCTACTTCTCAGCTAGGGTTTAGTTAAGTCTTGCTATGGACTATCAAAAATGCCTGTTGAAGGGACTAACCTTCAACAATTAAAATCGCCATGAACGTCAAGGACCACATCATTCTTTCTTAGTTATTCATGCTCAACTTTCAGCACAAACACCCAGGGAAAAGCTCATTTGGTATTTGAATGACAAAGTAAACTGCCATCAGAGGTTTAGTGAATTAATGAACGAGCTGCCTATTTTGGGATTGCTTTGTCTTTAATACATATTTTTAACTACATGTATAGTTAAGGCATAAGTAGTCTTAGTTTCTTTTTAGCTCTATTAAAAAACAGAAAATTAAGTATATTTGGTATAGATTTGAGAAGGACCCTTGTTACTGACTTTTGGTCACAGTGTCTGTTATAATTTAATATGTTCCTGGTTTAGATTAGGGGAGCTATTCATGTTATTGCTTATATTGCTAAGAATGGGAAAGAAACCTGTGTCATTTTAAAAGTATTGATGCATTAGGTTCAGTGAAAATAGTAATAAATTTTTGTTTTGCAAAAGTTACTTTATATTGAAGGCACCGAAGAGAAAGGTGGATGGGAGAAATGTGTAGGGCACCGCCGTGCTGTGGGACCCTTACCTGCTGGCCTGGCTTGATGGGGGACAGGGTGATACCCTGGGTGTTGATCACAGGCAGGATCTGGTTTCCGATGACGGTGGCGATGATCTGGCCCTGGGCATTGGTCAGGAGCTGGGGCGTGATAGGCTGTACTTGAAGGCCCTGAGTGCCACTCGCTGCTTGACTTGATGGCCCTGGATTAGGCATCAGTGGAATGGTCCCAATAATCTGCAAAAGATAGGCCTGAAGGTGAGGAGTCAGCTGACTTCGGGGCCTTCTTGCACAGTTGAAGTTCATATTGTAACATTGTCCTGAAGGATGTTATCAGAAGCTCATTCAGTCTCTACAAACAGGCCAGGGCTGAACAGCATGGAACAAATATTAAGGCATGAGCATTTAAAGAAAAGAAAGCTTTACATGCATGGGCTTCACCAAAGGGAAGGGAAAATCATCTTATTTAAAAATAAAATCAGGTATTGATAAAGATGTGACCATTCAGTTTCTGCCAGGGCTTTCTCTCAGGAACAAGAACAATAGATTTCCTAGTACTTACAGCCTTTGTGGACCTGGGGACAGTACATCTTCCCACACTGGGGCACTAAAGGCCCTGAATTCTAGGGAAGCCACTTCCAGTCTGCCCTATGTCCTCCATCCTCTTCTCTGCCTCAGTCCTGCCATCCGGCTCACTGCTAAGGTCAAGGCTCCCTTCTTGACCTCTGTGCTTTGTAGGACTAATCCTGCCATGTATGTGCTGGAGACACCAGACCCTGGAGGCAGAAAGGCAGGATGCCACTCCCAGCCAGGCCACCAACCAGCCACATTTGTCAAGATACTTCAGTTTCTCAAAGGTTAGGAAATAAACGATAGAACTCTTCAAACAGAGGCGATGTGACTATTGACAACTGAAACTGGAGAAACAAGATGTACAGTTTAAATCAAATTTGTTAAACTGAGACTTTGTTGTTAGGGGCTTCAGTCTCTTTGTATGCTCAGGTGGGGTAAGCCTTAAGGGTTAGGGGCTCAGGCCTCTGTCTCTGGGCCGTCATCTCAGTGGTTTCTGTCATCAGTGAAGGGGGGTGGTGTGGGATGATGGTAGGCGTTATCAGATATGTGTCAGAAGAGAACCATGTCCAGGGTGTCTACAGAATATGAAAATGGAAATATGAAATATGACCTTAGTTTACATTGCTAGGGGCAGTTTTACTTTGCAAAACCTCCAACTATGGGCTGTTTCTAAATGTGGAACCTCAAGAGGTGCCACAAAGAATGAGTGTGACGTTATTTCCCCTGCTCATCTAAGCCTTGAACTACCAAGTTGCTACCAATACCTGTGCCCTCATTTTGAGCCATCGTGACCTGGTCCATGACTTCACTATCACATGACACTCTAGTGCATCCTATCTTCTTATGAGACCTTAATGAACTGAACTGGGAATTAGTTATGCCTCTCCTTCACACATCAGACAGAGAGGTAAAGAGGAACTCTGTGGAGTAATCTGGGAGAGGCATTTGTAGATGACAGAGCTGGAACTGGCATCCCCAAATGCTTGCTTTTCCCTTTGCCTTCTGAGTCTCACTGAAAACTAGAGGTTGAAGGACTCCAGCTCTTAGACAATGCCTGCAAGTTTCAGGTCTGCAAATTTTCTCTGGATGATAAGCTCTCTGTGTACTAGTTCACAAATGATAGTGTCTTCTACCATAGCACTCACACTGGGCTTTGAACACAGTTTCTCAGCAAATTATTTTTTTTTTCTTCAGTAAATGGCTTTGGGGTTCTGGGCTTCAGGATTCCAGATGCAAGTGGGACAATAGGAGAACCATCAGATTTTAGCACTTGGGCAGATAGTATTGGAGAATCCCCTTCTCTATCTGTCATTGTTTCCACCACAGCAATCCTGTGGGGTGGCAGAAGTGGAGAGGCTGTGCAACCATGACGTATCAGTGGCATTTGTCAGCGGATGCTGATGAAGTCAAGCAATTGTTGTGGGAGTGGCCTGCCACCCCTTATAGGGCTGTCAGGCTTGTGGGCATACTAACAAGCATGCAATGTCCGTCTTGCAGTAGCAACAATGAACATGTCCCCTCAGCAAGCAAGGTCAGGAGGAGTCCACATCAATGGATGATAGTGCATAAGCACTTTATTGATGAGCCGTCTTAAAAGCCTAAAAGCCAGTTCCCGTGACCCCCACAGGCACTGTAAGAGAGACGTGGGATTGGCCTCCTGTCTTAGTCTATACTGGATGTAGATGGCTTGCACGCGCACAGTGAAAACTTGGCAGTAGACCTTCCCACTCTTAGGCCTTTGCCTTCCTACTCCAGGTGACTGGCTGCAGAAGCCGGATGCATTTAAGTGGAGGGCTACGGATTCTATATTAGGCAGGATGTCAGTGCATTTAGGAGCTTGTGGGAGTACGTAGCCCGAGAGAATGCCTCAGAGTAAGGCATGGCACATGACAGCTATAGAACACAGCATGATGAAAAGAGAGGCATCTGGCCCCGAGATGATTGACGTGAGTATGTGCTGACTCTGTGGTAATGAGATGCACTTTCTGGGTGAAAGAAGAAACAGAAAGGCAAGTGCAGTCGGCTCACCAGCCTCTCCCCTAGGAACAGCCTCACTCCCCAACACTGAGCCGCAACTAAAACGCTTGTCACCTTGTCTTCCTCACCTCTCTTCTCCTTTTGCCTGGGTCTGAGCATCATGTATGGAGAAGACAACAGTAGTGTCAGAGCCAGAGGAATCTGAAATGACCCCGTGGAAGGAGATGTTTAATAAAGAGAGTTTGGCTGTGAGGGGAGAGATGGATGTAAAGTCAGGAAGTCTTTGGTGAAGTTACACATCTTTTTGTTATTATCTTCCTTTCAGAGGCATGAGTATCACCATGTTCACATGCCTAACACCTGTTGGTGCATCTCGCTAACGTTGCAATAGGCTCCAAGGTAGCAAAATACCCTGGTTTTAATTTGCGCAAATTTGTTCAGTGGTATAGATGATTACACACTAGATTATCTAAAAATTATCTGTTGCATTATTATGGCCACTCTGCCTCTGGTTCTTCTAGCATTTCCACACATTCAATCGGAAAAGGAAGAAATGAGTGCTACTGAACAAGCAGGGGCTTTGTGATAAAAAAAAAAAGTCCGTATCGATGTCGTATATATTGGAGAATATATTGGAGAACATTGGAAATGAATTAATTATTTTAGAGGAAGGTGAGGCTGGTTCAGGAAGACTACAGAAGATGGAGGGGCTAAGTGAAATTTAAGATTAGGCAAAACCTATTAGAAGCTGGTGGAAAGGTAAGAGGCGTTGGGGCGGTGAGCTGATCAGTCTGGAGGCAAGAGAAGGTTGAGACATGTCAGCCTGGAAGGGTTAGAGTCTATCAAGGCAAAGACTTATGACTTATGGTAATTTGGGTGGTGGTGGTACGGGGGCATTTCTGAGACAGTATCTCAGTTTGTAAAGGCTGGTCTTGTACTTGATTTTTAGCCCAGCCTGACCTCAAACTTGCTCCTCCTGCCTTAGCCTCCTGAGTACTGGTATTGTGTGTGCCACCATCCTGTTGGTGAACAGGTTTTGTTAGGGGGTGGGGAGGAGGGCTGATGTGGAGCCATGTCAGGTGTGAATGTGGCAGTGAGGGCCAAATATTCTCATGTGGTGAAGGGCTACAGACCAGATCAGTTGCTAGGATGCTATTGAAGTCACCCAAGTACGAAGCAAAATGCCTCAATGAATCCTTAGCACAGAGGACGCTTGATTCATCGGCTCCCGCTTCAAATCACAAAGCGCAGCCTACTTCCTGTCTAGCTTGCAACATTAGAAATTTTTGAGTGAAGTTATTGCCCCATCAATCCCACAGCAAATAGCTCAGGCATCGTTTGCAATGATCTTCTGTGTCATTGCCCTGACTCTCCACCTGTAATGATTCATCTCTGATGAATGCGTTAACCAGGCTGAGGCCCATACTGGCATTATAATGATAATTTGTGGCTTGAAAGAGTTCCTGTTTCTCTACCAGGGGACTTACTTGGTTGTTGCTGTTCATGTCTGCCTGGTGTTTTCCTTAAGAGCGTCAACCACAATTGAGGAATAAAGTTCATATCTAAGAGCAATTAAACAAAAACCATTCAAATGAATGGTGCTCATTGGCACACATAATTAAAAGGATTCCTATTTCTGTAGTAAATTTGGTGGTTTACATCCAATTGTGACTGTCATTATTTCAGAAGCAAATGACGCCATTGTGAAGATTACATTGTATGGCAAATTTGGCTGTTAAAGGCCAGGCACCTTCTCAGGCTGTTGTTTCAATGCTCTCTTGCACAGCAGCCTAATAAGTATTCACAGCGATGAGTTAGGTCTGAATGGGAGAAGTGAATGAATGAATGAATGAATGAATTCACCATTAACACCCAGATGCCATCAGCTGCAGTCTTGGGCTGGTGTCACAGAGGCCCAGGCACCCAGATTCTCATCTGATGGGTCACATGTTACAGTGTCTGATACACAATTAAACTCTGCCAAAGGAATGTGATGGCAGATGTCACATTGACAAGTAATTTTGTTGCCATAGCTTAAGAGAAAGGAAACCTGTCAATGCTGTACTCAGTGCTTTCCTGGGTCTGTCAGGGCATTAGTAGAGGGGCCCCCTTTCCAAGTATTTGTGCCACCTCAGCAGTGTTTGGCCACGTAGTTTTTGTGAAGCAGCATCGCTTTATCCACACTTGTACAAGGAACTAAAGATGTTTGTGAGGAATGACCGCTAATGGAAGCAGTCAGTTACTTTCCTTCTTTCTGGTCTGAGCACAGCGATCCTCTCCCAGCTCAAGCCATCCGTCTTCTTTTTCTATATGATACATTCATCCTAAACTCATTCTTATTCTAGATTTCACGCTAAATTTCTTGGAGTCATTTTGGCATCTCTGATTAGGACATTTATTTCAAAGGGAAAAGGAAATACAAACTATTTTACAACCAAAAATTATTTTTTCAAGAGAATATCTAGTGTTTTTGGCCATGTTCTACATGGTGAGCAAGAGAAGTATGAGCACCGAAAGGGGAAAAAAAATCAGAATCTGAGAACAGTAAAGGCCTGAAGGGAGCAAAGGGAAGGGAGTGATCAGAGGCAGACAGTGCACAGTGAATAGGATCTTGTCTAGGCCATGCATGGACCTCTCGGGCACTGGAAGCTCCTGTGTTCAAGAAGTCCTTAACTGGTTCTCAGTGTCTATTATGGCAGTGTGGCTAGAGGTGTCACTGGCATAGTCGGCCCAGGATCTCAGACCATGTATCTTAAATCAACTTGAAAGACACACACTTTAATGAGAAACTGTAAGAAAGGGTACTTGAACGTGTTCATTTTAGCGCTTCTATTGTGGATGTTATAGGTCCGTCCCCCTTGGGAATACCTTCCCACTTGACATCTTCAGCTGTCAGAATTAAAGCCCATTGGGCGTTAAATGGTTTGGATTCAGCAGTAGGAACTAAAAAACAGACAAAAGCACAACATTGTGGGTCACCGGTATCTCCAAAACCTCCTAAGACTTTATGCTAAGAATACTGTGCATAAAAGCAGATGCTATACATACAGCAGAGCAGGAAAGACAATTGTCTCCACTAAAATTATCTTAGAGACATTAAACGTAATTCTCTTAGTGAGTTTAAGATGTACATGGAGGAAGAAAATTCCTCACTGGCTAGAAGAGCTAGTGAATAGCTTTTCCTCTCAGAGTCTCTGCCTGTTCCTCTGTAAAATGGGAATAATCACTGCATAATGTCATTGCAAGTCAAAAACAAAACGAGGTATGCAAAGCATTCAATGTGGTCTTGCCAAGCAACCAAATGCTTGCAAATATTAATTCAGAGCATAGTTTCGTTTATGTTTTGGTGTGGCAACTCCTGTGCATTTTCACTAGGTTGCAAAACTATGTTTGATGTTTTTATTTTGAGAGACAGTGCATACATATCCCACACTGGCTGTGAAATTGCAATCCTTCTGCCTCAGTTTTCCAAGTGTTGTGATTGCAGATGTGTGCTACCACATACATGTAGCCTTTGAATTCTTTTTAATGGCATAATATCACCATAACAATAGCTCACCAGTAAAAACAGGAAACAGTAGACTACCACAAAGCATGATGAAAGTTTCCCTGCCTTAGAATTTTAAGTTGGAAGTCTGTATGTTGGTGCTCTAAAGATGTGTTTCAAAGGAAAGACTCAACTGCAAGCTGAATACACAGAAGAGGCCTCTGCAGTTATTAAATGGTTCTAGAAATCCATAATAAACTTAGACAGAGAACTCTGAAATTCTGTGTATTTTTCTCACTCTCAGAGTGAAATGGGGGTTTCTCCTCGACCCAAGGTTAACATGTTTAAGTGGGCTCTCTCCCTTTAAATGTGAACACTCTAGCACCTTCAGATTTTGAAATGAAAGGAGACAGAAAGAAAGAGCATAGTGGGCTGAGAGTGTATGCTCCACATTGTTGTCAGAAATGCTTATCCACTGCTGGAGGGGGCCAGCATATGTTCTTCTCTAGACTCCATTACACAGGTCAGGGCCATTTTAATCCTTGCATTAGGACACCCCTTGTGGCATAAGCAGTGTGTGTTGTGTGTGTGTGTGTGTGTGTGTGTTGTGTAATTCACATTCAACAGATGAGAATTTTTTCAATTATGAAAAATTAAGATGCACCATAAAATTTGTATTTGTGTAAATAGCAGTGATTACGAGATTTACTATTTTTCTTTTATTTGGGTTCTACAATCAAGGGCTAGACAATACTGATAGAAAAAAATTGATCCATTATCTAATCAAATGATTAAACTGAAACCAATGATGTTATATTTAAGACAGAAAGAAGGAATCATCATAACCCTTTGTGGTCTATCCTTAGACTTAATGGTGGATAGAAGCCAGTGCCCAAGAAATTCAGCCTTTCTGAATGAAGTATAGATGCTCACTATCAGCACAAGTCTTAGAACTATGTCAGATGACTATCTGCCCTGCGCTGAAAAGCATACTGGCAAAGTTTCAAAGTTTGGACTTTAGAGGGTTCATGGATTGGAGGATTCCTTTGAGCTGTGTGGCCTGAAATTTAATTTCTACTACTCTACATTCTTTTTCTTTATTTATCTGAATATTAGTTGTTCAGTTGGAAAAGATGGAAGTATGTATAAAACTGAGCTGACACTTCCATGTCTTCAGTGGTAACATTTTCTTTACACTAGATGGTTCACTAGATGGTTGAAGAACTGTGATTAGATGATGGCAATTCTTAATAATGATCAGAAACATTTTTTCTTCATTGATTCTGCTTTTAGCCAGTTTAGAAATTAAACTATGGGTGTTTTCCTACTGCTAGTCATATTGTAGAATTGCAAACATGTTTCCTGCTTTCTTTTCAAAGATCATCACAGCTGTGGTGAGGCCCCCACTTTGCAGAAGCACCAGCTTTGTCAGCATTTACTTGTTTCTCCCCAAGACATTAAGTTCTAATGCTAGCCCTCCAAAAACCTATCAGCACCACCACCACCGCCAAAAATAGAATTAGAGAACTGTTTCTACTAGTTGCTGCCATGTTAAGTGACTAAATCAGACTGAAGCTATTTATCGCTTGGAAGAACACCTTGACTCATAGTCAGGAAACATCCTCCAACAGAGCCTTCCAAGAACTATTTTCTATTTCATCCAAAAGGAGAAAAAATAACTATAGCAATGAACAAACAAAAACAAAAAATAAAACAAAACACCTCTTCCCCCACATAAAGATAAACAACTTTACAACCAACCAACCAACCAACTAACCATCCACCCACTCACATACCCAACTATCCATCCAACCAACCATCTATCTAACCAACCAACAAACCAACTAAACAACTAATTATCCACCCATCACCCACCCGCTCAACCATCCATCCAACCAATCATCTATCTAACCAACCAACCAACCAACCAACTAACTAACCAACTAACCAACCAACCAAAAAACAAAGCAACCAACCAACTAAGCAACTAACCAACCAACCAAAACAAACCTGGGGCCAATGATCTCTAATATTCCTAATTTACCTTCGTTGAAATAAGTCCTTATTCCGTGGGAACAGGTAAAGAGAATGTTTGGCAATCGCTCAAGAAAGTGGCTATGCATATTTAGCACCTCCTGGTTCTGTGTTTATACCCAGTGAGTGCATCAGACTGTAAAGCTGAATTTAAATGAGGATAAACAAAACAAGCCTCCAAGGAAAAGGAAGGGTGGGGAGAGAAGAGCTGTTAAAGACACATCTGTCTATCATCACCAGGTCCAGGAGCCCAGGATGATTCACTTTTTTTTTTTGTGAAGAAAATGTCCATTGTTGTGGCAAAATTAAATGGATTTTGATACTTGCATGCGATGCTTATCTATCTGCTCAATCAGAAAAAAAAAGTTGTTCTCATCATTCTAACACATATTACTTTTTCAATTTCCTGTTAGTAATGTTTTCTTAATGTTCTTTAGGGTGAGACTGCAGAATTTCTCATTTCTCACAACAAAGACTGAAAGTCATTAGAATTATGCTGATGAGTTTTTTCTCGTAAAATTGCAAGCTCATTTTCATAGGTGGCCAATCTTCAGCCAGATCCCCAGTGACTGGAGAGTTTTTGACAAATGTCAAGAAGGAGGATGGGGCGTACTCCCAGGGTGGCTTCTCGTTTCTGTCCCTCCCCGCCTCCCCCAAACAACTCATCACGGGAACAAGCGTGAAGCTTACAAAAGCAAAGCATTCCATCCTAGGCTGTGCCACGTGATCTGGTCTCAAAACCAAAGTGAGTTTTTCTGAGTCCTGGGTAGCACAGTGTGTCACTTCTGGGTTCATTTGAATAATTCTTGCACCACGTTTTAAATATGAACATCACTTCTCTCAAAGACGCCATCTTTTATATTAAAAAGCCTAAATAGTTACACTGTCGCCAAATGATCATGAAGAGAGTCTCATGGTTCAAAGTCTTCTGATTCTAATCTGTAGTTTCTCAAGGTCCTTGTAAGTTGAAAGTAGATTTTGTTTAGGGCCTTGTATCATTCCTCCTAGCTTGTGGCTTTGTGGGAAGGCTGGCTAAAGTGACTTGAAGATCCAGTGAAGGAAGGGCGGGGGATGTTTTTCTTCTAGGGCGCTAGAGGAAAACAAGAATGCTTAAAGGAACCTGGTACTTGATAACTCCCTCAGGTTCTGTCTTTTGTTTAAATTGGGTACATCTTGTTAGGAAAAAAGGCCAATGCTGTCGTACCCAGAAGCTGTATGGCATTAGGGGAGCAGGCTAGGTACCATCTAGCCTGGGCTACTGTTAATCTTGAGAAAATAGGATTTCCCATCACCCTCATCACATGGGTAGCAGACTCCACATTGCCATACTGGCCTTCTATGCAAGTTGGTGGGAACATGGTTTCATGACAGATGTGGATGAGGGAAAAGTGCGGGGCAGGGCCTGCTTGAGACTCAGCTGACTCACTATGGAAGGCAAACGTGTTTAACAACCTTTATTGTGTCCACACTTACACTAGCTGTAAATTTTTAAAAGAAGATAAAGAAAGGTAGGTCACCGACAACAGCCATGTTCATTTGACGTAGGAGTGCTGGATGATGTTTTAAAACATTTTCACATAAAACTTTAATATATTGTGCGGACCTTACTTGAGGTCAGCTGACTGGAGGGGATTAACTACACTGTGTAACACGGTGCCTCCTTTACAGCACGCACAGTATTAGACATGTAGAAAGCTTATGATGACAACTGCTTTGCTCCAAGAAAATCTGGGCTTTGAAGCAACCAGATTTGGGTTTCTGCCTAGGCTTTTTTTTTATTCATTGTGTGGCTCTGGAAAGCCAGAGAACTTTCCTAAGCCTCCAGTCCACCCACCAACTGTGAACTGGTATAATAGTCAAGAGCACGGTGAGCGTGAAATGAAATACAGAACCCATGCTAAATGCTTACTGAAGAGCGCATTAGCGTTCAGGAACTCCATCCGGGCCACGACTTTATTACTAACTACATCATGTTCACCATGTGCCAGTACTGTTCTTGGCTCTTGGGATGTCTTAAGAAGAAAGCGAGAAACTTCCAGTTGTCAGAGCATGTGACAGAGGGCATTCTCTCCCATCAGACAATGCTCCTTGGTTCCTGCCGTGTCTTTCAGGGTGATCTTGGAAGCCCTCCATCTGTACAGCGGGCATAGACTGCATCATGCAGCACCGAGAAAGATGAAGTGGATGGGACACGCTGAGGGCTGAGGGCCATTGGCACCAAGTGCTCTGTAAATGGCAATCACTTACTAATTATATTATCGTGGTTAATAGTGATCCTTTAGGGAAGAGTTTATCATTTGGAAGAAGAGAAGCCTGGCTGAGGGAGATGAGAAGCCTTGCCTGGCCTTTGGGGGTGTGTTAGAATGAAGGAAGAGCTTAGGTCCCTGTCTGTCTGATCCGAGAGCCTGATTTTAACCCTGGAGTCCCGTCCAGGTGAGGATACAGGCATTGCTGAGCCATGTGACTTCATCGAGGCTCTGTATTATGGTCACTACCTATTGGCAGCTGTCTGATCCAGGGAGTGTGCCGTGTTTTCCTCTCAAGGATCTGTGCACGACTCACTTATTCTCCATCTACTTGTAAGTTTAAAGCTTAACTTCTAAGTGCTGACTGTCCTGCAGAATTCTGAATGTCCTAGGTCATGACCCCTTGTGAGGGTCTACTTTTATTGTTATTCAGGGTGGCAAAAGTTAGGTGGAAACTTGCAGGTAATGTATTGAATCTGACGGTCTTATATAAAGGCTTACTCCCCTATGGGTTTAAACTTGAATCTGGTGCTGTTGTGACTTTTGCACTCATCTCTGTCTATGATCTATTAATTTCTTTATTGGCCTTGTAAGTTGATGACATCTGACATCTTTATGAGGACTAACCAACTCATGGGCCGACAATAATGTATGATGCATGTTTGGCCTATGGAATATTTACTTCAAGGGTGGCTAGAGCTCATATGTGAGTTTAATGCTTCTACTCCCTCTTGTAATGTCCTAATGATAATGATGGTTTACAGAGGTGACTGGTGATATTCTAGAAAAGCTACCTCAGAGTTCAGTGTTCGTTTTCTTTCTTTGTTCCTATCCCAGTTCAAATCAAGCTTATTTTTTTTATTTATAATTGGAAAAACCAAGAGTAAATAGTTTGTGTTCTTACCTGTATTTTTTCCTAAAAACCAGATATTTAAAAGGCAGCTAATATTCCATGTATGGTTATCCCAGTACCAGGGTAGGTAAAGGCTGTTTATCAAATAGTACAGTTTCTAAATTATAATACTCCTTACGTTTCTAAACTTCAGTTATAATTTTAAAAAGGTGTTTTTGAAGATATGTGACTCTCTAGCAATTGATATGTTTGTGTAATATGTTATTTTATTTATTTGTGTTTTTTAACTTTTTATTAATTATACTTTATTCACTTTGTATCTCCCATAAACCCTTCCCTCCTCCCCTCCTAATCCCACCTTCTCTCCCCCTTCTTCACACATGCCCCTCCCAAGTCCACTGATAGGGGAGGTCCCCCTCTCCTCTTTTCTGATCTTAGTCTATCAGATCTCATCAGGAGTGGCTGCATTGTCATGTTCTGTGGCCTGGTAAGGCTGCTCCCCACTTATGTCAGAGGTAGTCCCTCTTCCCATTACTATGGAACCCACTTGGACACTGAACTGCCATAGGCTACATCTGTGCAGGGGTTCTAGTTTATCTCCATGCATGGCACTTGGTTGGAGTATGAGTCTCTGGAAAGACCCCTATGTTCAAATTTTCTGGTTCTGTTGCTCTCCTTGTGGAGTTCCTGTCCTCTCCAGATCTTACTATTTCCCACTTTTTTCATAAGATTCCATGCACTCTGCCCAACAGTTGGCCATAAGTCTCAGCGTCTGCTTTGATAGTCTGCAGAGCAGAGCCTTTCAGAGGCCCTCTGTGTCAGGTTTCTAGGTTGGTTCCTGTTTTCTTCCTCTTCTGATGTCCTTCCTCTTTGCCTTTCGGGATGGGGATTGAGTATTTTAGTCAGGGTCCTCCCTCTTGATTAGTTTCTTTATTTTAATACTATACCCCCTTCCTCAAAAAATACATGGCTTGATTTTAGGTGTAATTCAATCAATGGTTTCTTAGACACAAAGATACAGTGTCAGATATGTTTGTTTTTCTTTAAAAGTTGTACCTCACTGGAGGAGTGGGTGTCTAGGGAAGAGATCTGGAAACCTGAATCATTTTAACATTCTTTGAGCTTAATCAATTCTAGCATCGTTTTGCTGTATAGGAGAACTGACTGCAGTAGGGTTCCCTACTGAGCCCTGAAAGGCTCACATGGAAAGCATCTGTGTTGCTGGGTGGACATCTATGCGTGGTGCACACCTGCTCTTCTTTGCCCACGGTTAGGAGGCCTTGCTGAAAGGCAAGAGGCTCCTGGTCTTCTAGGTCCTGACACTTTGATCTTTTGGTTTCCTCTGGCATGATGCGGCATAGATCTGAGATAGACTTTGAGTCTCCCTCATTGCTTTAGAGACTTCCCTGAAGGCACCTTACCAGTTTCTTTGATGAGCAAAGATAAAACTGCTAAGCATATGAATTAGAATACCTTGTGTTTATTTGCTAATATACGTTTATCTTCAGGTTTCAATTGTGCGTGTAGATAAACCTTCAGGAGAATTCTGTGAGAATACGAGAGAGAGAGAGAGAGAGAGAGAGAGAGAGAGAGAGACCACAAGGAAAGAAATATATTCCCATGTTTTTTTTTTGTTTTTTTTTTTTTTTGTTTTGTTTTTCAAATGTGGAGGTTTGGGTTCTGTGTTTCTAAGTTGTTTGTCCACAGAGCACTGGGAAAGCACCCAGGCTTTCCAGTCAGAGCTGCTCAGGATGGCACAGGAGCATGGCCATGGGCAATGGGTTCGGATATCATTCCTGCTACTTCTCCAAGGCGCTGACCTGGTGAGCGGGTGTTTCTCTGAACTCCTAGAGTCTGGCCATCTGTACAGGTGGGGCTGGCAAAGCCTTCCATGACGCCCCAGGGTGTGTTACTGATGGCTCCAGGTGGAAGCTCAGTAGGGTAAACACTATCTGTTTTGTTTTGTTTTTTTTTTTTTTGAGATGTCACTTGGCCTACAGGAGCAAGCAACTAAAAATGCAACAGTTCTCCAAGATGCTTAAAGAGCTCTGCACACTCAAATGAGGCATCTGATTATTCCTTAGGGACAGACAGCACTTTCCCACAAGGGTGAATTAACTGACATGGGCATCTGCTGAGCAGGGAACACATTCCCTTTCATTCATTTCTTTTTAATACTAAACAGGGTAGCCCTGATCAGCTCCTCCTAACTAGCATCCATCCTCTGACTGATTAGCTGTTTAGAGTTAGAGTTCCTGATTGGGATTTTCTAGGAACTAACTGGCCTCAAAAAAAAGGCATAAGTTTTTATCCAAGTGTCTATGGGAGAGACCATTTATTTCCCTGTTCCCATGAAGACAAAGGCTTAAGGATGAAGAAGTAAAGACAATGCAAGACAAAATGCTGCAGTGGCAGAGGAAGAAGAAGAAGAAGAAGAAGAAGAAGAAGAAGAAGAAGAAGAAGAAGAAGAAGAAGAAGAAGAAGAAGAAGAAGAAGAAAAAGAAGAAGAAGAAGAAGAAGAAGAAGAAGAAGAAGAAGAAGAAAAAGAAAAAGAAAAGAAGAAGAAGAAGAAAGAAGAAGAGAAGAAAAGAAGAAATGGATGGATAATACCCTGCTTTAGATGCAGAGGCATGAAGTTCTCTTGCTAGATCCTTGGGGTGAAGTCTACAAATTCAGCTTTTACTGTGTATTCTTGCAAACCTCCCTCCTTACACGGGGTGAATTGTGCTAGGGATGGAAGCTAAAAGGAAAGACTTTTAAGGCATCTTTTAAAGTTCATTATCTTTATGGTGCTCTGGGCTGATAAGTATTTTTTCTCAGACGTGGAGGGGATGAGAGGGTGGAAGAGGGGAGGCTGGCCCAGGAGACATAGTATTGGATGGTCAGGGTTGAAACCAAACCTGCCACACCTCTGAGTCCAAGGGTCTGTAACAGAGCCACCTGTAGCCACACCTACCTAGGACCCAGCATCCATAGAGTCTCTGTACACTAGTGTTAAAAAACACGATTTTCATCAGAGCTATGCATCCTATAACTCTGACACCCCCTTGACTCTATTGACTGGCCTTCTGGTACCACCTCCAACCTGTCTTTGTAAGCTGTAAAGTCCAAAGAAAGTTAGCTTTGGGACAGGCAAACATCCATCTGCCAGCGATTTGCATGTTATGAGTCCCTGGGAATTCTTGAAACAGCTTGAGACCCCCTAATATCTACAAACGGGATCAGTAGGTGTCACAACAGACCAGAAGTCGCAGCAAATCTCTGGTGGCAGGAAGACATCTCCTTACCTGAAGGAGCTCTGCGTTCAAAGGCCATTTTAAATACATGGATAGTTATTAGTGAGAACTGTTAGCAGCAGTGCTTTTCTAAAGCATGTACTTTCTGTTGAATGTTGGTCGGGGAATTAAGGGTTAAGAAAGTTCAAGTGTGCAGCCTTGACTCCACTCACAGGTCAGGTCCTTAGGTCACTGGGCTCAGAATCAGGAGACTTGGTGGCTGGCATCAGCCACGATCCCTGATGCTAGGGTTCTCATTTGCAGAGCATTTTAGGGGCTGTGAGGGGAACACTTAGGAAAACAGCGCTGAAATGAGGCAATAAAACCCTTAAGTGGACTCGGAGGGCAGATTGGCTGTGTTGGTAGAAGGACTGGGGTAACTGATTATTATTTTATCTTTATCACCGAGAAAAAGCCAGGGTGAAATTCCTAGAATGCTACTAAGCCCATGAAAACGCATTTCCTGGCCTCTAGACAGAGAGGATTGAAAAAAAAAATGTTCACCAGGAAAGTAATAGTTGAAACGCAGCTCACTCAGTTAATATTAGAACTTAAAAACTTCTCTCAAGATGCGTGCAAATGGGAGAAATAAAGTTTTTGACGTACTTATATTTATGAGAAAACACATAGATATCAACTCTGAATTTTCTGCAAGATATGCTTGATCCTATTTATACAAATTGTCTAAGTAGATTCTATTGTTTTAAAAAATAGTAGTGTGTTCTGTTATGCATTTTATATGTTTTAAATTAATATTTTGTGAGTACCCTTGGAATGGAGGGGAGGGTATGGTTTTTGTTTGGAATGTCTGTTTTCTTCTGAAAATAAGCAAGAGAACCGAGGCTGGTACGGGAGAGGTAAAGGTTTTTGTGTTGTTTTGGAAAAGTTATTTTTATGTATGTTTTATGTGCTTCACTGTCAGAAATGAAATAAAGGAAGAATGTGTGGGCTCTCCAGAGTCCTCATCGCTGGCTTGGCTGGGTGTAATGAGCCCTGAAGCTTCTCAATCTGAATCACACCCAATTTCTTCCCTTTCTGCAGGATTAGAAAACGGTTTTATAGATATGTGCAGTTATGACTTTGTAAGTGCTTTTAACCAGATCTGATAAGAGCCCCGGAGAGGATCAACAGACAGTTATCAGATTAATTATCTCCTGATCTTGTGGCTGAGATTAGCATTTGTTATAAGTGCAGTGAGTTGATCTTAAAGTCTTATCCATTTAAATTATGTGCTTAAAAAATGAAAATAACATGACTCTGTAGGCTCAAAATATACCCTTTGAATAGAACAAGGTAAATAAAGAATAAATTCTCAATAAATACTAATTCTCTACAAAAAATATGTGCTAACATTCACTTCATCAACCTATATAGGGTCAGTTTCTGGGTTTTGATTTTAAAAGGAATAGCTGTAATTTATTAAAGGCCTCATTTCTCTTTACTGTTGGAAAAGAGGCCCAGAAAAATTACATAACCTATACGAGGCCACTCTATTGATAAATAGGAGTGTTTGTGTTTCAATAAAAACTTAGGTTTTCAATATTCTATTGCCCTGGAGATGCCGTCCAGCTCATGGTTATAGTTCAGAGGCCACCGCATGGAGCACAACTCTTCAGTTGCCTCCTTCGGAGAGCTAAACTTTGGGGGCACGTTCTTCCGGGGTCTAAGTGCACTGACAGAGATGCTCTTCCTTCCTCACGTACATGGGGCCTCACAGTGCTTCAGTCAGTGAGGGTTGCTCTTCGTAGCCTATGCTATCGCCTTCCAGTCATGGTCACTAGGAGGTGGCCTTTAGCTCACACAAACACAGGAACTTCTGTTATATCGAGAAATTTGCCTCTATCCTTTAGCTGTATAGAAGCTTGCTTATTTCTGAATAACCTGGGTGGGTATGCATTTTTGCTCTTTTTGTTTGTTTGTTTGTTTTAAATTGATGGGAAAAGGTCACTAGATGTGGTTACATATACCTGCAGACTCAGCCCTCGGGAACTGGAGGCGGGGGTAATCCTGCTTAAAATAAATAAAAAAAAGTAACTGTGGTTATCTGCTTTTGTGTTTTACATACTTGGTTCTTTAAAGAACAGAGGTGGGTGCCTGGGTTAACGTGCTGCCGTCTACCAAAACTTCAGAGTGTTGCAGGGCTTGATTTCATCAGGAAACAGTCATGAGCTTCAGTTAAAATGTAAAATGCTTTCCTTAACCTCAGGATAAAATAAAATTTCATTTGCTTTTACTTTTCTGTAGTAATGCCAATAAGGAGATATTGCCAAGGACACAAGGGAAGCAGTTTTGTAGCTGAACAAATTGATGGTAAATCTACTTGCCAATTTCTCAAAACACTATTAGCAGCACACATGGGCACCTTCACTCTCCGCCTTCTGGTGCACTGTTCTGAGAGGGTGAGGCGCCCGAAGATGACTTAACACCCCTCTGCTGAGATTCACGCAAAACCTTCATCCGTGCACCAAAGGAAAACGTTCACCTTGATTAACAGACGGCATTGCTGACCAGTAGCTCTGAGATCTGACTGTGATTGACCTCATTCTAAGTACTTTAATCCAATGAAATGATGTCAGGATGCCCCCATTTTTCAGAAGCGAAATCACGGCACAAAGAGAATATAGAGACCTGCAAAGGCCTCCCAGCCCGTGAGTGGCAGCCTGGCTGCAGGTCCCTTTCTGTCTGCCTGTACACCAAACAAACACTGCTGTCTCTGGCTGCATATCCAATCAAAATCATGAAAAACAATGGCGGAGGTACCTGTGGCGTTATTTATTAGATGTTCAGTTGTGTGCTTAAGCTCCCAGGAGCTGTTTTTAAGACACAATCTCAGTTAGTTTTCATAACTCCTATGTACTTACAGTGTGTGTGTGTGTGTGTGTGTGTGTGTGTGTGTGTAAGCCAGAAGCCAGCCTTGGATGTCACACTTCAGGAACTGTCTACTTGTCTCTTTAGACAAGTTCACTGATTAGGTTAGCTGTCCATCGAGCAAGCCAGGAATCCTCAGGTCTCCACCTCTCCAGCGCTGGGATTGCAAGGGTGTGATGTCATGCCCATTTAACATGGATCATGATGGGCAAACTCAGGACCTCACGGATGCATGGCCAACATTTCACCGATGAACCATCTTTCTAGTCCAGCACTTGCTTAGATTTTATTGTCCATATCATATGATTAGGAAAACTGGAGCTCAGAGCCTCAAGAATTTGTTCAGACCATATTTGGAATAAAATCTATCACCTCACCACCTATTTCTTTCTTTTTTTTTTTCTTGCACGAGTCTCTGAACCAGGAAGTAAAGAGAGCTATAGTGATCTCAGCAGTGCTGCAGCAATGTCAGTGTCTGACTACCAGTTTCTAGTGGCCATTGACTACCTTCTCGCCCAAAAGGAAAGTTCCAAACACCTTAGCATCCCTGGGTGACACAGGCAATTTGTGAGTTTAGATTTCTGTGTCTGTTAAATTGATAACTCTGGTGATCACTTTCTGTCCTTTCAATTAATAGTTAGGAGAGGACAAAGTAAGAAAAGTAAGAAAATGGAGGGAAATTTTCTTATTTGTTATGGCTAGAGGCTGAGGGGAACAAAAGAGCAGAAGAGGTCATTCTTCAACACATCCAGATGTCCCATCTCTGCCTTTACTAGGATCTAATTTCTGGAAGATACAGACTCCAAGGCAGGCAAATAGAACAACAAGACCTAGATGGTGAGAATTCTTGCTGTTGACACCTGAAGGCCAAGAGTCTGAAGGTAGGTTCCGGCCTAGAGAGGAGGCTGATCCTGTAGGCAAGAGTGTAGCCTGTAGCAAGTGACTCCTTGAAGGTTAAAGGCAGGCTTGGGTAAACTAAGCTTCTCAAGGTCAGAAAACCAGAGAGAAATGGTACCTGATCCCCACACCTGCATCAGCCTAAAGGTCTCTTAATTCCCATCTTTCTTTGAGAGGGCGTAGAAAGAAGCCTAGGAAGTGAGGACAAGGATAGACACTCTGGATGACAATGCTTCCAGCTTGATGGTTTCCCATTTGTCCATGGAACCATCAAGCCCGACTTCTCAGACTTAGGTTTACGTATGAATGCCATTACTTTTGGGTAAATATAAAAAAGAAAAAAACCAAAAAACTGGACTGCTGTCAAGAACTCCAATAAAGAAGCTTCTAAATATTCAAAGAGTTTTGATATCTGTCTGGGAAATCTTACTGGAGACCTTAAGAAGTTAGAAATGCACTGAGTGTGACAGTCGTAGGTGGTAGGGTTTATTAGGCCAGGCAAACTGTTCTAATCTGTATTCTTTTGTATCACATTAACACAAGGCAGAGGGAGACCCACATGTCGGATGGTTTTTGCTCCCTTTTATGGTAGTAGATGTTCACCACAGGATATATGTTTGTTATGAATACAGACAAACCATCCTTACCACAACTTGTAAAATAATAAAAGAGACTAAAATGAACTCTGGTTCAATGCCTACACAACCCTAGGTGGTATTCAACTTGCTATTCTGTGGCCTGTGAGAGAGATTCCAGGGATCAGGGCAACAAAGGTGGAAACTCTGGCCCCTAAGAAGTTGCCACTGAATAATCAGCTACCAAAGCCTTTGAAAAGTAATTACCTAACAGCCCCTTGCATTTCGTAAAGCATTTCTCCATGTGGGGAGCAAAACAGTACATTTCACTTGGACGGTGGAACAGAGAAATCAGAGAAAAATGCCTATCTGTAGATAGGTTTTGATCTTCAACTCTTAAAATTTACATCTTGGGGTTGCTTTATTTCTGGGTGTAGCACTAGAAAGCTGCTTCCAGCATGGGCCTGACATGTGTATGAGTTATAGATATTAAAACCAACTTTTCCTCCACCCCAAAAACCCACAGCCTTCCAGAAATCTTAATATGCCTTCGAGAGCCTCCATTTAGAGCTGACTGCATAAAATGATCCTTTGATGAAAAGGAATTGGAACAAGGGTTAGAGCAGACATTGAAAGGTTACTGTAGAGGGCACAGTGTTCATACCACCCGCCTTTAATATGTGTGGTGTGCACCTGTGATAAGATGATTCATTACATGAGGCCTCTCTTTGACAAGCTCCATCGTTCAGCCCTCGGGCTCTGATGGGACAATCCTACACCCGCCCAGGAAATATAACAAGGTCAGCTCTTTCCTTCCTTGGGCTGTAGATGGAGATGGTTTGGCTTATAATACATCTTTGTTTGCTCTTTATGCAAAAGAAAAACACAAAAACAAAACCCCCAAACCAAAATTAAAAACAACAACAACAACAAAACCTGAAGCTTTTAAGACACTGAGATTCCTGGTCTTGCAGCCCAGCTGAACATAGCAGGGAGTTATGTAAACACATAACTGGTTGGGTAAGGAAATAATGCTCTATGTTTTGTGGTCATAAACGGCCACACTGGAAACCCGAGGTCACTAGCCACTGAGGCTGGACTCTGGCTTTCCATTGGAGGGCACCCTGACATCATAAGCTTTAACTCTGCCCTGTTTTTTAGGCCGCTTTTAGGGCTACTGATCACTGATGCTCTATCATATGTCACCTTGGTGAACATGACACGGTCACATGAGCCTTGTAGGAGAATGGGTGCTCTCCTGTGACATGGGGGTGGGCTTAGTGGATCTGACAGATTAGTGATAATCAACAGGGGTACAAGGGACTTCCCGAGTCCTTGGAAATCAGTGAGAGGGCCATGAGCTTAATGGCAGCTGGCATCTAACTGCCCCCTTTTGTTGATGCTTGAATAGGACTTTGCAATAGCTCCCCACGCGTACAGAACTTGGCTTTCCTGAGGTGAGTTTTGACATATCAGAGGAATTAGCAAAAAAGATACTAACTTGTTTCTCCCATTACAACAGATTATTTTTAAAGTGAAAAATTAAGCGAGCAAAGCAAAGTTTTCTTTCCAAAATCCAATTTTTGATTGCTTATTTCAAAGAATGTCCCAATAGCAAGAAGGAAATTCTTTAACACAGGTCATAACACTAGTCATCTCACAAAACAATAACGAAATAAAACCTTGACATTTTAGGGGAAGGAAAGAAAAATCTCGCTTCTAAAATATAGAAACACTTCCCAACCCCTTTCCTTTCCTTGACATTGCTAGTAAACATTATTTATTTGCCTCAAATAGATGCAGCTACATATCACTGTCATGCAAAAGAAATTCATTTCCTTTCCGAGTTCAATCTGCCGTAAAAGAATTCACTCTTACTCCCATCTCCCACTCACCTGTCCTTGTGCATTAGTAACTAGTTGACCTGTGACCCCCTGAAGGCTGGAGAGGGCATTGCCAAAGGCCTGTGAGCTTGCTATGGAGCCCATGGCTGCTGCAGCAGCGGCGGCCTGACTTGCTAGAGGATTATTAACCAGCTGCAAAGAAAGAAAAGATCAGGGTGAAAACCACCACGAGGCAGAGTAACCACACAGCGATACAACATTCCCTCCAGCTTGCTCATGCAAAGGGCCCCGAACCCACTGCAGGGTCCCAGGGAGGGATTCTTTGGAAACTGATTAGCGGAGGCCAGAGACAAGGTGGCAGCAGGAGTTTGTTCAGGAACCCTAGCTACTCAGTGGAGCCTCAGCCGAGGGACAGCCTAGGAAGTAATGAGCCTGAATTCCGGGTGTGTGTGTGTGTGGGGGGGCGGAGAATCACAGGCTAAAATTGGGAGGAAGCCTGATGGGTGGAGGAAATTGATGTCTACGGGGTTTGCGTATGAATTTATTACTTCGATGTATGAATCACAGTTTCTTTCAGGGTCATTTGTGTGAGGCAGGTTTCCCACTTCCCTTCCTTTTCTGAGGTTAGAAGCATCCCAAATCAGCGAAACGACAATCCAGCTCCTGTGCCCTCAGAGGGCGAGTGGCGCTGTGGTTGGGGCGCTTGGGGTTTATTTTGAGGAGAGATTCAAAGTCTCTGGTGAATGGTCAGACTGACATTTGCTTTACCTAACATGTGGCTGCTTTCCTGAGACAAACGTGTAACAGGAAGGGGAAAAAAATAAAAAACAAAAACAGAAGGGAGAGAGACTAGCATAGGGAAGTGGTCATGGCTGCCAAATTCTGTTTTTCCATGGAGACCAATTCAATATTCTTTATCCTGCCAATTTTCCACACCACAGGTTTTCAGGCCTTCTGACCATGAGGCAGAAGGGTGGCATGAACTAAAATCTGCATTTAGGTTAATGACTAGATATAAATTCAAGGAACATTTAAACTATTTTCACAGTATTGGCTTTGATACATGAATTCCATTTGTATTTATTCTAGGGTGTTATTTTTTCCCTCCGTATAGTTTCTCTCAAGTACAACAATTGTGTATAATAATGCATTTTTCCATCACCACTTTCCACATCCATGCAATTCCTGCATTTTATCAGAGCCCTGGCAAGGCTAAGACCTGGTGGAAGAGAATTAAAGCCATCATTAGTCTAGTCTTGGCTTTTCTAGAGCGTCTTTTAGTCTTATTACTTTTAAACCTTCTTTCTACATTTTAAAAATTCTTTATTCTTCTCTGTTCTCTCTCTGCTTTTCCACTTTCTCCTTTCCTTATTCTTTCTTTTCCTCTCAGAAGATAATTTGTCCCTTAATTATTTTTGGGGGAATTTGCCCACTGTTTACATCATCCAATAAGAAAAGAAATAATAACCAGAGGGGGCAGCTAAAGGACTTTAATAATTTTTGTTAATATATATCATTATTCTTTTTTATAACCAAATCTCATTGACCCAGCACATTGTTTTAGAAAGACAAATTCTCCTTAAAGTCCTTATTGCTGTCTTAAGAAAAAAAAAATGACTATCCTTTTAAGGAGAAAAAAATTCTCATTTTTTTGGCTTAGTGAGAAACCCTGTCTTACTCCTTGATCTTGGTATTTTGAGTATATTTATGGAGTGACTATAGCTGAGGAATGGGAGTGCCCATGATGGATGGTCCACATTGTGTTCTGGGGGCACAGCGCCCTCTAGCAGCAGCATAGACCTTGCACACTTCCATTTTGTGCTCCTTTGAGAACGCTCTGCTTACATTGTTTTTATGCTTGAAAGCTGAAATCATAACAAAATTCCTGAAAGGATGAAATAAACTTCTTAACCCTCAAAAGTGATTAATTCATGTGCAGTTTGGTTTTAGTTTTGAGAAGACAGTTTTGTCTACGATTGCGAGTGAAAATTTTAAGTTTGTACATAGAAAACTGTGTCTGAAGGAGGTTAGCTGTTGTTCCTATCTAAAGAACAACACAGTTTTCATAATCGTATAGCAATCCTATGATATCTTCTAGGTCAACCAAGCTCTCATCTAGCAGATGATGGCCTGGCTCTGGGTGTAGTACAGTAACAGAAACTGAGAACTCTCTGTGTCTAGGACACTGGTATATTGTTCAGCAACAGTCCTTTATATTTGCTTGCAAAGTCAGATGCTGCACCTTTTGAATATAATGCAAAAGCAATTACTTAAAAAGACTTGTGAGTCTTTGTGTTTAAGGGTTAGAAATAGGTAATGGTTGTCTTAGAAGATCGCTCAACTACCACAAAAGTATGCTTTGTTTATTTACATTGTTCGTTTCCTCTGCCCCTTGGTCCTATGATTTCACTGACCTTCATGTCGTTTTTGTGTGTCTCTAAGAGTGTACACATATGGGTATGGGTGCTTGCATGCATTACCCTTTCCATCTTAAAGGGGAAAGACCAACTTGGTTGCTTCTTTTGTTATTCTGTTTTGCAGAGCCAACCCAGGGCTTGTACACTCTAGGCAAGTGCTTTCCCACTGAGCTGTATCTCCCTAGGCCTGGGTGACTCTTATTTCCTGTCCAGCTAGCTTCCTGCTTTGTCTTCATGGATGACTCCCGGTTCTAAGGAGAAGTGTGTCTGGCCACACTCCGCAGTTAGAACACAGACACCCAGTGTGGCGGCTGTGGTGCAAGTCAGTGTAAGAGCAACCTGGATGGTGACCGTAGTGGATACAGCTTCATGAATACATCTTGGCTCTTCTGTCTATGGCTTCCTGGGAGGGATGAGCCATCGTTAAGTGGCAGGGGAGGGGGTGGGATGGGGGAACAGTCATCACCTCAGGCCATGTCACTCTGTGTTGTCCATAGTCACGTCACATTAGCAGTGTTCCTATGACTATTTCTTCTTGATTGGAGATTCAGGGTAAATTTGGACAGCTGTGAGCCCATGCACAATAAATGTATATAATGAGCATAGTTATGGTCTAGGGCCAACTGGGCATTTGGAAGTGGCTGCCAAGTTTATGCCTTCATATCTTTCATTGCCAGTGTACTTACCAGAATAGGCAGACCGGAAGAAGTCTGACTGTATTACATGGTGTGTTTTCAACAGATCAGTTAAAGACATGCTGATTCTAGTGTGTTCTTGTTATAAATACAGGTCTCAGAGTAAGGATTTGCAGCAGATGACAGTTTTTCTGTTGTGCCCTGTGAACACCAAGCTGGGCCACAGGATCCACAGGTAGTCTAACCCACTCACTGAAACACCCGTGTCCTAAGACATTTCCCCTTCTAGAATTTTGCAGAACAAACTAACAAAATCGTTTTAGATATAGTTGTGTAAGGCACCTCACCGATACCCTGGCCAAGCAGGGAAGTGTAGGTTGCAAAACCAGATGGGCTCAGTAGATGTGAGGAACTCAAACCCTGTCTTTTTCCTCGACAAAACAGGTAGGGAAATAATAGCACTCATCAGAGTATGACGAGAATCAAATGAGAGTATGCGGGTAAAAGCTTTAGGTATATAACTATAGCTCGTGTTCTTAACAAGTACTGACTAACGTTCTCACAGATCGCACTGCATGGGACCTTATTACCTTAGAATTAATATGACAATTGTCCTGCTTTTATATACACTTTATTTTTATTCATTTATTTTTTTTGTGGGTTATTTTTTGTGGGTCCTTCCTTGTAACCCACGGTGGACTCTAGACTCTAACTTGATATCATCCTGCCTTAGCCCCCAGTGCTGTGGTTTTGGCATCTATCACCAAGTCTAGCTTTTTTTTTTTTTGTTTTTTTTTTTTTTTGTTTTTTTTGAGCAGCTTAGGGAAGCTACTACCCAACTGGCATGGTAAGTAGATAAGTAGATGAGGTGAGTTTTGTAATTAAAAAAAGATAAGAGTAGAAGGAACACAAACAAATAAAAAAATGTAGATGCATACCACTGGAAACTATACAAAACAAAAAAAGAATTTGAAACGGTTGTCACCTATTTGTCTCACAGTTGTCCTGTTGGACATAACCTGTGCATCCATAGAGACAGCAGCGTTGTGAGGCTGAACCCAGGACTGGTAGGTAGCAGAGGAGGGAGAGGACACCTGACTTTCTGTATCATACATTATCCTCAGACTTCATTTATAACATTTACAAACTCTTCTAAAGTGCTCATTTTACAATTTAATTCCTGCTTCACGTCAAAACGTTGTGGAGTAGTGTATCTTACAGTTTCTTATTACATAGTGAAGGCACGCAATAAAGAGATAAGAGAAAATAGGCCTTGGTGTTTACAGCGATCTCTCTCTTTCTCCTTCCCTTCCTCTCTCCCTCCCTACTCCTATCGCTCTGCTTCTGAAAGGCTTTATGTAAGCCAGGATGGCTTCAAGGCTCTGTGCATCCAGCGATGACCTTGAACTCTCTGTCTTCCTTGCCTTTACCTGCACACATCAGCGTGGTTAATGGGTGCTGGCCTCAGGAGAATAAACCCATACTTCAAATTTCTATGTGCCTTGTGCATCTCTTTGATGTCTAGGAACTTTCAATTATGGTAGAAAAATTAACAAAGTCTTTCAAAGAGCAACCTCCAGTGGTATCATGTACAGCATCTATAGATGTCCTTATGACAGATATCACCGCAGGATAGAACAGCGCTTTTCCCTAAGTGTTTTTCTGAGAGACTCCTACCTTACATCTTGGTAAAAAAAATTCATTTCTCTTGAAGTTGTATATCAGCAGTCATAACATTTTTAAAGAAACCTTGCTGATTAAATTACAATAGTAAAACTCATTTACATAAACAGGACAGCACAACGAGGCAGTTTAGCTGTGACATGATCGCTGAGGTTTATGCCTGTATCTTAGGAGGGCTTTCTGGATGCATACACTCAAAGTCTTCCTGGTGCATAATTGCCCGTGATGAATGGTTCTGTCATTCTCCTTATGAGCCATGTGGATTTTACAGAGTGTGGGTTTAGGAGCAGTTCTTTCTGCTCCTAACTTTTCAGTTTAGAGTCTGGGTGTGTGATCCCATTTTATTTTAAATGAGGACATTGAAAAGTGCATATATCACAACCGACTCCTCATTTAAGGTCCCAGGGACTCAGTGGTAAAATGGATTCTGGAGCCTAAGAAAGTCCTTGGAACATGATAGTTGCTGAGGCAGAGGGGCAGAGACAGCTGATGGAAAATTGGAATTCCATGTGGACTCATCAGAGATTTTTTTGACATGAGAACAAAAATTACAAGTGGTTTTCATCCTCTTTCATTATCACAGAGCTCTGAAATCCTTGAGATTTCTGAGTGTTACAAGTAGAAAGAGCAGCCAAATATCACTATAAGACCTCTTCTACCTCAACTGAGGTCATGCTTATGACTTGGCCCTGGAGGATGGAAGCTAGTTGCCAGAAGAGCCATTGAGCTATGCTTGTAGAGGCCTAGAAATTTCAGCTCACCCCTGCCCTCCAGGGATTGAAGAGAGCCTGAGAAGGTTCTCATTGATTTCAAAGATTTGGTCATGGATGTACTGGGTTTTGGAGAGTTCATAGGCTGTAAAGGAGAGTCCTCTGTTCCCAACCACCTAGAAACAGAAGCTCCTGCACTCAGGACCCTGTGGATCTTGCCCTGTGCATCTTTTCATCTGGTTCAGTGCTTCTCAATCTTCCTAATGATGCAACCCTTTAATGCAGCTCCAACCATGCAATTATTACATTGCTACTTCATAGCTGTAAACATCTGATATGCAGGATATATGATATGAAAGCCTTAAAGAGGTCATAACAGGTTGAGAACCACTGAACTGGTTATTCATTTTTATCTTTACTAATACCCTTCTTAACAAACCAGTAAGCATATTTCCATGTGTTTTGTGAATCATAAAAGCAAATTATTTTGCAGGAAGACAGACTGAGGGCAACAGAAGCCGGGACAGTCTGGGGATCCAAAACTGTGTTTAATATGGATGTGTGTTGTGTGCATGGGGGGCTGTTGATCTTGTAAGGTTATGCCTTTTACTTATGAGGCCTGCACTAACTTTAGATAATTAACTTCAGAATTGAGTTAAATAGTTGGATCTTCATTATTTCCAGAAAATTTGAGAATTGTTTGGTGTAGGGAAAATAGGCAAATAGATTGCATGGCAGAAATATAAGTAAACAAACAGCTGTCCTGTTAAGGAGTAACATGTATGCTTCAGTTACAGGTATCATATCCAGCCTTCCACTTAATTTCTTCATCCTGAAAACACGTACTCAGTACCCAGTACGTTTAGGGCACTGTTTGGTAACGAATGACAGACTGACATGTTCCCTATCTCATAGTCAAACAGGGAAAGACATTTGGTAGTAAAGGAAGTGAAGTAAGAAGAGATGGGCTACTCAATCACTAATATCCAGTCTCTGAGGGATGGCAGTGTAGAGTGTGAGGCTCCGAGAGAAGATTTGGTGGATTCCAACACAGCTGAGCAGCTGTGACCCATGTACCTGTCCCTGCTCAGAGTTGCACAGAAACGTGTTTGGCAATGAATGGACCATTCTGCCATAAAGGGGAAGTAGGATTAATAGTGCAATCATTGGGAGCCTGGACTCTGGAACTGGAGTCTGAGCTGTTCTTAGGTAGCTGAACCTTCTGTGTCTCAGTTTTTTCAACTATAGTGAAATAGGAATAAATTAAGGCTTCTTAAGATTGTAGAAGTATACATGACTCAAGGCCGATGGGGCAGCCTAGTGGTGGAGAATGTACGTGGCACATACGAGGTCCTGGTTTTAAACCTTAGCACCACCCACATGCAAAACTATAAAATAAAACAACAAAAACTAGCCATTTTATGTGAACCAGTTCATGAAACAGACTAGAAGAGTGCCTGGCACAGAGGAGTCAGCCCCTTTTAAGTTTTACTGTAATAATTGTATCCATCTCTTATGGGCATAGTAATGTTTTAGGATTGAGTCTCTTCACACCGTCAGGGCATCCAAGGGAGTTACTGGCCATTTTTCATACACTAAGCTACCCAAAGGGTTTACATTTTTGGTAACTTTCCTTGTCATTCTTATATTTCATTTTCCCTGAGCACTTCTAAGAGACTTTCCTTAATCACAGTGTCCAAGATGCATTTCTTTTCTACTGGTAAAGAGCCATGCCAAAACCATCATAAGGAAATGAAACAGTCTCTAGGATTTATTGCAAAATAATCCAGGATGGAAGAGAGGTGGGTGTGGAAGATAGCCCCTGTGTAGGTGCTTGTAGACACTGAGTGGCAAACTGGTGTGGCTCACAGTCTATTCTGCTCTTCAGAGTAGCTGCTATTTCTCCCACAATAACAGTTCTTAAATATCTCTTTTGTGACACTTAGTCTTCATTATCAAATTGACAGCATTCAGAGTCACCATGGAAATACCCTTTTGGGAGTCTCTGCAAGGATGGAATCCTGAATGTGGGTGGCATCATCCACCCACAGGATAAGTCCTGGATTAGGAAGGATCAAAGGAGACAGCTAGCTGCATGCCAGCTTGCATCTTCCTGTCTTTTGACTGCAGACCCAACGTGACTGTCTCATGCTCCTGCCACCACGCTGTCCCCACCATACAGACTGGACCCTCAAACTGTGAGCTAGAATGGATTCCAAACCCTTTCTTCCTAAGTTTCTTGTCTTGAGCATATTTGAGAATGAGAAAAAACAAGCAAATACCTTTCTATTATCTGTTCAGTCGTTTTACGTCACAACACTCATCAAAAGCTATTTAATTGTCAGTTCTCTTTCTTCCTCTCTATAAACACTCTCCAGTAAATTTTGGCTTATGGCTACATCTTTCATTTCTTTCACAATGAAAGACACTCAGGGGTGTCTTGATAGATGCTTATTGAATTAGTATGCAAATGGGTATGTGAAAAAAAATCTACCTCAGGTACAAGCCCTTTGTGGGAAGTGAATTCTTCAATCTTTACAGAAAAGAGTAAATATCTTTAGGAATAAATGTGTCCACCTTTTTTTTTTTTTTTTTTTTTTAAAAAAAAAAAACACTTTAAACTCTCTCACTTCACATTGCATCAAAATCCCTAAGCTTTAGGTGTGGGGTGAAAGTCCAGAAACTTCTTAGTCTCTAAGAGTCAGTTCATCAGGTAAAGTGGGCTCAAATATCTGCAAGGCCACAATGACCCTGAATGATCTTCCTGACCATAGTTGTGAGTACTCCAGGACAGAAAATTCAATGATGCTGGCATGTAAACATGAAGATGTAGCTTTTCTTTCGCCATCTTGGATGAACCCTCTGGCATTTCTTCATCACTGAAAGCCTGAAAACTAGTGTAGAAGACTGGACAGAGGGCTTAGTCGTGTGGTTTGACATTACAGTCACATGTTTCCTAATGATGTTTCAGTTAATGATGGACTGCTTATGGAGTCATGATCAAATAAGACTATAATGGGGACTTGAGAGCTGGCTCAGAGGTTAAGAGCACTGGCTGTTCTTCCAAAGGTCCTGAGTTCAATTCTCAGCAAACACATGGTGGCTCACAATCATCTAGAATGAGATCTGGTGCTCTCTTCCGGTGTGCAGATGTACATGCAGACAGAACACTATAAATAAATAAATAAATCTTAAAAAATATAAGACTACAATGGAGCGGACATATTTCTATTGCTTAGTAATGCTGTAGTTGACATATTGCCAGGGTATAACACATTACTTATATTTTGTGTTGATGTTAGCAAACATAGCAATCCTAAGGACATATAGCACTTTTAGTATATAATGTGTTATGATAATAATTGAGTATACTACTGACTTTTGCATTTACTGTGTTACACTTTGCATTATTTTAGAATGTACTCTTTTTAATTATAGAAACTTAACTGTGAAACAACGTGCTATGTTACATGGAAAACAGGCTCATCCATGTCTGCTTATTGTATATCTTGATTGCGTCACACAGGTACAGCCACCCAGGTGCACGTTGTAGTATTTGCAGTGTGAGTGGTGAAATGGCCCGATAACCCATTTCTTAAAATGTATGCCTGTGATTTTTCTGGACACTGAAAGTTAAGGTAGTAGAGAATATGTCCTTTGGTTTTTTTAAAATTATTTTTATTTGTCACTGGAGTTTGATAGGCAGCATTGAACTATCTATGGCAACTGTTTATGGAGACTCAGGCCAATTGGGCATATAAATAGTTTTTGGCTTCATGGCAGTCACTGAGTCAAAAGTGAGGCTCTGTAGAGGTGACTTTACAAAAGCTGGGCATCACTGAAGACAGACAGAGGGGGCTCTCCTCGAGTGAACACGGTGTGTTACTAAGTACTCGAGAATCACACTGGGGAGACAGCCATGTTCTGTAGGGGGTCTGAGTCCAACTTATGAAGCACAATGGAGTGGAACTTCTCCAAAGACACTAACTAGATGAAGAAGAAGAAAATGAGTCTGACTGACACTCTGTAATTAAGTGGCAAGCTACTAGAAAGCTCTCCAAAGGCATGCGTTTCTCTTTTACTTTTCAACTTACTGATAAAATTGTTAATCCCAGAGTTGAGGCAAGAAGCAAGCTTTCACCTTAATGGTGGGGAGGTCATCATTATGGGAGCACATCAACCTTAAATCAGATTTTATCCAAGTGCTATGAAGACAAATACAGTGTTGCTACAAACCTACACGTCTCATTTCCTTTTCTGTGTGCTCCTCCTTCTAATAGCCTGAAAATCCATCTTTTTATTTCCTACTTACACACAAAGTGCTACTTTTACCAACTGCCTCTTTTCATGGCAGATTAGTTAGGTGAATTTGTTGATATTACAGAATTGCTCTTCATGTATCTCTTATTCTCTCATTCACATTAAACAAATAATTGGGAATATTCCCATGATGATATAAAGAAAAAATCCCTTTAGAAAATGAATAAATTGTTGTCATGGTATAGCAGTTAGTACTGTTTCAGTCTCTAGCCATGGAAAAGCTCATAATACTCTTTATTTTCTGAAGCCTAAAATATATGTTGGTTCCCAACACTTGTTGAGTCTCTGCAAGGAACCATAGGTGGTACAGAGGTCATAGAAAAAGGCAAGAAAGAGGGACCAAGATGAAGCCAGGAAACAGTTTCTGCCTTGGTGAAGCTTCATGGAAATGCCATTCATTAGATTCTTCAGATGACAAAGGTGTAGGCTCTGCATCAGGACTCAAGAGCAAAGAGGTCAAGGAGACAAGAGCATTTTGCTACAAGCCCTTCTAAGCCCTTTCTACCAATACAGACAGGTCAGGAAGAAAAAGGAGCAAGAAATCCAGACAAGGAGCAATGCCCAGACCCAGGAAAATTGGAGACTTCTTGGGGAAGCAATCTATGGAATTGAATCTTGAAAGACTAGGAGTTGACTGTCAGGAAGGAGGAAGAAGAGAGGAAAGGCTTCTTGTACCTGGAAATGCCACAGTTAAAGAGGGAGAGTTAAGAAACAGAACTCTGTGTATATGGAACCATTAGCATGGCACTTTTGCTATTTGGATGAGCAAGGAGTGATAGAGGCCGTCAGAAAAGCTTTTCCATAGAACTCATAGGAGCTCAATGCTGCATACTTCACAGAATGATTAGGCTGATGGGAAAAGATAGGCAATCATAGCAGAAGAGAGACTAAATCTATAACTGTGGCCTCAGGAAGCCCCCTGAGTGTTCAGAACACAGCCAGAGCAGGAGACAGAGCAAGGATACCTCTTAGCTGGGTTTAAAGGCAGGGAATGAAAGTAGGAACCATAGACTCAGAAGCACACATATGAATGGTGTGCTGGTGTTCATGGGTGGGGCCTCCTGAATGAGAGAGTCATGGCTTTGAAAGTGGAGTGCCTACGTGCTCATCTTCATTGTAACTTTATGGAGATCATCTGAACAGCTTCGTAGCAAGGAAACCACGGGCCAGCAGTAATCTACATACAATACTTTCTTTATAAAGGGAAATAAAGTGCTGACTGTCCAAAAATTAATAATTAAACATTCAGCAATAGAGACAAAACTGTCTTAACCTAGGCTACAAAAATGCATGATGATGGACTATGATGATGTACTCTATCTATGGCTGGGTCCAGGTATAGACCAAAATATCATTTAATAAATTTTATCAGTTAGTTAGAAGGAATGTACTAGTTTATGACAAGATGAAGTCTCTGGGAATCTGCCCTAAGTAGATAAAAATTCTTTACTTACTTTGAAGTAATCCACAGTTGAATGTGTGTTTTCTCCTGCAGATTCTAGTTTCATTGGCGAAACTCAAAACTTCCAAAGTCCATCCAATTCAATTAATCATTAAGAAAGTTAAAAAAAAAACCTTTTCCATTTCAATAATCACTTTATTAAGAACAGCTCATAATGTCCTCTGCAGAATGCCTTTGTTTTGAGGGCAGATGGAGGCCTTTGTTTGAGCTGTGTCTGAACTTTTTTATTATGCATGATGGCCTGCTTGCCTCATAAAGTTTGCTCACTGAACAGCTGTTACGGCCTCAGAGGATATGGTCTTCTCAGAAAACAACCCTACACTTGGGTCACATTTTTCAATCCCAAGAACAAGTAGAGATCAGCCTGTTTGTTGTGTTTCTGCCCTGGAACCTTAGGACAACATCTTTCGTGGTTGTACAATAAGGACTGGGTATGACATTTAGACAGTAAATAGAAGAAAAATACCATTTCTGGTCGGGTCACAGCCCTCTTAAGTTGGTGTCTATATGCATCCTGAGTAAACACCTGTGTGGACCTCTCACCACACAGAGTGTAGGGTCCTCTGACAAAGGGCCAAGAGGACACCCTGAACATCACTGAGGCAGCTGATGCACCATTTCCATGAAGAACTCCATAAAGAAAAACAAGTGGCCCGCTTATTATAGGAAATACAGCGGCATAGACTTGGGAGAAAAAACAAAACAAAACAGAACATGACCAGAATGCTCAAAGCTAAATAAAACCCTCCTGCACTCACAAAATATATTGGTTATACGTTGTTCTGAAAACATTAAGCTAACAAGTAACATTCTCTGTAGGAGCCATGAGCCAAGAAAATATAAAGAGCTGTTGTATAGGTTGTTTGGGAAGTTCGCATTAATAAAGCTGAACATAGGTTAAAAAAGTATAAAGCCGAGTCTCACCACGAGCAATCGCAAAGCTGTGTTGGATTTTCCCGCACCTAGGGAGCAGAGAGCAGGTAGTAGGACCAAAGAAGCAGTCCTCCCAAAATCTTCCCATGCACTGGCCAGTGCTGAGAAGACTCTGGGCACAGGTGCAAAGCAGTCAGCTAAGGATGCCGGAGGGACTCATGGCAAAGTCACTGGAAGCCAGGGTTCTGCTTTGCCTTTCTAAGGAGAAGATGGAGTTACCCCATGTTTTCAAAGATGACTCCGTAGGTACTATAAGGCTGGAGCTGAGGCAGTCTGCTACCCCAAGCCCACTGCTAGTGGAAGCCCCAGGATGAGGCGAATCCAAGCCACGGCTGTCCCAATCCACTCCAAGCTGAGACAGAAGGCTACCCCAAGCCGGTCCTGCTGCCCCACAAGCTGTGATGATCCACTGCCACCGGCCCACTGCAGCCTCCAAGAGCTATGTTCAATTAAATACATGGTAGCAAGTGGTTCCCTGCCAGTTCCCCTTCTCAGCTCAGAGCAGTCAGCCCATCTTTCCAGCCCTGGGTTTGTGGAGGCAGGAGACAGTGGCAGACAAAGCCTTGGGAAGGCCTCATCGGGAGCTGTCCATGGTGGCTGTCCCTACCTGAGCCTATGGGAACCTGACACCTTTCCTGCCTCAGAATGTCTACTGCGGCTGCCATGAGAGCTGTCCACGACAGTGACAATATTTCCTGCTTCATTCTACCGCCTTCACAGTGAACCCTTTGTCAATTTTGGACACTTTGGATACTCTATAACCCCTCAACCCAGAAAAGCCGCGAGACCTCTGCCTGAGGAAGCTCCAGCAGCCCAGCTCCCCTCTTCTCTCTCCTCACTCCCTCAACCCCCTCACTAGACCTCTAACTTTCATCTTCAGCCCCTCAGTAAGACTCATCCTAGATTATGCAAATTTGAAGTGAAAAGACTGGACAAAAAACCCCCAATCCCTGGGCAGGAAAAATGACCAATCCCTGAGCTTCCCACAAAAAAACCCCACCAATCCCTGAGCTTCCCACAGCCCAGGACTTGAAATCCCACCAATCTACAATCTGGAATTCCCTGACCCAGAAAGCTCTGCCCCCTAAGAATTCCTATATAAAGGCTGTGTCTGCCCAGTTCCCTGCTGCCTTCTCCATGGAGCAGAGACAGCCATTCCTGCATTCTTCCCTCTTCTCCTGGATTCATCCCTCCAAAGAATCTTGTTTAAGAGATTTACTGCGTGCTATGACTCACTTGTCAGAAGAAGAAGAAGAGAAGAAGGAAGAAATGAAGAAGGAGCAGAGCTCAGGCTCCTAGGTTCCTCAGCTCATCAAAGGTTAAGGCAACCTCCACTGGGAGCTGCAATGTCTCAGTTCAGGAGGCCTCCTCTCAGAGCTGTGTCATTCCTAGGTTCCCGTGCCTCAGGACATGGTCCCACCTAGAGCTGTGAGGTTTCTGGGCTTCCATGTTTCAGGATGCCCTTGGGACTTTGTCCCACCTCAGAGCTGGGATACCTTCCCAGTCCTTGTAGCTGTGGCTCAGATTGCAGCCCTTGGAGTTGTGAGTGGTCTGGATACCGTCCCACTGGATCAGAAAGGCAGGCCCCCACACAAAAATAATAATTGATACCGTGACTTGGATCCTCAGCCTTGGAGCTGTGGGTTTCCTGGAGACCCTTCAATCCGAGTACCAGAAGGCGGCCAACACACATAACAACAGGCACGGAAGCCACAGCAGATTTAAGCACTGTACTGAAAACTCAGGATCCTCACTTAGACCCACCAATGAATCGTCCTGTTACTACAAGGACTGGAGAAAGCCAGGTTTCTTCGCCAAGAACTCTGTAGGGATTTGAATGGAAGATGGCACCCAGAGGCTTGGCTTCTGCGTGGAGGTCTATAGGAAAGAGCTTCCCGGCTGTGGCTCTGAGTGTGGACCCAGCCTGCCTGCCGCAGCCCCACCTCATGTAAACTTCCCTGTGCGTGAATTAAGGAGGGACTGCAGCATCACAGTCTGTCATTGTTAGTGTGAGTGGTGAAGAATGCTGCTTCTTCACTCTAACTGCAAAGCAAAGCAAAGAGGAGGAGGCAGGGTGCCAATGTCCCTTTGAAATGCATGATTCTGTGACCTTACGTATTTTCACTAGGCCCTATCTCCTACCACATCCCGATAAGCACTGAAGTCGGGGACCAAGCCTCTAATACATAGGCCTATTGGGACACTTAAGATCCTTCAATCAACAATGATGATGTTACAGTGTAATAAAATTGGAAACAATGCTGTAATTTTTTAAGGCTTATAAGAATTATTAAATAAATATGTTAATTGAATATAATTCTTATTACATCCCTGCTTCTTTGTTTCTCCCTCTCGTCAGACCCCCAAGTGTGTGTGTGTTTGAGAAAAAGTGTGTGGCCCAGGCTGGCCTCAAACTTGTGACAATGTTGTTGTTCCTTTTGCTTCAGACTCCCAAGTGCTAGGATTACAAGTGAGTCACTTAAATGAAAACATGAGGCTGTTTATCTATCTATCTATCTATCTATCTATCTATCTATCTATCTATCTATCTATCTTGGTGAATCAGGCTTAGTCAAGGCTCTAGCTCCACATGCAACTCAGTGACTTCTGCTTTGGCTCCAGCAGCCTGAGGCTGGCAGGGTTGGCATGCAACCCTTTTTCCCTCAAGCTGAGATGGCCTGAAACCTTTTACATATGATAAAGCTATCATGCTGCTTTAGCACAGGGAACAATTGAATGTTAAACCTACAATAGATTTTAATGAAACTCAAATTATCGGATGTGAAAGGAAAACAACTGCAAGCCAGCCAAAGACTGCAGAAGATTCAGGACAGGGATATCTCAGTATGAGCAGTCGTCTGGAGGAGGCCTGGGGATTACCTGGGTGAAGGGACTCAGATAACTCTAATATTAATTCCAGAACATTTTGATCTTGGGGAGGCCATATGCTTGTGTCTAGATGGTAGAAGGCATTATGAATATTTTATTTGAATTTTTGGATTAGCTTTAGCCTTGTGCACCATGTCCCTCCCCTCCAGCTTCTCAGTTATAGTGCATGGCAGAAGACTCAGTTGAACAGACGTGCTCAAACACACTTTCACACACTTGCATGCCCACAGTCTCACACAGGCACACAATTGCATACCCTCACACAATACACACTCAGTTTCTTTCTCAGACACACATTTTCTTTCTCCTACAATCTCTTACAGCCACACACATATGCACTTAACATACACAGTCTCACATGTATACACACTAATGTATATACAGGTAAACACACATAACTCACAGACTCTCACACATCCCTCACAGTCACTTAACTCATATATAAATACATATACTCACACACATACACATTCACATATCGTACTCCATACATGTACTCACATATGCATACATACATACTTACACTTACATATACACACACTCACATATACTCACTCACAAATCACATACCCACTAACTCACACACATATAATGCAAACAATCACACACACCTAATTACTTATATTACTGTATATCTACTCACATACATACACACATTCACATATGCCCATATACACACAAACACCCACACCACACACACTTATATACACACTCACACTCACTCATACGCTCACATACACTGAAATATTAGAATATATGAAACTTCAGAACATTTCCATGAGTCTTTTATGAAGGGTATCATTAAAAATAAAATACAGAGTTCACCATGAATGGAGATGTGAAAGTGCTAATCATCTTCACTTTTAAAATATTTTGATCTCAAGAACCTAGGCAAACTGACCAAGTCAGTCAACTTAGTTTTACAATGAGTAGTGAGATAAAATGGAAGTTCATGGTATCTTTAGAACAGTGCATTTCTAGCTTGTAGGCATGCAAGCAATGACACTGTGGCAGAATGTTTGGGTAGCTCCCAAAGTCTGTGTTTTGGGACTGTGGTCCCAGTTAGCTCTGGAGAACAGATTTGGAGGTGAAATGGGTTTGACAAATGCTGTGTGATGCATAGTCCTTCTGTGGACTTAGCATGGTCTTCGTGTGTCAGTGGCTCTGGACACAGCCCCTGGTTAAGGAAACTTTCTCAGCATGGATAACCATTGCACCCAATATCATTCAGTCACAGCATTTACATATAGTGCCACAATGTAAAACCCTTCTGAACTGTAACCTATGGATTGTGTGTACCCGGAACAAATCGAGGCTATATATCACTCTATTATCCACAGATTGAATGAATGTAGTAAAGGAATATGCCTGTGGTCCACACTGCCTAGCCCTGTCATCTACATCTCAATGGAGGACCGTATCTTCAAACCTGGGTGCTCCACAAACCACTTGAATCTGGAAAATGTTCTTTCTCACACCTTAGCTGTCATTCATACAAATTGGTTAAGATAAGATTTATCAATTTCAATATCATGTATCATGGAGACCACAAGCTTTGGGAATTCATAAACATACTTGCTTACCATTGCACAACAGTGGAGGCCATATTTTACATTTCCATGAAGTGGAATAGAACCAGTCATGAGGCCAACAGTGTATAACTGTTGTCAATCTGGATACTTGGAGCAGTAAATTTTACATCCAGCAGAGAGAAGAGGTGTGGGCAGAATGGAAAGCGGGCACATGTGTAAAAGGAAACTCTCAGGGAGAAAGGATTGGATGATTGTTCTCTTGGGACAGAACTCAAGATGGCCAGGTATGCTCACAGGTTTCCACTGGGGTGGTGATGGTGTTAATCATGTCTGTGGCTGATGAGTAGTTGAAAGTAAGACTCTTTATCCTTTTTTGAGCATGTATGGCTTGGGAGATAAATGATACATAACCACTAACATTTTTATTTTCTTTATAAACCTCAATTTAAAGTGTTTTTTTTTTTTTTACTGATAAATAAAACCAAAAAGCATTTACATCACATCTATTGCATACTGAAGTTAAATTTGTTCATATTAAGAGGCAAATTTACACTCATATGCTATTTTCTCTAGTTTTTATAGGAGCAGCCTTTTAAAGTCTTAGGAATATAGGTGGATGTTTTTATTTGCATCTATGAATTAATTCCTTATAGTTGCAAGAATGATAAGTTACTTAAGATGTTGGTTTTATTATATGCAAAATTTTGGAATAATATTTCTTTAACATAAAAAGGAGTCATAAATTACAATGAAATCTTACAATGTTAAATTTTCTTTTTTAAGGAAAAGCAAATTTTACAGTTTGAAACTTGACACTTCAAAACTTTCATTTTGAAGCATGTTACAGTTGTACTAAAGATGCACTATTATTTCTGCAGATAAATTTGTTCCATACCTGGAGCACAGGCTGATACCATGTTTTGATATAACCATGAGGTGCCAGTTTTGCCCTTGACTTTCACCTAGGTGAGTAGAAGGTAATATAATGCAGAGGCATCCGAATTTCCAAAACAAGTAACTGTACTTTTTGTGGTCATTGCTATTGAGATCTGCTTCTCAGTAATGAACATCTCTCAAAAATGAGGAGGAGGAGCCAATAAACTGATGCATAAATATGTTTTCATTGGCCAAAGCAAAACAATAATATTATGGTAAATAAACACAAGAAATGCATTGAAAAGTGCATTCCATTTTAGAAGGATTTCAAAACAATCCTGTAATTTTCCAAGCATTTTTAATGCATTTCTCTTTCGTGAACTTTGTCACCCAGAATTCAAGTAGTAATCAGGCAACACATTATAAAATGTTATTTCAAATAGAAATGGTTTTAGATATAAAATGGGCTTCATGTACTAGCCATTAATTTAACAGAGTAAGTAGAGTATGAACTTGGCAGCAAAATTAGTACCTTTTGTCCATTCTCATTTGTTTTCCTTAGAAGAGAGAATCGGAAACTCACCCAGGCATTAGAGGAATCACTTCACAGCAACGTTTTTTCTTTCAAAGCATTTTGATCAGCTTCTTTTACTTAGTAATGTACACTTAATTTCATCTGTGCCTTTCATAGCTTGGTAATTCATTTCTTCTTAGTGGTGAATATTCAATTTCAATACATAGAATACTCCCAATGTGTCATATTTTATTTATTCATCCATTTGCTGAAGGATACATTGATTGTTACTAAGTTTGGGCAATTATGAGTACTGTACAAACACCCAAGAATGGACCTTTGTATGTATGCTGGTTCTCAGCTTTGTTGGGTGAATGTGAAGGAGTCCTATAGATGAAATACATGGCAAGAGTATGTTTACCCTTGTAAGAAACTGGAAAACTGCCTCCCAAAGTGGTTGTCTATTTTACACTTCTACCAGTTCCCATTGCATGAAGCTTTCTCCAGTGTACGTGCTATGAATTTGGACTATTCTGACAGGTGTACAGTAGTGGCTCACCAGCAAGTCAATGGAGCCACTATGGAAAGGCTACGCATTGTGCAACTCCAACTGTGATGCTCTGGGAAAAGCAGTGATGCAGTGATGGGGGAAGCAAAAGTGGGGAAGGAATGGGGATGGTGTCGTTATGTTCTTGTCCAAACACACAAGCTGAGCAAAAGCAAGAGTATGTCCTCATATAGACTGGGGCTTTGGGTAAAAGTGCTGTGTCACTGTGGGTTCATCAATGATAATAAATGTACCATCTGTGTGTTTGTGGCAGTCCCAACAATAGAAACGGATGTGCAAGTGTGGGGGCAGGGCTGTGCAGGAAAGCTTTCACCTTTTATCAAGTTTTGCTATGAATGTAAAACTGCTTTAACAGTCATTTAAACTCTTACAACCCCACATAGTCATTTTGATGATCACACAAGTCTCCTGACAGGACATTCAAACAATGGAAGCAAAGAGATGACAACTATTGACCAAGATCTTGACAAAGTCTATGAAAGTTCCATTTGCTGTTCTTGAGATAAAAACTACCAAAAGCAGTGAAACACTGCATTGAAAAAGATATTTTCTTGGAGGAAAGGAGGCTGGATAGAAAGAAGTCACCATGGGGCAGTATGGACCAAGAGCACATGGCTGTGAGAGCTGGCCTGATGGAACAGAAGTAACCTAGGCAGTAATGATTATGTCCATAATCCCTACCTGTACCATTTAGCAGAGATGAGAAGAAATAGCTTCAACACACGGTTCAAGCTTTTGGTCCACAGCCTTATATGCCTTCCTGAGGAGGGCTTCCTGACCTCAGGATCACCCAGCCTCTGCTCCAGGCCTCTTCCCACCTTTGTGAGGAGTTTTATGGGCACAAGAAACACCCAGCCAACACCAGGACAACCATATGGCTAAAGACCAGTATAAGGAAACAACCAACAAAACCTAGGGCAATATGGCACCACCAGGACCCACCTATCCAACTACAGCAAGCCCTGGATATCCTAACATAACTGAAACACAAGAAAATAACCCAAAGAAAGAGATGCCTATAAACATGTAAGAAGCTTACAGAACACCAAATAGATTGGACCAGAAAAAAAATCCACCATCTACATAATAATCACAACACTAAATGTACATAACAACAACAACAATGAAAGAATATTAAAGGATGCAAGCGGAAAAGGCCAAATAACATGAAAAAGAAGACCTATCAGAATTATACCTGACTTCTCAATAGAGATTCTAAAAACCAGAAGGGCCTGGGAAGATGTTTTGCAAACCCAAAGAGACCACAGATGTCAGCCCAGACTACTATACCCAGCAGAACTTTCAGTCACCATAGATGAAGAAAACAAGATATTCCATGACAACAATAAATATCTATGGACAAATCAAGACCTACAAAAAATGCTAGAAAGAAAACTCCAACCCAAGAAAACACAGGAAATAAATCACTGCAGCACAACCAAAAGAAGGGAAACACACACACACACACACACACACACACACACACACTACCACCACCAAAACATCAAAATAACAGGAACTAACAATCATTGGCCATTAATACCTCTCAACATTAATGGACTCAATTCCCCAATAAAAAGACACAGGCTAACAGAATGGACCTCTAAACAGAATCTATCACTCTGCTGCACACAAGAAACACACCTCAGCAACAAAGATAGACATTATCTCAGAGTAAAGGGCTGGAAAAAGGTTTCCCAAGCAAATGTTTCCAAGGAGCAAAGAGGAGTAGCCATTCTATTATCTAATAAAATAGATTTTCAATCAAAATTAATCAAAAAAGATGGGAAAGGACACTTCATACTCATCAAAGGAAAAATCTATAAGAACATATCTCAATTCTGAACATCTATCCCCCAAATACAAAGGCACCAACATTTTGTAAAAGAAACATTACTGTAGCTTAAATCACATATCAAACCCTACACATTAATAGTGGGAGACTTCAACACTCCATTCTTACCAATGGACGGACCATCAAGACTGAAATAGATGTCATGAATCAAATGGCCCTAATAGGTATCTATAGAATTTTTCACACAAACACAAAAGAACATACCTTTTTCTCAGCACCTCATGGAGACTTGTCTAAAATTGACCATATAGTCGATCACAAAGTAAGCCTCAACCAATACAAGAAAATTGAAATAACCCCTTGTATCTTATCATATCATTATGAAAGAAGGCTGGAGTTCAACAACAACAGAAACAACGGAAAAGCTACAAAATCATGGAAACCTAACAACTCTACTCAATGACCACTAGGTCAGAGAGAGAAATAAATTAAAGACTTCCTAAAATTCACTGTAATTTAAGACACAACATACCCAAACTTAGTCTTGCAGTGACTTAATGTGCCAGGGTAGTTGGTACACATGGGGACCTTCCCCTTCTCTGAGAAGAAGAAAAGGGGAAAGTAGGTGTGTGTGTACAAGAGGGAGGACTGGGAGGAGAGAAGGGGGGCTGCAAACAGGATGTAAAGTAAATAAATAAATAATTAAAGATATATTCTCTACACTTGCTACCAAACCTAAGTATCCAAGTTTGATCCCCAGGATCCACATGGTAGAGGGTGAGTGCTAACTCCTACAAGTTAATCTCTGACTTCCACCATAGGCTGTGGTATGCCTCTTCACTCTCCATTCACTTATGTATGTAACTTTAGGAGATAACCTCTAAGCACATGTGTATATAAGCACATTCGATGGACTCTGTAGGTCAGTAATAACTAAGGAAGAGACCACGAATTTAAGAGGGAGTGGAGAGATGGGGGAGGAGTTAGAGGGAGAGAAAGAGAGACGGGTGAAAGATATAAATACATAAATACACTGTTCATGTGTTACGTTCTCTCGAAGAACAAAACTTTTAAATAAAGGAATACACTGTACACACCCTCACTTGCTGTTATGTAAAGGCCGAAAGACGTCTGTTTCCTTGAAAAGCCATACCCGAGGAGGCACGCACACATACAGTTCTGGCTTCCGTCTCTGCACCTGCATCAGGGTCAGGGAGTAGGACCAGCAGCTGATTTTGGGTCCTGTTGTGTGCGCTCTAAAGGATGGCTTCCATCTGTCTGCTTTTACAGGGTGGGGTTACGTGAAGCAGACTCTGTAGGGCAGTGGCCCTCGGTCTCCCTCATGCTGAGACCCTCTAATACAGCTCCTCACGCTGTGCTGACTCCCAACCATAAAGTTATTTCATCGTCAATTCATCACTGTATTTTTGCTTGTTAGGAATTGTAATGTAGATATCTGATATGTATCCACAACCTACAGGTCGGGAGCCACTGCTATAGCGCATAGGAAGGTGTTTGGGGTTGATCCCGAGGACAGGAGTGAGTGGAGGAGTGAGCAGAGGAGAACTCGGTTTGATGCAGATCTGTCTGGATGCCTTCCAAGACCACAGGAAAACTTTAGAGCTAAACATTCCGTAAACATGGGCCTAGCTGGGCCTTGTTGATTTATTTACTTCTTTTTTTCTTTTTTTCTTTATTAATTACACTTTATTCATTTTGTATCCCCCCATAAGCCCCTCCTTCCTCCCCTCCCGATCCCACCCTCCCTCCCCTTTCTGCATGCATGCCCTTCCCCAAGTCCACTGATAGGGGAGGTTCTCCTCTCCTTTCTGATCTTAGTCTATCAATTCTCATCAAAAGTGGCTGAATTGTCCTCTACTGTGGCCTGGTGAGGCTGCTCCCCTTTCAGGGGGAGGTGATCAAAGAGCAGGCCAATCAGATTATGTCAGAGGCAGTCCCTCTTCCCATTACTATGTAACCCACTTGGACACTGAACTGCCATGGGATACATCTGTGCAGGGGTTCTAGGTTATCTCCATGAATAGTCCTTGGTTGGAGTATGAGTCTCTGGGAAGTTCCCTGTGTTCAAATTTTCTTGTTCTGTTGCTCTTCTTGTGGAGACCCTGTTCTCTCCAGCTCTTACTATTTCCCACTTCTTACATAAAATTCCATTCACTCTGCCCAACAGTTGGCCATCAGACTCAGCATCTGCTTTGATAGTCTGCAGGGCAGAGGCTTTCAGAGGAAGACCAATTGACAGGTCAGATTACATTGCAGGAGAGCCATAGAAAGAGGAGTAAGATTCTCAGGGGCCAGATCTGGGCTTTAAAGTGTCACATGAGTAGGTCATTGGTTGTGGGCCATCCAGGTCAGTGCATGGCCTTGAAGGAGGAGGTTCTTTGCTAATGCCACCTAAGAGGAGCTGCTGATAGTGGGCTCTTCAGCAGCTGGACCATCATCTCATCCATCAGAGAGCAGCTGAAGGGGCATCTAGGCTTGCTCTCTCTCAGCCTCTACTTCTTACTGTGTGTATGGGGACTAATGAAGGCACCGACTTTAGTGCGTTTATACAAGGTTTAGTGCTCAAACACCTGGTAAATGCTCATATGGGTAATGACAGTTTTTTATTTGTTATTGTTTTTTTGTTGTTGTCACACATGGTTTCTCTGTGTAGCCCTGGCTGTCCTGGAACTCACTCTGTAGACCAGGCTGGCCTTGAATTCAGAGATGTTCCTGCCTGTTCCTCTGAAGTGCTGGGATTAAAGGAGTACACCTCCACTAGGTGATCACAGAACATTGTTCTTCCTAGAACCCAACATGGTCCTTCCAACGCAGAGGTGTGGTCTAGTGTCATCTTTTCCTTGGTGAATTCCTTCCCAAGCCAGAGTCAACACAAAATTCTCCTGTAAAATCCCTGCTCTTCTGCTACTCCTAAGTAATTTCATGTGATTCTAATTAATATCTATCATATTAATATTGATCATAGTCATACCTAACTTCCCCTCTCACCACCTAGAACTAAATGCAACCAAAGAGCAGAGATTACCTCTTCTTACTTTCTTGCACTACTGCTGGTACTGATTGCCATGCTCTGTCGAGGAAGCAATGGAAATTTGTCGATGAATAAGCATGCAAAAGTGAAAGGTTGTTCATTTGTCTCATGCTGCTATTTTTTCCTATTATAAAGATTTGAGATTTACAGAACCTATTATTTCCTAACTTCACCCTTGGGAAGTCCAGAGTTAAGTTTAATGAACAATTATAGATATGGTATTAGCCAAGCCATTTGGCGTCTTATTTTCCTTTCACTCTGCATTGATTTTGGTGTTTGTTTTATTGGCTTTGCTTATGACTGTTATATATTTTTTATCATAATCCCTCTTGGATCTCTTTCGAATACAGGCAAGTTATAAATTCTGTGTATGCAAATAATATCCTCAATGTTCTGGCTTTCAAAAAACATTTAAGGATTACTATCTGAGCATAATTAATTATAAGATTTTATTTCTGAGACACAAAGCTTCCAAGTGTGTGTAGAATCAACTTGATCCATTATATTTTTGCTTTGATTGTATGTTTATTGGAAAACAGTGTTATAACCAAAAATATGGTAGGTCGAGGTGATGTCTAAAATATGGTCCACAAGTGAAATAATAAGGTGCTAAACCAAAAGAAACAATAAGTGGAATTATCCATTCATCTATCCATTCATTCATCCACCTTCCATTTACCTTTTATTTAGTGAATGCATGCCACATGCTTACACTGTTCTAGGTATTGGAGGAATTAGGAGCAAGACCCATATTTGACAGGGTGTGTGCTGATACATTCCTGTAGTTAAAGATAAGCAATCAGTGAGCAAACACTGGGTAATTTTATGTGGAAAATGCTAGGTAGAAAACAAAACAGGAGAATGTGGAAGAGCAACTGGTGAAAAGAAAGAGAACAGAAATGTTAGTGTGGACAGAAGAGATCTTTCAGAGAAGGTGAGAGAGACAGTTTAAAGATTAGAATACGATGTATAACTAGTCAGGAGAGGTCAAGAAGTCCAAAGGTCCTGAGGCAGGAGCAGACAAGGATGTTTGTAAGCCCCAAGACTGGAAAATCAATTATAAGTAGTATTTGCTAACTTAAATTGTAATCAATAGATACAACAGTTTGGCATTGCTAAAGAATCATGGAACAGCTGAAGGTCCCAACTTCCATATAGTTCCCCTTTATTGCCCTACAGTCTACAGACTTCAGATGTGATCACAAATGTGGACATACTTCGAGTTGAAATGTGTCCTGTTAGAACTTTAAGAAACTTTGCACAGATTTCAAAATGGCTATCTATCATTGCTGCTACAGAAAGGAAACAGGCTTGCCATGGTGTCTGGTCCAAGCCCTGGAGCATTTGATCTGAAGCAAATCAAGTACTTCTAAGGATGGAGTGTCTATTATTTTATGAGACACAGCCAATAAAATTCCTCCTCCTGACTTTGGTGGAACAAATGAGAACCACTGGGGCTAGTTGGATTTATCTTCTTCTCTGAGACCTCTGAGTGGGCAGTACTTTGGATTATTGAATCATCTTTTAGAGCAAAGGTTTCTTATGTTGAATGATATGTAATTTACTACTTATTTTAAGACCCTTCTGAGGAGTCTGGCTTCTCATATTTAAATTGAGCATTTGGGGGAGAAGGTGGTAGAACTGACTCATTCTGCCTTGGCAGGAAGGAGTGAGAGAGAACAGTTAAGCCTGAAGCTTCTTTTCATGTGACATGCTATGGTGGGAATGCTGAGAGACACAAGATGGAAGAGGAGGGATAGAAGCTAGGAAAGGTGTCCCCATAACCTGAAACATGTGCAGTTCTCCCACAGGACACTTGACAATGACCACAGTCTCCCAAGAATCTAAAGATATTGGTCAGCAGTGGGATGACAAACGCTCTGAGCGTTGGTTTACTCTGTGACCTTCACACATTCCTCCTGTCATTTGGTCCATGGACACAGTATCTCTTGTGACTTCTATCCTCGCTACTGATCTTCACATGCTATTTGTGAAGGCAGAAGAGGTCAAAACTTGGTTCTTTGTGCTGAAGAGCTTATACCACTGGGTAGATTTAATAAGGGTATCAAAGAAGATGATCTTTTCCTTCTAAGAGTAAGCCAAACTATTTCAAGAAACAGTGGCAGGAAGTTGTTGTTGGTGTGGGCTTAGCCTAAGATTCACATTTGGAAAATCATTTGGAAGCCAAGCTGAAGCACGGCTCGTGCTCAGGTGCCTGGATCTTTGGAAACTAGAAAATCTCTTCCTAACTTTGCTACCTTCTTTTTTTACCTTTTCACTTTTACTGTACATGAACTATGTGCTTGCTGTAGAAAACCACGAAATACAGAGAACCAAAAAACATATACACCGAAAAACTACAGAATTTAAGCTACTTCAGCGGAAGCTTGATAAATGTCTCAGTGGTTAAGAGCACTTGCTGCTCTTGCAGAGGATTCGAGGCTGGTTCCCAGCACTCACATGGCAGCTCATAGACATCTTTCTATCCTGATCATTCTTCTTAGTTACTGGGGATCTGACTCCTTCTTCTGGCCTCTGCAGTCACATCAAGTATGCATGCTGTGCATGTATACACACGCAGGTAGGACATCCGTGCACAAAATGAAAGTATTCTGCTAACATTTTACTTTCTATTCTGTCGAACTCTTTGTTGATGCACGTATAAACAACAGTGCGAACGCACGCAACCCAAGTGCTTTCAGGGGAAGGTTGTGTTTTTCTAAAAAAACTGCATTACTTGTAATTGATATCTCTTCGTAGTGATAAGGAGCGAATGCTTTCCTCAGCTTAAAGGAATGCCCAGTTTTCTCGATGACTTTGGAGTTTATTGAAGATCAGGGAGTGTGTGTGAACTGTTTGGCACTCTGTCCTTGGTCTTGTCTTCACACAGTGTGTCTGAGTCTAACTTTGAGAGTCTTTGTGCTCTCTGAACAACTTATACCTTCTCTTCCTCAGCACTGCAAGTCAAGGTTCTGGACAGCAGCCAAGCGCTTGTGACAAAATCACGATCATGCTTTCTCTTGCTCATGTTATTTCCCTACAGACCTGTGTGGTTCAGTTCCTCTCAGGATGCACCTACTTGAGTCTTTGCAGGCTGCCCAGAGGGTGGGACTGTGTCTTAAAGTCCCTCCCTTTCCACACTTAGGAGCGCGTGTGCAAAAATCCCCACATCCAACATTATTTCCAGTTGCAGGGATTTGTGGATTCCTGTTGCTTCCCTCATCCCACCCAATCCCCTGTTTTGGTTTGTCCACCACATGCTGGTTCTGATGTTGCTCTCTCTGATACTGGACAGTTTGCTCTTTTCCTCTTCTTGGATCTGACTTGTTTGTGCATCTTTCTATCCTGATCATTCTTCTTAGTGTCCTGGGCCTTGATCATGAAGTCACTTTTCCATTATCTTATTCCTTGCTATCAATCTTCAGTGGCTTTTGCAACCAGAGAATCAGTATAATTGGATCAGGGCATGGATATTTGACAAAGACTTAATAATTTGTATATATATATATATATAATTTGTATATATACATCATATGTATTTCTCTCTTTGTTCTCAACTAGTTAAAGAAATGAGTTGCTGAATTATGGCATTTCCAACCTGAGAACTGTTACTGTGGTCATGACTGAAAATCACATCTCTCTTACATTTTATCATGAAATTACATATTTATTAGCTCCAAATAATTCTGAATATATATGTGTATATTCTAGAAAAGTTGTATAGCCTTATTAAAGGTATAAACTGGGTTACTAAATAAAAATCAGGAATCTAATCAACTGATTATAGGAATCTATTTAATAATTAGGACTTTTTTTTCTGCTTTAGTTGGAACAGGGGCATCTCTTGCAATCATGCAAATACCTTGAAGAGAAATACGTACTTACACAAATCAGTTTTCCCCAGCCTACAGCCAAAGACTCTTTTAGGACACTCTTTGTAATTAGAATGGATGAACCCATGGAAGATGACTCAAGGTGACATGTCTTAAAAGCGAGAACAGACGAGGCGGCTGAACCTCTGTATTATTTCTATGTGACAACATACTCTGACTATAAGGATGAATCCACTGTCCAGTGAGATCATGAAAGCATGATGTCCTCCTTTCCCCCTGCATGTCGCACAGCACTTCCTGGGACTGGTGGGGAGAATTGTGACCGAATGTCAAAAGCGAAGCTACCAGGGAATAGCACATCCCAGGCAGGATTTACGCTTCTGTTCCGAAACCCATGCAACAGAGGCATTACTAAATGCCACTGTGAAACTCGCCCCAACGGATACAACTTCTGGGACAAAGAGACAGGAAGCAGCATTTGATCAACTTTTAGTGGCTTTCCTTCTGTACAGATATTCTTCACAGAAGTGGGTACAAGCTAAGACAACAGTTAAATAGGTAAAAATTTCAATTATAATAATGCATTTTTGTCAGCATTATCATTATCCCTTACAATATCCTTGTCTTATGATATCTTAAAAAAAAATCTATCCTTGACAATATAGGCAATGCTATATTGCAAAGAAAAGAAGCAAAGCGGTGTCTGTTTGTATTAGGCAGCAGAATTATGTATAGCCATGATGTTAGAGATTCAGAGTCCTCCCAAATAGTATTTTACACAGGAAACAGTATTGTATATACATATACATATGAAAAAGTAGATGCTTAATATATATCATCTTATTCAATCCTATAAGACATTGAAAAATAGATTCTATTATCCCCATTTTCAGGTGAAGAAATTGAGGTTAAATACCTCATCTGAGGGGCACAAGAGCAGCTGCAATTAGAATCTAGGTCTCCCCCAGGGATTATATGCCCTGCTTAGAGTATAATAAATAAAAGAAAAATTTGTAGGCCAGGTTTATACAGCTCAAATTAAATGGAGCTATGAAAATATTCAGTGAGATCATCTATACTTCTCACGTGAATAATACAGCAATTTTTCCCTGAGTTATATGTATTTCTTCAATTGCATTGGGATGAATAGATCATTTCTAAATAAAACAGGAGAGCATAAAAAAATGAAACGAATGGGCTCAATCCCAGTTGAAGCAAGAAGAGTAAAATACATTTCCCTGCTTGAAAGAAAACGATTCATCTATGTGAGATTCTATAAATGCCCTCTTTCAGAAAGTCACACCGCTGTCGGAAGGGCATTTTACCTCAAATGACAAGGGCTGTCATTTGGAGAAGGAGTATCTGCTCACTCATGACCCAAGTGAACAGCTCTCTCTGGAGATCAGGGGAGTTGGTGATGGTGATATCCAGAGACCAGGTTAGGAGAACCAAGTAGAGAAATGGGCCCTAGATTTCTTTGTGCTTAAAACATTTAAAAAGAAAATGCAAAGCTAATAGTGATTGCATGGAAACAGCAGAGCTTCTGGCCCCTCTGCAGGGGTGCAGAAAGTGGGTAAAGTCTCACTGGGAGACTATTTAGTATGAAGAAAAGGAACTGTTATATTAACACCCACACCGAGAGCATGGAAATTTAAGGAACGAGCTGGACATGGTTTATCATGTGTTATCCTAGCACCTAGGGGACAGAGGCAGAAAGACTGACAAATTTAAGGCCAGCCTGGTCTACATATCAAGTTCTAGTTTGGCCAGCGCTGTAAAGAAGAGTTCTTTCTCAAACAAAATAAATCAACAACTGAAGAAAAGTATTCCATGAAGGGCTGGGTGTAATAGAAGGGTGGTAGGCAGCTGGGTGCTAAAAGAAGGGGCCAAGGAAGCAAAGTACGTTCTTCCTCCAGGAGAGATTTTAATACATATGGGGGTCAACGTTAAATTCATGGTACTTAAATTCATGCAGTTCTTCTGTCTTTGTCTCCCTGAGGGAAGAACCTGGGAGTCTTCGGAGCATTGCCATGGTGATGACACACAGCACATAAGAGCAGCTTACCCCACATCCCTGCCCCATCTCCAGGTGTCCTGCCTGCCTGCTCCGCTCTCCCCTCATTTCAAAGATCCCATCACCGGCTCCTCCTTGTCATTTTGGCTTTGAAGCATTTCCTAGTATTTTTTCCTCCTGTGCACTACTGTTGGCCTAACTAACATCTTCATTTCTTCACATTTTAGCCTTTAAAAATAATTCTCAATTTTTACATTGGCACTTCTAGCACTTGAGGAGTTTGGTGACTCCTTAAGGGAGTCAGGCTGCAAGAATGAAAGTGTACAGAGCAGTGATTGCTGGCTGTACTGTCAGAAGGGAAGTCTTTCCGAAGATTGGGTGAGGGACTCAGGTTTTGGAAGTAACAGACTTGTGTAAGAAATGGTGACAGATTTTTAGGACCAGGCAGAGTTAAGACTTGCTGGAATTCTGACTTCTGGCTTTGTGAGTTCATGCTTGACCACATCACATAGTGGCACATGATACTCTATCATGTCACCAACAGGCAGGAAAGTGACATGGTCAGCAGCATGGACTGAGAAGGCCTGTGGGGAAGGGTGGACCTGGGATACTGTGAAGAAAGTTATAGTGTTGGAGCCCGAGAAATTACTATTACAATGTAAGGGTAAATCAAGATGGCTGATAGAAAGAAAGGAGAGAATTTGAGAGACAGAATGCAATTTTGGACTCAAAACTCTTGTTTTCACTTAGAGATATCATTAGGACAGAAACATTCCAAGAAACACAAAGGTTGGACTGCCTTCAAAGACTGTGCTCCCAAGACCCTTATGGGATGGCAGACATACTCACAACTGAAGACAGGCTAGGTAACCTGTGCTCCCGGATTAACTTGTGGTACAGATAATCAAGGAATTCTGATTCCTCAAGTGTTGAGCTGTTGATGGGAACTTGGAGACTGGCTCCAGGCAAAACAACTCCTTTCCCAAGCCAGTTTCCTAGAGGTATCTACCTTTTATGGCTTTGGACAGGTTATTTTTTTTTCAAGCTCATTTTATAAGCTAATATGATTCTGTGTCTTCGATTGCTTTATTTTATTTCACAGCTTTCCACCATTATACCAAGCTCCCTTCCCAAATCCGCTTCTAGTTCGTTAGAGAATCGCCAGCATTTTACCACATGCATTGGGTCTTTGATGTATTTGGACACATGCAAATGTATATTCAAATTTATTTCTCTCAGAACTGACACAGGCAAGGGGTGTTAGAAAGCTGGTCCCTGACAGATGACCACTGAATGAAGTCCTAGACGTTCTTATAAAGCCACCGACACCTTCATGCTCTTGTGAATCAAATACATGAGACCAGAAAGAGGGTTCCGAAGTCATTCTCCACAGAGGGAAAAACATTTTCACTTTCTAATAAAGTAGCACATTTTTACATAAATGCAAATGTAAGTGCACATGCTCAATAGTTCATTAAAATGTTTATGTCATTTAGGTGTAAATATGCGGTCATTCACTTTTTAAGTTGTGTGTGCTGTGTGTGTATGTGGTGTGTATGCAAATGTGGATGTGCACATGGCATGGTGGACATGGGGAGGTTACAGGACAACTGTGTGGAATTGCTTCTCTCCTACTGTGGGACCCATGGCTGGAACTTAGCTTGTTGGGCTTGCTCAGCAAACGATTTTACTTGCTGAGCCATCTTGCCCACATGACAAAGTCATCCCTTGATCTCTCTAGGGGCTTGGTTACCAGATCCCATCAATAATAAGATTCACCAGTGCTCAAGTCCCTTATGATGTGGTGTATGTACCTAAGCAACACACAGCCTCCTAGATATCTGAAGCCTTCTCCAGACAACTTGTGATACTGACATATTATAAACGTCAGGTAAGCAGTTGCTACAGTGTGTTGATTATGGACAAATGACAGGACAGAATGTCCACACACTGTTAGAACAGACTGGGCAGTTGTAGGGTTGGTGTTACAGAATGGTACACACTCTGAGATGTATGTATGAACGTTAAACGATGAGGTAGGCCTGATGTACACTAGCAATGTATACACTCTGAAGTCGGGTCGGTGTACATTAACAATGGGGTTTGTCCTACTGTATACCAGCATGGGATCCTCTAGCATGGTATGTACTCTGAGGTTGTTTTGGTGTATGTTATGAGGTGGTTCTAGTACACATGGTACACACTCTACAGATGGTTAATCTGCAGATGTGCAAACCGTGGATAGGAAAGGCCAATGGTATAAATTAATTTACCTTATTATAATTCATTTACCCTGTAGTATATACTTAATACATAATTAAAAACACATTTAGATTTACTATGTATGAATACTTATATTTATATTGTTAAACATTTATATATATATATATATATACTAAACCTGCTTTGTATTAAGCATATATGTTTACTAAATAAACTTTAAACTATATTAACAGGAAAATAGACTAAAACAGCATCAAAATAGAATAGTACCAAATAATGATAAAAGCTTTGTCTGTCACAGTTAGTGATCTATTTAGTATCTCTTTGAGTTCTGACGTCTGTTCTAGTATTTTCTAGTGTCTGTGTCTCACATTTTAAGTCATAATTCCAAGCAGCAAATGATATTCAAGTGGCTTGTCAGGGGTGTGCCAGAAGAGACCTAATCCCACTTTCACCTGGATTGGCATGGCAGTAGGGGCATTTGCCAGCTACTCTGGGTCTCAGTCAGTGTCTTCTGCTGAACAAGAGAGGCCCAAGAATGCCACCCAGGTGAGAGGCCCAGGCTAGGTGCAGCCTCTGAGGACATCAAGTACTGATGCTTCTTCAGAATCCTTGAGGCTTCATAGGCACTCTTCCCTCAGCCTCTGCAGCCCCTCCCCAGTGTCCCTCTGGACTGACCAATCACGTCAACAGTCAACACTTCCTCATTTGTCTTTGGGCTTAGTTGTAACAGTCTCAGAGAAAGGGAGAGGAGGAGAAAGAGAAGAGAGAGGGGAGAGCGAGAAGAAAGAAAGGAGAGAGGAGAGAGAGGAGAGAGAGGAGAGAGAAAGAAGAAGGGGGAGAGAGAAATATAGAGAGAGAAAAGAGAAAGAGGAGAGAGAAAGAGGGGGAGAGGTAGCAGAGAGAGGGAGGGAAAGAAGGAGAGGAGGAATGGGAAAGAGGGAAAGAGGGAGAGACAGGGAAAGGGAGAAAGGGAGAGAGGAGAGATTTAAGTCCAAGTAATATCTGTTTCACTTGCTGTCCAATGTAAGCATGGGACAGCACCTTTCTACAGCAAACACCAGTGAATGAATTAATTTTAGATTCTTGCTTAAGACCAAATGGATGATTAATTGTTATATTACAATATATTTTAAACACAGAATTTAGTTAACAACATACAGTTTATTAACATCCTTTATGAAGGGCTGATAGAAAGACCATGCTAAATGTTTTTTTTTTTTTTCACCGTTCAAATTAAAGCAGCCTTGTGAATTAGGCCAGTGCCATAAGCTTCATTTTCCAGGTGAGAAAAACTGAGGACCAGAGGATTTAAGTAGCTTGCTCAAAGCCACACCACTAGTGAGTAAAAGAGCTGGATTTGAATTTAGCCTCGTCACACCTGACTGAAAGGTGACCATGAAGTCGGGGAGAAAACAGAATTAAAAACCCCAAATGACAACACAATAAACCCTACAACGCTCAGGCAGGTAGGGGACCGCCTGGAAGGAGGAGAGCCGGATGGGTGCTGTGAACAACAGAGGGTTGGTGCCATGGTTTAAATGAAAGAGGAATGTCCCAGGGCCAGGGCTCATCACCTGAGCCTGGGCTGGAGAGAAAATGAAAATAGCATCCCTAGAGAAAAATATTTATTCATTTAATGGCTGAAACAAAGTGCCACCTCTGTTGTGATAACAGAAGGTTTAAAGTGCATTACTGTCGTCCCCAATACACGTGCGGGCTGGCTTGCAGGTCACATGGCGCAACAGTCCATGTAATCTCCTGAGCGGGGGAGAAATTAGGCTCGAGTGCCAAATGGACACCCACAACATAATATCAGGTAAAACAAGCATATTCCCCCATCCCCCACCCCTTCCCAACCTCCCCGAGTGTTAGAGAAATAGAGAGAAATTCCAGTCATTTCTCATTACTGTGAAGGTCAGCTTGGCTGGGAAATTGTTTCTGCTTTACAATTCCCCAAACTGTAGAAAGCAGTTAGACTTCTGGACAAAAAACTAATGTTGCATTCAAAGGGAAAAGAGGCTGAGACGGCACTGCTGCCGTAATAAGAGAATTTTTTACTCTTTCCACTTCCCTGTGAACCTAATCAACTGTGACATGAGAAAATATACTGGGCTCACCCAGCCAGAATCTGCCAGCCACCTGAAAATGTCCTCAGTACTCCACTGTCTGGGGCTTTACAATGATCCTTCCGACATCAATTTTGTGTATGTACATCAAAATGCCATTAGAAATGCCTCCCCCCCTTCTCCGTCATGGGCCTTTCCTGCTCCACCCCCACGTGGGGAGGCTCCCCCGTGGTTGATGGATGGCCCCTTTCAGTTACTGGCTGGAAAGCATTTGCCTATATGGAAAGGTGTCTTGGGGAAAACAGAGCAGCTGAGGCTCTCTGCTGAGTGACCCCAGACAATATTTGAATATCGGTAGATGGGAATTTTGAGAATCTCCTTCAATGCTTGATAAGTGTTTGCTCAAATAGTGAGCTCCCGGGCTTTTCCCTAGACCCAGAGAGCCGGTCTGCATCTTGCAGCAGGTTGAGAGTTTAAGAAATAATAATAATAAAAAAAACCCGAATGTGCTCGCGTGGGGTTGCAGTGTGGTCCCAGCTGCTGTGAGGTGCTGTGTCATGGGGGCCCAGAGGAGGTGCACAGGTGCACAGGTACACAGGTTCTTTGTCCTTGTCCTCCAAGATGTGTGCATGTGGGGACTCACACACAGACACGAATACATAGATAAATGATGCAGAACGGTTTTTTGACAAGTGCTGGGCATATACGATGAAATTCCTGCTGACAGTTTTATTATTTTTCAGTTACGTAAAAGTTGGGCAGTTCTAATGCGATTCACAGTGGCATTATCATCTTCTCTCTCTGCCCTAATATTTACAGAAATATTACAAGTATTTGACATATAAATTCAGCATTTGACTGACTTTAATAACCATGTGATCAATAAGAAGTGATATTTTTATAGTCCAGGTTCAATATTTAAAGGGTCATGGATGGCAAATCTTCATCAAAGCAATAAGGCCAGATATTTTTATTTTTTAGAAGCCATCATTTCTCTTTTTTCCAAAAAAATTCTCTTTGGAATGACTACAATTAAGAGTTAAGATCTATAAAAATGTTATCAAATTCGCAAAGGATGTGGACACACTGTAGGATCTGGACACATTTGCTTCTGAATGACTTGAGAGCTTGCATAGCAAGAAGAAATTTAGTGGGCTAAAGAGAGATGGAAAACGGAAAATCAGTGCATGTAAATCTGGGAACTCATTCTTTACTCAATAAAGACATTAATTCCCAGCCTTTCGGGAACCCTCCAGCAGACCCATTCAGTTAGCTATGACTAGGTAGACTGCTCTTGTTTCCCTGTGTGTTAAAGTCTGTGCCATTTCATAAAAATGGGTGTCAAATTCCCCCATTCTCCACCTCCAACCTCAATCTCTTCCTAGGTTACTCAGTCCTCAGAACATAATCAGTTATTAGTAACTTTGGTTTGTTGGACACAATGCAAGTCTACAGCTATTAGTTCTTAGAATACAAGAGCCAGTCTCACATTTGAGTTGCTAATAGAGTTAGTTCTCTTCAGAGGTTGATAAGATAATGTCCTGCCTGTGATTGAGACATTGTTGAGACCATGCAGGGCCCTGAAATCAAGAGCACTTATTTCTGTGATCTTCATGCTCCTCCCTTCTTTCTTAGGATCACCACCACACCCACCATATATCACTCTCAGCCCTCTCTCACTCACTAAGGGCCAGCATTGTTCTAAAAGGTTTGAAAACACTCCCAGTTAAACCTCTCAGGAAATCTGTAAGGTCAATTCTCTGCTTGTTTTCAAAAGAAGGAAATCAAGTCACTGAAGGGATGAACAATTTCCTGGAGATTCTTCAGTCACTAAAGGAGGAGGTTAGAATTTAAGCTCAAGGACTGGAGCCTTGGTTCCCTCTCTTAAGTACGCTCCAGACTGGCTGTCATCACCTTTATTTTCAGGGATAATTATTATGTCTTATTATTACTATTATTCTGTGGTAAGAGCCAACCAGCTGCTGCTCACAGCCATCTCTGGCCTATAGCATATGTTTGGACAGCCCAGCAAGCTAAGTACAGTGTCCATACGCGAACACTGGCCTTGGTGTGATGCTGACAAGCACTGAGAAACTGCATTTATTGCAGTTCTAATGAATGCCTTTCCTCTGTATTGGTTAACTTTCTGTGTCACTTGACCAAACTGTTAGATTTTTTTTTTTCTGGATATTTCCATGATGGTATCATTTGAGCCAATAGACTGAGTTAGCAGATTGTCCTCTGCTGTATGGGTAGGATTTACCCAATCTGTGGAAGCCAAGAATAGTGCAACAGGCTTCCCGCCACAGTAAGAGAGTCCTGTTTACCTGTGATATGAACTGCTTTATGCCTTCTTCACATTTCAGGCTTGTCAGCCTCCAATATCAATCCCAAGAAACAAATCTCTCTCTCTCTCTCTCTCCTTCCCTTCCTCTGTCCCTCCACCTTCCTTCTCCCTCTCTCCCTTCCTCTTTTCCCCCTTCCTTCCTTCATATAGATTCTACAGTCTATTATTATCTGGAGAACACTGACTAATAACTCTCCCCAAAGATTCTTTCCTTCTTGTTAGTAGACCTGTATAACAAAAATTATTTAATTATTGTTATGACATTTAGAATTGGCTAATTGTTTTCTTTTTTATGTAAGGACATTACAAGAACCCCGATTTTGCCTCTTAACTAGTACAGTGATTGCTATCTGGCTTTTACAGAGAGCACTTGCTGACTTCTGCACTATAGCAATGAACTATAGTGGTGGAATCTGAGCCCACTATTTGGTTTGATCAATTGTCTGCATTGAGTGGGTATTTGGCAGAGTCCTCAGTGGGCAAGATGGCAGGTTAACCACAGTGTCTCTAGAATAATGATCTTTCTGGGCATTACCTAAGGAAGACACAGAGATGGATCAACCAGAAAGTGCACAGCTGTGACATGGGAAAGTGTAACACTAGATCTGAGCTGAGCTGTTCAGAGGAGAGATGGAAAAGGGACAATGGGCCCAGTGCTCTAGATTTGGGGTCCTTAATTTGTATTATCTATGAGAAAGAAATTGTGTTTTTCTGAGCTTTGTAGAGCCAGAACTAATGGTGTGTGTGTGTGTGTGTGTGTGTGTGTAGGGGGGTTATTTTCTCCCTCCCCAACTCCCATCTCCCTACTTACCCACATACTTGGAAAACATTTAATCAAGGGTATGCTCACATAATTACAGAGATTGGCAAGACCCAAATCTTTAAGGGAGGTTGACAGGCTGGAATCCCAGAGAAGAGACACTGTTGAAATTCAAGTCCAAAGGCTTTCTCCTACACAACTTGCTTTAGGAGAGGGCAAGCTTTGGTTCAATTCAAGACTTAAACTAGGGTGAGGTTTTACTTATTGTCCACAAATTCAAATGTCCAGCTCACTGAAAAACGTCTTCACAGAATGCTTATAGTATATAACTATAATGATGCTTGACCAGAGTCTGGTATCGTGGTGCAGTCAAGCTGATGCATGAAGCCATTATCTCAAAGACTACTTTAGGTCAAGTGGGGAAAGGAAACAGTTGGCCGCAGGTTTGGAATACACCTGCAGCAGGAGGAATATGGGGCCAATGAGTGCTTTTCACTGACTCAGCCATCTGGGAGGTATTCAACTTCCAGAAGTCCTGACCTTCTAAACTTGAGTAGAATGACTGGGTTCCCCTCCTCCCAAATTCTCTTAGATACTCCCAGTCCTAAGCAGTCTTCTCTCCCAGTCTCTGGGGCCACCTGCTGCCTGTCTACATGGTTTAGTAGTAGATTATGTTCTCATGGGACACACCTGGCCATCACTCCTATGGAACGTCTTTATAAACCCTATCAACAGCAATGACCGGAAGTCATCAGGAAGTTGAAATTTGACTTCCTTTCATCTGTGCTGGGCCTTTCACACTGTGTGCTGGCACATCTCGTCAACCTGCCAATTCTGTTAAGGACCTACTTTACCAGGATGCTGAAAGATAATACGAGACAATGTTTGTGAAAGTGCTTTGTAAACCACAAGGCATGATACAAGTAGATTTTTGTTACCATGATACTCTGTTTAAGAAGTCAGGGGTGGGAGTAAAATGCTCTTAAAGGATTCACATTTTACAAGTTTTATAGTGCCAGCACTAAAAGGTTTAACCCTTATATCTTCTGGGAAAAGTTGGCTATGGAGATGAACTTGTTTAGAGTAATAGACAGCCAAGATTTTTCTTGGTTATTCTGACATGCCTCTATGCTGTGTTTTCTCAAATGTACCATGCCTCTTCTGATTTTAATATTACATTTATTTTAATGGCATGGTGACTGACAGACAACTGGATTTCTACGTTCATTGTATATTTGAACATTTAATTTGTAATAGTGAAAAAGCAAATAACTTTCAGGCTATTATTACTGATGATGATTACGTTAACTTGTATCAATTCACCAATGTATTTTATTTAACATTTTTAATGTTTTTTTTTTGGAGAATTTCATACATGAACTCCTCCTTTGTTCCTGTCTCAAATAATTGAGCTTTCTTTCTTTAACTATATTATATAGTTAAACTATATATATAATATATATATATACTATATATATTATACACAAAGTTATACATGTATATATACATATGTAAACTTGCTGAGCCCATTTACCATTGTGCATATTTATCTGTGTTTAGGGATGACTATTCAGGATTAGATAATCTGTTTAGGGGAAGAGGGGAGTCCTCTCTAAAAAAGACTGATTCTCTTGTAACAGGCACTATTTGCCTTACTTCTTTATCTAAGCATGGCATGTTAAATCATGTCATTATTTAGATCTTAAGTGACTTCACTGTCAAGATTTCATGGGTGCAGCTGCCCTGTCCTATATAGAAGTCACTGTCTTGCATCAGAATCCTGGTTGTCTGGCTCTTATAATCTTTCCCTCTTCCAAGATGTTCCCCGAGTGTTAAGTGTGTTGGTTACACTACAGCTGTATTAATTGGGATTGGGCAACCCATGGTTTTTTATTCTTAAATCTTGGTGAGTGTGGATTTCTGTAATAGTTTTTTTTTCTTTAAATCAATGATGCAGTATTCTTAGTAAACACCGTTTATTGGTCATGAGGGAATAGGGTTCAAAGTCCTTATGTTTATTAAGATATTGCCCTTTGCCTAGTTTTCATCTCTGTCTTTGAGAGTGGAAATTATCTCCAAACTTTATGTATTTCTCTGAAAAGCCCTTACCTTTTCTATTCTGTCTCCTCACAGCTCCCACCATAGCTGGCTTTGAAAGTCATCAGCACTAAATTGTGATGTCTTATGGTGGTCACCTCAGGAAGTTCACCAGTCTCAAATCAACACTCACACTTGGGTGTTCTTTCCTGCCTGGTTTCTTCATTTCTCACCTGTTCTGACTCTTCAGTTTCAGAGTCTCTTCCACTCTGGTTTCTGGATTTTATAGTTTCTTATTGGCCAAATGACCTATTTTTTTTTTTAGCATCCTGTCAGAATATTGTCTGAATCTTTTTGCCATATGACTCTTGCCCTTCCTTGAGAACATTGCTTCCCTAAGGAGTTCATGCATGTGGCCTTCTCTATTCATCTCTTCTGATCCTGGGCCTGGAAATCCAGTGGTGTCATGCTTGCTTATCGCTGCTGCTCTTGTGCCAACCCACCTCACAGGTCCCAGGAAAATGCTTTGAGAGCTCAACTGGACTATACAAGCTGCTACCCTTTGCTGCAGAAAACTGTAGGGTTTTAGGTTACCCTACTTTGTGGCTTAAAGACTTTTGAAGTGCTCTGTCATTCCCTATGGGTTTAAGATTACTATTCTCTCTCTCTCTCTCTGTGTGTGTGTGTGATTTTCATAGTCTTCTATACTCTGTTATCTCAGTTGTTTAACCTTTTGTGCTTCAGCAAACATCTCTTTCACTTTACCGCCGCCATCTCCTATAAGGTTTTGCTCCTGTGATGCCAAAGACCACATCTATTCCATTGTCTATTACCATATGCCCAGTTCTTCAGCTTCTTTTCCTGTTTCCAGCTGATCCCTTCAACCTCTTCAAACTCCAACAATTATTTAACTTCATGGGAACTTGTAGTCCTTAAACCTTTCTATTGCCCATTTCATTATCCATCCAGGATTTCCAGGCCGGCTCCCACCTGTTCTTCCCTACTTCTGCACAGCTGACACAGTGACGCGATAGCCTCACATTAAGTAGTTAGTAACCTCAAGGAGGCAGACCCTTGGTGTCACCCAACATTTGTACATTCCCCCCATAGTGCTCGAAAGATGGTTTTACACCTTTTCACTTCACCTTACATCTTCAGTACTGCCTTTCTCCTTGTTTCTCTTACCCACTCATTGACTCATGTCACAGAGAAAATAGAGTCAAAGAAGAGCGCTCCATCCTTGCTCATTGCCACCAGGGCTCACGTTTGTGCTGTATCCAGGTGAGAAAGCATGCAAACAAGAAGGGGTTTCCTCCAGAGAAGCCCTCCACAGTATCAGTGGAGGCTGTTCCCCCTGCCTATCAAAAGGCATCCTCTGTGAGAGGACTGTGTCAGCAAATAATCATGATGTCCCAGTTCTTTATTGGAAAAAAAAAAAAAAAAAGCAAACGCTTGTTTAACTACCATCTGTCTGATTAATTTTAGAGTGAAGAGTTGTCCTTTGTTCTAGACATCAAAACAGGTGCATCAAAAAAAGAGCTATGCCAGAGCTCTAACTTTTCTATTCCGTGTGTTTTTAATTCTTGCATTCTGCATGGATCTCCTGTGATCAGACCAATGGTTTATTCTAAACTCTTGCCAAAGCTGCCTGACGTAGACGCTCTTCCTTCTGTGGAGCACGTGTCCTTCCTACGTTGACTCGTGAGTAGCCCCACCCCGCCTCTCTCTATCTCTGTACCCCCTTTAGATTCCATGGTCAGTTTGTCCCTTGCCTCAGTTATCCCTCACGTTGGGAGCTTCTGGGGACAGCACTGGAACTTCACTGTCGAGATGTGTTTTCCACTCTGCATCACAGTGTTGCTCTGATGAATTCTTTAAGTCCAGAACTTTGAAAGCAACTGGTGCCTTCACATTTCTCAAACATAAGACCTATCCTAAATGGGCACCACCCTAGAAACAAAACCTGTTTGTAACTGTTCTCCCCACAGCCTTTCAAGACTCTTCCTTCCAATATCGTAAGTCAGTCGCTAGAAACTACATTCGTTCCTTCAGTTTTCAACTTAGAACCCAGTGGTCTATGATTTATTTTTTGGGCAGTGATGCACATGGTATGTACCCTAGAAATCTGAAAGAATGTGGGCCAACGAAAATGTGCTTGGGGATCTCCCTAGGCTGGTTATTGGGCGACTGTATGAAAGCCTTTAGATTTGCTGCTGGGGATGTCTATTTGCTATGCACCCATGTTCTCACACCCAAACCTAGTCCATCCATACATCCAGATAGATAGCTCTTCTTCAGAGCATGCGGAATCAGATTACCACTCACAGTTTCTGCCATAACCAACCTGGGACAAGCTAATGCCCCTTTCCCCCAGGCTTTAGTTGCCCCTAAGTGGGCTTCCTGCTTGTGACTTCATGCAGTCATCTTTTCTCCACATCCCCAGGCATTCATCTTCAAGTACTAGTTGTGGTCCTACCCCTTTGTCCTCCCTGACTCTGTTCCAGCATCGAGGGCCCCTCGGTGCCTCCTTGAATCTGCCGACCATCCTCCTAACTCTACTTCTGTTCCTTAGTGTGCTTCTTCCATCTGTTGGCAGAGATCTGTCTCAATGGAGACACATTCTCTGACTGTCCTGTTTCAAATAGCAAGCATCCCACTCTAGCACTTTCTTTTGCTTTGACTTCATTTATGATTATAACATAGAAGTTAAAATGCTCAATATGCTGTGTGTATAAGTGTTTGTCTTTTAAATTTCGTATTCACCCTTAATTTCTGCCCTAGCTGTAGACCGCTAGTACTTGAGAGGCACTCGGTACAATGGATGGATGAATGAGTCAAAGGATTAAAAGATATCTGAAATGTATTCAGAAATGTAAGTCACAAAAGCAGCCAGGAACCAGAAAAAGGTTCCCCAGATGAGTGGGCCTCATTTTGGCATAGACTCCTCTGTGAATCTAAAATATCCGACTTGTCCCTCTGGTCTTGCCCTTCTGAGCAAATCCCCTTATTCAAGCTGGAATAGATGAAAGCTTTGTTCTCCCTTTTACCCCCTGGAAGCTGCGAGAACTTGCAAATAAAAGACCCCAAGTGGCCTGCTGTCTGAGTTTTGGTCAGAACTAGAAATGTCAGATAGATTTTAGTGGAAGGTGTCCTTTAAGCAACTTGACTAATTTTGTTCAGTCACTGAAACTTCCTCTCTGTGTCCCCACACAAGGGGACAGCAGCAGTGGTGACAATGTAGGCAGAGGAAGCTGGGTAATGCTTCATAGGTTCAGACAGCACCTCCGGGAAGACAGCTTGGGAGAGCCAACACTGTCCACAGGCATAGGAGAGCTATCTGCACATGACTCGCACTGTGGGCTACCCTCCCCTGTCTGACCTACTCATTTCAGCAACAATAACCTCATATTCTGTGTGGAATCACAGCCCAGACACAGGCGGGCAGCCTTCATCCAGACTCAAGAACTTGCAGTTTCACTGTCATGCTTTTGAACAGCAAGTGTGTACAAAAGCAGTGAGAGACATGGTGCTTAGTGTTGTTTTCTGGCTTACAAAGTAACTTACCTACAGAGGGAAAGAATAAACTTCAAAATGTTTGAACTGTCATTTGAGGATGTGTTTGGGCAATCTTCAGAAAATAGGTGCATGGTACTGCCACATTAGGGAGAGAATAAGCTAAATAGAAATTCGCAGCAGCGGGTCTGAAGGCTATCATACTAATCTAGTGCTCTATCTCTGAAACATTCCAAGTACATTTTAGTAAGTCTGCAGGCTTCCAGCCTTCTAGAGGGCATACTGTTCATGCCGTGTACATCACACCTCAAAGAAACAAAGGTGGTCAGACTAGTGGATCCTAATTTGGAAACTGAGAGACGAAGAGTCCTGCCTCTTCCGAAAAGTATCTACAGTTATGATTTTGAAAAGAAGAAAGTAGCAGAAGAAGAAGAAGAAGAAGAAGAAAAAGAAGAAGAAGAAGAAGAAGAAGAAGAAGGTAGTGTATTTGTTAATAATTGAGTTTTAAATTATACTTTTGCTTATTTCATTCATACTGTCACCCATGGGACAAGAAGTGTGGATTTTAGAGCTCTTACCCATAATTATGCAGCAAATCTTGATTTATGAGATAAACTGAGTGCTGTTGAAAACCAGGAAACCACCACACACAAATCAGAAGGCATTCTCTGAGTGAACAGAGGGAGGAGTTTCTTAGTTGTGAGTGAGGGCTTTTGCTTGTTTCTGAGATGCCCCCCCCCTTTGGCTTGTTGAACTTCTAGGTGTTCCAGGGCAAAAGGAGAACATGGACTCTGCCTGCATCTCAGAATATCAAAGGTTCAGAGGATATGATATGGTCGGAACAACTGTTTAGGTCCCTAGTATGGAATAAAAGTCCACGAGGATCTTTCCTAGTTCCCACCATTTGCCTGCAAATGTCATGATTTCCTTGTTTTTAATAGCTGAGTAGTATTCCATGGTTCTCTGATCACCACCCTCTTGGGGGTGCAACCTTGCCAGGCCACAGATGAAGACAATGCAACCAGTCCTGATGAGACCCATAGGCTAGGGTCAGATAGAAGGGGAGGAGGACCACCTTTGACAGTGGACTAGGGGAGGGGCATAGGGGGAGGAGAGTGGGATTGGGAGGAGACGAGGGTGCCACAGCCGGGATACAAATTTAATAAACTTAATGAATGATAATAATAAAAATTAAATTTTTTTAATTACAAAAAAGGCCACGAGGAAAGGTTGTGTGTGGTCAGATTGGACTTACTCGTAGAGAGGAGGAAGGAATAGAAGAAATCTAAGCTTCACTGGCCTACATGGCCTTGGTCCTGGAGGGCATCTTATTTAACTGTTTAGTCATCAGGACTGATGAGTGGGCCTTGCAGCATGGACAGCTCTAGGAAGTCTTAGAACACTTATGGGATCTCAAAGTTTTTGCTTTTTCTATGCTGTCATCTGTCTGAAGCTTACTGAAAGTTTTATTTTAAACATTATTTGTTTCCTTATGTTGTAATTTTCATTTTTACCTGTAAGTTGGTAATTTCTAATTCCACATTTTATGGGGTATAATATGAAATAATTGCATTAAATTAATTTGTATAATCATAATATTAAATATTTAATTTTTTGTGATAAGAATATTTGAGATTAATTTGTAGAAATTTTCTACTGTAAAGCAAATACTGTTATAGCAGTATTTACCATTCTAAAAGACAAGAATCAAAAGATTCTTTGAGTAACTGAGATTTGTATCCTTTAACTATTATCTTCTTATGATTTCTACCAGGCCCAGTGTAACAATCCTATTCTCTGCTTCAAAGCAATGGATTTCTATTTTGTGTAAAGTAAGAACTGTGCCCCTTTGTGGCTAGCTTACTCCATGTAGCAAGGTATTCTCCAGTTTCATTGGATTAACACCAATATTTTTTTCCTTAGGGCTAACTTTTTTTCCCTTGTGTTTTTTTTTTTTTTCTAAAATGGAATCTTAGGTTGGTTCTGTAATTTAACTATTACAGATATATACTGTAGCATTGAAAATAGGAGTCTCTCTAACAAACTGATTTTTGGGTCTTTTGGTAGGTACTTGCAAATAAGATTGCTGGATAATATGGTAATCTGTTTTTCTTTTTTAATACATTTTCACACACTCTTCCAGAAAAGACATTCTATTTTACATTCTTGCCAGTAGTACAGAGATTCCCTTTTCTTCACATCCTCTTGACACTTATCTTTAGTCTTTTAGATAATACCGTTCTGACAGGTGTGTGTGCTATCTCACTTTTGGTCATTTCTCTAATAAGCGCTTTAAAAAATGTCTGCTAATCACTTATATATCATTATTGAGAAATGCCTATTGAGTCTCCTTGTCCATTAATTTCTTTTGTTTTGTTTTGGCTATTGGTTTCTTGCTATTGAGTTTCTTGAATTTCTTATATATGTTGGTTATTTATCCTTTATTGGTTATAGCTTGCAAATTTTCTCTTCTAATCCATATGTTGTTCCTACACCTTGGGGTTTTTTTTTTATGTTTTCCACAAGCCTTTTGGTTTGATTTAATCTGTTTATTTTCACTTGTGTTGCTTGCTATTTTCTTTAATAACCATGTATGGCTCCAGGAATTTTAAGGTCCACCTAATACTAAACAGCTAATAACAATGCATAAAATTGTTACTAATAGGTAACTGCTTTGTGAGCAGGAAATCTCAAAAGGGACACTTTCCTTTGGTTAGTATTTCACAAGCATATCAGTAGTAGAAAGGTAACAACTAAAAGTACAATTCTAAATAAGGTTGTTAGCTATCATCTTGAAAAGTGCCTGAATACCTCACTGCAAACAAATCTCGCATGTAAAATATAAAAATTTCTGTGTTGCATTTGAAATCTGATAAATATTTATTATCAATGCTGTTTGCTTTTAATCTGTTCAGGATATCATTTTTCCAGCTTCTTAGTAGTTAAACAAAAATGGCATTTACATTACAATATTGCTTGCCAACAATCTCATTTTCTGGTTTAGTCAGCAGCCCTTCACGCTTGATTAGTCTTTAATTATACAAATACCTACATATTTAAAAAAAGTTTTCTTTTTTTCCATACTTTGAGCATGTAATTATTTTCTCTTGCATGCAATAACCTTTAATTTTAGGATTAAGCAACTGACTCTCTTTAGTATGAGATGGGCCTTTTCAAGTGTTGAAGCAAATTTAGTTATTGTATTTGGAGAAAAATTAACTTAGGGAAGCTGCTCATCAGTACATTTGACAGCTCCCCACTCCACGGTCACAGGAAGCTTTAGGTGTTGGGTAGATAAAACCAGACTTCACTGCTCTGGCTTTTCCCCTATTTGTGCCTGTATCGTTAGTCTGTGAATGCGATCAATAAATCAGTTCAAGTCTTTGTGTACCGATTTCCCTATTTCTAGAAGTTAGGGATAAGAACATATGTTTTATACAGTATTTTTAATGCAAAGTTTATTTACAGTAGTAGAGGAATGCAAACAGCAAACTTTTATAGTAAAAATAAAAATTCTGTAATAAACGCACAGAACACCTAAACGTACAGGAGCGGCTCCTCCCATACCAAGCCAAACCGCATGGGCTGCAGGTCTTTTCCATGCCAGCCAGCACCCTGGGTACTAACGTTGTATTGGTGTCCTTGTCTCCTTACACCAAACCCAGAAAAACATCACTTCCTTATGAGAATCACCTCACAAGGTAAAAAGTATATATATATATATGTACATATATACATATTATAGCAATATATAACATAAATATGTATAAATGTTAAACACACGTACCTATTATATGCTGTTACACACGCAAACACACACACACACACACACACACACCAAGTATATGCCACGTTAAATGTGTGCTCTAGTTTGGTGTTAGCAGAAAAGACGCAGAGCTGACGAAGTTGATAATCTATTAAGGTATGACACAGGTGACGTGTTGGAGAGCAACAAGTCCTCCAAAGAGAGAAGAGTTTTGAAACTATATGTTGATGAGTCGGTACCTCCTGATGAGACAAAAGTTAAGCTTAGCTAGATATCAGAAAGTATTCAAGCACCAGGAACAGTCATAGCCAAGGACTGGGGGGCACAAATCCAAACAGTTAACTCATGTGAGCCACACATGCATGCAGGCAAAGATCATCACCCTCCTTACCCCCCAAATCTCTCTTCACATTTTTTTAGCTGTTTCTTTCAGCATTACCTCCAGTATTGTATATAATACTCATAAAATTCCCCCAGTTTGCTAATTGTAGACAGTACTGACTTTCTCTTTTGAAAGACAGATGAACAATCTCCTGGATTCTGCCACTTCCCTGCATCCTCCCGTCAGTTGCTGATTTCATCGGCATTTCTTTCTTTGTGACCAAGGAAGTCCTGTTTGCCGCTCAACCTTTTGGTAGAGGTTTTCATGCTTACAAGATTAATGTTTGCATATTTGGTTTGTTTGCCTGTCCAGTCTTCTCCCTCCCCAAATTCATTAAAGGGATGTTAAGAAACTTCTGTCTCCTACAGCGTTTTCTCCTCCCCCCTCACTCTAAGAGTGACTGGTTGGCTTCCGGCCTGCCGTGTGACTGGTCCACAGACTCCTGTCCTGTGGTAAACCTCCCATCTACTCTCTTGCTTACTCCACTCTTTGTGTGGAACACCTCCACCGCTATGTCTGACGAAGGAGGCCAGACAGACACAGGGGAGATAAATTTCCAGAGACGTCGCACCCACATCTTTAGCATATTTTCCATCTTGCTGGATAGCTGTGCGGTATACAAAACGCCAGATAAACGCCTCACCTCCCAGAGGCAGTGTGACCCTGCAGCTTCAAATGTTGCTCTTGAACACAAATTCACTCTGGTTTCTACTGTTTTATCTATCTTTCTTCTTCCGTGAAAATGTTTGTAATGGTGTGTCTGGGATGGTTTGTTTTTCTTTTTATAATCTCTTCGGGTTGTATATGCAGTGAAACTTAGAGTGGGGCAGCATCCTTCCACCTGCTTAATTGTTAGAATTTTTGGCCACACTCACCCCTTATTCTGCAGATGTCGCCTGCACAGAACCCCTATGTGAGTTTTATGGTTGCACAGCCTTCTTTCATTTCTATTTGCTTTTATGTTTTTATGGCTCTTCCCCTTCATTGTCTCTATCTCCTCCAACCCCCTTTTCTAGCTTTAGTTTCTGATTTTAGGCAAAGGTGTTTCTCAAGTTCCTAGTCATTCTTTAGTGTCATCACATGTGTGACCATGGGACAAAAAGCATGGTCTTTTTGTTTGGGGATCCCAGGTATGCACCACTGGGGCTGTCCTCTTTGGTCAGGGGGCGTTTCTCTGTCAGAACCGTCTGACTGTTTCCTGAAGAGTGACAGAGTGTGAAGCAGCAGGAGGTGAGGAGTGAAAGCAGGTGAACACCTAGAGATCTGGTCCTTCGGTGAGGCCAGTCTCATCATTAGGGATGCAGACTTTCTCCGGATCCTTTGGGAGAAGGTAAGGAGTCCAGCCAACCACAGCATAGCGATGCCTTCAAGTCTAGGACCTGCCACTCCATTTCTCACGCATAAAGCTGCCGGAAGAGATTTCTGTTGATCCGTGTGGGCTGGGGAGGGAGCTAACGTTCTTAACTATTCACTTCGCTGTCTTTTAAACAGCTTCCTGTTTTAAGTACCGTGCCACCCATCCCCCTCTTCCTGCCGTGTTCCGTCTCCAAACCCACTGGTCCGGGCTCCTCAGAGTGGCTGCCACATCCCTCAGTCCTTCTCTCAAGCCCCTGGCATCTCGCTTTCTCAGCCCATTCGCCCTTGTCTTTTCTCGACTTACATTATTGTTTAGGATCCAGAAACACTTAGAAATTTTGCCTTTAAGGTCATGTTAGTGGGATTTAGGAGGAGGCGTGAATAAATGCATATACTCAATTTACCCCACTTAGTAAAAAGACCTTTCTTTTTTAAGAACTGGAAGTATCTTTATTGATTTTAGTTTTCTAGTGCCTTTCTTATTCCTCACAATTTCTCAGCTAGTAATGACCATCTTTGGTTATTCAATTTTTGGTTAAAAACCTTAATTTTTTTTAACATAATCTTTCTCAACCATTACTCACTTTGTATATTGCCCCAAAGCCTTACAATTACATAAAAGAGTTGTTCCTTTAATTCTTAAAGTTGTCTTAGTATTTTGTGTCTATGGGTCTGATTCCTGCCTATAAGTTCACTACATTCATGCAATTCCCTCAAGGGACAGAAAAGGGCATTGGATCCCCGGGACTGGAGTTACAGATAACTATGAGCCACCATGCGGGGTGCTGGGAATTGAATCCTATACCTTTGGAAGGACAAGTAGTTCTCTTAACCATTGAGTCATCCATCTAGCCCACAGAGGAGTTGTTCTAAGCCCTGATGAGCATCAGAATCTCCAACTGTACACTGAAGAGTCCAATTTTATATTTCTGGGATTGGAAGATGGAAATTTGTATTATTAAAGAAATCCCCAGAGGATAAAAACTATTTTTTATTTTCCCCTAAATAAATGTTTAAGTACACATCAAAGAAGGAAAGAAGTAACTCCCCTGGGCTCATTATACATCTTAAATAATTAATCAAGCTCACGGACAATATTCTTACATCCATCCGCACCAATTAGTCTCATCTGAATTATTCCTTTCCCTTTCATATCATTTCAGAAAAAGTTCCCAATAAACTATCATTTCATCTGTGTTTCAGTGTGCATCTTCAAGAGTTATTCAAACAAAGCCATAAAGCTCTGTGTACACTATTACGTGAAAATCACTTGAGTCGTGTTTTGGTATCATCAGTCATTCAGCTAATAGTCCCCATATCTCTCAGGGGCCATACTCATTCCTGCTTACAGTATGCTTGAACTGTAAACTCAGTGAGGCCCAGCAAGAAAACCGGCTGTGCTGTCTTTTGATCTCCAGGTCTAACTCCCTCACTGTGTACCTGTCGGTTCTCTCTCAAAATTTATTTATTGATGAAATCCCTACTTGTGATTTATATGTGTGGTCAACCCTTAGAAGCATCTTTAGGGGCCGCCTGACATTAAGAAATTTAGGGCCTCTCCCTTGTCTATGAACAATTTGTGTTCTCCCCTCCCGTTTTTTTTTTCTTAGCAAAACAATCAACAATGTAACATTGGCTCTAGGAATGACACAATATGTTCACAGGAATTTCCATTTCTATGTTATTGCATAGTTAAGTCATCTAAATCTTTGTGGTGTTGAGCAGCCTGAAGTCAGGAGGAGGCAGTTTGGTAGAATGGTGGCTACCTGATGAGCATTGTAATGGAAAGGATACTTCTGAGTACCAGCTGGCCCTGACTGAGTACACAGGTGGCAGACAGCATGGAGGCTGCCCTGGTGAAAAGGCTGTGTGAAGGCCCTTGAGTTGGAGCCTGACAGCTGGGTTAAAGCCTGGCTACACCTCTCAGAGATTTTGGAGGTTTGGTGAATTACCAGCTTCTCTGGGTTCTGGTTTCCTTACTGTTCTGGTAATTGCAAGGAATGCATTCATAAGACACCTAGCACAACATCTGGCAGGTGCTAAATGCCAGTGTTTTTCTTGTGTCTTTATTTCTGAAGTAGGCTCATTATTTTTGTATGAGAAGATCCTGTGTTCATAGGCTCTGACAGTAGGATTGGGGTAGCAGGAGCCTGCCACAGGACAGTCCCAAGTATCCAGTGGTGGATACTCAGAGTGAGAGATCTATTCTCATCTTCCTTCAGTGCCTTTGTGTGTGTGTGTGTGTGTGTACTCATAGATCATTTGGACCTATAAAACATCAATAAGGCCCCTTTTCTGCCTATGACTGTCATTTTTTTTTAAAGGTTTATGTATTTATGTACATGAGTGCTCTATTTGCATTCATTCCTGCATTTCAGAAAAGGCATCAGATCCCATTGTAGATAGTTGTGAGCCACCATGTGGTTGCTGAGAATTGAACTCAGGAGCTCAGGCTGCTTCTTCAGTGCTCTTAACCACTGAGCCATCTCACCAGCCCCCGCCACATAGTACCATCATGTGTTGGTGAGATGATGGAGAAAGGAAATAGAGAAGTTTAAAAAGTGATCATCCTGGCTTTGCTCTGTTTCCTCCTAAGTGAAAGAAGTGGATTTAAAACCGTCTATCTAAATCAAGCCGGCATCTTCAAAATCCTACTGTACAGACATGATGACGACTAATACAATAATTAAACCTAGTGAGACCCAAGGAATTACAGTGCTTGCCCTGGGCTAAACATTGTTCTAAGTAGGTATCACAATAAATAAGAACCATCTCATTAAGTAATTTTGTGAATAATTTAAAGACGTCTGACAACAGACACTTGCGTATATGTGAAATGAATAGTTATTAAAATGAAATTTTATCATGCGTAACAGTCGCTGATAACCTTGGGATATCAGAGATTTGAGACACTGTGGCCATTTTTAAGATCATTATTCAAGCAAGATAACAAGTATGTCTACAAAAAAAAATAATTAAAGAAAGGAAAAAAAAACCCTAATATATGAGTTCAGAGTATAGGGCAAATTCTGGGAGTGGGGTTGGTCATTGAATGCACTTTATGGAAGAAGCAGGGATTCCAGGTGACAGGCAAGACCCTGACAAAGGTGGTGGGGTGGATAGCATGGGAAGTAGCAGGCACAGAGGGTTGGAGAGACACACAGCAGGGTATGGACACAGAGTTCTGGTTAAGATGGCAAAGGGGAGGATTTTGATCATAGGAAGGTTGCTGAGGTTTGGATGAACCCTTGGAGTTCATGTCTTAGAAAAGTAACACCCAAAGTAGCAGCTGAGAAAAGGATTTCTGTCTTCGTGACTGGATTCATATGGTCACCTGAGAATGGATTTGTTGTAAAGTGCATTTGTCCATCTTTCAGACTTTCTTTCTTGCTCACGTGAGCCTTCTGTTGCCTCATGACACAGTAGGATATGGCACCTTGATCCTGTTCTTCCAGCCTTCAATGCTACATCTCTCTTTGCTATATGTTACCTCTTCAAGTGTACCATTTAAGCAGCAAAGAGTGGTCCCAGACAGAGACAATGTGAACAAAGATCTCCTTCAGGAGGAGTACGTGCTGTGGTTGGCAGAAACTGTGGCTCGTGGAGAAAACAGAAGCAGGTAGGCGATAGCACCTCCCAAGGCCAGAGCAGATGGAGTTTCTGAGAAAAGTTCTAGCACCCGGAGAGCTAAGTGGCCCCCTTTTCTCCGACTCGGTGGCCTTCTGTAGGGAATCCAGCTTTCTCCCAGAGATTTTATCCAACAGCACGGCAGGCAGGGATCTATGCTTCCTGCTGCCATTTTCTCCCTTCCTTTCCCTTTCTCCTTGGTTCTGTTCATCATTGTCAGAACTAACTTCCTTAGCATTTACTGGATTATGTAGCCTTCATACTTAGTAGGTGTATAAACTATCAATCTGGAGTGAGCTTTAGGCGGAGGGGCAGCAAAACATTGTTGAATATTCATTTTCTCTGAAAGCGGTGGTGTGTAGACAGAAAGAGGTGGAGAGGGAGCGAGGATGGGCATTGCATTTTTTAAAATTTATTTATTTATTTTTTGACTTTTGGGCGGTGTTTAGTGTTTGGCATCTCATTGTTATATGTGAGAGATATCAGGAAATCTTCCAGGCTTATTATGTGGCTAAGAAAGCCCACCCTGCCTGTGTGAAAATCTGGCTTTTTTTTTCATCCCAGTTTTTTAAAACTTAATTTAATCTAATTTAATATTTGTAATTTTATAATTTCTTTGACATCGTTTATGTGAGGAACACATTTCCTATCTAAAACTAACCCACTCTCTGCATAAAAATCATGTGATATGATATCTTTCATTGCAGGAAAGAAGCAATGCCCTCCTGCTATGTGTCCTGAGAGCCTCTGTTCTCCTTCATTATGTTCTGTAACTGTTGGGTACAAGCATTAAACTGATGTAAAAGTCATTCACAGTATGGGGAGGTCGCTCATTCCCCCTCCACTCCCGCCATATCTAAGTAAATGGTCTGATCTCATTCAGCATAAGATCACTAGAAAAGTCCATAGAGAAGGCACAAATTTTGTTTTCCTCCCATGAGAGCCTGCATCCTCATTCACAGTTATAAAATGTACCAGGCTCCTTATGGATGGGAAGGAGGACACGCAGGGTAGGGAGGGGCTGGCAAAAAGCAGGAAAGCCTGGCCCCCATGAATAAATGCACCTTTGAGCCTCAGGAAAGGCATCATTGTAAAGGACAGGATACTCCTTCCCTGATCCTTCCCAGCAACCTGCTTCCTTTACCTAGTTCCCCATGAAACAGAACCAGATAAAGTCCTGCAGAATCCTAACTTCCAGGAGCTTCCCACAGAACCTCTAGGCTATCCTCCGGGTCTTCTTTTTATCTGTAACAGGCGATCATTTTTGCAAACACGGGATCAAGTCCAGCCAGGTTTAGACTCTATATGAAAAGGCTCTATATCGGAAGGGTTTTTTTTTCTTTAAAACAAAACAAAACAAAACAAAACAAGAGAAGCAAACAAAAACAAAAAACTACACACACACACACACACACACACACACACACCGCAGAATCCCAGCACCACACCCACATTGAATAAATCAGATTCACCTGACCAAGGTTCGCATTCCAGTGATGACATTTTAGATTATTTCAATCCATGCATCCCATCTGTCGCACAAGGAAAAGATTATTTTCCTTACAGTGTCCCCTCTTCGCCCATCCAGAGGTTTTGGCCTCTGACCCTTTGATTCCCATTCTGCATCTAATCGGTGTCAGGTCAGTTCCAGTTAAACTAAAAGGAGGTTAAGTGGAAAACCGAAAAGCGCCAGCTCAGCGGGCCTGGGAAACGCTCGCTCGCTCACCATCTTGAGACAGCGCCCTGGTACACTCGGTGGGTAGGGAATGTTTCTTGCTTCCCCTCCCTGGCTTTCCCCACCCTGATTGTTTGGTGCCTGATTTGTTTCTAGTTGCAGCAGGGAGGTCAGAGCAAGCCAGGAAAATGAATGAAGCAGCCTCCTGCTGGCCGCCTGGAGCGCGCGGGTGTTACGGATCAGCGTAAAGCCAGCTTCCTTTGCAGGGCCCGGCCGATGTAACTCACTGGAGTGGCAAATTACATCAGACCTACAGCTGTAACCCGACATTATGATTAATTTGATCAGTAATTTCTCCTGTTTTTCATTTTAATCGGTGTGACTATTCTGCTGTGGCGGGTCTTTCAGATCTAATTAAGATAAATTTCCCAGTAAAAGACTTGGCAGACTTTCCGAGTCAAATCCAGGCATCGAGTGTGAAGACCTGCAGGCCCAGTCAATCACCTTCGGGGAGGGCCGGCCTCGTGCTCCGCAATCAACCATTCACACTTAGGCAAATTCGTAATCTCCGGCACTGCTTAGTCATTCTCTCAAGACATCCAGGCAGAAAGGGGGAAGAAAATAAAACAGACAATGTCATTCTTGCCCCTTGCTTACCTTCCACTGATTTGCCATCCTATGAGGATGGCACTTTAAGTAAGGTTGCAGGGTCCCTGAGGTGATGTTTCTAAAAATAATTCTAAATAAACATCTCCATGTGAGTATATACACACAGTTATTGAATGCAAGCACACAGCCATATACATGTTAAGTTTGGGATGGCCGGGTTTAAATTTTTATTTCTTCTATTTGTTTCTTTTTCCTTTTAGGTCATCGTAGGCGTTCATCTACGCATCCCAAATCTGTTATTTGTACAAGTTCTGTTAGGTTTCTCTTTCTGGAAAATGAAAGTGTTAATGAAATTTCTTTCCCTGGCCACTTAATCTGAAGGACCTGCCTTCTGGTGGAGGCTGACATTGAGTAGGTTGTCAAGAATTTCTCTAGATTATTGGACTTGTATGCTCCCTTGCTGGAAACAAAAGGACAGGCCCAGAATGTCAAAAGGGAAGGTGTTTTTTCAACACTTTACTCCATTGGATATAAACAAACAAACACAATGGCACTACTTCAAGTTATTATGAGATGAATTCCCTATTCTTACAGGAATAGCCATCCTGAAAATGTACTTCGACTGGAGCCCAGAAGTTTAATTTGTACTTCATTCTGTATCCAGCACATCACCGTCCCCCTCCCCCAGTCTATTCAGGAAGCTAAGCATTTTTCCTTATAACTGACATAGGATCAGAAATTCAGTTCAGAGATGCACACAGCTTTGGGGGCTTCAAGGATGGCTTGCTGCTGTCTTACATGTATCTTGATTTTGATTCTCCCCAAGTGTTAATATAATGGTATAAGAGAAGATTCTGATTTCCAGTGAGGCAGATAGTGCGCTCTCACTGGTACATAGAAGATGGTCTGAATATTAGATGGATGTGGTCATCACATCCCTAGAGCAAGGTGACTTAGGTCTGAAATGTAGTGTGTGGCCTGATGCCTTCTCATAGGGATTTTGTCTATCTTACATCTAATTTAATTAGTAGCTACAGACCACTATAGTCTCTGTACTGGTATTTTAGTTCAATAGAAATGACTTCAGCAAGCTAGTGTACTCACTAAAGAAAGAAAGAGATGTATGGTCTGGTCCTCTTCTCCAAGTTTAGAGGAACTTATGTTTGAATGGTGATAAGGTCAGCATTTAAATCAGGAGAAAGACTCAACCTGAGAAGAGGACCAGCCAGGTAGGAAAATGAGACTATTTCCCCCTGACAGAGCAATTCACCCCCATCTTTATCTACAAGAAAAAAAAAAAGCTGTGTTTTTGGTGAGATTGCTTTCTAAAGATGACAATTCTAAAATTAAGAAAAAAGAAAAGGAAAGAAAAGCTTGTGAAACAGTGAGGGGAGGAGATTTTGATGATATAACCAATATATTCTACTATGCAACTTGCTTCTTTAAGGTCTTCACACACAACTTACTATCTGAGAAAAGGAGCTGGTAGCAGGAGAGGAGTGCTCTCTCAGCAGAGCTCTGTGAGTCAAAGTGAGGGCTGAGGATCCTCAACATTATTACCAGCAGCTGGTGGGCAACAAGGATCAACCTCACCCATTGACCTAAGTGGAATCAGAACCCCACTGAATGTCAGCCACCTGTCCTATGCCTACACCCGAGGTTCACATGAATCCCAGCACAGAACCCTAGTTAGAGACCCTCATAGCCAATCACACACCTGAGGCCTGCCTGAAGCATCCCCTCAACCTCACCAACGTGGAACCATGGAGAGTCACGCTCAGAACTCCAGAGTTGCCCCAAGTCTGAAATTCAAGCATCATTCAGCTGGCCCATAACCTGACAAGTGGAAGTAACAGAAAAGCAAACAAAAATATAAACAACCACCATCCAAAGGCTAGATGAAGTATCCATATCAGAAACTCCAGAAACTACTTAACTCCATATGACTAGGTCCCATCCCTAATCCACAAAAACACAGCCAGAACAATAGGTGTGTCCATTAACTAGATCCCTCAGCCTAATGTGCCCTGAGATAAGAAACTTAGCTAATACACAAGAACTTCAAAATAGAAATTATAAACTTTCTCAAAGAGGATATGAATACATGCATGAATGAAAACACACTTGAATGAAATAAAAATTCAAGATATTAAAATAGAATTTAATAAAGAGATAAAATCTTGGTGTGAGGGGGTAGGTGGGGGGTGGGAGAAAGCAAAACAAAAAAATTAAAATAAAAACTCAGGTATTCAAACAGAAGGTTCAGAATAAAATCTCACCAAAGGTTTGGATCAAGTAAAAGAGAGAATATCATGTCTTGAAGACAAGGTATAAGAAATGGTTCATCCAATAAAAGAAAATGTTAACTCTCAAACACCCCTACCTCCACAAAACCAAGAAAACAAAACAAACAAACAAACAAAAAAACAACAACAAGAACAACAAAATCCAGGAACAATATTCAGGAAATCTCAGACACTATCAAAACATCAAACCTCTTTATAATGGGTGTAGGATAAGGAAAAGAAACCCAGGTGAAATGTACAGAAAGTATCTTCAACAAAATTATAGAAGAAATTTTTCCAAATCAAGAGATGCTCATAAAAGCTCAAGAGGGATGCAGAATACTAAATAAACAGGAACAGAAAAGAAACTTCATATAGCACATAATAATCAAAACATTAAATGTGTAGAACAAAGAAATGATATTAAAATGATAAAAAGGACCAAATCATATAGTGGACCCATCACAATTACATGACGTATTAATGGAGACTTTGAAGGGCCTTGAATGATGTTCTGTAAGTTATGAAAGACCACATATGCCAGCCCAGACTACTGTATTGAGTTATCATTCATAATAAAAGGAGAAAGGAAACTGTTTCCTGATTTAAAAAAAAAAAAAACAAATTTAAGGAATCTATGTTCACTAACTCAGATCTACAGAATGTAACAGAATGAATATTTCTGTCAGAAGAGATTAAAGATATCCAGAATAGTTTACTAGAAGAGGTGTAAGTAAACACCACAACAATGAAAGAACAGAAATTAATAAATATTGTTCAGAAAATTAATAAATATTTAATAAATAAATAAATCTTAATAATTATCAATATTAAGTCTTAGCTTCCCAATAAAGAGATACAGACTAACAGATTGGATTAGAAAACAGGATCCACCTTTTTTGCTGCCTCCAAAAACATACCTCAGCCTCAAGGACGGACAGACCTTAAGGCTGAAGGAAGAGAAAAATATTCTAAGCATACGGAATAAAGAGACAAGTAGCTGTAGCTATTCTAATATTGGACTAAAGAGATTTCAAATAAAAACTAGTGACACAAGATAGGGAAGGCCATTTCAACCCCACTAAATAAAACAAATCCACCAAGAGAATATTGTAATTGTAAACATTTATGCACAAATACCTAACTTTGTAAAAGAAACACCATTAGACATAAAATCACAGATTGTCCTAACAGACAAATAAACAGTGACTTCAATACCATGCTCTCACCAACAGATGTGTCATCCAGACAAAAACCAGATAGAGAAACTCTGGAGTTAAATGACATCATAAATCAAATGGACCTAATGGACATTTACAGAACATTGCACCCAAACACTCAACAATACACTTTCTTCTCTAAAACTTTCCCTAAAATTGACCACAGTAGGACACAATTAAGTCTAAACAAATTTGGAAAACCTCACCTAAAATCATGTATCCTTTCTGACTACAAAGGAAGAGAGCTGGACGTCAACCACATTAGAAATACCAGAGAGTCTACTAACTCACAAGAATAAAACACCACACCACTGAATGAGAACTGGATAATGGGAGAAGTCAAAGGAGAAATTTAAAATTTCCTAGATTTGAAGGAAAATGAAAACACAACATACCAGCATCTATGGGACCCAATGGAGGCAGTCCCAAGAGGAAAATTAATATCACTAAGTGCTTATAGAATTCTGGAGATAATTCATATTAAGAACTTAATCATAGGGGGCTGGATAGACAGCTCAGTGGCTAAGAGCACTGGATGCTCCTGCAGAGGGCCTGGCTCAATTGCCAGCACCCACATGGTAGCTCACAACTGCCTGTAACCCCAGTTACAGGGAACTGGATGCCTTCTGTTGTCCTCTGAGTGCACTGAATGTATGTGGTTTCCACATATGCATGCAGGGAAACATTCACACACATAAAGTAAAGTAAGTAAATCTAACAAAGTTTAACAACTAATAACTTCATGATATGTATGAAAGCCTTAGTAAGACAAGAGCAAACAATGTTGAAAAAGATCATATGGGAAGAAAGTTTGATCACAAACTCAGGGCTTCAAATAATGAAGTGTAATAAATAACGAACAAAAATAATAAAAGGAATAAGCTAAGCAAAGTTGGTTCTTTGAAAAATTAAGATTGATAAATCTTTATCCCAATTAATCAAAAGAAAAGAGATGATGGATTCAATTTAATGACTTAGAGAAGAAAAGTGAGCATTATAACAGACAATGAAGAAAGTCAGAGAGTCATGCTTTAAAAAAAAAACAACCTACATTCAAACTGCAAAACCTAAATGAAACAGATGAACTTTAAGATATATGATGTCTACTGATCATAAGAAGAGTTGAAGTAAATAATTTAAATACATTCACAGTATATAATAAGATAGAAGCATTAATTAAAAATCTTAAAATTAGATCCCTTAGGGATTTCATCTCTTGGTGCAGACCTAGGGTCCCCATATTACTGTCCCACCACGCATTTCAGTCTTTCCATCTAGATTTTCTCCATCTCTTTGTGACATTCACTGACCCAGAAGAAACATTCTTCACCAGGGACCACACAACCACAACATGTAGCTAAGACCCAGATTAGGCAAAGGTAACCAAAGAACAGAAAACCCACACAACACTGGGGAGACCAGAGAGCTACACCAAGAAACACCTTGAACATCATGACTCCAGATTCCTAGATACCAGTGCAAAAATCACAAGCATAAACAATTAAGACCTTGTGGCTCCTCCAGAAGCCATCAACCCTATTATAATATGCCCTAAGAAAAGCAATTTAGCTGAAACACAATACAAGGTCTTCAAAAAATAGCAATTATGAATATGTTCAAGGACCTTAAAAATATATGAAGGCTTTAATGAAGACCTTGAAATCACAAACAGTTGAATAAAATAATGAAAACATTTCAAGACATGAAAGTAGAACTTAACAAGGAAATGGACTCACCAAAGATAGATAGATAGAGAATGAGAATGGATAAGTAAGTTGGGCAAGTAAGGAAGCAAAGAGAAATCTGGGAATATTTAGGGAAGGGGTACATGATCAAAATATATTGTATGAAAAAAGTAGAATAGAAAAACAAATCACTACTAAGAAAAGCTCGAGGCAAGATGAATTCAGCACAGAATTCTATCTTACTCTGATACCAAAACCAGATATAAAAGAAAATAAAAGGCCAATAACTCAGATGAACATAGACACAAATTTCTTAACAAACTACATCCAAACCAGATTCTAGAACACATCAAAAAGATTACCCAGCATGATCAAGTCAGTTTCATCTCTGTGTAAGAATGGTGCCAAATAATAATCAACACATAATACATTAATGTAATGCATCATAGAAACAGGCTCAAGGATAGACAGCACTTACTCATCTCATTAGATATAGACAGTCTTTGACAAAACTCAACACCTGGTTGAAAGTTGTAGTGGAAACTGAGAATACAGTAAACATACCTCAATGCAACAGAGGAAATATACAACAAGCCACAGCCAGCATCATTCTAAAAGGAGAATGACTCAAATCATTTCCACTAACATCAGGAATAAGACAAAGGATGTCCACGTCTTCACTATTGTTCAGTGTAGTCCATGAAGTCTTAGAGCATTAAGACAAGTGAAGGAAATAAAGAGGATACAAAAAGGAAAGGAAGAATTTGAAGTATCATTATTTGTAGATAATATGTCTTCATGCATTAAAAATTCTAAAGACTCTGCTATTAAACTACAGCTGATAAACACTTTCAACAAAGCAACAGGATATAAAATTAACACACAAAACCCAGTAGCCTTCCTATAAACAAGTGACAAACAACACCTAGAAAGAAAACAGGGAAATTACACCATCCATAAATCTTCAAAAATATTTTGGAATAAATCTAAGAAAGGGAAAGAGTTGCACACTACACACTTTAGAACATTAAAGGAAGAAACTGGAAAAGATACCAGGAGGTGGAAGACCTCCCATATTTATGGACAGGTAGGATTGATACCATGAAATGGGATCAACCTAGCAAAATCAACCTGAAGATTTCAATGCTGTCTCCATCAAAGTGCCAACACAATTCTTTGCAGAAATTGAAAAATAATCTTTTTTTATTTTTCAGGATTATTTTAACCCTTTTTAAAAATATACATTTTTATTAATTACAATTTATTCACTTTGTATTCCCCCCTATAGCTCCCTCCCTCCTCCCCTCCCAATCCTATCCTTCCTCCCTCATCTCCATCCCTGCTCCTCTCTCAGTCCACTGATAGAGGAGGACTTCCTTTCCTTCCTTCTGATTCTAGTCTATCAGGTCTCATCAGGACTGGCTGCATTGTCTTTCTCTGTGGCCTGATAAGGCTGCTCCCCCCTTAGGGCAAGGTGATCAAAGGGCAGGCTAATCAGTTCATGTCAGAGACAGTCCTGTTCCCATTACCAGGGCACCCACTTGGACACTGAACTGCCAAGGACTACATCTGTGCATGGATTCTAGGTTATCTCCATGAATGGTCTTTGGTTGGAGTATCAGTCTCAGAAAAGACCCCTGTGTCCAGATTTTTTGGTTCTGTTGCTCTCTTTGTGAATTGAAGGAAAAACAGGAAAATACAGTCAGACAGGTGAAGGATACTAGAAAAAATCTTAAATTTCATATAGAAACACAAGAAAACCAGGATAACTACAGCAACCACAAACAAACAAACAAACAAACAAAAAAAAGAACTACTGGAGTTACCAGTTTTCCTGATTTTAAGGACTATTACAGAGCTTTAGTAATAATAGCATGGCACAGACACAAAAACAGATATGCTGAAATTTTAAAAAGTTCAACATTAAGAAAACAAGCGAGCCAATTTAAAAACGGAACATGGATAAAACAGTTCTCAAAAGATGAAACACAAATGTCTGAGAAACACTTTAAAAATGTTCAACATCTTTCACCATCAGGTAAATGAAAACTGAAACTACTTGGAGATTTCATTTTACCCAGGTGAGAATGGCCAAGATAAAAAAAAAAAATTAAAACAAACAAACAAAAACCAAATTACAACAGATGCAGGCAGGGGTGTAGAGGAAGATAGGACACTTACTCCCTGCTTGTGGGAGTTCAAACTGGTGTATCCAATAGATCTGTGTGGAGTCTCCCCTAGAAGCTGGAAATACGTCTATAAGATGCAGCTGTAACGTTCTTTAGACTATACCCAAAGGACTACTGTGCTACAGAGATACTTGCTCATCCGTGTTCATTGTTGCTTTAGTCACAGTAGCCAGGAAATGAAAACAGCTTAGAGATCCACACACTGATGAATGACTAATGTAAATGTGGTGTATTTACACAGTGGAATGTTCCTTAGCTCTTCAAAATATGAAGTTATGAAATCTGTGGGCAAATGGATGGAACTGAAAACAATTATCCTGAGTCAAGTAGCCCAGACTGAGAAAGAAAAACATTGAATGTTTTCTCTCACGTGGTTGTTGCTTTTGAGCTTTACATATGTGTATTTCATTTGGAATAATCACTGAGGTTATATAACTCTCTGGGGGTCATGGGAGAGGGTCTTTCCAATGACTCCTCAGGGTCTCTCTGAAGGGACTCAGAGCCTTGGCTGTCCTCCATGACCCTCAAACTCAGTATCTTTCCAGAGACTTAGAAATAGCCAAATTCGGCTTCCAGCTTGAGATGCAGCCTTAACCACCTCTGGACTACAGCTTTTGTGTACGGACCCTGAGGAAACACCTCCTTATCGCCCCAATGAAGCACAGATTTTTTTTTTTACCTCAATTATAACGATCTTTTATTAATCACAGCCAATTTCTAGCCTCATGGGACCAACATCCATTGTCCCAGGAAAGTGCTGGGGCCCGCGGTTCCAGTGGTTTGGTCTATGGCCTGATAGTGGAGCATGGCAGGAGGTAAGCAGACACGGCACTGGAGCAGCAATGAAGAGATCACATCTTGAGCGAGGCAAGGAGAGCTGACCGGAAATAGCGTGGGCTTTTGCAACATCAAAACCCACACCAGCAACATACCTCTCCCAGCAAGACTATACCTCATGATCTTTCCCAAGCAGTTCCACCACTGGGGACCAAGCATTCAAATATATGAGCCTACCGGGGCCATTCTTATTCACAGTAGCACAACATAGATTCTTAGTTCAAATATTCCACAGGAGCAACCCCAATACTACTTTTCGTCTGAAATGTCACAAGGCAGTCCTTCACTGTCTGCATTGGTTTCAACATCCTTTTCTTCCAAGCTCTCACAAGAATATCTTAGTAAGCTCTGAACAGTCAAAGACTTTTCCAGCCAATATTTTTCAACCCCCTTAACTCCCACAATTCTTCCCCCAAATCAGCATGGTCAGTTTAATTACTGCAACAACTCTACCTCCAGTACCGTTTCTGTTCTACTTTGCTTTTTGGTTGCTCTGATATACATAGTAACCAAGATCAACTTGGAAAAAAAGGGAGTTATTTTATCTTACAGGTTGTGTCTGTCATCCAGGAAAGCCAGGCAGGGACTCTGATGTAGAAGACACCAAGAAACACTGCTGGTTTTCTGTCAATTGTCTACTGCTGCTGCTCAGCGAGCTTTTTTATAAATCCTGGGCCTTCTGCTCAGGGGTGGTACTGTCTACCATGGACTGGGCCCTTCTACATCAATTAGCATTAAGAAAATGTCCCATAGACAGGATAATATGATGAAAGCAACTCATAAATATGATGTTTCCTCTCCACAGCTGTGTCATGGTTGGGCACTACAATCATTAAGTGAATTTTGGCTTGGAATTGGGACAGAATTTCCAACAATTTCTGAAATAGCTCTAAACATAGTCCTGCAGTTTTATATTCCAATTTCTGTTAAGTGATAGTCTCAGCACTGATGATCGTAAAATCAAAATATTGATTAATCTGAAAACGGTTGAAGATGCTCTGTATCCTGCAACATCAAGTATCTGGTCAAGATTTCATTCTTGGGCCTAGTGAGATGGTTCAGTAGGTAAGGGTACTTGCAAGTAAGGCTGACAGATGGAGTCTGATCCTTAGAAGCCACATGGTAGAAGGAAACTCCTACAAATAGTCCTCTGAGCTCTACATGTGCATTGGGGTTTATGTGTATGTGCATGTGTGCGCGCACGTGTGTGCGCGCACGCACACACACACACACACACACAATGTAAAAAGTTTTCATTATTTACTTAAAAGTGATCAGGCTGGGTGGTGGTGGCACAGACCTTTAATTCCAGCACTTGGGAGGCAGAGGCAGTCCAGTCTCTGAGTTCAAAGCCAGCCTGATATACAGAGAGAGTTCCAGGATGGCCAGGGCCACACAGGGAAACCCCATCTCAGTAAAAAAAAATCATGCACATCTGTCGTTAGTACCAAAATTTTCTTTTGTCCTTCACAAGTGGTAAAATTATATTCATATTAAATTTGTTTCAAGAAAACTTTCTTTATGATTTAGTATCAGTAAATGTTTTATTTATAAGGAAATTTCATATACTGACATACCCAGGATCATATATAACTTTTTCAGGTAAGAAGAGGTTGGCAAGCTAAAAAGCTTAAGAAGCCCTTAGCTAGATAGACGGGGACAACAGTTAGCAGCAGATGGACACCTAATACTCTCAGTTCTTTTGAGAAGGTGCTGAAGATTACAGAAGAACTATTTACTTTCCGTATAATATTTTAGGTGTCAAATATACATTAGTAGGGTTCTTTCCCTGCCCCCCAATAGATAGGGTTATTAAACATGCAGAGTTGGGGAGAGGCTTGGGTAGATTCTCTGATGCAGTATGATCTGGGGGACACACAAGGGAAGCGCCAGCGGTTCTTCCTTTATGAAAACGAATATCTCTGTATCTTAAAGGTCGTAAGGGCCAACTTAAGCAGCCGACACTTGGAGCAAAAGCATTTTGGTCACTCTTACAGAAATGGATAATTTGGACTCTGTTATTAAGACCATAGCTGGTTGTTTGCCTTTTCCCCATTTTGGCACCTTCTTGGGAGTTTAACAGCTGTTGATGCTCAACCTCACGTAGAACCTGTAGCTCTGTGGTTCTCAACTTTTCAAATACTGTGATCCTTTAATACAGCTCCTCATGATGTGGTAATCCCACAAACATACAATTATTATTAATATTATTTTTTGCTGCTTCATAAGTCTAATTTTGCTACTGTTATGAATCATAATAAAGATATCTGATATGCAAGATATATGATATGCAACCTTCAGGTGGTTTCAGCTCACATCTTGAGAACCTCTGCTCTAGGTGGGTCCTATGTACCAGTATTCAAAAACTCCCTGATCCTAATCTATAGCCAGGGCTAAGCACCAACCATAGAGATCTGTAATTTTCTTTTGAAAAAATGAAAACACGAAAAAGAATTGGGATAAAGTACAGCTATAGGATTACAGATCTGTGTAGCTTGAGTTAGAAAAGTTGAAAGAGGGTGGTAGTGGTGCCCCCAAGCACTTGAGAGACAGAGGCAGGAGGATCTCTATGAGTTTGAGGCCAGCCTGCTCTACAGAGAGAGTTCCAGGACAGCCAGAGCTGTATAGAGAAACCCTGTCTCAAACAAACAAAAGAACAAACAAAAGTTGACAGAAAAATAGTAGCCAAGCTGGCAAAGTCTCAGAGGCCTATAATATATTTGATCACAGGCCAGTCTTCCTTCTGGTAAGAAGAGACTCATGGAAGGAGGCTGGGTAGCTGTAAGAATGGTGTAGATTGTGCTTTAAAGATATTTCAGATGGGTTCCATGAAATTCTTACAATGTAGGCAACTTAAGAACCAAAAGGGACTGCCTCTGACATGAAATGATTGGCTTGCTCTTTGCTCACCTCACCCTGAGGGGGGGAGCAGCCTTATCAGGCCACAGTGGAAGACAATGCAGTCACTCCTGATCAGATCTGATAGACTAGGATCAGAAGGAAGGAAAGGAAGACTACTTCTATCAGTGGACTTGGGGAGGGGCATGCATAGATAAGGGGGAGGGAAGGTGAGATTGAGATTGGGAGGAGAGGAGGGAGAGATTTATGGGGGGGATACAAAGTGAATAAAGTGTAATTAATAAAAATTAAAATAAAAATATTTTAAAAAAGAAGAGACATTATATGAAACTGGTAAAAAAAAAAAAAAGAACCACTGTCTTTGGTCTCTGCCTTCACTGACATTCTGCCTGTTTAGGCAGGTTCAAAGGAGCATTTGGCATTAGCAGGTCCACCTACATTGGCAGGTCCTTTTGAATGCAGAGTACTGCATGTGATCAGGTTTCGAGAAATATCACTTTTTATGACCATAGGCAGGAATGCAGATATTTCCCCCTAACTAAAAAGATTTAGCCTTTTAAGTCTTACAGGTCATGGCCTAGGGAGCTTTCCTGGGAGAAGCAAGAGGGATTCTTTTTAAACCTTCTCCTATCTGAACTCTTAAAATTTTTCATTCTCTTTCAAAGCTGTAAGTGCTCTGCCTTGCTGCCCGATAACACAAGGACAGAGGCCCAACTCTGGAGAGAAGAGTCCAGCTGAGACAACGAAGGAATTCCTAACTTTACTTTTTTTTTTTTTTTTCTTTTACGACAGTTAAAAATCTCCTGTTACAGCAAACTGAGTGGCGCTGGGCTCATCATTGTGAAACTATAGTGCAGACAAAATGTGCCGGGCGAGGAATGTTGCATTGATTGGAGCCCCAGCTGGGCTTTCAGACACAGCCACTGGTTCTGAGACCCAACAGAGCCAGTAGCAGACAAATGTCAAACCCTCCCTCCATTGTGCATTCTTCTGTGGCCTTGCAGACAACCCCACTGAGTGGCCAAGGATAAGAGAATTGTCCTTTCCACTAGACAGCCACTCAGAGGCAACTGTATCTCTGCTGTGTTGGGTCAGCAGCACCCCTGAAGGTGGTATTCCCAACATTTAGGTCTTAACAGTGGGGGATGGCGGAGAAGGAAAACTCAAATATGTAGCTCACTAACAACCATTGCAGAAGTAGAAAAATATAATTAACGACAATTTGAAGTCAGACCTGCTCTGGAGTTCATATTCTGTCATTATTAATGATGCCTAGGAAGCTGGTTCAATTTTTTTGAAACTCAAGTTTTTGTTTTTCCATCTGGAGATAATTTTAGCCTCTTTTGGCTTGTATAGAAAATGTGAGATTGAAATTAGTTCTGTAAGATATACAGAGATTTTTTTTTTATTTCATAAAAAATGGTTAGAGCTTTGGATCAAGAGGCCATGAATAATAAATATAAAATGCATGTAAATTTGAAAGTACTATAAATATTAGCCCTGTATCAGGAGTATTTCCTGAATGCTGCATATATTTTATGGCTTATGGTATACGTGTGTGTGTGTGTGTGTGTGTGTGTGTGTGTGTGTGTGTGTTTGCCATCAAACCATGTTATTTATTTCATGAATAGGATGTGGACCTGGAAAGGTTTAAAACATCACCCAATATAAACTCATCAAGTAATAAAGAAACAGCTGGGTCCCAAAGAGATTAAGTAGCCTGCCCAAAGTCCTAAAGTCCCAAAGAACAGATAGGTGGCTCAGCCAGTGAAGGCACTTGTCACTGGATATGATAGTATGAGTTCAACCCCCAGGACCCACATGATGGAAGGTGAGAACCAACTCCCTAAGATTTTCCTCTGGCTTGCATGTGTGAACTGCATGTGCACACACATACACACACATGTACACGCACGCGCGCACACACACACACACACACACACACACGCACACTCTCACTGTAATCAAATAAATGTAATAATTAAAAAAATGTCCTCCTCTGCTTACACATTGGTAAATTCGTGTAATGTCCAAAATCAACCTGTTAAGCCCCACCTCTCCCAAGGGCCAGGTAACTTCCTAGAATGTTGGGAGTTGTAGTTCCCGGAAAATGACAAAACCTCATGGAAAAGTACAGGAGTGGGGTGGGTGGCTATGAGGTTTTGTCCAGAAAAGCCCCTGTAACATGTGCACCGTACCCACTCAGCTGGGAAATTCTAGGGAAGCGGTCCAGTCTTGACCAAAGTTCATCTCTTTGTCAGTATTTAATATTTAATAAAGCTTGCTTTAAATTTGGCCCAAGATGGTAGAACTGATTTTTTTCGTAGGCGAATCCAAGAATTAACATTAGAAGTAAATTTATCTGGCCTCTTAATGATAGTGATAGTAAAATGAGATCTGTGGGCTTAGGTCTTTAAAATGAGATGGTCAATCAACATTAGGCTTAAGTGTATGAAACTGTTTCCTTTCTGGCTTACACCCCTTGGACATCTTCAACAGCCTTTGGTAAAAGCTCCCTGAAGAGGATCTCTTCACCTTTCTGACTCAGGGTCACAGGATGAAGGTCATGTGTAATCATTGTGTGCATGCATTCTTATAGCCTGATTGTTTGCTTTTGTTCAAGTGCACCTGTTTGTTTCACAGTCCTCCTTAGATTAGGATAGGTATTGTCAACTAAGGAAAACCCCCAGAGGTCCCTAGCTCCACCCTTGGGAACCATATTAGTTGCTCTCACACGAGCCATTTCATTTAATCCCCACCTCTTTCCTTCAAGATGAAACTGAAGCTTGAAAGAATCTGCTGACTTGACCCAAGTGCTCAACAGAAGCATCCTTCAACCTAGCAATGTTTGCTTCTAAAAGATGCTTCTCTGTAAGGAACTACCTAGTCTGATCTGCAGCTCTTCTCAGGGTTGCAATGCACACCATTTGTGCTTACCAAATGTTTGCAGAGATTGATAAAAGTACTTTTTTTTTTTTTTTACAACCTAGAGAATATTCACTTTCTAGTCTATGACTTGGGAGTCAATTTAAAAGCCCATGGAAAATTTACTTCAAACTTGTGGGAAATGAAGCTAAAACATAAAGAATAACACGGTGTTAAAGCAGCAGAATATTATATTGCGTTCACATAAACGCTAAGTTTTGCCTTGTTCAGAACAAAGTGTCAGCCGAACGATACATTTATGAACGCAAAGTTAAAAGGGTTTCAGAAGCATTCTGCAATATATTTTGGGATTGGTTCACCAACCACCTTCTAACAGACTAGGAGACTAGGAGACACGTGGGGTGCCAGGATCTGGGCTGAGTTCGTGGATCTGTCCATTGTTACAATCATAATGTTCCCATTTTATTTGACAACTTATATCTTACCATGCTCAGATGCTACAATAATTTTCCACCCTCTTCCACCTTGAGCACACTTTCCTTCTATCACTATTTGATGTGAGTTTCTGTAGTCAGTGGTGAGGACCTGCTGCCTGTTTTGTAAAACCACTTCCATATGATCTGACTAATTGACAATGGAATGGCAAATCCAAACAATGACAAAGAATCAAGGCAGTGTATACGTATATTCTTGCTAAACTAATTTTTCCCCCTGCCACTCTCAAAGCAATATAAACTTTGTTGTTCCTCTCGGATCTCAAATGCTTGTAATAAATTCTTTGATATGTCAGTAATGTTGAACTGAGGGTTCTGTTAAAGGAGATTTTCTTTCTTTCATAAAAGGAAAAATTGTCCGTTTCAGGGTATATGGGTAAATATATTTTGCTTATTTTATTCAGTGCTTCACACAGATGGGTAAAGAGATTCCCATTTCCCACCAGACTTCTTGCTGAATGGGTGAATCGTGAATAAAATCCTCAGTCTTCTGAGTGGTGGTGTGAGCAGAAATAAAGCCTTACTCCTTCACGACTTTAGACTAATGAAGGCTCATTTGAGAAATTTATAGCATACAAAACATCTTTATTAGTATGTTACATCTAATCTTCACAGTAAATCTCCGAGTTCGCTAGATTTTCTCATCCATGATAATCAAGTTTTCTTTGGCTCTTTAGACCAAGAGGGAATATTTTCCAGCCCACGCCAACTCCTGCTTTGTAGAGGTTCTTGTGGCTGGATTGCTGTGGGAGCCTATTGTCTACATGGTGACAGTTACTATCATTTTAACCCATTTTACTTGATTTAAGAAAATCTTAAATCTTGATTTCAGTAAAATCAGTCAGCCAAAAGGTTTATCTGATTGTCTAAATACATCCATAAGTAAACCTTGGTTTATTAGTCATGTGCAATGTGGAGGATGGATTTGCAAGCTCTCATCCTTCTCTAATCCATTAGACAAATGCGCTTTTGTCTTCCTGCTGTGCAAAATTTGGTAAACTTGCCAATACATCTAGAAAGTAGGCTATAAGCCATACCAAAACTTACAGCTGGTGGGATTCCACTGGCTTTCGGGGAATGCCTGCTAACTATATCATTAACACATCTGGCAGCAAGAGGTGTAGGGGGCATGAATGAGGAGACACTGAGCAAAGGTAATGCATTGAGGACCAAGATGCAAAGCAACTCAATGCAGCATTTAAAAGAGAAAAATGAAAGTCTCAAATTCAGGCCAGTGTGGCGTGTTCCTCGTGTTTTAAAACTGACTATAAGCCAACACGGTCTTGGAGCTTAAAACCTTATGGGTTTTTGCCATTTGAATTTTCGAAGTACTGCATTAGGATATTATCTTTTTTTTTTCAATTAGTGCATTTTGGAGGGCGATTTTAAGTTCTGCGTCTGCGAGAAGAACTGTACAGCCTTAACTGAGTGTCCCTTCTGCAAGCGACTTGGCCCTGTGTGAATACAGAGATGTCTCCGTCCTGTCAGAACTGATAATGGCCAAAGGAGTCTGTATATGAGTGCACATGCATGGCCACTGATACCACACAGTTACTGCTTTCTAAAGTAAAACTCAGAAAGGAGAGGCGAGGGCCTTGGAAGGATTTAATTTTATGAATGAAAAACCTATAGCCAGGGACCTTGTGCTAAACTGATCAAGAGTGATTGGGAAGGGATGGGGAGTTTGGCTTCAAAAACCTTAGGATGATGGCTTATGGTTGGAGAACACTTGTTTTAAAAATAATGGAAGTTAAAGGGGTATAACACTTCTTCTAATTATGTATGTACATTGAATGCAGTACTGAGTTTGCCAGTGGGAAACTATGTCAAGATCAGAAACTATGTCTTTCCCCTGAGTAAAAGAGGTGGGATTTGGGTCAGGCTTCCTTGCTGAGCTGTTACTATGCCTATACACCAGCAAATGCTCACACGAGAAAATGCATCTTACCCAGTCTTCTGTGGACTTGCACCTCTGAGGAGACAACCAGGCCCCTCGATTCTCATAAAAGCACACATAGTTTCCTTGCTCCTGTGTCCACTGATATCTCTCTCTCTCTCTTCTGTTGCTTATTAAAATGTGCAGTACAACAAGAAAAGGAAAAGATTATCCTGCTTCCTGCCATGTGAGATGGCTCGCAGAAGGCCGAGGTTAAATGCAGTGTTTGCTTCCTTAAGCTTCTCTAATGCACGGGTGTGGCAAAGCAATCTGGGATGAGAGCTTAGAGCGGCGACTCTCTGAGGATGAAAACTTGACTTTAATTTGGGCTCTCTGGCTAAGATAAAACCTTCTTCTGCTATCATTATCCCACTTACGTTTGTTTTCCACTCTCTTTCCACTCAGCCATCCAGCTGAGTGGGAAGAAATTCACCTGACCTTGAAGAATACTCAAAATCTGAAAATAAGCTTTTCCGTAGCCAGTGAAATCCCAGACTTCTACCAACATTTGTATCATACATGCATAGGCCTGAAAAGGTTCTTAGAAATGGCAGATGGCAGATGAAGAAAACAAAACAAAACAAAACTGACATCCAGAGAGTTACAATAACCTGTCAAAAGGCACAAGTGTTGGAAATAGAGCTGGAATGAGAAGGAAGCCCTGGACCTTCCAGCACACCACAATGGCTCCAGACAGGCCCAGTCAGACCCTTTAGGAGGGGCTAGTTTGGCTGTCAGCAAAATGACCATGATGCCTCCAGTACTTGTGAAAAACGGATGGACATCCCCAGGAAAGGAAGAGCCTCACCATTCTCATGCTCACAGGATCTCTGCCTGATTAGACTAACATTGAACTAAAATTTTGAGTTTTTTTTTTCTACCAGGAATAACTACATTAAATCCTCCTTATATAAAAGGTTGCTTGTATTTGTTGTTTCAGATCTTTGCCTATTCTATTGCTGATGGGTTACAGAAAAATGGAGGTGCATGGACTCCAATCAAACCATCCTTGAATCCAAGGACTAACTTCAGCTTTCTGACACACTGTTCCATGCACTCTTCATATAAATTCATTTTGCATTTTCCACTTGCACCTGCCTGTGTGCCCTGACTGCCTGGCTCCTGAGGACCCATTTGTTTGTTTGTTTTCTGTTTAGAACCTCTCACCCTGCTGGCATGGAAGCAAGTTGTGAGTGGGTGGGCTTTGAGTCTTAGTGGAGAATCTAAACACAACCCGGCAGTATTCTATTAGACTCTTGACTCACCTTCCCTGACCCCCCAGCGATCAACCTTAAGGAACAAGGTTCTCCTCTTAACCAAGCTTTTCTGAAGGAGTAACACTTTAGAGTCTTGTCTGCCTTGAGATAACAATCTGGTTTTGTAAATACAACTCATTTCATGGAATTGAGTGTAAAAAAAAAAGTGAAATAAAATTATATTGAAAATTTACAGAAAAACCCAAGGGAACTACTTGGAGACTTTTTGTCTAGGTGCGGCTACCTGTTAACACTACTCATTTTTCCCCCTCCATTTTGAGGAATGACCTCACCCAAACATACCTTCACTACCTGCTTTCATGAATGTTTTCTGAGGACATCGCAGAAACGGTACAACATTGGAAATAATTGTTATCTTGCAAAAGGTTTTTTGAGCCAAATATAAAACAAAAAATGCCTTCAGGTGCACTGGCTTTCCCTAATAATCTACGCTGCAGTTCTAAAATGGTATCTCTGAATAGTGTAAAAGGATAAAGCCCACATGAAAATGAAGAATCGTAAAAATGAAATTTAAGTTGTCACATGTGAATTTAGTTGATCTTTATTCCCTGAATAATTTTCAGACAAAACACTTCATTCTACATCATAAAGATTGTTACCTCTGAGAATTAAAATGTCTGTGCCGTGCCTTTTAAATGGTTTCCTTTTTAAAAATTTCAAATCTTCCATGTTCCTCAAACTCAAAAAAGCCTTGCAGTGAGCGTTGGGGGAGAAAAGCTTAGACCATGAAATTCTCCCTTTCCTTTACACATGCCTACATTAAGGGGAGAGTGCTTTTATTCTGTTGACATAAACATGTATCTACTCAGAAACGTTTGAACTTTGAATAAGGCACTCCTTTGATGGTTCCTATTCAGGCCCACAGATGTTTGTGTGTCTGTACTTATATACCGTAAATGTATTGATTAAGTTTAGAAGCAAGACTCCCAACAATGAAACGTTGAAATATTTCATCAGGACTACGAAGAAACCAAATGTGGCCTCGAGCATTCCTTTGCTGAAAAATTAAACAAAATGAAGCAGCCGGGATTTCTATGGTAGTTGTTGGAGGAAGCTCAGATCTCTTCAGGTCTCCTCAGAGTTCGGTGATATCTACACAGCTCCAAACTAGCTAGCTTCCCACTGGGCAACAGCTCTGGGTTATCATCAACAACATGGGCAGAGGCAAGTCATGCCATCTGTCAAGGCAAGGTGAGCTTTTCTTAGTCAATTTAACCCATTTTGGTGTCTCAGTGGTGGCAGTGTAGAAATGCTTAATCACATGCTGTTGTGGTTGGAATGTGAACCATCTCCCACCAGGTCCTGTTGGAAGCTTACTCCCCAGCTAGGGGGGCTGTCTGGGGAGAATGAAGAACATATAGGTGGGGTGGATGGCAGAAATCCACCCCCAAGGATAGGCCTTTGAAGACCAGTTCCTGGTTTCCTCTTTGGTTTCTGTTTCTTGGTTCACAATTGTGAATAGGATCTGCCTCTCACTGCTGCTACAGACTGGGCGACTTCCCCATGCCCTCTCTGCTAGAATGAAATGCAACTCTCAAAAACACTATCAAAGCAGACGCTGAGACTTATGGCCAACTGTTGGGCAGAGTGTATGGAATCTTATGTAAGAAGTGGGAAATAGTAAGATCTGGAGAGGACAGGAACCCCACAAGGAGAGCAACAGAACCAGAAAATTTGAACACAGGGGTCTTCCCAGAGACTCATACTCCAACCAAGTACCAGGCATGGAGATAACCTAGAACCTCTGCTCAGATGTAGCCCATGGCAGTTCAGTGTCCAAGTGGGTTACATAGTAATGGGAAGAGGGACTGCCTCTGACATAATCTGATTGGCCTGCTCTTTGATCACCTCCCCCTGAGGGGGGAGCAGCCTTACCAGGCCACAGAAGATGACAATGCAGCCACTCCTGATGTGATCTGATAGACTAAGATCAGAAGGAAGAAGAGGAAGACCTCCCTTATCTGTGGACTTGGGGAGGGGCATGTGTGAAGAAGGGGGTGGAAGGGTGGGATCGGGAGGAGAGGAGGAAGGGGCTTATGGGGGGATACAAAGTAAATAAAGTGTAATTAATAAAATAAAATAAAATTAAAAAAAACACCAAAACCAAACCAAAACAAAACAACAACAACAACAAAAAACTCTGAGCCAAAATAAAGCAAGTTCTTTCTGTCTGGTAGTGTTTGCTTACAGAATTTGAAAGTCACTGATTCACTGGGTATGGATATGATGCATATATATGTATCATATATATATGTATGATCACTCTGTCTACTTTAACTGTTCTTAAAAAGTGTTAAACCCTCTGTGTCTGGAATGACAGAAATGCATTTTGGATGCTGGCAACGTTGAGCTGCTTGAATAGTGCATTTGCTTATGTCTGCTCTCCCATCAGATGTCAGGCATCCAAGGAACACATCTTTTGGCTTGTGTTCATTTCAGTATCATGTCAAAATTGTTAGGTTGTCTTGTCCTTCTAAGATTTGTGAAATAATACATTTTTAGCTCTGTCTTAGGAATGTGCTCATGGGGAAAGGTACCTCTAACTACTTGTCCAGGAATCAAATGTTTGTCTTTCCGGGCAGACTTGTGGCCACTCTGAGAAAGCAAGTTCAAAGAGGTGAAGCAATGGGCACCAAGTAAAATCAGTTCTAAGCTGCTAAGTTCCTGACCTACCAGCGTTTTTGTCTGTTTGATTGTTTCTTTTCTTTTTTTTTATTTTTTTTTTGTGTAGCAGCCAAATTGTGCTTCTTTTCTTTTCTTTCTTTCTTTATTTTTTTTTTTGTGTGTAGATGCTCTGGGTAGTGTAGTCCTTGTGTTGGGGGGTGGGGTGGTGATGGATCAAGGCTCACCTCTAAGGAAGGCAGGTGGGCTAACTAGCATTTGAAGTGAATGCTAGCAAACCGCCTCTGTGTTTGTTATCATGCCTAGGAATACCCTGGGTCGGAATCTCACTGAGGAAAGTGCCTCATCTAAGTTGAAAAAAGGGTCGTGTCTCTCTGCCTTCTGGAGCGTCCCACTCATCCTGTCTGGAGGGATCAGTTCTAAAGAAAGCCATCAGGAAGTTAAAGTTACATACTTCTTTATGTTCCTTCCCAATCCTATTCAATTATAGTAGGTAAAAGATAAGGTTTTTTAAAAATTTTTTAATTTATTTTAATTTTTTTTAAAAGATAAGTTTTTATGATTAGCCTACAAGCATCTTTCAAAAAACTTTTTTCTGCAGCCTCACAGGAATAAAGTAAATAAGAGCTGCTTTATCTTGTTTCACAGTCCGTATTTTCTGGGGCTCTGGGCATGAATTTAGAATACTTGTTAGTTTGTGGAGTAGTGGTTGGAATCCGGGACCCAGGACTAGGGCTAAATTCCTTTGCCCTCCTGATCCCAGAGAGTCCTTAGAAAAATAAAAACAAAAGAGCAGAAACTACTGAAGGTAAGACACTGTTGTATTCATAATAGAGAGAAATAACCACCAGGCCTCGTGGATAGTAGATGCAGTTCTCCACGGGGCTACAAAACTGTGCTAGTAATAATTTTAATTGGATGCTATCTTTGCTGCCTTCAAAAAGTATCATAAAATGGAGTTATTACAGGCTACAAGTGCACTTACAGTGCTGTCCTCTCACCGAAAGAAAGACATAACATTTATCCTTCGGAGGGCAGCATCAATGGGCCTCTATTTGTTTCCTTTACATGCATCCCCAGCTGCCTGCCATTTTGCTTCCTCTCCTCTAAGTCTGGGAGATCAATTTGAATTGGACGCCGCAGAACGGGGATGCTATGTCTTGCTGGCCCTCTGCCTGTGGGGACTGTAGGACACCATGGAAAAGTCCACTCTCCTGAGGAGGATGGAAAGCGTACCTGTAGAGGGTTAGGCGGAGTGAGCGGTGACGGAAGGCTATGTCCTGGAGATGGGCTGGGTTTCTGAGGGGGACTTGAGCTCTGCTGGGTTGGAGATGGCTGGTTCTGGCTCTGGCTCTGGGGGTGGGAGTGAGGTGGGTGCTGTGGAGGCTGGGTAGCCTGCTGCAGCTGAGCTGGGGGAGCCGGCAACTGCTGGGAGGCAGATGGTGGCTGGTGGGGCGAGGTGGACTGGGACTGCGGCTGCTGAGGCTGGGGGGTTGGCTGTGAGGCTGGCTGTGGGTGCTGGCTGGTTGGTGGAGGAGGTGGTGGTTGCTGCTGCTGCTGCTGTTGCTGCTGCTGTTGCTGCTGCTGCTGCTGGAGCTGGAGTTGCTGGAGCTGTTGCAGCTGGGAGTTCAGGGATGAGGTAGCTGTAGGGAAGACAGGAAGGACGGCGTGAAACAAACAGGACAGATAAGAGGCATCTGGTTGGCTGCCCTGTGCACACTGACAACCCTGTATGAAGGGTTGCCGCCTCTCCATGAAGGTCCTTGGCATGGCAGAGGACTGTGGGATTCTGTATGAAACGAAAACATTTCTGGTGGAAATTTTAGTAACACGGCAGATATTCTTAAAACTCCGAGCATTGCTTTAAAAGCCCTGCATTGAAGAAGGGCCCAAGGATGGAAGACTGTTTCGGAGCACATTCTATCCTTTCCCTTCTTTTCCACCTGCAAAATATACTCATGCTTTCAAGATTTGCTTTTGATTTTCAAAGTTCAACCCGTTTAATTCTTTTGGTAAATGCTTGACTGAAGTTAGGAACAGAACACTAAATTGTTAGTAATCTTCTTTCCATCCATCATCAACGCCATTAGTGGCATCATTTTCACTTGCTACTTCAGACCTCCACCAATTTTCTCAGACATCCTGGTTTAACAGTGTTCTGCTTTAGAGTACAGATTTCTCTCTCTCTCTCTCTCTCTCTCTCTCTCTTTCAGAGTAAAAGAACCCTGTGTTATTTATTTATTTATTTATTTATTTATTTATTTTTGCTTGCTGATCAGAGTTCTTAAACTAAAGGAACTGTGGTTGGTGGCTGCGAATTGGTTAGATACATTATCACCTTAAGGACCTAAGAGAATAAATTGATTTTCTCGGAGCTGTGTGTCTGTGGAAAGCTGTCTCTTCAGTGAACAAGACACATTGCTTCTCAGATGTTCAACAGCTTTAGGACAATCTCAGTTTTTAAATCTATACACATATGAAATGGCGTATGATATACATGCCTTCGAACAACAGATATGCCTGAAAATGCATGCATATTGAACTATATATTGAGGGCACCCAGCAGGGATATTAGCTAATGAATACTTTTGTAACGAATCATTTTATAAGAGATATTGAATGTCACCTAGAAAATGGTAGGGTGACAGATAGTATGCAGGGTTTAAAGAGACAGTTCTACCTTCTAGAAGCTTACTCTGTCTTTGAAGAAATAATACTAATTCACAAAATATACCACTTGGAGGTAATTATTACAGAATCCCAGCAGAAGTGTAAGCTAGATCCATAACTATTAATTGATTAGATTATAGATGGTGTAAACCTGACAAAAGAGAGCTAAATCTGAAGAGTTTCTCTGTGGCCTGAGGAGTGATAGCAGCACCATGGTGGATGTGGGCCTATAAAGACATGGCTTAGGAGAAGGAAGTGAAGGAAGAGAAGGAGTCTCTGGCTGGAATCTACATGTCTTGAGTGACATTTACAGGGGAAATGTTGAGGCTGACTGCCTGAAACTAAGAGTCAAAGAAGTTCTGAGTCACTTAAACTTTGGAGACATGGGTGGGGGGGGAAGATGAGCCCTCACAGTCAGCCATGGTGTCTGTTAGATTTCAGATAACGATTCAGGTTTGCTCAAGGAGAACACTGCCACACTAGTGAGTTTGCAGTGTCCCCCTGGGTTCACTGAATTCCAGTTCTCTGGTCTCAGGCACCACCAGGATGGCCATAATGGCCAATTTGATAAAAGTCCTCAGTGGGTCATTCAATCTCTGTATATCTCTTCAAATGCTCAAATATGTGACGTGTCTTGCAAGGTACCCAGGGGTACCTTGGGCCCTGTATGTGATTCTAGAGGTCTAGGTAACTTATATAACCCAGCCATTGTCATCATTACCAGAACTTTAAGGGGAAGGCCTATTTTGTTATTTTTCCCTGATTGAAAGTGAAGGATCCCAAATCAATTCTGACCTTCAAGATCTCTTGCATCCTGCAATTCCTGGAAGAGTGGGCTTTGACATTTTTTTATGATGTGGTTACAGACAGTGGGATCTAATTGCACCTCACCTCCTGCCTGATTCAAACCAAGTTTTCTCTAGTCTTCTTTCAAGGCATGTGTAACAGTGCTTATTTTCATGGCTCCATTCAATACCACATGGTTTCATTTGGATTAGAAAAGCATTTATCTAAATCACCATTTAGAAACTGAAAAGACTTCGGAATATTGGCAGGTAGGTATTGGCAGACAAGCGCAACAGACCCTGGCCTACTAATGAGACAGGGTCCCAGATGTGTCTTCAATGCTTTGTGTCCACGAGCTCACATTACTCAAGTATTTTCTCTAATAGCAGCTTGGCTGGAAAGGCACACACCTAAGCAAAACCCTACTGCATTCTGAAAACTGATTTGCATCTGAAGCAACATTGTCATGGGCAGTCAGATGTGACCGTATTGCGGTACAAAGAAAGTAAAGAGAAATATACAAGCGTGTAAACTTGGGTTAAAAATGTCAAAATCATCTACCTAATAATATAAAATACAAAAATACAATGTCTTACTTTATAAAGCAAAGTGAAATATTGCCATAGAAAATTTAAAAATAAGTAAACTGAGAAAGTTCAAGGACATAGCTGAACTATACAAATGATACTTGAAGGTAAAATAATGCATTGAGGGACAAAACTGACTCCAGACATGTAATATCCAAGATTTCACTTTCTTCTAGTATTTATTTTCTACATCTGGTTACAATATGCTTGAGAGGGTCAATATTAAATATGAAATTTAGTTTATGAAATACACTTTGAAAAATTTAACACCCAAGGTTTTGAAAAAGATAAGAAAAACAAAATGCTCTCAAACTCACAACTTCCTAGGGAAAGGAGAGGGCTGTAGTAAAATGGCTTGAAAGTTATAAAATAAACAATTTAATATGATCAAGAAATAACTTGCATTTTGCTATTTGTTAAGTTTCTGTAATTTGCCTATACATTATTTTTTTTTTGTTTTGAATGTTTAAGGTTTCCACAAGACCCAAGTGATCAACGGCATTGCATAGGATGAGATCCATGTGAAATCAGTTCCAGAAGCCCAGAGTAGAAAGTCAGAATCAACAGCTGTTCTTCGTGTACTTGGGTATTGGTCTCAGTTCCAAAGCTTCTGCGACTACCCAAATTCACAGGCGCCCACAGCTCCTATTTACAGTGATTATATATCACCTATGTGAGCCCTGCACATACTTTACAAGGCCTCTGTGTTGCTTATCACAGCCTGGCTTGGTTTTTGTTACTGTATTGCTAATTGTTATATCATCTTGCCTAGAAAATCAACACAATGGAAAAAGTCTATGCACATTTATTACAGATGGAGTTGAAAATGCTTTTGATCCATATTTTCTTGAATCTTTACATTTAGGACCCAGACTGATTGTACCTGCATTTTAAATAGTTCATCAGACCCAAGGAAAGCAAAAACATGCCCTCTGATGACAACCACCCTCATTTAACCTACATTGTGCTGTCATTCTTGCCTTAAACCAAGTTCCTGTCAACTGTCCCCCTTTTAGTTTCTTTGATTCCCAAGATTCTCTGAGGGAGATGCACACAATTAAAGAGTCAGGGCTAGGATCCACATATCAGAGAAAACATGCAGTGTTTCTCTTTCTCAGCTGGTTTGCTTATATCTGCATATTTATATTTCAGTTCTATTCATTTTTTTTCCCTGCAAATTTCATTTTTTCTTTGTAGCTGAATAAAATCGCATTGTGTATTTGTTTCTCATTATCTGCTTGTCTGTTGCTGGAAATCTGAGCTAATTTCGTTTTCTAGCTATTGTGAATAGGGCTGCGATGAACACGGAAGTATATGTGTCTGTGTAGTAGGCTACAGATTCCTTAGGGCATGTGCCCAGGAGTGGTGTAAGACATATAGTGCTTCTACTTCTAGCTGGTAGAGGAAACACAAGACTGCTTTCCAAAGTGACTCCACTAGTTTACACTCCGGCCCTCAGTGTGTAAGAGATCCTCCTCCCTCATGTCCATGCCAGATTTGTTGTCATTTGATTTCTTTCTATGATAGCCATTGACTGGGGATCTTAGAATACTACCAAAATACTAAAATTTGAGAAAGTGATTTCTTCAAAGTTTTGTCAGTTTGACACAAACTAGAGTCACCAGTCAACTGAGGAATTGCCTGCATCAGGTTGGCCTATGGGCATGACTGACTATAGGGGCATTCTCTTGATTAATAATTGTTGTGGAGGGGCCCAGATCACCGCAGGCAGGGCCATTTCTTAGCAGGTAGTCTTGAATGGTATAAGAAAGCGAGTACAAGTAAGCCATGGGGAGCAAGCAAATAAGCAGTGTTCTTCCACGGTTCCTACCTTGGCTCGCCTCGATGATGGACTATGATCTGTAACTGTGAGCTGAAATAAATCCCTTTCTCCCCAAGGAGCTTTTAGTCATGATGTTTGCCACAGCTACAGAAATGAAACTAATATGAACAGTAAACAGGATCACAAGAAATTATCCAATAAATGAAAGAAAGATCTAGACCATGGAAGGTGCCCTTAGGAGAGATACTGCAGTGTGGGTTGAACTGTCACACATTATCTGTCACAGGTTATCTTTGATAAAACATAAAGTTACTCTGTGTGAGTTTGAGGCCAGCCTGGTCTACAAAGTGAGTCCAAGTCAGCCAAGGCTACATAGAGAAACCTTGTCTTGCAAAACAAACAAACAAACAAACAAACAAAACAAAACAAACAATAAAACAAAACCAACCAACCAAACAAACAAACAAAAAAACCCAAAACAAACTAAACCAAAACATGAAGTTACTTCCTTTGTTGTTGAGACGGTTGTAGAGAGCAGAACCACAAACCATCCTGATAGTTTCAGGTGTGATTTTCGTGCTCAGCTTGAGCATTCTAGGTCAGCCCCACCTCTTCCAAGACAACCTTGCACAGCAGGTTCCTAACTGAGGATGGATATTTTGCTGCCACACTGGGGGCAGTGAGAACACTTAGTCACAGACATGTTAATATTCATGGACAAGGAACTAATTAGTTAGTTGTGGTTTCTGGAATGCCCAGGAAGAGTTGTATTATAGAGGGGGAAAGCCATCACCTTGGTATTGTTGAAGACAAATCTCAGGCTGTCTAAAGTTGGGAAACGACATTATCATCTAAAAGTTCGCATTTGAGAATCACTCAAGCCAGTTATAGAAGGAGGAGAAGGAGAAAATAAAGGAAGTCACACATAGAAAACTAAGGTCATGGTTTTGTGTTAGGCTGTCTTCTTAGTTCTGCTGGGCTGCAGGTTAGACATACTCACTAGTGAGGGGCCTACAGCTTCTTGTGAGATGAAGCCATCAGATAACAACTTTCCTGCTCCCACATACTTTCCCGGCTGTTTTCAGGAAACAGACATGGAAGCCCAGGGCATGACTGTAAGAGTCTGGTAGAGCAAAAAGACACACACGGTATATACTCACTCATATAGACATACAACATAGGACAAACCCACTAAAATCTGTGCATCTAAAGAAACTAAGCAAGAGAAAAGACCCTGACTAAAACACTCAATCCCCATCCTGAAAGGCAAAGAGGATGGACATCAGAAGAAGAAAACAGGAAACAACCTAGGAACCTGCTACAGAGGGCCTCTGAAAGCCAGAAGAAGAAAACAGGAAACAAACTAGGAACCTGCCACAGAGGGCCTCTGAAAGCCTCTGCCCTGCAGACTATCAAAGCAGATGCTGAGCCTGATGGCCAACTGTCGGGCAGAGTGAATGGAATTTTATGTAAGAAGTGGGAAATAGTAAGAGCTGGAGAGGACAGGAACTCCACAAGAAGAGCAACAGAACAAGAAAGTTTGAACACAGGGAACTTCCCAGAGACTCATACTCCAACCAAGGACTATTCATGGAGATAACCTAGAACCCCTGCACAGATGTAGCCCGTGGCAGTTCAGTGTCCAAGTGGGTTACATAGTAATGGGAAGAGGGACTGCCTCTGACATTATCTGATTGGCCTGCTCTTTGATCACCTCCCCCTGAGGGGGGAGCAGCCTTACCAGGCCACAGAAGAGGACAATGCAGCCACTTTTGATGAGAACTGATAGACTAAGATCAGAAAGAAGTAGAGGAGAACCTCCCCTATTAGTGGACTTGGGGAGGGGCATGCATGCAGAAAGGGGAAGGAGGGTGGGATCGGGAGGGGAGGAGGGAGGGGCTTATGGGGGGATACAAAATAAATAAAGTGTAATTAATAAAAAAAAAGTTAAAAAAAAGAGTCTGGTAGAATCAGGGTACTTAGAATGAGTAGACTCTCAATATAGAGCTCAAAATGTCCTCAGTTAGAGGTGAAGGATGCTGTTGCTGCTGTCATCACCGCCACTGCTGCCTTCCATGCTGCCACCACCATCTTCTGTTGATATCTGAATCGGTGGCTCTCCAGGCGTCAACATTAGATTGGGGCTCTGAAGCATCCTCCAGTCTTATAGCTGGAACAGCTGCTGGCTCTCAGGTAAAGATAGCATTGTTGGATTGCCCAGACTACACTGTGTAAAGCAATCTAAAGAATTTCATTAAAAAAAGAAATTCATCCTATGGATTCTGTGACTCTAGAGAACCCTGACAAATACATAAGGTGTTCACAAGTCCTATCTGGTTGGTTCCATTTACTTGGTTCTGACGATTCCAGGAACCTCTGGCTATAATCTCCCAGTTCTCTTTTTCCCTTTATCTCTCAGCTTAAATCCCTTGGCTACCTGTGGTGAGAGCGACTTGTGGAGATTTGATTATCAACACTAAACTCTCTCTCATGCACAGAAAACAAGAAAAGTGCTATAGCTGGACATGCATGTTGGGTAGCAAGGTCATGCTTGTTATCAGTTAGTCTCCTCTGTTAGAGCCGTGCTGAAATCAGAGGTTATGGAGGGTCATTACTCAGCTCTCTGGGTCTTGTTAGAGGACCGCAGGGCAGGAATCCTGCTGTAGTACACCTGGTGACTTACTATTATTTCTCTGTTTTTGCATCATTACATGCATTCACTCACTCAACAAACACTTCCTGAGTCCTTACTATGCATTGGTTATTGTTTAATGAAGGAGATAGTGCCAAGCAAGGCCAACCACATTCTGTTCTCGGGGGACAAAAAGTCTGATAATTTTGTACAGAAGTGATAGTGACATTGTTCAGTGTCTGGAACAGCCCATGTGTACTGACTGACAGGACTAAGACCAGCCATTATGCTATGCTAATGTGTGCAATTAATTATCAGCTTGTGATTTGAGCAATGCACATATTTGTTCTATTATAAATAATTTTATATTAATAATAAAGAAATGTACATAGATAAAGAACACCAAGACACACACACACACATACACACACACACACACACACACACACACACACAGCCCACACACACAGAGCCCCCAAGCTCAGAAGTAAGTAAGTAAGGGAGTGTTTTTAAAAGTGACCAGGTATCCAACCAGAAAACATGGTGGGTGATGAATCTCCAAACCTATTCTTACCCCAACTTTCTGGAGTACACCTAGTCGTACAGAGAGAAATAGTGTCAAGAAAATAAAACTGAGCAACCTTGAAAATATAGTAACTGGAAGGAGCCAACACAGTGTATGAGCCTGCTAATAGGAAATGGGCAAAAGGGGTAAACGCAAACAAACAGGAAGTAGAGATGTGGGTACCAGGGTCGAGGGTAAGAGGAGTGCTGATTCCACCACTAATGGCTTTGGAACTTGTTGGAGATGATGAAAAAGTTCTAGATCGAGGTAATGATAAGGGTTGGACAATATTGGCAAGGAGCTTAATGCTACTGAGCTATATGCTTAAAGTGAATAAGCTGGCTAATTTTATGAACTTCTACTGTATTTAGAAAAGGATGTCTTTAGCTTTGTGTTTACACACTGAGGCCCAGGTACACAGCCTGCCTCCTCATTCCTTCTCATGGCTTTGCAGTCTGGAGTCCTCTCTTGTCACCAGGCAAATACAGGATTATTATTATTATTATTATTATTATTATTATTATTATTATTTGTTTGCTTGACTTCATGTCTCACTGGCGAAGTTCTTTATTCTGTTCCTTGAGAGCAGTGACAGGTCACATGTTTAGGTAGGAATCCACTGTGCCCATTGGAGAAGCACAGGCTCTGCAAAACAGAGAGGCATCCCAATCTTCTGGTTAGATTTTGTCAACTCAATATAAGGTAGTTATCTGTGAAGAAGAGCCTCAATTGAGAAAATGCCTCCATCAGACTGGCTGTCGGTAAGACTGCAGGGCAGTAGGGTTCTTTTGTTTTTTTTTTTTTGTTGTTGTTTAACGATTGATATGAGAGAGCCCAGCCCATTAGGGTCAGTGCCTCCATAGGCAGGTGATCCTGGGGAGTCTAAGAAAGCAGCCTGAGCAAGCTATACACAGCAAGCCAGTAAGGAACATTCCACCATGACCTCTGCTCTCTGCCTCAGTTTCTGCTGGGTTCCTTCCTTGAATCCCTGCCCTAACTTTTCTTCATAGTAATCCCCCTCTTCTCCGAGTGCTTTTGGCAATGATGTTTATCACAACAATAGAAAGCTAGCCAAGCACACAAGTGAATGTGTTTCTGACTTGAAGGTCTATCTGGGGGGTGGGTGTGCAGTAAAGAAACTGTCAAAATGACCACTCCATAGTAGGGGAAGGTTGTTTGCTTTTGAGATATGAAAGTGAGAACAGACAGAGGCATCCAGAAGACTCCAGAGCAGAAAGAGAAGAAGAAGTAGACTGAACATGTCCAGCAGGCAACATGGCCAGGGCTATCTGCTAGGGGAGAATAGCAGGGAGTTCAGCAGAGAATAGAGAGCATAGTAACTGGGTTATGCGAAAGTATGAGTAGCTGGGAAAAGGGAAGCCGGTGAGCTGGAGGTACTTTAGTGTAGAGAAGGAGGTTTGAAGTATGGGATGCTAGTGTGGAATTTTAAATATACAGCAAGTTTTTGTGAGTAAGGCCTGAGGGAACATGGAGGCTAGCAAGGACCTTGATAGGTGCCACGGGCATATGGTAATTGGAGAGCCACATGTGGTTTGTTGTTGTTGTTTGTTTGTTTGTTTGTTACCACAGGTAGGGGAAATGACTCTTTGGTAAACAGGAACCAATTTCACAAGTTCCTGAGGAATGCTGGCTGTTATCTAACTGCTGGAAATGCTCCCATTGTCCAGCTTGACCTGGCCCTATACTCAACTCTGCGTGAGTAGGCCTGCCCTTTCGGGGGAGATGCCCATTGGACCTGACCGCAGGGTTATTTCTAAGTCATGTAACTCACCACAACACTGGCTTCTAGAAATTCTGAGCAGTCTTGGATGCTCTGCCCACAGGTGGAGAACAGTGTGGTTGAAAGTGAAAGTGCTGCCATTGGACATCGTGAAGTGGCTTTTAAGGCAACTGATTGGGCTAATATGATCAGTGCTATGCAGTGCTACACAGCAGCCTCAGAATGGCTCTGTTAACCTTCCCAAGCATACATGGCTCACCAGCACTCCTACTGACTCTATAGTCGGGTGTCAACTTTCCAAGGCTGGTGAAGACAACAAAATTGCGTTTATAGATGGGGTAAACCTTTCCTCTATAAGGGTTTTCACAAAAGCAAACACTCATTTGTAAGTAAATGCCCTTTATGGCCATGTTCTTGAGACGTGGGCATAAATACTTAGACACAGGGGCTGCACTTAAAAATATTTGTTCCATGATGCCATTTATTTCTTGAAGGAGTTTCTTCTTCACACATAATTTTGGTCCTGCTGTAGGCAAACCATCTTTCAAAAGCCTGCTGATGGGAAATTAAGTGTTCATTCTGAGGCTAAGGATGCTAATCTGAGTATGAATCCTGAGTTTTTATAAAGAGCAAGGGTGACAGGAGGGAGCAGATAAAAGGAATGAGCGGAGGAGAGAGGAAAGGGTCTCAGTGTGGACATCCTGATGGCACAGGAACTCTAGAAGAAAGGAATATATCATCTGGCATGACTGAAAGGAAAAAAATTGACTTAGTAACTAGACATCTGTGTACACACCTGTCAGGCAGTAACGTCAAAGGAAGACGAGCCAAGGATGCAGGGAAGCAGCCATCGCTGGGGCCTTCACCAAGGACAAGTACAACTTGTACCAGTAGACAAAAAGTTTGCAAATTATATGGTGCAATATAGATGGTTAGGGACAGGATTTTGAAAACCTACACAGACTTGCTGGGAAATCTGCCTTTGTTATTGGCAACGGTAGGAAACAAGAAAAATCGATGCTGCCTTAGAGATGCTGGGTGTCCATCTCCATAATGTGTTAGCTCCAAAATATGGTTGTGTAGGCCCTTACCCCCCGCTTTTTTGAATTTATGGCAGAAGATCCACATATCACTTGAAAGATCTAGGGTAAAAAAACAAACGAACAAACCTGTTTTTAAAAACATCTATGCAAATTGCCATCAATAGTCTGAACCAGCCAGGCCCTATCTTAGCTTGATGTCTTCCACCAGCTCCCGTTTTAGGCTACAGGACCACAAATTCCATGGGAGCTTGTTAGAGAGGAGGTTCCAGAGTGCACAAAATCTGCCCTCTGAACAACATCCCCAGGAGAGCAGGAAACATTGCCCTCGGAGCTCCTAGCAGCTTACTGAGATGTACACAATTGTGTGAGTCTGCTCTTCCCCTGACCTTCAACCAGGCCTACTTCCTTATCCACCTCCCTAGGAACTTCAAGAATATTTCATTTAAACAACGTGCCCTGGAGGAAAAGATGTGTGATGGGTTGAGAAGGGAAGAAAACAGATCCCTGGAAGTCAGGTGTTCTTCAGTACTTTTTTTTTTTTAATTTTATTATATGGCATTTCACTACTCTTGCCTGTGTTTATTGAGATTTTGGATCACATGCCTGCTGGAGTACATCTAACAAGAACGACTCATGAGACACATGAGATTCATCATTATGTAGGGATGGTGGAAGGGGAGAGCTGATCTCTGGGTACTGCATGAGGACAGAAGGAGCAGCACCTGTCCGGTGGTGTCAGAGGAGCTGAGGACGCAGATGGAATGAGAGCACACTGAGTTGAGGGGAGTTTGCTGAGGTCTCTTGATGGAACAGCTGACCTTCTCACTACCCTGTCTGGTAGAATGGATCAAAGCTAGACCTAAAATATCAGAAAAGTAATGGAAGGTTTCTCCTTTAAAGAGACTGTAAACGCTGTCTGGAAGAGAATCAAGATTTTTAATGTGTATGTGAGTACATCGAAGTGAAATTCTTTTCCCCCACTTACCTAAACAAGCCTATTAACCTACAATATCACTGCACTATGGAGCTCTTGCCCACTCTCCAACTCTCCCGAGTCCTTGGGATTTCCACTCATGTTCCTACCGAGTGCCAAACAATATTAAAGAAACAAGACCTACCCTGAATAACTTCCTCGTGGACATGAAGGACACCAAAGAGAAATAGATTTGAAAATATGAAAGGATTTTGCAAAGAAAATGGCCACCTACCATGAGATAGCTATCTGGCATCGTTACTATGTAGCTGCCTTTCATTAATGAAACTTTGTGGATAAAATCAGAGGAGCAACGCTTTCAAAGTTTTGAGGGAACTTCACTTCTGTAAAGAATTCTATTGCTAAACTGTTAAAAGCAAGAGCAAACTAAGGCCCTGTTTGGAATGTAAACTTATATAAGTGATGAGCTTTTCCCAACACAATCTAAGTGCACATATAAAAATGTTGTTTTCCCCTAATAAATCTGTATGGGTTAATTCACATATGTGGCTTAGCCCATGTGACAACACTGATAAGTTCACTAAACAGAATGTAAATACCTTTGATTGACAAAAATTAGCTTATAAGGGAGTAAATGATATGCGTTTCTTAATAAATGCAGCTTCCTTGAAGGCAAAGTGTTTCGGATAGTCTGATACAAAAGAAGACAGAGAAACCAAAAGGGGCTGAGGATGCAAAGGTAGGATGTCAGTCTCCACAGCAATCAGGACCATAGTCTTGCCAACCCCTCCCTTGGCTCGGAGACAGTGGAGGGCTATAGAGTTGCAGGTATGAGGAGCCTGGTGTGTGTAACTTCTCCACATGCCTATAAGAAACATGATTAAGACCAGGAAATGAAGTTCTATTAAAAATAGAAGATCTTCCTTAAGAAAAGAAAGGTCTAGAAACCTCTTTCTTGCTAGGCTCTTAAATTTTTAAGTCTTCTTGTGCTGTTAGTGCAGTATCACAACAGAACCCTAAAGATTTTAACTGGCATTGGAAATTGAATTCTTGCGGGCAGAGCTTACGTGTTCCTTGATTTGCTTGACCCATGCTTTGCATAACATCTGCAGGGATTGTATATGGAAATTTGATTCTTGATTTGAAATCCATTTGCCCTAAAGATGAGGCCAAATTTACCCACTCGAGAATTTAAAGCCACGGTTTCTGAGATCATTCTCCTGCAGTTTGCAGAGGCTTGAGGAATCCTGTAGGGGCTCAAGAAGTGTCCCTGAGGATGTCTGCTCACTCTCCAGTATGTGCATAATAAAGTTGTTTGATTGAGAGGGCTGAGATCCACCAGGCACTGCTGTGCTATGCCCCACTCTCTTGATATGATGTGAGTATAGGATAGCGATCACATTTGTATTGTGTGTTGTTTTGTACTGGGAAGTTTGTGTAACACAACCCTACATTTTGAAAATGTGAAGAACAGTTGTCTATATCTCTTAGAAAGTCAATTTACCTTTTGCTAGCCATTAAACTCTTTTAAATTGCTGTTAATGCTTGTTAAACGGGAATTTTCGAGGAAAAATTTTACTTTTTTAATTAAGGTACAAGCGAATCCATATTTGTTAAATAAGATTAAACATAAAAGGCGAAGCAAGAAATGTGCTGTGTTTCTATGCTAATCAAACAGTAACTTGATTCTTTAAATGTAGAAGGCTGAACCCTGACTTTCAAAGTGTGAACATTCACTTTTCATTTCAAATGGAGATTTGCAATATATATATATATATATCAAGCAATGTAGTGGCTACTGTGCCTGGTTTAAACAAGCACTATGCTCATTCACATTTCTTTTAGGCTATAGACACATGGGCCAGTGCTTATTTTCATGGTTGATTTAATCCATCCCCTCTGCCAGTGTGGGGCTTATTCCCTACAGTTATTCTCCAGTGATCTGTCAGTTCAGATTAAAAAAAAGTTAAGTGACAAAGATGCGGTGGCTGATTCCTTTAAAACGCTCTGGAAGCTTGAGTGTACAGTATGAGATTTCTTCCTAAGAATCTGACTATGTTCTCTTTTAATTCCCTTCCTGTCAGCAGGAGTGTTCCTTATCTAGGCTGAGCTGAAACTCCCTAAACAGCCAATTCAATTTTGCTCCTTTACAACAATTTTAGGTTTGCCAAAAGCTTTACAGATCCAACTGCATTAGATTCATGCTTTTGTAGTTGTTCAAAGACAAGACAGGGCGTAAAAAGACCCATATCTAGGGCCATGTGCACCCTTATTCTGCCTGGAGTTCATAATAAACAATGACACTTCCCTGCAATTGGATCTATTTTTATATTTTGAGATAAGAATTTAAAATGCTCCCTTGTCAAACTTGTCTAGATTTTAGAAAAGAAACTTGTTGCAAAAACTACTGTGAATTTCAAAATGTTAGTTAAGTAAAATATTAAAAGTTACTCATATCATTGATGTTATTGTTGTCTTATTCTTATATTCTTTTCCCACACCTGCATTTGAATTCTTTAGAGTGTCAATGAATGTAGCACATTTCTAATTTTCTTATTTTGTATTGATGTATTAGCCATTCAGTGTAAATAATTTTAAAGGTTTTTATATATAATATGTTAAAGAGATGGCAATTTATAGTTTCAGTGAAATACACCAATAATAAGGTTAACTGGGGGATACAGGTCATCAGAAAAGAATCCTAAGAAAATTCATAAAGAGCATAGATGTTGGAAAGTGAATGCATGTCTCACAGGTTATTGACAAGCTGGCTTATCATGCACACAAGAAGTAAAATGGTAGTGTATCTACTTGTCTCTGATACAGTACTTTTAAAAAGAGGTAAAGACAAATGGACCAGTGAGGACAGGATACATTGTAGTAATGATCCTTCTCTGGACAGATTAGGATACACTGTAGTAACATTTCTTTGGATGGGTTAGGATACACTGCAGTTACAGTCGTTTGGATGGGTTGCGATACACTAGTTACAGTCTTTTGGAGGGTTAGGATACATTGTAGTAACACTGCTTCTTAAACTCTTACTATGAGAGCCGAACAAGCTCATTTCTTTACATCACAAGGGATAGGGTCTAAGCTCATCATAGATACTTGGAATGGCTTTGCCAGGATGATGCTATGAGGAAATAAAGCTTTTGAGGGTGGGAATTAAATACCCTGGCTTTGAAGTAACTCTATCATTTTCTCTCATCACTTGTCATTGGCTAACACCAGGAAGTGCAATCAGCTCCCAGAGAGGGAGGAGCCTAAAAAAAATGTGAACACCATTAACAACCTCCATAAGGGCTCCTCAGAGATTTTACATATTTATTGCATTCTTTTTGTTTTTATTTCCCTTAGTTTAACCTTATTATACCTTGTGTGAATCACTGATAGAGCCTGTAACTGGACTCTAATATATTACTTATCCAATTATTCAGTTTTTTTCTTCCACTAGAATTTTCTAAAACACAAATGTGATGCAACACACACACAGAGTTTGCGTTTCTATAAATGTCATTGCTGTGGCTTTGAGACAGGATCAGGCTAATAGTGGTGAACTCATGATCATTTTGCCTCAGCCTCCTGAGTGCTAGAATTATAGGACTATATATCATTATGCCTGGCTCATCTCATAGTCTCATAGTGTATTTTTAAGCTGATACCTGATGGTTCTCATGTTGAAGAACTGTATACAGTTCAACGCTTAGCTCAGGATTAGGGACTGGGTGCATTGTGCCTGCACCCCACTTTTCAGACACTAGCTGTTATGAGAACCTTTACTTTTAGTTCAGAGGTAGCACCGCCTGGAGATAGTTGGCTGTGAATATCCAGTATTAGGAACACGTTGCTCTCATAAAAACAAGACTTTGAAACAGTTTGAATTTGTTGACAGTTCTGAAAAATAAAATCAGGAGAGCCTCCGTAATATAGGCCTTGTCTATTTTTCTTGGACCACCCAGAAGGACTGCTAATCTAGCTTTGTGGGGGACTAGAGCTGAGTGGGAACCAGCAGGTTGGGTAAATGCTCCTCTCTGACTCCCATGAGGGGGACACTGAGTGGATCGTGTGTTGTAATAATGTGTGCTTCTTTGATTGCTTGCTGTCTTCTCTGCCCCATATAGAAGGGGATATGATCGTTATTGAAAGCTGCAATGCGACTGGCCGTTCGTTAGCTTTAGTTTGGTCTTCTTGCCTAATATGGAACACATAACTTCTCTGGCTCTGTTCACAAAGGAAGGATATCACGAGAATGGATTAAAGAGGCTCACTGCTCAGATTTGCAGAAGACCAAATGCCTATCATGCAAGGAGTGGCAACTGACTCTAAATAATGCTGTAAGCTTGTTTTACAGGCAAAGTTAAGTACTACATTCTTTCTTTAATAACTAAGTAGGCTAAGGCAGTGTCTACAACTCATCTGAAGTCATGTCTTAAAGGTTTGGGAAGTTAATGAGGGTCTAAGGATTTAGGATTTGAAACTTAAACTAGGTATACAAAATAGGCTTGGCAATTGAGAGCTGCTGAAAAGGGGGGGGAGTGTTTTCTTTAAGAGTGTAGCTCCAATAAGTTGAGTGCACTTTAGTGGAAGGCCACACATCCAAAAATATTTGGGCAACACACATTGGTCCTGATAGGGGTTGGGGGGACACAAAGTTGGGTGGGAAGGGAAGGGGTTAGCTTTAGGTGGAGTTGGAGGACAGAGTGTGAATCTGATTAAAGCATACTGATTGTGTGAAATTCTCAAAAAACTAATAAAATATTTTTAAAAGTATGTTCAAAGAGGAAACAAGAAGCTTATAAAGCCCTTAAGGGTTATCTTATTAGACAGAAAAATATTTCAGAAGAAGAGAAAAAAATCATAACCATAGAAAAATTAAAAATACCATTTTAGTCTATTTTCACCTGAATTCTGCCCAGTCTGCGGAGGCGTATAATATAGCAAATAGACTAAAAATGTTTGTGTCGAAGGTCGAGTTTTTAGGATGTCCAGGCTTCTAGCATGTGGATGCCAGCCAGGCATAAAAAAATGTATTTCCCTGTTCAGTGAGCCTTGGCAAAGAGACAGAGTTACTTGTGGATATGGGGTCCCACAGGTCAGTTCCTTCTCCCGTTCATGGCCAAGTTCCACTCCTCACCGCTACCAATGTGTGCTCTGATTGCAAGTGAAACTGGGTGGAGGCATAGGATAGACGAGCACGTAATCACTGACAGTGAAGGGAATGATGCACAGCTTCTCCTTTTATAATGAATTAAATCCGTAATAACCACCCCTGAGCTGGTGACAGGAATGTTGTTAGAGTACTCTACAGAGCATCTCACCATGCTGGCCTGAAATGCAGTAGTAGCCCCTTGTTTTCTCCACCCCAACTCTTCATCCCTAGCCTCTCTTTCCACCTCTGTTCTTTTTTTTTTAACCTCTATGCCAGTTGAATTACCTCACTTCTAGAAGCCCATGTTCATTTTTTAATTATCAATATAAATTAGTGCTGTCCTCACCTCTTGTCACAGAAGCTTCCTTTGGTGGTAGTCAATACAGAGACTCATGACAGGTCAGAGTAAGGTGAGTAAGTGACCACAGAGGGCTCAGTCCCAAATCTGGATCATCCCCACTAAGGCTCAAGAAACATGATGGAAGACAGAGTAGAAACAATGTAAGAGCTAGAGTTTGGGGAGGAGCAGTGTGAAACAGTGTCTTTTGGATATAACTTGTCTTCGAGGGGAGGGGCGCGATACTCATAAATTCATTGCAGTTGTGGTCACCATGTGGGGGGAAGGGCTAATGATGTCCCACCCCTCATCGAAGGCCTACCCTTCCAAAGAGAAAAAGACAGCAAAGTAGGAGGGGGATTCTCAGGATGAGGGGTTTTGGTGAAGGAGGGGATGAAAAAAATATAAGGGTGAAAATGCTACAAACTCAGTACATACATGTATGGAAATGTCAAATCATAAGAGGGAGACTTGCCAGAGAATCTGCAGCAAGCTAAACAGAAATGTGAGTTAAACTTTGATTCTGCTAGTGTGAACTACACTCACATTCTACCTGGGAAAACAGGTACAAATGCCAGTTTTCATACCACGTGATGTGTTCATACTGTTTCTTCTTAGATAATGATCTTCATTTGTTCTCCACTTCTCCAAAGTAAATCTGCATTTCTATCTTTCCGAACCTCACACCAGTCTCACGTTTTAGTTGAACTTCCTGCATCTTGCTTCATGTTTATGTTTTGGAATGTTTCTTGTTAAGCTCAGGTTAGCCTCAAGTTTTATATCCTCCTGTCTCTGCCTCTTAAATTTTGGGGCTATGGGACTGCACCCCTGTGCCTGGACCACGCTTGATTTACTCATGACTCACTGCAGTTTCTGAAATGGTCTCCCCTGCACCATCACTCTACCGCCTCTCTTCCTGCTGTTTTCATCCATCATAATCCTGTACAGGTGCTGCTCGATTTATAACGGGGTTCTTTTTCAATAACCCATTGTTAAGTTGGATAGCACCTTGTCAAAAATGCATCTAACACACATAAGCTCCCTCATCCACCTTAAATATTCTCAGGACACATATGAGCCTATATTTGGGCCAGTTCTGAGTATCTCATGTAGTGGGCTGGAACGTTGTTTCTGCTATGATCAGAAACGTAGTTCAATCTGCTCAGAATGTCAAGGATTGCACTGCATATTGTTAGCCCAGGGCAAAGACACAAATTCAGAACTTACAGAATGGCTCTATTAGATGTATACTGCTTTCACATTATTTTCACATTGAAAAATTAAAAAGACAAGTTTGGTCCATCTCTGTGTCTTAGAGATGGACCAATATTTCTACTCTCCTCTTCTACTTTCACTTAGCACACAGGAAATGCAAGGCCTGGTTATGGGAGCACTGGGGTTTTCACTTTCCATCAGGCTAGATATGGGCCATGTAGGTAAAAAACAATAGTGTGGATCATATTAGAGCTTGAACTGGAAAGTCCCATGGAGACAGGAGTGAATTGATCTAAACAATGAGATCTCAGAGGTAGTGTATCCATGGCCCCAGGGGATCTGTATCTGAAAGGTCATGATTGACAGGTTTCAAAATGACCCCTCCCCCCAAAAGTATCTTTCCGAAAAAGAAAACATCATTAAGGCCAGTGAACATGGAGGCAGACAACAGTAGTGTCACTTACTTTTATATTTTTCTAAAAAGGTTGGGTACGGATTATGAAAGAAGAAGAAATGAAATTCAGGTATGGAACAAGGACAGGAAGTTGGCAGAATCTTTCCCCACGGCAGTAGGAAATGGGAGAAGTGAGATATGGGAGTCAAGGCAAACTGAACCGCCCCATCAAGGCAGAATATTGATGAGTGCTTGCATATGTACATCCCACCTACCCACATGAAGAAGTGTTTGTAGTAAGAGTGACATGGCATGTTCTGGGACATTTCTGAGTTGCCATGGGGCCAGAAGAAAGGACAGCCTAATTGAATCAATTTAAAACGATGATAGTATTTGGACACATAAGCTCCGAGGACCTAAGCCTTGATTTGTTCTTCCCGAGAGAACAGGCTTGTCCCTTTGCAGCAGATCCTAAGAACTGCTGATTAAAGGCCGCTGTCCTTTTCTCTCTGCTTTCCCACATTTTGCCTGTCTGAGCCCAAATCCTTTGCTGGAGAGAGGGATAAGTTTTCCCTTCTTTGTAAACATTCATTCAGCACACAACATATTTATTGACCATATATCTCAGAGTCTATGAAGCCTCAGGGGGCAGAACAATCACCTAGGGTGCTTATAAAAAGGCTGGTTAAAGGGCTCTACTCCCACAGGCTTTATTACACAGCTCTCCAGTGGAGTGATAAAAGGCTTCCTTTAAGCAATATTTTGATGTAGGGGTCCTCAGTCCATGCTTGAGGTACTATCCTAGAGTTCTAGGCACTGAGATTGGTAAGAAGAAGAAGAAGAAGAAGAAGAAGAAGAAGAAGAAAAGAAAAAAAAAGAAAGAGACATGTTTCTTACCCTTAAATCTCCAACAATTTATGCACATAGTCAGTAAACCAATGATATATGTGAGCACTCATTTCTTTATTTGGTATTGTTACAAACACATGGCAGTAATAGAAAGCTAGTGTCAGGAGGTGGGGTTGGGTGGGAGGAGAAAGAAAGAAGGGGCACACACACACACACACAGAACGAGAGACGGAGAGAATAGTATTCCTAGAAAGAAAAGGTTTTTGAGAAAGATGATCTTCAAGAGGTCTACCCTCCCTTTAAAAAGAAGGGGGTGTGTTTGCTTACATTCTGTGAACTGTGTAAGAACCAGAGTTGGCACAGTCCTTGGAATGCATCAGAACTCACTCTTGATAAGTAAGAAAACCGAGAACCAGAAACCTTAAATGCTTTCCATGGTAGAGAGTATAGTAGGACTGTTTACCTCTATAGTTCAGATATATCTCAAGCCAATAAACACTTTCCTGAAGAGGAGTCTCTCACTGCTTAGAATTCTAGAGACAGTTCTGTACCTAATGTTAAAATCTTTGTAAATACAATCTATGTTTAAAGGAGTGAAATAATTTAAAAGGCCTGTGAAAAAATTTCTTTCTAAAGAGCTATTTTATTGAAAATAATGCAAGCCAGCGATCCCTATGGTAATTTATTATGTCATAGCTCTTGACTATAAATTATTAAAACTGAAAAATGTCATTGGTACAAAAATTAAGTTGTGTGTATGTATCTTCATTTGTTCAGACAGCATGTATTCACCACGTGCCTGTTATGTTTCAGGCAATGTGCTTGTTTCCAGAAGATCTGGAGAATCGAAGAAAAGATATTCTCTTCTGGAAGGGCTGCCTCTCTGGTCTCATGGACAGCCATTTCTAGTCCCTCCCGCTGGGAGTCAGTTTCCAAGCCGCTGACTCAGGGAGTCCACTGGAAAGCTTTTCTTCTTCCAATGTATTTGAGGCCTGGTAAACTAACTTGCTATCATCTATTTCCTTCTAGAATGAAGGATGGCTTGCTTCAAAGGAAGTGCGATATGAGAGAGAAATTTCTGCTCTGGATTAAAGCATGGTGCTTATCTCAAGAAAAGGAAGGAGAGCTTCAGAGCCTCTTTTGAGAAAGGGATCCTTCTTCTAAGGTGGAATATTGGAAAGCTTTTGCAGTCTTGGGCCAAGTGCAGAGAATTAAATAGAACAAGTGGTTTAGAAGATGCATGTCCACACCACTCAATTTTTTCCTCACGTGCCATTAGGCAGTTAATAAAATCAAATTTTATTGAAAGGCATAATTTTAGCAGCCACCCATCTTCTTCCAGCTACAGGAGTAAGTCCAGTGACATGAGTGGTACTAGGTGGTTATTGAAAACAGAAAGACTGAAAAGAAAGCAAGATGAACATGGATTCTATCCGTGGAGAAAAGCATGCTACTTGTAAACTTCTTGTCTTGACCAGTCTAACTGCTGTATGTGACAGAGTGCTGCATAGAGCTTGTATTCTTGTCTCTGGAATCTATCAAACATCTACTCGCCCTTTGACTAAACGAAATTTTCACAAGGATATCAAAAGGTTAAAATAAGCCCATCTTAACTGTTTTGTCAAATTGCTTATGTTTTGCCTATAGCGTTACAAAGATTCATGGCTGCACAAGGGTGTTATAGAGCTAATGAGAACAAGCATATGTGAAGCCCTAGGTCACTCAACTTTGAGTGAAGCCTATTAGAACATCCCACGTCTTTCCCTTTGGGTCTCCTAACCTGTCAGTATTCCTGCTGCTGGAGACTCTGTACTATGCTGGTGGGACATGCATGGGACAGGTGGAGGGGTCGAAGAAGAAAGAAGAAAGGGTAGCGGAATGAGAAATAAAGGATGCAGCTCTTGGGATAGCCCAGCAGCAGAGGCATGATGTGGGGAGCTGAGCACAGGAAGACTTCCTGCCCAGATGATGGAGAAGGGTGGGGGGAGGAAGGGGGATGGCCACAAATAAGAAAGCTTTAGAGTCATTGGCCCATAAGCATAAATGAGCACAGTAAAAAAAACAAAACAACAACAACAACAACAAAACAAAAACAAAAACCCCAACCACACAGCAACAACAAAAACAAAGAAACAACAGTTAAAAAATAGTTGGCTTTTCGTGGAGTACTTACAATCTGTCACATTTAACTTCTTTACATCCTACACTACGGGACCAGTGAGAAGTCACAAACTGGGCAGAGTGATGCTAGAGTCCCACAAGCTTCCTTAGAAGAATTAACATTACTGTGGATGCTAAGGAAACATTTGCAGGTGGGAAGATTACTGCAGACAATTTAGAGTTAGAGTGGCAGACCTTGCTCAGAAACCTAAAGCTATGCATAGTGCAGCCACTCAGCGAAAGACAGGCATCAGGCCTTTCTTTCTGAATTGGGGAAGTAGGAATCTATCATGCATATGCTTAGGAGCAGTGAAGGGTCGAATTCAACACCACGGATGTTTGGAGTTTTGCTGTGTCTTGACTGTCTTCACTGGAAGCTTTATCGAGGCTTACTCTTTGAACATGTGGGGTTGTATGATTAGATGTGGGGTTTGCAGGAAAAAGTGATAATGGTAAAAGTGTTCGGAATGTACAGCAATGAAAAGTTGATTCAATATCAAACACTTAATGAGCTCCAGTTTGTGGCCATGTTCATCACATGACTTCACCGTAGCTTTGGTTCTGAACACAATAGTACACACTGGACTGCAAATGACATTATGTCACAAGCTACCAATGAACCCTGGCCCGAGCACCCTAGCTCAGAATCCAGACTACTGTCTGTGATGAATTGCTCTGTATCTACTCTGCATACAATGTTTCCCACTCTTATGGGAATATGAAGCTTAAATTATGGAAAACAAGGACTTTTAATATTTTCCTCAGCACATAAATATCAAATTAGTATGTCTCTGGCTTATACTGTGTTAAAGTGTTTGATCTTTAAAATTGTTTGAGTTGTTGAATTGAGGTTTCTGAAAAACTGTTAAGCGAATTTTTCTTGGGATTAGGATAGAATTTTAATTATTTCTAAAGTGACTAGAAACATACTTCTGCCATTTTTAATGTCACATTTATGCAAAGTGGTATTCTTAGAACCTGTAGTTATAAAACAAAAACATAGCTCAAGCCTGAAAGCCTTTGACTATAATCTATATCTTAAAGTGTCAAATAGCCAAAATTTAAATATTAATGCAAAAATAAACACATCTATATCATTAATATACCATTTTGCTTTTATCTTTAGTAAAAGGTAAAATTATAATCTAAGGGATTATCTCGAAATGCATTTCTTTAGCATTTATTATCAGTAATGCTTGATTTGTATAACTGTTTTTATGCCTATGAGCTTGGGGTAGCAGTAAGTGTGTGTGTATAAAGGGGTCATAAGTGAGTGGAAAAAGTTTAAGAAGCTTTGACCCCGGTTGTCTCAGGGAAGGACTTCCCTGCCATGGTACTGTGGCAGGAGCTGGGTACTTTTGAGTTCAAGAGGCTTCTCTCCATCCCTTCCTTCCTTCCTTCCTTCCTTCCTTCCTTCCTTCCTTCCTTCCTTCCTTCCTTCCTTCCTTCCTTCTTTCTTTCTTTCTTTCTTTCTTTCTTCCTTTTTTCTTCCTTTCTTGAAGTTTCAGTTCACTCTAATATCTTTGCTAAACGTTAGATCATGTGTCCTAAAAACAAAAACCTTGATAAGTTTAGATTCCACCTTTTAAATCCAAATAAGTACTTTTGAAATGTAATGTTTATGTGTTTTAAATTTTGACCACTGTAGTGAATGTTAATGTAAATGTAATCTCTTTTAAACTAGACTCAAGATCATGAATATCCAGACCTGTCAGTGCAGGTCTGTAATCTCAAATACCTGCTAGACTGAGTATGGAGGATTGCAAGTTCAAAAACTGCTTGATACACATTGGGTTCAAGGTCAGCCTGTGTGTTCTGTATTCTAGGAGACGTATGTTCAATTCCCGAATATATATTTGTTTGTTTGTTTGTTTGTTTGTTTTTGAGACAGAATTTCTCTGTGTAGCCCTGGATATCCTGGAACTCACTCTGTAGATTAGGTTGGACTTGAACTCAGAGATCTGCCTTCTTCTGTCTACCGTGTGCCACCACTACCTGCCTGGCAATCCCCTGAGACTTAAAGACAAAACAAAAAATAAATCAAACAAAAGACCCTCACCCATTTGATAGTAGTCTTTCTTATAACTCCCTAGGAAAACTGTGGCCTCTCGCCAAAATATCTAGGAAGAAAACCAACTTTAAAAACTTTGTTCTTTCTCATAGGTCTTTTAATTTTTCTCTGGGGAAATACGGAACCTTGCTTGCTTCAACCGAGGACTCTGTATAAAGGTGAGAAATTTCCTAATGAACATATTAATAATTGATGTAATTTTTAAAAGGAATAACAAATGATCTGCTTATTCAGTTATAGCCAGTGGATGACTTCTGTTGAAATTACTATAAACCTTTTCAAGCCCAGTCAACCAAGTATGTATGCCCTGCCAATTAGCAGTGCTGTCATTCATAAACTGAGTGAAGAAGCTAGGAATCTGCCTGCAAGAAAATAGTTCTTGAAAAATGGAAATCTATTCTCTAAAATGCTCCAGTTCAGTTTCTGCCACACTATGGAAAAGCCCTTTACATTCTTTCTAATAAAAGTTAGGGTCAGACTGATACTCCAGCTAAGGACCATTCATGGAGATAACCTAGAACCCCTGCTCAGATGTAGCCCATGGCAGCTCAGTGTCCAAGTAGGTTCCCTAGTAATGAGAACAGGGACTGTCTCTGACATGAACTCAGTGGCTGGCTCTTTGATCACCCCCCCCCCATGGGGGAGCAGCCTTACTAGGCCACAGAGGAAGACAATGCAGCCAGTCCTGATGAGAACTGATATACTAGGATCAGATGGAAGGGGAGGAGGACCTCTCCCATCAGTGGACTGGGGGAGGGGTATGGGTAGAGAAGAGGGAGGGAGGGTGGGATTGGGAGGGAATGAGGTAGGGGCTACAGCTAGGATACAGGTGAATAAAGTGTAATTAATAAAAATAAATTAATTAATTTAAAAAGTTAGGATCAATTCACAAACAAAAACAAAAAGAAACAAAAAACAAAAACAAAAACAAAAAATCCTGCAGAGGATTCATCAGCTTGTCCTAACAAGATCTGGGGTCAGATTCATAATAAAACAGCCCTTCATCTGGGATTCACTCTCACTCAACATTGCCAAAGAGCTGATCGGAAGGGACAGTGCTAGACTCTTATTTATTCAGTAATTAAGTGTTCGAATGCTTGCTATATTCTAGCCACCGTTGTGGGAATGGAGAATGAGACAAAGTAGATAGCAATTTTTATCCTTAGGAAAATTAAAGTCTACATGATGGGGACAGACAGAAAAAAGCAAGACACATAAAGAAGATAGAATAGGTTAGAGGGTGAAAATTGCCAAGGAGAGAGAGACGTTGAGAGATTGTAGGTAGGGGACCGAATGCCAAACAAGTGAGAGGGGAAAGCATTCAGTTGTGGGGAAGAAGCCAGAGTCTGAAGCATCATGCTAGGCCAGCAATAAGGTGAAGATGAGGGCATCAACGAGCCAGCACCTAGGCTGGAGACTCTGGGATGGAAGGGAGGCAATGGTGTGGAACTGGAGGAAAGAGTGAGGAAAATGGACAGTGTAGGGTCTTTGACATCACTGACAGAGGGCTAGATTTCCTCTGAGTAAGTTGCATTCTTTGCTGATCGCTTGGTTATTTTCCCTAGTGATAGGTTCTCTGGCCTTCCATGTGACTTTAGTGCCTGTGTGACAACTGACCATAGTGTAAACACTTGAGTTATTCTACCTGGTGGAGCTTTGTGTTCTCTTGTTCTGGAATTGTTTTGTGGAGAAGCTGAAGACAAACTCTGAAGTCTAAATGACTTGTTTCTGATGCCTATCTGCTTGCAAAGATAACATTTAAGTTCAAGGACCTGCCTTGTGAGCATTCAGTATTTTCTCCCAAAACATATTTTAAAAGCTGATTTATTGCTAGATGTTTTTCTATGTCTTCTTCTGTTCTATTGTGAAAATCAATTGTATTTATGTAGAAGCAGAAATCTCTGCATTTTAAGTTGTTTGCTAGTTGTAGGAATCTATGGGGTTTCTTCGCAGTGGGCTATGTGGTGATGTTAGATCTGTGTCTGGAAGGATGTATTCTGTTATTGATATTTTTAATGTATTAAAAATATTAAATAAATTAAATTTTTTCCTATTAATAACTTATTACTTATAAGGTGTTTTTGTAGGTCCTGGATTCTTTTTAAAATGTCATCCATTGCTATCATTTCTTAGAGGTCTTTTTCACTGATTTCATGCCCTCTTTTGTTCCCTTTAGAGAGGGAATTTCTTCTTTAGATTTTCTTTCTTTCAAAATAGAATCTTAATTGTACTTTCCATCCCTTGTTCCTTTATTTGATGATTAGCACGCTACAGCCTTACTTTTCCTTACCTGTGACTGTATCTGTAAGTATAACAACTTGTGTCTCTGCCTTGCTCCTTAGGCACCATGTGTAAGCCAGCTCACTGTATTATGTCTAATGCTGTAATACTACTCATATATCCACTAATCATCAATATAGTTCAACAGCTACTTTAAGTACCAGGTTAAAATCTTTATCTCTGTGGCATTTCCACTGTAATGGAGGGGGACAGAAATTAAATGATAAGTATATGTGGACAAACTAGGTAACATGACTAAATGAATGGTAAGGACAGGTGATCAGGATACTACTGGGTGTTTGAGAAGGTGAAGGTAAGATTGGATGCAGTTTTGTAGAGGGAAACCATGGTTACTTTTCACTCTATAATATGTGTTAGGAGGCCACTCTTCTCGGCAAGTTCTTGAAAAGGACTCTTTTCTTTCCTTTTCAAGATCATGTAGCCCTCAGAGGTCCCAGTGAAGGCAGGGACACCTTGTGGATTGAGTAGTGAGATGGAGAAAGGGGTCAGCTGTGACCTCGGACTGCCAAGCCTTCATTGCTTGCATTTCCTCTCTGTGAGACTTTCGATATGGTTTGAGGGGGTCCTCTCAAAGTTCATGTGTTATAAGCTTAGTCCTTAGTGTCAATGCACTGAGAGACAGTGGAACTTGTAGAAGGTAGGTGGAGCTTAGTGTAGGGTGCTTTTGATTTTGCATGCTACCTTGGAAGGGATTCATTGAATTCTTGTGGGATCCTCAGAAGTTCCCTCGGAGAAGGGTTCTGACAAAGTCCTTCCTGTCTTGCCCGTCTTGTTATGTGATTGCTACCGTATGTACATGTAAGCTGATGTTGAATCATCATCTCTATGAGACCTTCACCAGAGCCAAATGGATCAGGCCATTGTACCTTGTTATTTTAGCCAATAACATCAGCTGAATCACCTTTCCTTTACAGGTATTTTGTTGTGGCAACAACAACAAAGCAAATGGATTAAGTCAATTTGAAAGGAGCTCTCCACACTCTTAGGTAAAGGATAAGAGAAGGTAAAGGATGTTGGTAGGAGACTCTTATTTTGAGAGGAAGGTTTTTGTTTGTTTGCTTGTTTTTGATATGGCTGTCTCCCTCAGTGACTGCAGACTCATGTCTGAATCGGTGTACTTTTGAGATGACAGTTGTCTTGCCTTCCTTCTGAGTGGGAGGGCAGGACTCAGGTGCTATGCATATGGCATTTGTCATTGCACTTCTTTGGCATCACAGTGAACAAAATGATAGATAACAATTTCCTCATTTTGATACCAGTCCAGTTTAAGAGAGCTGATCTTATTTTGGTGAGTTAGGGAATGAAATATGAGTCTTATTAAGTTTGTGCTTATGGATGGCCACCTCCTTTGTGTTAGAATCTTATGAAACAAAAAGATAAACATCTGTGAATAAACTTGTGTGCCTTTATGACACAGTAGGCACTTTCCTAAGTGTGTGAAATGTTTTAAAAACTTACTTCGACTACTTTTCACTTCGAATGTGAGGTTATTTTTTTCATATTTTGATTCATTGCACAGATCTGAAAGCCTTCCAATCCCTTACAATTTTTTCCCCTTTTTCTTTTCCTTCTCATCGTAGAACACTGTGAAGTATTGCATGATGGGGCTTCAGACTCTGGGTTGCCCTAGATTCTGGCAATTCAGAATGAAGGTCCAACAGTAACCTTAACTCTGCCTTCTCGAAGGGTTACAGCAGCTTTTGTTATGTGATCAATATCACCCAAAAGAGCTAAATTCTGCACCTCTTAGCTGTCACTCCACCTGCAAAACCCTCTTTGAAATCAATGGGGCTCTGGGCACCAAGGGGCCAGGCATGATGTCGGAGAATTGGGCTCCATACATTCACAACTACAAAATGACACACACACATGCATTTCTTACTCGTAGGAAAGGCTTAAAAGGCCACGGCTTAGCTACCCAATGATGGCTTCCGAAGGAGCTGTAGAGAAAAAAGGAGTGTAGGCTCTCCCATTTATGTAAGTCACATCCCATGTCATGTCACTAGCTCATATAGTTGTTGGATAAAAGCCTACATTGTACAGGAAAGGTAACCTTGTGAAAATGACACGCGTCGGCCTTCTTCGTGTCTTATGCAATTAAAATGTTAACCTTGACATTATGCTAGCCCTTCAGCTTTCTTTATATGTCCTTCAGTCTGCAAACCCAAGGAGCTTTATTTTTTTTTTCCTGGTGGGTGTGATGTATCTCCAGTGAGACATTCTCTTTCCTGTCTGTGACAGGTTTATGAGTAGTCATGGGGATTGGCTGTTCCTGGTGGTAGCTTTGGCTTCTCTTTGAGATTTCCTTTACCATCTCTCTTCCTCCCTGTTTCCCGTTACCTTTTCCGTCATCATAGACCCCCTCCCATGCTATCAAACAATGTGTTGGGGGAGAGGAGAACGATAGAGAAGGCTCGTCCTTCTAGTACCAAACCGGCAAGTAGTCTCTCTTGTGGTGTCTCTTTATTCATGGAGGGCTCCCTATTTCTCCTTGGAGAAACTTCTTTGGACCACCTGGGACTCCTGATATGCCTCAAACATAGCAGAGTCTTCTTATTCCTCTCTGTACTCTGTGCCTGCCATTTCTCCATTGTTATTACCTTTAAACAGGGATTCCTTATTTTTGTCTACACAAGAGAAACACCGAAAAGGAAGGTAGGTGATTAGAAAACACCTTTCAGTGGCTGCTTGTGAGCATCCTCTTAGAAAACCTCCACCAGGTAGCGAGCTGGCAGGTACAGAGCCCTTCAGTGCCTCTGGGAGATGACCCCACCCCCCAGTATCCATCTGATGACATGGCTACTGTAGTCTGTGTTTGTTCTGGTTCCTATTTCTGTCCCCACCTCTACCTCTTCTCTTTGGTAAGGCAGCAATGGAAGTGGCTGTGGACATTTGTGAGGACATTGGTTGAGGATGTATTTGGTACTGGTTTAGTGGGATACCTTTAAGTTGGTGCTGGATATCTTAATAAAGGAAAGTATTGTGCAATATTCCTACCACATGTGTTTGTGATATGTAGAAGCATTTTCAAGGTTGCATCTGTCACTGGAGGATGGTGGGTAGGAAAGGCAACACTTGATGTGTGCAAACCCAGAAACTAGTGTGTGAAAAATTATTCCACCTGTTACAACTGCAGCCCACAGCCCACCATGATACTAGAGATTAAGATTAATCATCACAGAAAACTCCAAAAACTCTATGAGCACTGATATTACATATTTTTGTTATCTGAAGAGGTATTTGAAATGTAGTAACCAAAACTACAGACAATACTAAAGAGTATGAGAGATTATGTTGGTAAATTTTGTGATATTTCTGGCTCTTTCAACTTTTGCTATAATTTTACTTAACTCTACAAATGCCTAATACCTAAACTTGACACATCCTAAAATTATATGAGCTTTCATTTCTATAACTATAATCTGTCCATACAGAAAAAAATGTTTTACTTACTTAAACAGTTTAATTTATTTAACAAAAGATATATTAAAGGTGATCAACTAACACTTATATTTTTATATATAAACTAGTAATAGGAAAGTTTAAACACTTATTTCTTTTTGAGTAAATTCACTGTACAGCCAGTGTGCCCAGTGGTCTTATTGTGTTATCCTTAACACAAAGGCCATAGAGATAGCAAGCCCAGTTTGGACTCTAATCTTCAGTTATTTCAGTTCTTCATCGAGCTTGTTTTCCAGAAGTTGACTTTATTTGCCATCCTTTTCATCCTTCTGTTTTTTTTTTTTTTTTCAGGAAATGATATTGTATCTTATACCAACATGGATTCTGCATAATCACCACATGAACATGCTTTCTGCCCACATGGCTACTAGCACCAATGACAACAATTATTGCCTGCTGCTTATGGGTGTTTCTTGCTCTTCTCAAGGATCACTACCAGCACGGTAGCGGCACCATGGTGTCACACAGACCTCTTGTGGAAGAGCTTTCAATTACCTTAAGTGCATTTTAGGAACTTCAGAAATTAGTTCTTCTGAGCCCATTTTAGAACCCTGACCCATATCTGTGGGTTGTCATTCAATGGCTTGGATGGACATCTGAACATCCTCAAGTAGCTTATTAATGAGTCATTCTTACTAAATTGCTTCTAACAGATTCCTTCAAAATAATAATCAAAACTGTATAAGACAATTAACATTGAACAAGGAAGTAAAACAACAAACTTAATTCAATTTGAATGGAATAAACAAGGGGCCATTTGGCATGGTAACTGGAAGCCACCAACTCCAGTTTGACAGAAGTTCCCCAGTTCAAGTATCAACATAGAAAGTGAAATGTCTGCTAGTATCATGCACACACAGCATGCCTTTCTGTTGTGATTTGAGATGTGAGCACTCAGCTCTTCCTCCTGCCACAATTTCCTGCTATGGTAGACTCTCGTCTCTCTGTAAACACAATCCCAAATGAACTCTTTATTTGGTAAGTTGCCGTGGTTATGGTGTTTTATCACATTAATAGAAAAGTAGCTAATATAAACGTTGGTACAGGGAGTAACCTATTTCTATGGCAGATGTGACCATGCTGCTATTTGAAGGAATGTGGGAGAGTTTGGAACTTTGCACTAGAAAAGCAATTGAATGTTGCAATTTAATAGATCCTCTTAGGATTCAGGAAGGCAGTGCTGAGAGCAACTTGAACTGTGGAGCCCCAGCTCAAGAAGTTTCAGAGAGCAATATTAGCAACTAGAGTAAGGACCTTTCCTGTGATATTTTGGCAAAGAATATGGCTGATTTCTGCCCTTGTCCTGAGAACTTGCCTGAGGCTAAACTTAAAGGAATGGACTAATTTCTTTGATGAAAGAGATTTCAATACAGACTAATATTGATTTTGTTGTGTGATTATTAATAATCACTCTTTTACAGGTCTATGAAGGGAGAAAAAAAAGCAAATGAAGCAGAAATAAACACAAAATGTACAGTTCAAAGAGAAAAGGAGTTCCAGGACATTTAGAGCCAAGGCTTATGTTTACAGAGAAGGAGATTGAGGAGAGGCTTGCTATGCACTGAAACAAAGAGAAAGAAACCCTCAGAGAAAGACCTTATCTAACTAAGCTTCCAAATTATAAGAGAGCCTAAGGGTTTGTCTGTTTCTATAAAGTAACAACAAACAAAAGCTGCTGCTAATGTAGTTCAAGGGCTCTAAGGTCCATCCTAAGCTGGCATCTGAACTTGGCAATATTGTCCACATGACAAGGATGTATAAGTAAATGGGTCAAGGACTCTTCTCAGATAACCAATGGGGTCAGGCATCATATACGGGGGAATTTTTACACAGAGGTCCCAAGAGGCTATTGTGTGAAGATGTGGGCATGAAGCCTGGGTTGCACTGGAGAACTCAAGACTTTGGAGATGCCCGATCCATGGGATGTCTACCAAGGAGAGCTGAATAAAGGGAGTACAAACAGTCCCCCAAAATTTTATGGCCAGCAAAGATGCAAGGAATGAGGCACCTTCACTTATTGACATCAGACATGAAGCTACAGGATTTGATGTTTGTTCTGCTGTGTTAAAGCCTTTGGTTTATTTCTTCACTATGCTTCCCATTTCTTCCTTCTAGAATGATAATGTATATTCTGTGGTATGTAATTGTCTTTCCTCTCTCTCTCTCTCTCTCTCTCTCTCTCTTCCTCTCTCTCTCTCTCTCTCTCTCTCTCTCTCTTATTGTGAGCATAGCCTTTAGCAGCTGAACCATCTCTCCAGCCTGTAATTTGATTTTGATTTTACAATTAGCTGCCATTAAGAAATTGCCTTGAGTTTCAGAAGAACATTTGGATTTTAAGCAGTGTTAAGACTTAAAGACTATGGGAAATTCAGCACTGGACTACATTTATTCTGTGCTATGATATAGCCATGAGCACACATGGATTAGTTTTGGAGAAGAATGTGATAGTTTGAATGAGATTGGATGAGATATTCCCCATGAGCTCAGATGTTAGAATAATTGATCTTCAATTGGTGGTACTGTCTAATAGCACAAGTGTGGCCTTGTGATTGAATTATGCCACTAGGAGAATGCTTTGAGATTTCAAAGACTGAGCGATTCCCAGTTCACTTTCTCTGTGATTGTGGGTCAACATATGGACTCTCAGCTGTTTCTGTCTGCATGCCTGAGAAGAGTTAAAAAACCAAGGACGTTGTCTATAGTATACAGCAGAATAGAATGATAAGTTCCAGAAACTAGAATTGGACATTTTCAGTTGGTCCCTGAGTAGTGGGATGATAGTGGTAGGGTAGGAGGAGAGGGAATGTGGGTTTTGGAAACCTGGTCTGAAGGCTTTTAGTAGTTACTAAGTGTTGGGTTTTCTCATAAATAAACAAGATTAATGGTATCTACCTGTAAAGATATTAGGAAGAATATGCACGTGGCTCTGGGCAAATTGTTAAATAGTGGTAAATTTCCAGGGAGTGATAGCTACTCTCTAGTTTGTGAGTTTATACTACTGTTGTTCTAAGGTCATTGCCATAGACTCATCAGTAACAGATGCCTTTTTGTGGCCACAACTTTATTTTAGACAATGCTAAGTGGTTACTTGCTAACTGGCACTTCTGTTTGATTAAATGTGTTGGGTACTCTTGATTTGTGAACCTGGTTTCTATTTGTTAGAAGCCTGGGGATTTCAAAAATCCTTCATGTATATTAATATTTCATGAGATGAATTTACAAGTATAATATTTGTCTTTAATATTAAGTAACTATAGAGAAAAATTTAAAAAAGAAATAAAAATATTAATGAGGGTTAATTTCTTAACCTCTGAGCCATCTCTCCAGGTTAAGGTTATTTTCTAAAGAAAAGAAATTGAGTCCTTCTAGGGTGGTTAAAGAATTTACTGTTCTATTCTAACAAAGAAAAAAGTATCTTTGGAAGCTTTCTTAAGAACAAATTTAGCTCATTTTTTTTTCTTTTACAAACCTTCAGTGGGAATCACACACATGAGAACTCAAGGTATTAGGCTTCAAGTGTTCTTAGCACACCGAAGAATGTTAGTAAAGACGTGTTTACAACCCTACAGTTTCAGAAAAGTGTTATACCACCAATTTAAGCTGTGCATTTCCATTCAGATTGCACTTGTGTGTTCTCGCTAGAATTGCACAGCGAGGAGGGGGCTATTACAGGCATCTCCACATGTAAATACGACACCTGAAAACTCTCAACATTTCAGTCTTGAGCACGGTAACTATTAATAGAAACCCAAGGCATCAAGAACTATCCAGACATGTGCCGCACAGCAGTCAATGCCCCACAGCTGTGACATAAACACTCTTGAGCAATCTGATTTGTTCTGGCCTCATGCTAATAAAGCCCAATACAAAGTATTTTTTTTTAAATTCTTCTTACACATTATGAGCCATCCTTAACAGAAGCACATTTTGATTAAACGCATTTTGATCCAGACACAGTCCTTAAAACAATGAGATAGGAAGTGTCACTTATTAATAAAGCATAGGAAGTGAAAACTTTGAAATATTATCATTACTAACTATAGGCCCTTCAGCATGCTTGGCTTCTCTGAGAATAAAATGAGAAAAAAAATCTTAATAAAGTTACTCTAAAGATGAAGTGAAATGACCTACCCACCTAATGGACATGTCCAGCACTAAGTGTGCACCAAGAGTAATTGTTATATTCTGGTCCAGAGATACAGTTGGTGTTTTGCATCTGGCATGTTAACTTGTGGATTTCTATGTCTACACAGAGGAGGAAAAGGTTCCTATTTAAAGTCACAAGGATAGACCGTGAACTTGGCTGGGAAAGGATTAATCTAAATGACACTGTGTGATTCCACTTTGTGGAATTTATTATTATTGGAAACTTGGGTTTCAGTCTTTCAACAGTTGCTAAGGGTTGGGTTTCTTCAGGCATATACAAGCATAAAGGTATCTGGAGTTCTGTAGTTATTTCCTTTGGGGGCTTTTAGCCTTGGGTTTACTATGACTTTTGGGGCCACTATCAAATCAAAGTGTCTGAGTGAATCTGTGTGACTATCTAATAAGTTGGAAATGCTTGTAGAATAGTAAAACTAGGCAGTCTTTTCTAAATCCAATGGTGTGTGAACTGTGTCTTCTTGTTTTACAGTGAGTCATTTTTAAGCTTCTCTTTTCATGAGGAGTTTCTGCCTACACCCAGGATGATGATTTGTACTTGCTATGCCTGAGGCCCTGTTTCTAAACCAAGTTGGTTGAAGATTGTTTCTTGGTTTCTTTCTTTTTTTTTTTTTCTTGGTTTCTTTTTGCCTGCTTTTAATTTACTTTGTTCTGGAAAACCTTCTAGTTCTGAACTTGGAGGGATCTAGGGATGAACACACTAAAGGTCCAGATTCTTGGGTTCAGAGGATTAGTAGGACGTGGTCCTGCTAGTATCTGAGGATCCTTGGTTGTCCAGATGTCCAAGACACCCAAGAAATGTTGACTCAAAAGATTTTTGATTTAAATAAACTATCTGAAGGCTGTTTCTATGGGTTTGATTGTTGTTTCTTTGTTTGAGACAGGAGATAATATGACCCAGGCTGGCATTAAACTATATATACCACCATATCCAGCTTTATGTATGTCATTGTAAATTTTCTTCCCGTGATTTACTTTCTTTTTATTATTGATTTGTAAGATTTCTCTGCCTGTTAAAGGCACATTCTAGTTTGTCATATATGTTGCAACTATTTCCCTCTCTTATTAATCTTTTCATTTTCTTAAGATATGAAGGTATGCTTATGTGCCAGACTTTTGAAGGTTTTTGATATGGGTTTATACTCTTTATTTTTACCTTTTGAAATGTTTAGTCTCATTTGAGATGCAATAACTGTCACCAAAGAGATCTGTACAAGGGTGTGACATCAAGAGTGAGTTACATGTATGTTTAAGGGCATCTCTTATTGGGAGCTGGGTCTGCCAGAGGGAACAATTTTCTGAAATTTAACAATACCTTGCAGGGTCAGAGAAATACTCCAGGAACTGGCTTGCCTTTCTGCCTAGACACCCCCAATAAATTTAACAAAATATATGCCCACCTTAATTTCTGTCAGTTTCCAACCTTTGTTCTGTGTTAGTCCTACTCACCCTCCAAGCTACGAGATGCCTGCATCCAACTATGATAAATGCCTGGCCACCTTGTGAGCAGAATGCTCATTCAGCCTCCAGGTGAACCCACATTTTCCTGATTTGCAGATCAGTTTTGTACCTGAGTAAAACTGTTTTTGCTTTTTATTTCAGCCTTGTTCATGATTCTCTGGGTTCACAGAAAGAAGAAAGACCTGAATCAGGTTCTGTATGAGTTGTATTTTTTAACTTCTGTTTTCTGGGAAGTATTTGGAAGGTACCCACTCCCTTAGGATTTATTTAGCTTCTCTCTTCCTTCCTACCAATGGATCCCATAGAGGTTCCTAGATGTATAGTTTGAAGAGACCAAGTCATGATGCTTTGTGTGCATTATGACACCAGGATGTCACAGCCAGTCCCGGGGGTTTGCTCCCATGCTGGCTGAGAAAGGAGAGTCAATCTCACCTCCAACGCATCATTCCACCCAGTGAACCCTTTACACCTTCCAACAGCTGTAGGAAAGGGATACTGTGAAAAGATACAGAATAAGAAGAATGGTAATTGAGTATGATGGCTGTTTCTATCCACCTTTATACAATAGTCAGGGGGAAGAATGGCAATACAAATCTGGTTGTTGGCACCAAGACTCTGTAGTATGAACCACTACCCTTTTGATCAGGGATACAAGAGCAATGGTTCTTTAATGTGATCGACCCTGCAACCACAGCTTCATTTAGGCACTTGTCAGCCTTCATCCTGAACCAACTGCTAGAAAACTCTGAGAGAACCTCAGAAATCCACAAATGAATGTCTCACCTAGTAATTCCAGCTCAAGTTTAGCTAGACAGAGCACGTAGCCAGATATAACTCACATGTAGCCCTCTAAACTTCAGTTACTCATTACCTAATAGTTATTGCATGCCTCCTAGGCATGCCATTCGGCAATACTTACTGCACTGTGGTTGAAAAAGGCTCTGACAAATGCACAAGCTACAAAGGAAGAAAGGACACAGGGACTCATAGCGCTTTTGAAAACTGTAGTTCTGATTTTGTTATAGCTTCTTAATTCTTATTTTTTCTTTCACATTAGTACAGATGGTACTTATGGAAACTCTGTGTGTCTTGTGCCATAACAATCACCGTGGCACTTCTAAGGAGTGATACAACATAATCTTTATCATGAAGGAACTTATAATTTCACTGAAAATCAGCAAACAATCAGGGAAGACGATGTGTCAACGTGGGATGCGTACAGATGTAGATAGATGCAGATAGATAGATAGATAGATAGATAGATAGATAGATAGATTGACAGATAGATAGATAGATACGCTGAAAGGCAGATAGGGAGCTAAGTAAAGGTGACATTTATGATGAAGCTACACCCAGATAAACCCTCTGTTGAATAGAAAAGGCAACAAAACTAACCTACTGAAAAGCACAGTTCAGCCTACCCTAGCTTACACATGCTCTGAAGATTTACATTAGTTTACTTTTGAGCAAGATCATTGAATGCAGAGCCTATTTAGTAATGTAGTATTGAACACCTGAGACAACTTATTGAAAACCCTCTATCCTCCAGGATCTCTGGCTGGCTGGGTGCTGCAACTTTCTGCTGCTACCAAACATTGAAAGAGGGTATCATATGGTGTATTGAGAGCACAGGGAAAATGTTAAGATTCAAAATCTGAAGTTTGGCTTCTGGACACGTGCTGCTTTTGCACCATTACAAAACCAAATATCATAAGTCAAACCATTGCAAGTCAGGTATAGTCTGTATTAAATTCAGTGAACAAATACAGGCTACTTGAAGTGTCTTTTTCCCAGTCTTCCAATATTCAAATGACAGTGTCGATCAAGCACTTTGGTTTTGGAATAAAATCTACAAAGGTACAAAGATGGGGAAAATAAATGCTATCCAAGTTGGGCCCAGTGGTGTATGCTTGTAATACAGCTGTTGGTATAATGTTTGTTTGGAATGTATACAATTTACCCTTGTTCATTCAAATGCTGGTTTCTCTTCGCCAATATCTGGTTTCAATCTGGACATTGCATTGTGATGCTTATTCTAAGCATCACCTGTCTCAAGTTTGTGTAAATATGCAGCCATTTGTTCTCTATATTGTCAATTAAACAACCAACCAGCCAATGCTGTACAATGAAGAATATAGGATGGAACTGGTCTGGAGAGGGGAGGAGAAGGAAGTGACCAGGAGCTGGAGAAAAGAGATCTGCAGGAGAGGTCTTGGAACCACGTGGAGAAATGAACCAGACCTAAGATATGACTAAAAGAAAGTATAATGGGTGAAATCTGAATGGTAGGAAAATATGCAGGCTTAGAGGTTTAGGATGGAGTAACTATTGCCCAGCATTGTGCTCTAGGTTAATTAAATAAATCCCAGTCTCTGTGTGGTGATTTGGGTATACAGCTGCTTAGGAATAACCATGATTAACTAAAGATATATCAATAGTAAATATTAATACCCACAACATCCAGCACTCACGGAGGCAGAGGCAGGAGATCGCTGTGAGTTACAGGCCGCCCTATTCTACGAAGTGAGTCCAGGACAGCCAAGGCTACAAAAAGAAAGCTTGTCTTAAAAAGAAAACAGAACAGCAACACCAAGAAACAAAACAAAGCAAAACAAAAGTGCCATCCAAAGAAACCATATTCTAGTATATTCTACCTCTTTTGGTCTTTTTTACTGACCCTGGGAAAACAGGTTTTGGATTATTCCAGTTCAGACTTTCATAACTTTTGAATTTGTACAGGGAAATGATGTCTACGATTAAGAAAATGTGAATTTTTTTAGAACAGGGAAGAAGATAGTTTCTAAAAATTCTGGAGATATTAACTTTATTCTCATGTTAAATTGATAGCTTATAAATCGGTGGTGCTAACTGTTTAGAAATGGACAAAATTGTGACCATGTTAAATAGAAATAAATCCTTACTTTCTTCCATGAGTATTTTAATTAGCTTTGTAAATTTGGGGAAAGATATGAATAAATTATAATTCTTCTTCATAGAATCGACATCTCTTCCACAAATCTCTTACGATGGAATTGAAAATGTGGTCTATGATGGCCTCACAAAATCCTGGAATCGGAGGAACAAATCCAGAGGACATCTTAATAATGTAGCTGTCTGGAGAGCAGAAGAAACTCTCCCAGGCACTGCCTCAAAAAATGGCTTGTCCTTATCCCTTTCTTATTTAACATTTTCATTAGTGACTGGAGGAAGGGCAGAGAGCGAATGACTGCCAAGGCAATGACTGACAGAATGAGGACGCAACAAGTTCATGATGACCTTTGAGTGGTGAAATAAGCCTGATAAGATAAAATTTAATGAAGAATAGTTAGCAATCAATTTTAAAACACATACACATACAGGTACAGGCGCAGGCACACCCACAAGCTCACATGCTCATACACACACATTCACACGTGCCTCTGCAGAACTCTTAGGATAAGGATCCTTGGGCAACAACAGGACACGAAGTACAACACCTTATAGATTCTGATGACAGTAAGCAACAGTGAGTCTACAAAATGATGGGGTTGGTCTATCTTTATGGAATCAATGAAAGAAGAGAGCCTGAAACAAAGGTATTAGGAGGCCCTGTATGCAGGGTGGACAGATCCTGTGTCAGGTATCAATGTGTTCAGTTCTGCATGGCATGATTTCCTAGGGGCACTGCTCAGAACTCCACCCTTTGTTCATGATTCCAGATGACCCTGAAATGATTGAAACTTAAATCTCTACAATGGTATCAATCCTAATTTCATGAGATAGGTAGAGAATGAGTCCTCAAATGTTAGTTCTCCCAACGTGACAATCTGTCTATGAGACACTTAGCATTTGGAAACACCTTTCAAAGTCCCTGGTTCTCCTCTCCAGCATTGCATTACCTCCCTGGTCCTTGGCCATCCTGGTGCATCCCTTATTAGTTGACTGTTTCCTTTGCACATTTAACTGAATTCCGGTCTCTGCTTTATTTGTAGTTGTTTAATTCACTGTTTAGTTGGGCCGTAGAGACACTTTAAAGTTTTATAGTCTGTGTTTCTTATGACTTTTTGATGAAGGATAGCATTCTATACTGGCCTTTTAGAATAATTTTAGTGGCTGAGCTTCTCACTACTGGGTAGTTGCAGGTAAGTTTCTTGCCAGTATGGACTGGCCTTTGGGCGAACCCTAGACTTGGCTACCTAGTTAGAGACAGGGCGGCTTTGAAGAACTGTTGCAAAGGCAGACTATAGTTGCTGGGGACTCTTTGTCTCCTGGCTGGCATGATAAAAGACCCCAGCTGTCTGTCATTGAAAAGCATGCCCAGAAGGAAGCTGCCTCCAGCAAGTGTGATCCTGCTAAGTTAATCAAGCTTGCTGCCCTGTCTCCGTTGCTAAGCTTTTCCTGCCACACTGGCCTGGAGAACAGCAGCAGAGCTGAACGGGGACCTGCAGACAGGTACCTTGCAAACTCAGGGCAAGGGGACCCTGGCACGGTTTGGCTTTATGCGGCTGCCAGCTTGTGCAGTCAATTCCAAAGCCTTTTAAAGTTCAGCTTTCAATGATGCATGAAACCCATACCAAACTTGAAAATTTCCAACCACCCATTATCTATTTAGTGCTAGTTCTCTGCTGTGCCATAGCTGGGAAATTGACATAGTCCTCCTTCTTTTTGTTTTGTTTGTTTTAGAATCATCAGTGCTGTGGGCACAAATCAGTGATTTTTGTTTATTAATTTTTTGATTTTTTTCTAGGTGGATTCAAATGGATCTTTATTATAAGTTGGATGAAGCAGGAAGCAGAAGTCAAAGGATTATAAGGTGTACGAATTTTTTTTAAAGAAGACTGAGAAATATGTAAAATAAATGATGAAAATGAAAGTACAGCCCCCTTGACAGGCCAACCCAGGAAAGCAGGTGAGGGGACTGTGAAGGCTCTCACCCACACTGTCAAGAAGCTTCACAGGAGTGACCACCTTGGACCTGAAGCGCTTACTAGAAATCTCTGTTGGCATGTATCCTTCTAGTTAAGCCTGGACTTAACAAGGGAGACACAAATGCCACCTAGCCTCCTAGACTAGTCTGTGACTGTGTGTGCTCAAGCAATGCAGCTGGTCTTCTTACTTTCTGGTTTGAGTAGTAAGTACTGAGCGAGTAGCACAGTTTAAAGCAAGGCGATGGAGGTGTTTCTTGAAATACAGGGTCGGTCTCCCAAAGCCACTGTAAGTTGAAAACAATTCAAAACTACATTTCATCCACCAAACTGCCTCAACATCACAACTTGGCCATGCATTAGCTGCAAAGGTTGGGGGTGGGGGAGATGGTCACTGTTGTGGGAACATGGTAGGGAGGGAGCTGCAGCTCCCCTCACCTGCCTAGCATGTCTGGAGAGGACTGCATTGGCCATTGCTGCCCAGGGTCCTATTCAAGCTTGGATGTCAAGGTATGAGTTCTAGTCAATGTGTTTCATGTGAACAGTTTTGAAAACCACAATGGGTCAAGGAACCTTAACTGTAATCAAAATAAAATTGTATATTATAGGCACATGGCTCATCACATCATTTAACGAAGGCAATTTTCAAGTTATTTCTTGTTTGGTGACAGTGAAATGCAAAAGGAAACTAGTAATGGTTGCGTTTCACTGATGATGGCTGTGGTGTAACTAGTGATGTCTGTAATCTCCCTTGTGGTCTCACTAGTGATGGCTGTGTTCTCTCTCCCTGGTGAAGATGTTTTGGTTTAGGTAGATGGATTAGTCACTTTTCTGTGGCTGTGAAGAGACACCATGATCAGGGAAACATGACAGAACGCATTTAGTTGGTGGCTCATGGTTCCAGAGTCCATGGTGCCATGGTGGGGGACCTGGCCTCAGGAAGGTAGGCCTGGCTCTAAGGCAATTGCTGAGAGATTACCTCTGATTAACAGCAGGAGGCAGAGGAATGGTGTGGGCCTTTGACGTCTCAAAGCCTACCTCCCTGTGACATGCTTTTTCTATCACAACTACACCAAACAGTTCCATCAACCAGGGACCAAGCATTCAAACATATGAGCCTATGGGCCACTCTCCTTCACACCACCATGTTGGCTGTGGTCTTCTTAGTGATGGCAGAGGTCTCCCATAACAAAGAGCCTGACTTCCTTTAAGTATGCTGGGGTCAATCTGGAAAAGTGTTTTTTTGTTGTTGTTGTTGTTTTGTTTTGTTTTGTTTTGTTTTTCTGTGTGTGTGTGTGTGTGTGTGTGTGAGAGAGAGAGAGAGAGAGAGAGAGAGAGAGAGTATCCACTATGAAAATAATTTAGCACAGTACTGAAGAATGCAGTTTTAATAGGTTTTCTCTTATAGATTTTATGCTAAAAACTAAGGCTTCCTAATTTATACTCAGTTTAACTCTTTCGAAGGCAAAGGCAGACCTAGGCTTTCTTGCAAACAGATTTTAGAATCAAAGTTTCTGAGGCTGTAGTTACTGTTCTGGTAGTCTTAGATTTCAGAGCATGTTAGGGTTAAATTCCCTGTGGCCTTCAATAAGATCAATCAAGTGAGCTTTTGTTAAGTAGTTAATTAATTAATTCACTAGTTTGTTCATTCATTCTGTCATTACTTTCCTCATTCATTCTTTAGCAGAGATGGAGCAGAATCTGAAGAAATTACAGTGGACAAAGCCAGGCATCGAACATCTCATCCCAGAGCTCTGAGTGGAGTGGAGGGGGAAAAGCATAGGAGCCCCTTTTTCATACGTGTAGACTTGAAGTATCTGAAGAGGTCTTCCAGCATGGCCCTGGCACTGCAACGAGACTCTGTTTCTTTTTTGTATTTTTCTCTTTCCCTTCCTTCCTTCTTTCATTCCTTCTTTGGTTCCTTCCTTCTTTCCTTTTAATCACTGTTCTTTTCTTTCTTTCTTTCTTTCTTTCTTTCTTTCTTTCTTTCTTTCTTTCTTTCTTTCTTTCTTCCTTCCTTTTTTCCTTTTTTCCTTTCTTTTGTTTTTCAAGATAATGTTGCTCTGTTGTGGTCCTGGAACTCATTCTATAGACCAGGCTGGCTTGGACTCATAGATTCACCTCTGTCTCCTGAGTGCTGGAACTAAATGTGTGTACCACCACCACCCAACTTGCACACATCTTCTTGTATCTGTGTTGTTCACAGATACCTTTTTTGTTTTTGACACCATTCCTTAAACAAGACAGCGCAACAACTTCTCAAACATGGGTTAACAACAGTCACCTAGAACTTCGTGTGTGTGTATGTGTGCAAATACTACATCATTTTTCGTGGGGCATGGACGTATGTAAAAATTTATGTGTCCTCATGGGTTTTGCTGTTCACTAAGGGACAACATTGCTATTATTAGGATAAATTATATTTGATATGTCCTGTTAAAAAATTGGCTTGGAAAGCCTACTTTTATATCATCAATTTGGCCAGCAATATTGTTTCAGGGTTAAAAACCAAGACAACTAATGCCATTGTGATTGTGATTTCTATAGGGACATTTGGCTTTCCCAATGACATGATCCTTGATTCCTGTCTAAACACTTGTACTGTTTTGTTCCTGTTACGCATCCACTTAGCCTGTATCAGATTTTTATAGCCTATAAATGTTATTAGCAAATGTTCCCTGGTTTTAATATTTATATTTAGTTTATTATTTATTTATCCTTTTTTATTTTTTAATTTTAATTTTATTTATTTTACACTATATTCACTTTGTATCTTAATGTAGCCCCTCCCTTGTCTCCTCATGGTTCCACCCTCTCTCCCTCTTCCCTCTATCCTCCTCCCCTACTGCAGTGAGAAGGAGGAGTCTTTCTCCCCTATCTGACCCTAGCCTATCAAATCTCATCAGTACTGCCTGGATCTTCTTCCACTGTGACCTGGTAAGGCCAGTCTGCCAGGGGGAAATGATTAAAGAGCAAGTAATTGAGTTTATGACAGAAACAGCCCGTGTTCCCCTTACTAGGGAACTCACCTGGAGACTGAGCTGCCTAAGGGTTACAGCTGAACTGTTCCTCTCTGTGCACGGTCCTTGGTTGATGCATCACTTTCTGCAGGGCCTCCTGGGCCCAAGGTTTTGGGCTTTGATGGTCTTCTTGCAGACTTCTGGTTCCCTTTGAGTCTGTCTAGTCTTTATCCCCTTTCTTCCATAAGACTCCCTGTACTCTGCCCAAAATTTGGCTATGAGTCTCTGCATCTGCTTTGATCCACTGCTTGTGGAGTCTTTTAGAGGACATATGTGGGAGGCTCCAATCCTGTTTCCTCTCTTCCAAGGATTCTGGTGTCTATCCTGCTTGCCATTCTGAAAGAGAATTAAGCATTCTTGCTAGGGTCCTCCATGTTGTTTAACTTCTTTAGGTTTGTAGATTTTAGTATGTTTGCCATATAGTATATGGCTACTATATGACTACTATTCACTTATAAGTAAATGTATATATGTGTGTCTTTATGTTTCTAGGTTACTTCACTCAAGATGATCTTTTCTATTTCCATCCATTTGCCTGCAAATTTCATGATTTCTTTGTTTTTAGTAGCTGAGTAGTATTCCATTGTGTAAATATACTACAGTTTCTGTATCCATTCTTCAGTTGAGGGACATCTGGGTTCTTTCCAGATTCTCCCTATTCCAGATTCTGGCTATGAACACGATTGAGCAAATGTCTTTGCTGTATGGTATAGCATCTTTCCGGTATATGCCCAGGAGGGGTATAGCTGGGTCTTGAGGTATGGCTAGTCCCAGTTATCTGAGAAAGCACCAGATTGATTTCCAAAGTGGTTGTATAAGTTTGCACTCCCATCAACAATGGAGGAGGGTTTCCCTTTCTCCACATCCTCTCCAGCATGTATTGTCACTTGAGTTTTTCGTCTTAGCCATTCTGATGGGTTTAAGATGGAATCTCAGAGTTGTTTCTATTTGCATTTCAAAACAACTAAGGATGACTAAGGATGTTACTTCTCCCCTTTTTAGTAACTTATTTTTTTATTTAATGTTGATTGATGGTTTGCTCTTAACTGCTGAGCCATGTCTCCAGCCCCCTTCCACCTTTTTCTTTTCAAATCTTTTGTTCCATTCTTGTGCAGGCCAAGCTGTTTGCTCCTATCACATTTTTTTCCCAATCACTCAGGTCATGCTGTCAGTCTTCCTGCTTCTCAGTTTTTCCAGGGGCAGTACAATCTCTCCATGGAATTGTGGTGAGAGGGCCACAGCCATTCATTTTAGTGAAAAAGAATGAGGATTTAAGAAGAAATGGTAACAAATATCTGGTGTTTGGTTGGAAATTTTAATTCATTCTTGAGATGCTTCAGACATAGCCCCACATTCTGATTCTGTAAATAATTAACCCAAGAACTTGGCCCACTCAGTCTCCCTTGTTACCACGGTCACATGAATAGCCCATTGGGCCTTCAAAGGAACCCATTTACCTCACCTAAGAGCTGCAGGCAAAACCCTGAAAACCAGAAGGGGAAGCAGAGGAAAGAAAGGAAGCTAAAGAAAACACTGGATAACAACAACTATGAGATGGAGGGGGGAGAGAGAGAGAGAGAGAGAGAGAAGAAAGAAAAACAAATTCAAGGGACATAACCAACAGGCCCCAGGTGGCCTTATTATATGAATAGACTGCATATAACTACGTCTTTGTACCGCAGTGCTTCATAAATTCTGTCATCTTGTTACGCTTGTCAAAAAAAAGCACACTGACCTCACTTCCTCCATTAACAAGCTTGCCCTATTTTGAGGGGAGACTCTATATAAACACAGGGCCCAGCCACATAAACAGCTTGTCAGCCTTGTGATTCTGGAAGGAACAGACTTCATGCCAAGCAGAGGGAGGGTAACACCTTAGAGCCTGCTGACCAGTGTAGGCTAGGCTCTGGCATGGTGACAAGTGAGCAGAGGCGGGCACAGCTCCTAGTCTGAAACGGTTCAGAGCCAAGTTTAAACTTGTCGTGAGAAAGACAGCTGAGGAAGATTGCTTTGCACACAGTGGTCAGGTTTTTAATTTTTATTTACTTTTTCCTGAGTGTTTCCTTCCTTAGGAAGACGAAGGCCACCAGACCATATGACTGTTTACAAATATCCTACAAAACCAGTTAATTCTTGTACAGTCCACTTGGAGGTATTTATGCATTTATTTATGTATTTATTTATTTGGCTACCACAAGGCTCCATACATCCCCAGTCCACACTCTCTTAGTTTAGACTAGATGAAGAAAGTAGCTTTACATTCCCAGGATTCCGTTACGGATTGAATGGTCAGAAACTGCATTCCATTTCAATGGCACTAAGTTTTTGCTGTGGTCTCCAGTATAGTCATGAAAAAGAATCTTGACTCTATAAAGCCAAGGAAAACTCCCCATGGTCAACTTATGCACAAGGTAAGCGCTATAAAGTTATACTTGCTGACTAGCTTGGGTTTTAGTGTCTCAAGACAAACTGCATCAAATTACATGTAGAAACAAAGCATCCAGAATGCCAAGGAGACCTTATCTCATATTCCTAAGGTGTTTCATCTGCTCCCCAGCCAGCTGCTTTTCACTCCTGTTGATTTACAATTTCTCAGTGGACAAAAGGTGGACCACGCACAAGCAAGTTCTTTAGTGCATCTCTTGGTGCCTTGAACAGATAATGAAAACAGCTCATGGCCCGTGCTCCCTTTCTTGTTGTAATGATGGCTTGGAAACCTTTTCGCAGCGCACTCTGTAATCAGAGCGCATGGGCAGGCAATGGATTCATCAAAATTCATTGGATGCATTTTGGGGTATGTGAAGGTGGAGAGCAGAGAGGTAGGTGGGAAGGTGAACTCAGCATTCACCTTCGCTCTTCCGGGTTTCACTGAGCCCGGTGCCAGTACAAGGTGTGTAGAGGGTCATCAGTTATTTCCAGTTGCTATTTTGGCCAGCCACATAAAAAATATCCCTGACAATCCTGAATTGCATGTATAAACCATTTTATGGCTGTTGGTCCTCTTGCTGCTCTTTCCTCTCTCAGCTTTTTTTTTCCCCTTCTGAGTGCCCCATATTTCCTCCTCTCTGCTATATCCAACATAAACATTTATCTTCTTGGACCATGTATTCAAAAAAAAAAAAAAAAGGTAAAGGGAATAGTAAAAATACAGAGTCAAATGTGAGTGGCAGCCCCATAATTCTTTATGAAGTAGCAGGTAAGATTGATTGTCAAGGGTCAAAAGGCTAGGTCAAACTCCGCTCATTCGTCAGCTGAATGTCATTTTTGTTTTCCCTGTCACCAGATAGCTTTAAAAAAATTGCGACTCCTTCCTCATTATCTGGGACTTGGCTCCTTTTCTGCCACCCAGTATTAATGAAACTGTGCTTCAAGTCTGGCCCTCATCTTCTGAGGTTCTCCTTCACGTACTGCCTTTCTTTCCTGAGCACCACAGAGAAAGCGCCATTTCAAAGGCCATTTTCTCCCACAGCCACACTGGAAAATTGCCACTAGTGTGAGAATGATTTGAAAACGCACGCGAGAGGTATAAATGATTTGGATGAACAAAAATGCAATTAAGTCACAGCTGGTGTAAAGCATGCTTTCCAGTGTAATTGGATAGTGGCAATATCTTTGCATCTCATAAAGGAAAAACAGAATGAGGTATATAATAATATCTGGAAGCCATTGAAAACAGTGTCATAAAGAAAAAAAAAATCCCCTCTGTAATTACAGTGTATCACAACATAAAGCAAAACCTAAAACAATGTGTTGGTCTTGTTGAATATCTTACATGATACCCATGGCAGGTCAAATATAGGTCAACAATATCAAATAACTTTACCTCATCCAAGAGCATCACTTAATTAGTTCATATTTAATTATTTTAGCCTTGTTTTTCTTAAAATTTATTTGTTGTTTGTTTGCTTAAGATGGGATCTCTCTATGTGGCCCTGGATGTCCTAGATATCACTGTACAGACCAGGTTGGCTGCAAACTCACAGAGATCTATCTGATTGTTTCTGCCTCTTGAATAATGGAATTAAAGTCATGTACCACTAGGCCTGGCTTTTGTTTCATTATTTTACTGTGAAAAAGAATGATAATTAGCTATGTGCTAATTAATTTGTGACTTTTCAGAACCTAGATCTGCCAAGCGCTCCGTTATAAGCTAACAGGGGCAACACATAAAATATAGATTTATATCTATGGCTAGAGAGCGCCAAGATTTTAAACAAGAATGATCAGTTTCTTATTTTATAGCCCTGTGCTGTTTTCTTCTCTAGCCTATTTCTCTAAATATTGTTAGCACAGAGACATGGCCCAAAGCAGATTCATAAGTCTAGATCAGTGGTGACATTATTTGGACTAATCATGTAATCCTCCTGTGTATTTGAGATTTTCATTAGACCATCTCTTCTTATTACTTGGCAACTCCATGGTGTGCTGAAGTCTGTAAGGGCCACTGAATTTCTCTCTCAGAAACACAAACTACAGTCATTATAAGGGAGTATATATGAGTATTGCAAAGAGCCCAAGGTGCACTGATTTGTAAAATCAACCCATGATTTCCTTCTGTGAAAGAACTAAATCATGATAGTAGAAGCGAAATCCTTTCATAAAATTCTAGGCTCATTTCAACTTACCAAGAATTGATAATTAGCTTTGAGTGCAGCATGCCCTGACTTTGCAGCACTGTTTGTCCTTTTGAAAAACACACATTCAGCCCAACGTAGTGGTTCGTGCCTTTCATCCCAGCAGTCAGGAAGCAGAGGCAGGTGGATCTCTGTGGGTTTGAGGCCAGCCTGGTCAAATAAACAAGTTCCAGGGCAGCCAGGGATACACAGAAAAACCCTGTCTCTAAAACAAAACAAACCAAAACCAACCAACCAACCAAACAAAAAAAAAAAAAAAAAAAAAAAAAACCAAACCAAACCAACCAACCAAACAAACAAATCAAACATTCAAATATTCCACAGGCCCTTGAATAAAGGAGACCTTATACAACCATTTTGAGAATGTGGACTACAAGAGTCAAAACCTCAGAGGACAATTTCGCCCTGAGGCTGGCTTGATGTGCAGACTTAGGCCAGAAGCCTGGAGCTTTTAACTTTCCCAGGGAGCTACTGCAGGTGAGAGCAGAAAGGAGGCTACATGAATCCTAGGGAAGAGAGTTGGATTCTGAGGGTGGACAAGCATTGTGAAGAGTAATACAGGTAGCTCTCTAGTGAGGGGACAGACACCTGTGAAGGAAGAAGTTGACCCAACGAACATGAAGGGGATTTAAAATGACGCAAAACCCATGTAAGACAAGGAAAAGCCGTACTGAACTTTTTGAAGTAGGGCCTTAAAAATAGTTTTTTAACCAAGAATGCTCAGCTGCGGATGAATTATTTACACCAGCCTTTCCGAGTCTCAGGGAACAACTTGGAACAGGAGGTGGAAAGAATGTAAGAGCTGACAGATGTCAAAGACAGCTGTGAAATGCTGACTTCTAGACATGGCATGGCTGCTGCACACATCAATTCAAGCAGCTGTGGTTCCCTGAACAAGATCAAGACAGTCAAAACTCCAGCCTGGATTGGGTAGGAGCCGCAAGGCTCCACGCCTAGTGCAGGAGTTATTGGCACTTGATAACTCTGGAGTAAGACAGTCACGATCCTTTTGGGATATGGATGATGGCCATGCCTCCGTGGTTGACCACACATCCATGCACATGGGGGCAGTGTGAATGGACTTGAGATGATTAACAACTACAAAGAAGGAAGACATGACGTTGTGAGATATGCCTCGGGGCACTAGGGAGGGTTGGGAGGAGATAGTGTTGGATGGGTATGATCAAAATTCGTTGGATAAATGTATAAAGATTTCAAAGAATAAATTAAAAATATTTTAAAAGATGAACTTTTCAAGTTGTATGTTTTCCTCTGACTTGCAATTCTGTTCTATTTCATAATTTGTGATAAGAAGCAAAGGCTTCATATGCTGCAACTCTGAGTTTTAGGCTTAGATTTTGTAACCATCATTGGGAAATCTTGTGACTGGAGCCTGAGCCAAATTCCAAACTGTATACTGACCAGTACTACTGCTCACAGTGCTGTAAGCAAATGGAAAAGGAAGTGTCGAGACAGAGGACTGAACGAGCCTCATGGGAACTGCCTCAACGTCAGATAACAGTGGAGAGAACCATCTATCACTCTGGGTGGCCTGGGTTCCATTCTGTGAAGCTAAGGTGTTTGTTTCAATGGACCATGAAAACCGGGTTTGAAATGTAGATTCATATTCCTAACAAGAGCTGTTAAATAGTGACTGTATATATTCTCTTCTTAAAGACATCTTTAGTTGTCACCCTGGAAAGTAGACTAGAAGAGCTGCTGTACCCTTGATGCAGTCTCCATTCTAGCTGAAAGACACCCATCTTGCCACCAAGTCAACTTGTCAGTTTATAATCAGCTGAAGTATTTTTCTTGTGGCATATGTACTGGCACTAATCCGAGCTTTCCAGATTTTATAGACATACAATCCTGTTTTGTCATGCTTTATTATACCCATGAGTAAAACTTATTTTCTGAACATTATTAACTGCTATATTATTAACTGATATATTGATGATCCTGGCAGTTGGCAATTTTTTGAACACAAAACCCACCTTTTCCACCCCCCCCCCAATGCATGCGTGGCTCACAATCACTTAAAAACATCAAGACAGTCACTATGGCCTGCAGACCCCTTCCTTCCATAGCAGCTGCTCCCTTCAGCTGGCTCCCCGCAGTTATCACTGGAAGTTCTGCTTTGCCACAGATCATACTACACCTGAAATCCAAACACTGGCCACAGATGTGCATGTAGGCCCAGGGGAATAGCAATGCTGCTGGCTTCAAATAACTGAAGATTATTCCAAGATAGCGTCAACCTAGGATGTGTGTAATAATTTTTGGAAGCTGAAATAAGGTAGGATTTGGGCTTTAAAAAGATAAAGAGGGAAGGAAGGTGCTGTTCTGAGAATCGCTGAGCACCTCCTACAGGGCTGCACAGGCAGAGACTGAGCAAAAACCTAGAGCAGAAGGACCCAAATCAGATGGGGGCTTGCCCTGATGGCCTCTTAGACTAGCACAACATGGTCATGTTGACTAACTGTGGGAGAAAAAGTGATTTCCCCTGCTCATGGGCAGCACAAGCCATCACCATCATGGAGCAGAGCTCCAGGAGTGCCCAAGAGAATGACTGGCAATGAGAATAAGCCAAACAGGGCAGAGGTGGCTACATCTATGTAAGAGAACTGTTAACATTCCTGAGTACAAGGATGGGCCTGAGCTTTGGACTCTCACCTGAGAGTCTAGCTACTCTTTCCTCCTGTCTCCCAGCTGCACGTGGTCTTGTGGGAGAGTGCTAGAGCACATAGGAAGCAGATGGTTAACCGTAAAGTGAATAATTAGGTATGCTGCTGGGATACTTTTTCTTGATGAGTCACTTTTGAGTCATACATGCTCCCATAAGGAAGCCCAATAAACTCATTTATTCATGAAGCGGGACTCATACAGGATAGTTTCTTTCACAGGTAGTTGCTACCTTTATGTGACACGAACAGACTTTTTTCACATCTCCTTAAGAAAAGCTACACACCAACACTGATGGAGCATCTTCTTGTACCAAAAACCATCATCTGAAATCTGCTGTTGACAGCTTGAACAAGATACGCTAACTCAGTTGCCTTATCGTCACCTTGGTAATTAGAGAATGGGCTGAAGACTTGTCCATTTGATAACCATAGGCATTGTGGGGAGTGTAGGGCCTATAGTTTATGATCTCTGCTTCAAGTATGGGATTGCCTGGCACTGAACCACATGGCTATATATCTGCTACAGTTTGTACATGGTTCAAGCACATCCCTTAAGTGTCCACATGATGAAATCTTGGTCATAGTACTATAGGCATGCACACCTGTGTGGATATGCATCATGGTTTTTAAGTCAGTAAATAGTGAAGAAGGTATGAACCAATATTTGCCTGCAACCTGGGAGTCACTTAGTTCTATGTTTATAATTATCATTGTCATTATCATCATAGGTGAGGACTTCAAAGTTCTGAAGGGTGAAATGATTTGCCTGATATCATACAGCCAGTTAGAGGCAGAGCTGAGCTTTGAACTCAGGTCTTTCTATCTGAATACTAAGGTGAAGGTCATGGTCATGGCATTACACCTTGTTGCCTCTGAGGAATTGTTAACATTCTCTCTCACAATTTAAAGCTTTTGATTGCAGCTGAAAGATTAACTAATTAAAACAATGAAAACGAAGAAGTAATTTGAAGCTAATCTAAATCCTTAATCACAGTTTGAAATGTCTGACTTTTCTCTTATTTAGGCAAATTGTGGTAGCTGCTCTGAGTAAGCCTTGTTCCTTCTGTTCTCTGTTGGTCATTGGCTCCAGGTTTTCTAACTGGCAGTTGCCCTGCACACAGGTTTATGCAGGTTCAACTAATCCTTGCTGGTGCGGGAGAGTGCTGATGATCCCTGCTATATCCAGAACCCTGAACTTTATGTCTCTGCTCTTGTGCCCACAGTTCAGCCGGGGATCTTAAGAAAAGAAAGGTTAGAAACAAATAGATCCGTGCTTTGAGATTCTCCATCTCCAATCTGCTCCGAGATGAACCTGGAGCAGCAGGGCTCCTGTGAACCAAAGTAGGAGAATGGACAGGTAAAAGTTCAGACATGCAGGTGATGGCTCCAAGTGTTCTGGTATCCGAGTGTGAAGAGCAAGGGAGAGTCGAGAGACAAAAAAATATCACAGAGACAATAACGTTTGCAGAGTGCTTTAAGTATACTACGTTTTATTTCAAAAGGACATTGGTATTGGTAAACCACAACTTTCTTCACAATATAAGCCACAGGGAAGGGACACAGCCGGCGGAAACTACAAAACTGGAGCTCAGCTGTAGAGGGAAAGGAGACAGCCATGGGGAAAGGATCTAGGATGCTGCTGAAGCCTCAAGACACACCACAGGCTCAACCCCTAGGCCAACTGGGCGATTTAGCTTATATTTGGAACTTACCTTCCTTTTCTTTTCTTTCTTTTTTTTTATTCTTTTTGTCTATTTGAAGAGCAGTTCTACAGAGAAAAGTAGATTTATTTTGTGTTTATTTTTATGTCTTCTGTAAGCATTGCCTGTTGGATGGGCTATTAATCTTGAGAAATTCTTTTTTAGAAAAGCAGCGGTGAGGTGGGCACAAGGGTGCATTGGCTCATCCCACTTGGAGACTCACAGCGTCCAGCAGACTCCTAAAGACCTCGAGAAGTCCCAGCAATGTTTAAGCTGGACTTGACAATGTTTAAGCTAAGAATTCTATTCTATTTGATCATAAATTTCCCGTCTTCCTTTAAAATTTGCCCTTCAACATTTATGAAATGAGCGCTCTCAGGGCATGGTTTTTTGTTTTTGTTTTTAAGTGTTGATGTCAGCAGATGGATTACAACCAATGAGTGAAAGTTCCAGGAAAGAAGGTTTCAAAGTCCACTAATTCTGTGATCTGTTCAAAATGATAACCTCCCCATCTCCAGAGCTGTTCAAGGAGAAGCTAATATGAACGTATCTAGGAACATATGTGTTTTATAGGGTATGTGAATGGTATATCAAGTGGTTTCTCTTTACAAACCATGTGTGTGACAGCTACCCTGCTAGAGAAATACTTTTGTGAACTTTGGCCTGTGCATGATATCTCTAGAGTATACAGAACAGCTGTGTTTTCAACACACTACTATCTCAGTTTTCTCCCCCGCTCATCTCCTCACATGCGAGTCTCTGGGGCTACCAGTCCTTCACCAAGGGAAAATCTGTACAGCCAACAGGAGAGATGACTTCAAGTATAAATGCTGGTGGGAAGGGAAGTCATCCATTCCCCAATTCCCTTCATCAGCCAACACTAATATGGAATCAGCATGTTCCCTGGGCAGTGAACAGAGATTAAGGCTTCCTCCTCCCTGGAATCAGTCCTAAGAGCATTTGCATTCCTGAAAGCAGTTTCCTGTCTGACTATGTGGAGAAAGGACTGGTGAAGGGAAGGATGCAGAGAAGACAATATGGAGGAGACAGAACTTCAAGCATCTCACATGGTGGCCAAGGCCAGCTCTATCACGGTGTTTCATGTAATTTGAGACATTTTTCTTTTGTCACTGTCTTTTTTCTTCAATGTTTATCTCACACCACCAAAAAACATACAAAAACAAGGTTCTAGCTCCTTAACAGGGGGTAGTCTACTTTTGCAACATGTTAAGATCCAGGTCTGGTAGTACCAGGTAGCAGTTGGGTTCTACACAAACAGCTTTTCTTGAAATAAATTGGCAGCACTGCCCGTATTACTAAGTGGGAATTTCTGATTGTAGCTACTGGTTATGGAAACCAACCACGTATCCAAAGGGCCATGTGATTAGTGGGGCAGGTGGTAGTAAAACTATTGCTAAACAGTTAAATAATCTGGCTACGGCTCCTAGGTTTCTGGGAGCTGTGTTGAAAAATACTCTGTCTCTTGGTTAATCTCTGTATTATGTATATGACTAAAAGTTTCCAATATGAAATTTAGTATCTGGTGGTGGTGGTGAGGAGGCAGGAGGTAGGTGATTTATAATCCTTACAGGAACAAAAATCCAACAAATACCAATTGACAACACACACACACACACACACACGTACATACATACACACACAAACAGACACATACACACACATGCATGCATGGCACACATGTCCATGTGTGTGTGTTGATTTGGATCCACAGATTTAGGTGTCAAAGATAGGCCTGATCGCCTGTTTTGAGCCCGATAAGCCATCATAGCAGTCTCATTTATTTCTTGGTGAGCTGTTTGTAACCCCTCTGCATGGACTGAATAGAAGGAGCTTGGGATCTAGGTGGAGATCTCCGTGGTGGAGGTGGCAGAGAAGTGAGGCCTATAAACTTCGCAATCTTAGCCTTTGAGATACAATGGCTGCCTAACTACCCCAGTCACTGATGGTGCTGGAGGTCACATATGTTCAGAGTAGGAGAAGACAGTTTATAAAACTACTAATATCATGTTCTTATCATCTTGCTTGAATTTGACTTAGGAAAAACAAAAGCCATTTCTTATTCCTTAAATGGCGTGGAGAAACCCAAACCTATTAATGATTAAAATCCAAACCAGGAGGAGGTATTTGAAAACCAGAACTCAGAAAGAAGTGATGTGTGTTTCTCTAAAGGATACAGTGTCTCACTCCCATTCTTTAGGTGGTATCACTATTTTTGAAAGAACAAAGATCAAATTAAATGTTCAGAGCTACTACATGCTGTCACCAAGTCTGAGAGCATATTTACGAACAATTCATAATTTGAACCGTTTCCCAGACAGCTGGTCATGCGTACGTTAAGGCGGTCGTAATAACCTGTCAGGAGAAATTTCCTACAGCACATTCATTGGAGAAAATACAGGAGAGACTGGCAGCTTTGCAAACCCCACCAGATTCCTTTATCTTTTGAGCAGCTGCCACAGTGCCTGTAAAACCCCACAGAAAGCCTAGAGATCACAGGAGTTTATTGTGTCCCTTCCTTGTAAATTTACTTCCTACTGTGAAGACTTTGGGTTACAACTCTGTATTTATACCTTCGGTTACACTGTTGCAGCCTAGCATGCGTTCAATGAAATCAACCAGATCAGAAGCACATGTACCCAAGCATCTCATGTGTGCGGTGGGAATATTTATCTCACTCCAGGCAAAGGAATCTCTTGCTTTTTGAAACTGGTAAACTAGTGAAGGCTTGGGTGATGGTGTGGGGTAGATAGGCGGAAGGCACATAGATGGTGTTTTCAGCACTGTCTCCTCATGTGTGCTTAGGCAAACCATTTCTATAGTCTCAACTTCTGTGTCTCCTTTTGAAAAGCTAGTGCATATGTCACAGGAATGCTGAGGTACTGAGTTTTTGAGAGTTAGGGAGGGACATGAATTTCGTTACTTTGGGCTGAGCTATGCTCTCTGCATATCCTCTCTTTATATTGCTTTTCCACAGTCAGTTGACAAAAATCTGTGGGTCTTGAGAATGAGTTATAGGCATGATTTGCTCAAAGACGGAAATAACCCAATGTCTATTAGTACATAGGTGGATAATAGAATGAAGTATAACATGATATAATGTTAAATAATAGCCTAAATAAGGAGGTTGTGTCTAATAAAATGATGAAACTTGAAGACACTAGGCTAATAAAGTAATCCAGTTACAGAAGGACACATGCTGTATAATTCCATTTATATCAAGTGTCTAGAGTAGTCAGAGTCATAGAGCCAGAGAGGAGAATGGAGCTTGCCAGGTGCTGGCATAGGAAGACTAGGGAATTCTTGTTTAACAAATAGAGTTCAGTTTGGGATATTCTCCTGCAGAGGAATGATGGTTCCTTACTAATGTGAATGCACCTGACTCCTGAAATGTGTACTTGAATGTGGTTAATATGGTAGCACTTCTGGATATGCTACCATGTCAAAAGCTCTATAAATAAAAAGTCACACCTTTTAGGTAGATTTGTATTCATATGACTTGTCTTCTCTGTTTATATCTCCATATTTTCTGTTAACAAATAAACAAATTCTTAAAAGATGCATTTATCTTGCAAAGTGTCCTTTAGTGCCCTCTGAGGAAATTTTGTGTCAAGAGATCAGGATTCTAGCAAGATCATGGATGTTCGGAAATTCATTATTGCCTGCCAAGTCATAAGAATCTCCACACTATAGGATCTTGAAGTATAGTGACTGGCGATCGCTTTGTAATCAGACATGCTCACTCAGTTCTTTGTTGTGGTTTCAGTTGAAAAATACACAATGGAATACTGCTCAGCAATTATAACAAGGAAATCATGAAAATTGCAGGCAAATGGTGGGATCTAGAAAAGATCATCCTAAGTGAGGTATCCCAGGAGCAGAAAGACACACATGGTAGATACTCACTTACATAGTCTGGTAAGATAGAATAAATATACTAAAATCTGTACACCTAAAGAAGATAAACAAGAAAGACGACCCCGGGTAAGATACTCACTTAGAAAAACAAATGGGATGGACATGGGAAGTAGGAGAAAACAAGAAACAGGACAGGAGCCTACTGCAGAGGGTCTCTGAAAGACTATACCTAGCAGCTTTTCAAAGCAGATGCTGAGACTCATAACCAAACCTTTGGTAGAGTACAAGGAATCATATGATAAAAGGGGGAGTTAGTACGACTGGAAGAGGACAGGAGCTCCACAAGGACAAAATATATCAAGGGCACCGGGGTCCTCTATGAGACTGTTTCTCCAACCAAGGACCATGTACAGATATAACCTAGAACCCCGAGTAGGTTCTACAGATATAACCCACTTGGGGTTCTAGGTTATATCTGGTTGATCAGTATCTAAGTGGGTACCCTAGTAAGGGGAACAGGAACTACTTCTGACATGAACTCATTGACTGGCTCCTTTACCTCCGCCCCCCACCCGAGGGAGCCTTGCTAGGCCACAGAGGAGGACATTGCAACCAGTCCTGAAGATACCTGATAAGCCAGAGTCAGATGGAAGGGGAGGAGGACCTCCCCTAGCAGTGGACTTGGAAAGGGAAAGGGAGGAGATGAGGGAGGGAGGGTGAGATTGGGAGGGAATGAGGAAGGAGGCTGTGGCTGGGATACAAAGTAAAAAACCTGTGGTTAATATTAAAAAAATAAAAATTAAAAAAAAGAATCCAGTAAAGTTCTAAAGCATTCAGATGTTAACTTGTTTTCTCTTGCTTCCATTATGGTATCTATTGTCTTAGTTGTATGCATTTTCTTTCTCCATTATTCTGTCTAATCATTTATTGTGAGCGTTCAATAAAAGAACCACCACACTCCAATTCACTGCTTCCTTAAATTACCTATATCGAATACAACAGAATTATAGAATACATCGAATACATACATAATTTCAGAAATAGTCACAATTGCTTCCATCACCAACACACAGTCACAGATGCTTCATCTGCAATTTTCATACATAGCTGAACGAAAAGGAGATTCCACAGACATGTTCTGTATGAATCTCCATACTTGAGTGTGTATCCCATCTAGTAAGTCTGTCTGTCCAGATCACTTTCACTTTATCAGGCATGATCGTTCATTGAGTAAGATCTCTGATTTTAACATGATTACCCAAGTGAAGATACCCTTTTTAAAGTAAATACTTATTTTGATTGTTTCTGATTCTGGGGTTCCTCTGAACTCCAGTGTTAGCTATGAACACTCAAGGAAGAGGTTGGAAAAGGAAAGAGCCCCACTGGGTTAGCACACACTTTGGTAGTTGGACGCTCAGTTGTATCTGATGATTGAGCAGACAAAACCTCAGTCTACATTGTGGGAGCACGGGCTTAGTGTATAGCAAAACTTCACGTTTCCTATTTGTTGTAGGTTGAAATAAATTCCCCCAAAAGGTGCACTGACTTCAAAATATGGGGGCTCTGATCCAGTGTATACCAGTGCCTTGAAAAGGGAAATATTTGGACACACAGAGAAAAGGTGGCTACGTGAAAATAGAGGCCTACAATGACGCATCTACAAGTTAAGGAATGCTAAAGATTGCTTGCAAAGTACTGAAAAAGCAAACAAGAGACAAGGCCTTTTGGGGAGATTATGACCTTGCCTACACCTTTATTTTTTAACCCAAGCCTCTCTGAGACAAAGAATTCAGTTGTTTCGGGTCACCCAGTTTGTAATACTTGTTTTCTGGCAGCCCCCAGGGAACCAAAATGTTATTCAGTTTTATTTTTTTCAGTCATTTGAAGTGGGGAGGGCGCACAGTTATTTCTCCCTTATTTTATGGTATGGAAAGGAAGGCTCACAAGAGCAGTGACTGAAGCAAAGGTCACATAAATGTCATGCAACCTTCAGACTGAGGTCCCTTAAAACATCTGAAAACGGTGGTTTCTGACATCTGCTTTAGACTCAGAATGTGAGTAGATGACTGACGTGTGAAGAAGAGAGTATATTCCAAGGTGACGTGAAGGCAGAGGACTCTGCCGGTGAGAAACTGAGTGACTGGAGAAGAGGGTACATGGTGGGAGAGGACCGTGAGTCCTCAGAACAACGGTTGCTGTTAACGCTGGATTTGTATGCCATGCCAGGCAGTTTGGAGAGACTCTTAGCAATGGGAGCAACTGAGAGGCTGAGTGCCCTTAATCCCGGTAGTGGTACACCTGCAGTTAGGATGCAGTGGCAAATGTCTGAGGACAGTCTGGGCTACGTAACAAGGTCCTGTCTCAACAAATAAATAAAAACCCCAAAGACTACAAACTACAAGTTGGCTCAAAGAGCAAGAGGTGACTCTGAGTGCCCTTTAAGAGATGGAGTTTCTAGAATGTGGTCATTCTCAGGGTTGGAAGTGGCTGGTGATAAGAGAGGAGGAAGATAGCATCTCAGCTTTCTAGTCTGAAGGGCCTACCTAGTGATGTCTTGACTGTGAAGGATGAGTATGCATGAAGAAATGCAAAAAAAAAAAATTCTTCTGCATGTGCAAATGGTCACAGGCACAGTTCAGTGCTGGGTATCTTTTGAATACTGGCATGAAGAAAGAGCATAGACGTAGAACCATTGGATGAATGGGTTTCTTAGTGATAAAAGAACAACCACTTTTCATAAAAAAGGCCCTATTTGCTTTTCAGTGGTTTTTCTCCTGCTTTTTTTGTGTTGGAATATACTCACCAGTCTTGGGAGGTGGGGTCTAATGACAGGCATTTGGGTCATGAATGGCTGGTCTTATGAATGGATTAAATCTGCTTATAGAGACCCCTAGAGTTGGGGGCTCAATTGCTTGCTCTCTATTGCCATCTCTCACCTTCTGCCATGGATGATACAGCAAGAAGGCTCAGCAGTGTCTGACTCCTTGATGTCGAGCTTCCTGCTCCCCAAAACTATCAGGGAGATATTTGTTTGTCACATCAAACAGATGAAGACAGACAATAATGGCAATAACGCAATAGCTGGAAAGAGCATATGCATGCGTGTTCAGACTGGCCTAACTGCAATGTGTGAGGAAACAGTGGAAGTCAAATCAGAACGCACTGAGCACCCTTCATCTACTGCACCCTCCTGTGTACAGCATTAGAGTGTGGGTTCTTCATGAAGTAAGAAGTAGACAAATAGCATACTGTGACCCAGGTAGTGTAGCTTGTCTGACCACTGTGGAGGTAGTAAGCAAATTTTCCTCACCTCAGACCAGGCACAAAGTGACCACAGTTAGGGCTGGTGCCATTGCTCTGTGCCTCCAGGGCAGCTTATTTATACTTTCTAGCCACACTTTAGTGGTGATAGGTCCCTTAGTTCTTATGCTAGGGATCTTTCTGATACCCACGTCTATGCTTTTGCTCAGTTTCTCTTGTGGAATGGATCGGAAGGGGCTTTTGCTTATCCACAGTCTGCCCTGGGAGGCAGCCTGGCTTCCACAGAACCTCAGGAGACTATGTCAATGCCATGAGGGCAATGAAACTTGTTAAAGTCTGTGAAAGGGAAAGTTAAGGAAGGCATTGATCTTTTACCTTCCCCTAAATGGCTGACAGCAAACTTTTGAGATCCTAGATGCTCCATTCTCCCCCAAGGTGGAAGTCAAGGTCCTGGTGCTTGGAGAGTCCATAATATGTGCTTTTCTGGCTATACAGATGTGTTAGCTGGATGATGATTGAAAATGACTTATTATCTACCCGTGTTTACTTAAAATTCAGTTATTTCTAATTCCTTACGGACCTTGAAAGAAAAATTCTCAACTTCATATGGAATAATAAGAAACCCAGAATTGCTAAAACAATCCTCTACAATAAAAGATCTTCTGGAGGTATCTTCATCCCTGATCTCAAGCTGTACTATAGAGCAACAGTAATAAAAACTGCATGGTACTGTCATAGAAACAGAATGGTGGATCAATGGAATGGAAGAGAAGACTCAGAAATAAACCCACACACTTACGGACACCTGATTTTTGACAAAGATGCAAAAACCATACAATGGAAAAAAGATAGCATCTTCAACAAATGGTGCTGGTTTAACTGGATATCTACATGTAGAAAAATGCAAACAGATCCATACTTATCACCCAGCACAAAAGTAAAGTCCAAGTGGATCAAAGATCTCAACATAAAACCAGACACATTAAATCGGTTAGAAGAAAAAGTGTGGAATACCTTTGAACTCATTGGCACAGGAGACAACTTCCGGAACAGAACACCAACAGCACAGGCTCTAAGAACAACAATCAATAAATGGGACCTCATGAAACTGAAAAACTTCTGTAAAGTAAAGGACACTGTCATCAAAACAAATTGACTGCCTACAGATTGGGAAAGGATCTTCACCAACCCTATATCTGACAGAGGGCTAATATCCAGTATATATAAAGAACTAAAGAAGTTGAAAAGCAACAAATCAAGCAATCCAATTAAAAAATGGGGAACAGAGCTAAACAGAATTCTCTGTAGAGGAATATCGAATGGCAGAGAAACACTTAAAAAATGCTCAACCTGCTTAGCCATCAGGGAAATGCAAATCAAAACGGCACTGAGATTTCACCTTACATACATTAGAATGGCCAAGATCAAAAACTCAAGTGACAACACATGCTGGAGAGGTTATGGAGAAAAGGGAACCCTCCTCCACTGTTGGTGGGAATGTAAACTTGTACAACCACTCTGGAAAGCAATCTGTCACTTTCTCAGACAACTAGGAATAACACTTCCTCCAGATCCAGCTATACGACTCCTATGCATATATCCAAAAGAGTCTCAAGTACACAATAAGGACGTTTGCTCAACCATGTTTGTAGCAGCTTTATTTGTAATAGCCAGAAGGTGGAAACAGCCCAGATGCCCCTCAACTGAGGGATGGATACAGAAATTGTGGTACATCTACACAATGGGATGTTACTCAGCAATAAAAAACAAGGAAATCATGAAATTTGCAGGTAAATGTTGGGACCTGGAAAAGATCATCCTGAGTGAGCTATCCCAGAAGCAGAAAGACACACACAGTATATACTCACAGATATATAATATAGGATAAACCTACTAAAATCTGTACACCTAAAGAAACTAATCAAGAGGGAGGACTCTGGCTAAAATGTTCAATCCCCATTCCGAAAGGCAAAGAGGACAGACATCAGAAGAAGAAGAAAACAGGAAACAAGTTAGGAACCTGCCACAGAGGGTCTCTGAAAGGCTCTGCCCCGCAGAATCTCAAAGCAGATGCTAAGACTTATGGCCAAATTTTGGGCAGACTGCAGGGAATCTTATGAAAGAAGTGGGAAATAGTAAGATCTGGAGAGGATGGGAGCTCCACAAGGAGAGCAACAGAATAAAAAAATCAGCACAGGGGTCTTTCCTGAGACTGATACTCCAACCAAGTACCATGCATGAAGATAACCTAGAACCCCTGCACAGATGTAGCCCATGGCAGTTCAGTGTCTGACTGGGGTCCATAGTAATGGGAACAGGGACTGCCTCTGATATGAACCGATTGGCCTGCTCTCTGATCACCTCACCCTGAGAGGGGAGCAGCCTTACCAGGGCACAGAGGAAGACAATGCAGCCACTCCTGATGAGACCTAATAGACTAGGATCAGAAGGAAGGAAAAGAAGACCTCCCCCATCAGTGTACTTGGGGAGGTGCATGAGTGGAATAGGGGGAGGAAGGGAAGGATTGGGAGGGGAGTGGGGAGGGAGCTACAGGGGGGATACAAAGTGAATAAAGTGTAATTAATAAAAAATTTAAAAAATTCAGTTGTTTCATAAATTTTATTGTTTTTTCAGTTCAAAGACAGTTTATCCAGAAGTACAACACTGCTATCTAGGTACTGAAAGAGAATTTTATATATGGATAGCTCAAATTAAGTACTAGTAGGCTGAAAGAAATCTTGTGGAGTGAAGTTTGAAATTGAAATGAGGAGGTCACCATATCCTTGAATATGGCTATTTAAGTAAGTCACATTTGTTAGAGGTAAACACACAAAGTTGCCATTTCTTGTATAGTTTATGTTCTAATAAAATATCCTAAGTATATACGCTTGTACTTTTTATTGCTTTAGCACTCTAATTTTATTGCCACTGCAGACTTCTCGATTCTGTAATGGAATTATTTCATTGAGAAAGTTAACAAGTTGCTGGGAACTAATTGGTATTTACTTCTCTGATGCTGTTCTTTCCTTTTCTTTTTAAGTTATTTTTCCTTTCTGTGGACACCCTCTTGTCAAAGATACAGTGTAGGCTTCCGTCCTGTACTGTCTAGTCTCCCAGCACTGCCCTAGTTTCTTCATCCTTCTATGATGTGTATGACCTTACCAGTCTTAGAAGCACTGGCAAGGAATCCTGTAGAATGCTCTTCAGTCTAGGTTTACTTCATCTTTTTGTCTTGATTCAATAAGATTAAGGGAAGGAAGACTCTAGAAATAAAGCACTTTCACTTTCACATCATAGCAGGGACTACGAGCTCAAATGCTGACCACGGTACTTTCCTTCCAGGCTTGATCACTATCCGGGACTTTATTTCCTCATACTCTGTCCTTTGGGAACAAGTCACGGATCATAACCCATCCCAGAGGGAGGGTTACAGACAAGAGTGACAGAGAAGAACTGGAGTCCACGTCCTACGGGTAGGGCCATTGTTTTGAGTTCTTTAAGGAAGGCTTGGGACTCCTTTTTATACTCTTGCTCTAACTAGCTCAAGCTGATACTGGGATTTGTTGGTTAATATCCAACAAATCATATCATACGGGAAAACATCATATTCCCATACATTCTGCCATTGTTTCCGTATGTTTTCATTCACCACGATGTTTACAGTCTGTGTAAGGGCCTATTAGTATCAGGGAACTCTAGACAATCAGAGGCTCCGATTTCCTCTCTGCTTGCTGTTTAACTAAAGCTGAATTACAATTTGCTCTACAAATACAAGCCTGGTGTTAAGTCTTCTACTTTTCATAGGAGGGAGGAATTTGTGAAAGGAGAGATATGCCGTTTTTGAGTAAACTGCCTTTTTTTAGGATTGTCTTTTCTTCACAAAGGGAGTCTTTCTAAAAAGCGGGTAATTATAGATGCCAAAGTGTAGCACAGCAAATCCTCTTACTTTGTTGATGGGAATTTAACAAAAGTTTGAGCAACTTTGTCTTGAGATATCTTCAGTTACAAAGACATCTGTCTACTGCTACCTGTTGCTTCACAGAGTTCTAAACTCAGTGGAAGATGCCTTTTTACTTCCAAAAAGGAGCTAAGTATTTGATTTTCTTCAGTAAACACTTAGTTATTGGATAGTTATGCCAGCTTTGGCTTTAAGTGCTTGAATTAACTATGAAAAAAATATGACCTTCTTTTCCAAGGCTTCCAGTCTAATAAGGAAAGAAGATGAGAGGATCTTTGGGCCTACAAGGAGAAGACAGGGTAAAGCTGATGGGCATGATTCCCCCAGCTGGACTGAAGGGCCGGGAAGGTGGGGTCAGCTTAGACTTTGGATCTTTCAGACTGCACAGATAGCCAGTTGACTACACTTTAGCAGATTTCTATCAGTATTTATGGCCCATCTCTTTGTCACTATAAGTATTATATTTCCCTTAAAAACATCAAGAAAACAACAACAAAAGTATAGAAAATCTTCTTTCCTTGTCACTTTAGGGTCTGTAGACTTAGCCCTCACCTATCCCTTTCTTTGTAGCCACCACACATTTAAATGCTTTCCAATCTAGGTATTTTTCAGAAGCACCTTTTTAAAATAATTTTTTTATAATATAATCAAACAATATATATGCGCGCGTGCACACACACACACACACACACACACACCACACCACACCACACACACATTTTCCTGGTTCCTCCAGCTCTTCATAACCTTATGGATCTGATGAACCCAGCCCCTGACTTGGTCAGAAATAATCAAATCTTCTGTTTCTTCTCTTTCTCTGCAAATTCTTTCTGCTGAAAAAAAAATTCATTTCCAGGACTTTTAGTTAAAAAGAGAAAAAAATAATAATAAATCAAGAGCTGGTCGGAATGCTCCTCCACGCCCCATCCCCACATTATGACAAATCATCTCCTGGAAGAGCAAATATTTGAAAATGAGCATCTGGGCATGTTACTGATCGGAAGTGGTGGCACACAGAGTGGGTTTCCCGAGCCGCCAGAGGGCAATTTTGTGAAGCCCGTGCCGCTGCGATTATCTGCTTCTCCCTATGGCTCACACAGCTGCCAAGCCACCTTTACAGGCGCAATCCCAGGCCTCTGCCAGCCTGTAATTTTTTGACTGTAGGGGCTGCTGCCTGGTCATGAAGGTTATTTGTTTCACGGACTGAACACAGGACAGTACCTGAATTTCTTTGTAAAACATACACAAAACCTGGGATTTTTTTCTCCTTGCTATGTAATAAATCCAGGGTCAGCAAACATCTGTAAAACACCACAAAGGTTCTCTGTTGAGTTGGCTCACCTCAGTCAGTGGTACAGAAGCAGCCATAGAGGGAATGCAAATGGTTGGCTACAGCACACTTCCAGGAAAGCTCTCTGTGAGCACATGAGTCTAATTATTGCCATTTCAAGGATCACGAAAGACTCCTTTCCTTTTGATTTTATTCAGGTTTCAAAATGTAAGAAAAGGGAAAAAAAGATTCTAGCTTGTAGGTATACATATCAGGTGGAGGGCTGGGTAGTCTACTACTTCTGGTTGGCCAACACTTGATGTAGACAAATACAAAGGATGCTTTGCTCAGGTGGCCTCGGGCATCACTGGCTCACAGCTGGAGAAGAGGTTGTTTTCTGTTCTCTGGGTGTGACATGGAAAATTATCTAACTCGGGATTTTGAAAAGGAATCCCAGAATCACTAAGGAAAAAAATGGTCTCAGAGAATTTAAAATACAGTAAATACAGCAACTTTGTGGGACCTATAGAAGAAATTATGCCATTTAACCTGCCGATTTTAATTTAAGTTAGTAATTAGGACAAAAGCTAGTGTTTTGAATATGAGACTTAATAGCTTCTTTTATTCTATAACTTAGTGAATAAGTAAGATGGTAAGAAAATAAAGGATTCTGGATTTCTGGCTTAGAAAGAGGCACTTTCTAAGCCTCATAGTAGCCAAGAAGGATGAATGCTTGTTCATAGCCTAATTCATTGGCAGGACAAGATTCAGACACAGCCTGAATGTGTGGCATGAAAGCCCATCTTCAGCTTCACTGCAGAGGCCGTGTTCCTTCTTTTTCCGACATTCAGTAGGAGAAAGAAAGAGAATGGAGAATAGTGACAATAGCAGCTACCATTTCTTCAATGGATTCTCGCAAAATGACCATCCATAGATTAGAAAACTCTTTCCTGTATTCTGCCTACAGGGTTTTGACAGGTTCTCTAAACCGCACGTGCCGCTGTTTGCTCACATATAAAGGAGGACTCTTTTAAGGATAGTAAATTTATATATCCAGGGAGCTTACAATAGAGCTTTGTGGACCCTGTGTGGTGGCCCCGGGGTGCAATCCCAGCACCTGGAAGGCTGAGGCCAGCCTAGGCTACACACCAAAAGCCTGTCACGAGCAGGCAAATAAGCCAGGTCTGTCAAAGCAGGCCTGAAAAAAACTACAAACTACATGGGAAGCTGAAGGAGGCTTGCTTCAGGGACAAGGTGACAGGGACTACAGGAGAAAGGCATGCTAAGTCTTCAAGTCTAAGATGAGGCCCCTTGGAGGACCTGAGGTAGAAGAGTCCGTGGAAAAAGCAGGACCACTTTTAGGACAAGAGAGTTCACCTGACTGGTTGCCAAGATGGACCTACTAATCAGAAGATCATGTGTAAGGGGGCTCTATTACAGAGCTGAGAAAGGTTCTTCAGAGAATCTGATGCAATCAAGGCTTTCCTCCTGACCCCAGAAACCGGCACTACCCTGAAGGAGGAGCTATTTAGGGAAAGTCAATATCCCACTGATATGGAATAGCCTTGCTGGTATTGGGCCTGGCTCAATATGAATCTTGCCTACTGACAGTCTGAGCCTTTGTTTTGTTTCCTCGGGGAAATTCTTAAGCTCATCACACTCATTACAGTTTCTCTGTAACATATTCTGTAATACTCCCTTATCAGCCTGAATTCAAAGAATACACCTTACCTACTTTTATACTTCCTAATTTAAAAAAATCACTATATTCATAAAGGAGAAATAAAAAAATATAAAAATTTAAGTAAAGCAATGCATCCCCATCTGTGAAAGTTCAGATCTGACTGTAGGGACAGTCCAAGGGGCAGTTCTAGCAGAAACTTGTGAGAATGAGAAGGACCTAGAAACATGTGGATGACAGTTCAAACTCCACAGCAACACTCAAACTGATACTCTGAATGCCATGGAAAATATGAAAAACAAAGCAAACAAAGATCATCCCTCCCTTGATGCCAGTAGAGTTGCAATCCAGGAAAATGCAACTCTGCACAAAACATTGTTAGGATTTCTATGTAAAGTGGGTTTAAGGTTTACAGCTGAGATTATCATGAAAGGAGTTTTCATGAACACAAGGTCTGGCAGACATCTGAGAATCACACTGGGTCAGGGCAATGCTTCACTGTGCAAGGCTGGCCCTGAGTTAGCTCTTCTGTCCCCCGCGTATTATTCTAAGGGAACACAAAGTGACAAAGGAGCCTTTTAAACACTGCCATTTGGAGTGCCCTCTACACCCTTCTGATTGAGCAACTTAACAACTGTTCTATTTCTCTGCTTGAAAAAAAAAATTCAGTGAAAGTCATCAAGCTCCTTTCGCCTGGGTACTTCCCAGACTCCTGTTCTTTCCCCTCGTGTCAGACATTGCCCTGTCATGGTTTGTGTGATAGCTTCCGAAGTCTGAATACTCATAAAGATAACATCAGGCAGATCCAAACTGGCTCCAATTAGTGTCTGTGCATTGCAATTCCGGCTCAGGTGAGTGTGGAATGGGCAAGGTGATTTCATTTTATCTACTTTCCATTATCTTTGATGGACTTTACGGCAACAAAATCAGCCGCTTTCGCACGTGACTCCTTGACTTTCACACTCTGTTGCCACATCTCCCTACGCAGAAGACACATAAAAACACAGCATGTTATTGCAGAGGATGAAATTGAGGAAGTCTCCAAGAGCCAGTTCATTCTAGCATTTTTGTAAAGAAGTTCGGCTTTGCAACGGGGTTGCACCTTGTGGATCACTGCACCTGATGTCCACACAGAATCTACATGCAAGCAAGCTGTGCATGACTCGTCCTGTTTATTTAAAACTCACAGGAAAACAAAGGGGAAGGACAGGAATACCCTTGCATTGGGAATAAAAAAAAATTGAAAAAAGAATCAGACATGGGAATTATAATGTCATCATACTGGTGAGTTATGACTAAGGCTGTGTTCTCAGTTAAAGTAGAAGTTTAATAAAAAGAAAGTGGCTATTGCTTACCAGTTAGACATATTGCTTTGAAGAGGGGTACTTATTCAGATTATATAAATTCAGAATATTCTGGGGACTGGCCACAAAGTGAACCTTTGCAGGATATGCAGTGACAGCAACAGGTCTGGGGTAACTGCTGTCCTCCCGAGGACCAATATATAGCTTGTCTAGCCCATACGCATTAAGGGTATGCATGCATCAACTCATGCCCTGAACACAAGGGGTCTGTAATGTACGTTACGTTCATAAATTTTCATGTGCTGTTGGAGCTCACTGAGAAGCCGGCTCTGAAAGGAGGATTGTACACACATTTCAAACTCAAGCATGTTCTTTCAAACTAGCCTCAAATGCTACTTAGGAGGGGATGGTCTTCCTCTCTAATTCTGTGTCAGGGAAGAGAACAGCAAAGCAGCCCAGCCGAGAAAGCGCCCGTGAAAATTGCTAGAGTCAAATAAACCATTTCCAGTGGAGGTTACCATTGTTTATTCCATGATCTAGACATGTGTGCGGTGGGAAGAAAAGCTGGACATTCAGGTGTTGAAGCTTTTCTCTGGAGAAGAGACCCAATCGGGTGCTGTAGCTGGCTGCCTCAGTTTCTCCAGTCCATTTCTGCTGGGTGCGGTCAGTGTTCAATTCAATGATGTCATCTCTCTGCTGCTATTTATTCTTTTACTTGAAAGTCTCTTCTGAGACTGTCTCAACCAGAAGCTCCTGATAGCTTCCTCAAGGGCCTCCCCTGTCTGCCTGCCTGTCTATCTGCTTGTCTGTCTCTATTTGCTTATACTGGCTTGCTATGTTCTTAATAAACTCACACATTCAAAATTCTATGGAAGGATGATGGAAGGATGATGAACAGGTGCTCAAAGATTGGAAGACTTCAGAAAATGACACTTGCATTTGAAGATCTGAGGCTTCAGGAACAAAATTCCCTTTATTTCTGCCACGAGTTTGTGTGTGTCTGTGTGTCTTCTGTCTTATCTCTCCAGCTCCACACATTGCCATTTATCTCTTAATTCCAACTGGATTTTCTTTAGATTTTTACATTTCCCTTCTTACTCCCATTCTGCTATTCTGCAAGCACACCACCATTGGTAACTACTATGTTTTTTTTTCAGCATTATTATAATAAAATTATATGAAGCTTATTCACAAAACATGGAGTCTTTAAGATCACTATAGTAAAATGCAGATGCCCAAAGGCAGGGCTGGAATAAGTATAATTTTGCAGAACCTGATAGATGGAGCAGAAAACATGGCCTGGGTGTGGCCCTGCTGTGGTTGACTGGGCTCATTGGCTTCTCAACAGCTTTTGTGATGACTCTCATCTTGTGCATCTCCAACCCCATATGTACAAGGTAAGAAGGTTTCACTGCTCGTCTCTCTGTGTTATAACAAGATACTGGGAATGGGACTTTAGTTTAAATATGATATTCATTTGTTTTCCATCCACTCTGTAACTTAGCCAGGCTGTGCTTTTAGTGTGGCTGCTTTGTGATTGTGACCCATCACCTGAAGTCAGTTGTGGAATTCTCCGTTTGGAGAGTTACATTACTAACCAGGGTTTAGATTTTGGAGTCTTAGAGTAGGGCTGTTCAGCCTGTATTACATCCTCCTGGGATGCAGTCATGCTGATCATGACTTTGAACCTCTTATCCTGGTCAGTACAGACTCATATCTGACCCTGTTCATACGACTATTCTCCAAGTCCAATTAAAGTTTTTTCTTGGATACACTTTAACCAGAAAAACTGTCATTAAAGTCTCCTGTGGATCCTTGCCAAGGGAATTCAAATGGTGGGTCAAACACAAACTCAGCTGGATTCCAAGCCTCTGAAAAGGCGCTGGTGAATCAGTCTTCACAAGAATTCTCCCTCCCAGTGGGGAGAGATGCTTTGATACATCTGAAACCTCTACTTCCAAGGAGATGGCAGACATCTTTCCCTTCTTGTTATTATTTGATATGTTAGCAATTTGAAAATGTATGGGCTTTTGAACATGAAGGGTTAAATGCACTTCCACTGATAAGGGAGAATTCTTCCAGGAAACTCCTTGGAGACACTTGTAATTAATTTGATCTTCTCCAGTCATTAACTCAGAGTCGTAGTGACTCGTCCGCACACTGCTCTATTAGTTCACTGGAGATCGCTTCCTGGGATTCGTTTAGTTAAGCAGCACTGTTGGATTACATTTTAAACCCCTTAAAAATAGCTGTAATTGATGTCTGTTTACAGAAGCTTAGTTTAATGCGGTCCAAGCTGAAAGGAAGGTGTACTCACCAGCCTTGGAGGTTGGCGTATACACAGCTCAGCTGTGAACACGCAAGTGGAATTAAAAACACTGCTGATGAAACAATTATTGTTAGAAACACTACTTGCTTTCGTGTTAATAATGGTGAGTAAGCCATGGAGTATTTCTCTTGCAACAGTGGGAATGACTGACTGGAAGCCACCTGCCCCTCTAGAAACGAGCACGCAAACCTTGTAAATATATATACTTCATTTTCAATACGCTGAACACAAGTAATAATCATGTGGGTAATATCTGAGGAGAAGCTGTGGATATAAAATGTAAATAATAATAATAATCTTGTTTCTCCTCTAAAGAAAACAGGGATAGCAAGGCAATCATGCCACCTTGAGTTCCTCCTAAGTGTCTTTGCTCCAAACCCATGACAGAGTCAGCTGGGCAACAGGATTAAACACTCTGGCTTCAGGCCTGGGAGCCCCACAGGCTTGAAATTTTTGGATTTCAAAGGTGATTAGAATGACGGTTTCCCTAATTTATAGTTAGCTTATGGTTGGGATGGGGAAAAGCTTCTTTCTTTCTTTCTTTCTTTCTTTCTTTCTTTCTTTCTTTCTTTCTTTCTTCCTTCCTTCCTTTCTCCCCCTGCCTACCTCTGTAAACAGCAATCAAGATCTGCCTGAGGTATGCATTTGACCTTTTCTATTTATTTCAGCAGGCCTGCTTTTCTCTGCCTCGCCAAACTTTACCTTTCCTTCAAAGTTCAGCCTTTGGCCTAACAGCCTCTTCTAATAATCCTTCTCTGACAATAAGAGCAAATACTTTTTTGTTGCAGAGACATTTAGAGTTTTTCCAATCAATTTAGGGTGCCTTCTTGGATGCGTTCCTTGGAACAATACTTTGTGATATTTAAGCGAATACATGTTAGTTACCGGTATATTCACAAACATAACAGCTGGCCCTTTGTGTCCAAAGGTCCCATTTGGGCAGATTCAAATGTATTTTAAAGTTGTTTTAAAACATTTATACCTGCACTGAAAATGTACAGACATTTTTCCTTATCATGGCTCTCTAAGCAAATGCACAACATTTGTATTGTATTGGGTATTATAATGAATGTAGATACAATCTCAAAAACAGAGAAATACATGGCCAGTTATGTGGAAATACTGTGCTGTTTTACTTAAGGGCTTGAAAATCTGCAGATTTTTTTATATTCTCAAGGGGATTCAGGACCCATTCTCTTATGAATACCAAGAGATGACTGTCTTCACTCTAGTATGCACATATATGCTCACTCCAGTCTCTGTTACTGTGATAAAAAATAGAACACTGACCAGAAACAACTTAGGGTTTCTTTGTTTCATACTTTCAGGTCATAGGCTATCATTGAGGGGCGTTATAGCAGGACCTCAAGCGGGAATCTTGAAGCAGAAACCATGCAAGAACTCTGCTCCCTGTCTTCCTTGTTCTAAGGCTCATGCTTAGCTAGCGTTCTTACATATTCCAGAATCATCGGCATAAATATGGATGGTCTTGCTCAGAGTGGGCTGGGCCATCCTAGACCAAGTAAGGTAGTCATGAAAATCCCTTAAAGATATACCCATGCTCCACTATGATAAAGGCAGTTACTAATTGAGATTTTTCTTTTATGGTGTGGTCCTAGGCTATGTTAATTTACAGTTAATGCTAACTGGAGGATGGCCAAACTTCTCCTCACACAAAGCCTTGCTAAAGATTCGTTATGTATCAGGCACCTTTCTAATTTCTGTGGATAAAAACAGGGTGTCCATGTCCTTGTCCTCATGAAGTATGTCCCCTATGGGATGGGCGCTGGTGTTAGGGCTTGGGGGAAATAGATAACAAATGATTTTCAGTGTTCCGTCCCATGCAATAAGCGCAATAAAAAAAATGGGAGGTAGATGCAAATGGGCATTGTATGTTTGTATGTATGTGTGCAGATATCTGTAGATGAAGGACTTCTCTTCCATTTATAATGGACGTTAACTCAAACAAGCCCACCAAAGGTGGGAATACCATAAATTCAAAATACGTTTTAATACTGCAACCCAGAATACATTTAGATTAGTGACACAGTACTCAATATATGGGGTCCACTGTTTTTCCTTGCTGATCAGAGTGGCTGGCTACGAGTTGTAGCTTGATACTTAACCCAGCACCCATTGAGGGTTATATTGTACATTGTTAGTCTGGGTAAAGATCCTAATTCAATATTCACAATATTGTTTCTGCTGATTGTTTATTGTTCTTACCCCACCACGAATATGAAAAACCCTAAGTCTAACTGCAGTAAGTTGGGAATCACCTGTAAGAGGTTACACAAGTCAAATAAAAATGTACATTTTACCAGAACCTCTTCAATTTTCTTTATTGAATAATCTGTCTTCAAGCAATTGCCAAGTTATACAATGTAATGACACATGCCTTAAATAAGCAATACATCTTCTTTTGAAACTTAAAAGTCTATTTAAGCTCAAAATTAAAGGGACGGTTTAAGTAATACATAAATAATAAGATGCTTAAAAGATAACATTGTACTATACAGTGTGTGGATGAAGCATTAGAACAAGACACACTGTGAGGGTAGCTACGATGTTGAACATTACTAATAGTTACCTGAGTTTTAACATCAGAGGCGATTTCAAACTACTTTTCCTTATTTTAATATACTGAAAAGACAAAGAAGGAATCATTTTTCTTTCATTTCTTGCCAATCAGGTACAATTGTAGCTTTCTTTTTCAAGCTTTTCTGTATTTTTAAATTTAAAATGGGCAGCCTCTTTGCAATAAGGAAAGGAGCATAAAAGACATCTCTGAAAATGTGGCCTGATTTTCTCAGGACAGCATGTGGTTTCACAACACGAGGAAAACAAATTGCCACAATCATCTTTAAGGTGATCTCATGTTGGATGAGCGGAACGACCCACCTTAGGAAATCTGAGATATCTGAAGTCAAATCGAAGTGAAGAGAAATGATGATTTTCCCGAGCAACAGCACTCTTGTTGTCAGACAGAAGAGAAAGGGAGTTGGGTACCATTCACAGGAAATGCACAGGGTAATTTTGTTAAGTATATGTTATAGGTTCCAGTGCATTTTACATTTAAAAAAAAAAGTCTAATGCCATGATTCATGTAGGTTTGAAAAAAAATATAAAACAACTGCAGCTGTACTATAAATAAAGTGCATGTCCTGAGAGTCTAAAGTAGTGTAGTGTTTGTATAAGAATTCTGACCAATTCCAGGTTGATCACATCCAAGTTTTCCTAGTGTGCTATTGGCCAGCGCATCATTGGGCTTTCTTAAGTGTTAAAAATGGAAAAAAAAAGAAAACAAACAAACAAACAAACAAACAAAAAAACCCACAACGACTTCGTTTTTCATAAAAAGTAGTACAAGACTACCCCTCATAAGCACCTGGCAGCTGTTGGGTAATTGGTCTGCTTGGAATGAGAGCTGAACAGCAGTCGGGTGTGGATTCCACCAGAGGACTTTTATTGTATGGAGGCCCACAGGCAGAAGGAGGAAGCAAGCCAATCCAGCTCCAAAGCCTCTGGCGGGACATGAGCTCCTTGGGAGTGTCATCCGCTGTGACCACAGACGCGAGATATGAACACCAATAGTTTGGGGTCACCCATTCCTAACCACAAAGGCCATCGTTTCCCCGAATGTGGTTGTTGGCATTTGGAACTCTTCCTGTACTCTTCCCGAAGCTTCAAATAAAGCCTGTTCCCTATCACAAGGAGGGGTGTGAGTCACATCTTCAGCTTAGTTCCCCAGTGCATGAAGCTCAGGTTAGGCTATAAATGAGCTGTGGGCAAAAGACTTTGAGCATTGCAGATTCAGATCGGCACCCTCTCCAGACTCTTCTTATTCCAGACCTGTTTCAGCCTTCCTGCAACCCCAGCATTGTTTCCTACAGCAGCCAACTCAGAGAAAGCAGCTCAGCCTGCATAGCCTGAGGTCCCCCATACCCAGCATCTAGACAGGAAAAGATACTGACTGTGTTTTAGGTTTGTAGGCTCCTTTCCTTCACAACCTCTTCTTAAAGATGTAAGTGCCAGTAAATTTCCTGGTTAACATGGCAAAAATAAAAACTCCCTTATTTGAGTAACTTAGAAAGAGATGAATCACAGAGCTATAGAAATTAAAAGGCTTTTAGGGATTGCAAGCTCCATTTTTTTTTTCTTTTTTTTTTTTTTTGCCATTTTTCAGTGAGAAATGACAGTGTGGTATGGTGTGGTCAGGCTCAAGGTCAAATCCTGAATCGGTGTGTGTGTGTGTGTGTGTGTGTGTATGTATGTGTGGTGTAGTATATACTATGTACAAGGCATATCACGTCTGTGTTGTGTGATGTGCCTATATGTAGCATGTACCGTGTGCATCATAATGTATGTGGTTTATGTTAGTGGGATATAACTGTTTGTGGTGTGTTTGATATGTGTGCATGTAGCATGTGGTATGCGTGTAAGATGTGTGCATATAGTATATGCTGAGTGTACTATTAGTATAATGTGTGTGTGCACATGCTTTTGTGTATAGAATGCAATTTGTGTGGTGTGGTGTGTGTGAATGTGGTATATGGGTTGTGTGTACAGGTGTATGCTGAGGCTTGTGGACACACCTCCAGGCTTGGACCACCTTGGGCTTCCGGACACATTCTATCTTACCACCAAGCTGGCCGCCGTGTGGGAGATTGGGCTCAAACGAGCTGTACTCAAGTACAGCTTTTTAAGGAGCAGAGGAGGCTGTATATGGGGGAAGACAGAAAACCAACAGGGCTTTCCACGTAGGAAGCATGGGCAGAAACTCCACGAGCAGCATGGCGGGGCTGGGAGGAGAGGGTGAGAGAAAGGTCCCATTTGCAGAATCCAGGGCATGCGGAGCATGCTGCTAGGACTCTCCCTCTCCCAGTCTCCACAAGGCTGTTCTCGAGACCTAGGAAAATCAAGAGTGCACAGGCCAGGCACCTGCTTTTCCAGACACCTAACCATCCGATGACTCCAGAAGAGAGAAGCCGCTCTTGGGAAGTGTTCAAGGAGGAAGTGCCTCCATGTGCTCAGACTGGATGAGCCACTGTCTGCTGCACTTAGCAGCCTGCTTCCTATCTGGCCTCTTCTCTTGCCCTTTGACCTCTCACCTTTACTCTTCTACCTTTTTTCCTCCCTTCCCTCACCATGGAGCCCAAGGGGTCATTTTCTTTCCCTCTCTCAGGCAGAAGCTCTGAATGGTGCCTGGTTGAGGATGGTCTCTTCTTAAGGACAGACACATATCTCTACCCAGGCTGAAAACCTACACCAAAATTACTTAGAGCATCTATCAGCTTAACAGTTGCCCATTATTTTATCGTTGTTTCTATCAATACCGAGACTAGAAAATAAAAATCCACCACTGCTGAAGTTCAAGGCCATTTTATTGCAAAGACAGTGCTGGGTTTTGTCAATCTATAGTCTTCAGAGGTCCTTGTTTAATGTGGCTTCCGGATAACCACCCAACTTTTGATAGTGTGATTACCAAGTAATGCTATCAGATAACAATCACGATTAAACAAGTTACATGAGCCCTCAGGCCCTGAAGCAATTTTGTTTGAAGAATGAGTTTGTCCTTCAAACAGCATAATAAGAAAAAAATTAAGTATAAGTGCCCCAGAACAGTATGTTATCGTGGGAGAAGCATAATATGTTTGTCCATTCCTTAGAATTACAAATGGCCTGCAGTCAGAATTCCTTATTTTCAGCGACACCAGTCTTTGCTTCCTTTCTTTGTCCCGGTGAATATGCCAGGTGGATTTTCCCTGTCACTGTTTTTTTCATTTACCTGGCCTACCAGGTCATTTCCGTGATTTATTTATTTATTTGCTAAGCTGTCTTCACCAGTGAAAGTAAAGACACAGCACAACCACAAGCAGTTTGCAACTATTGGTTAAAAATATGCCAAAACATAATTTGTGACAAGAAAAAAAATTACAAAAGTTATATTCCCATTTTGGAGCTTGTCTTTTAAAGACCTCTATAAAATTAAACAACCAGGACCAAAATGGGCTGATTCATTCATATGCAAAAGTCTAGGCATAAAATTCATAAACTGCAGAACTTGGAGCTTATGCAGGTGCTGGCAAAGCCGGGTGATGAGAAATACAAGGTCAAAGGATGTAAAATACTGGGTAAGCACCAAGGCTCCTGGACAGGGGAAATGTTACAATTTCAGTTTTTCACATTTATGTTAAAAAACCAAATTTCCCTGAATTCAGGGTAATGTTGCCACTTCTGAAGATGAGGGCTGGGGCAGGACAAGCTTCTGGAAAAGAGGAAATGTTTAACTTTACTTTCTCCCGTGTTACAGTGCTATTTGTAGTGCTAGCATGTCAGAGTTCAGTCTACGCTAAAGGGCATCAGAGGTAAGAAATCTGTCCTGTCCTAGCTTGCCTCAATTTACATCAAAGTCCTTCACCTTGCCAACTCTGAAATCACTGTGAAGTGGGAGGGACACATTAGTGACCTAATTATTTACTATCACAATGGCAAACATAAGTAGTATTAAACAGTGGTATTTTATTTTTAACAAGTTTTGTTGCCTTTGCATAAAAGTTACAGTTTTCTGAAAGCTTTGGTACACATGACAGTATATCTCTGGAAGAGAATTAAAAAGAATGTGTGGTGTAGTGACAATTTGGGGAGTTTTGTGTGTTTCTTTTGAATAAAAAAAAAACAGAAGCGTTATAAGAATATGTTTTCGTTTTAACCCCAGGTGCAGGGCTGTGGGGCTACTTCACTGTGATTGGCCTCATGCACTAGTGGAGGCATGATTTAGCCAGCTGCAGGAAGTTTCTGTGATTGTGCGACAATTGGAATTCTGAGGACTTTTTTTCAGAGATATAGTATATAAATGCTAGAGCCCCAATAGGTGGGGTGGGTGGTATTGTTCCTTGGTTGTTGTTTGTTTTGGTTTGTTAAGTAGCCTTGCACAAGGAAGAAATAATAAGAAATTTTTTAGATGTCCTCAAGGTGAAGATTAAACTTGCCCCAAGAAACTTGACACTCCTATTCAACAGGAAGTAGCCCTGATAATGTTACCCCTTGACCTAGAAAAGATCATCCTGATTGAGGTGTTCCAGAAGCAGAAAGACACACGTGGTATATACTCACTTATAAGAGGATATTAGACATAATATAGGATAATCATACTTAAACCTGCACACCTAAAAAAAGCTAAGCAAGAAGGAGGACCCTGGGTAAGATGCTCAGTCTTCATTCAGAAAAGCAAATGGGATAGACATCGGAAGAAGGTAGAAATAAGGAACAAGACAGAAGCCTACCACAGAGGGCCTCTCAAAGATTCTACTCAGCAGGGTATTAAAGCAGATGCCCAGACTCATAGCCAAACTTTGGGCAGAGTGCAGGGAATCTTATGAAAGAAGGGGGAGATAGAAAGACCTGGAAGGAGGCTCAAGGAGAACAACAGAGCCAAAAAATCTGTACCCAGGGTTCTTTTGTGAGACTGTATCTAAAACCAAGGACCATGCATGGAGATAACCTGCACCCTTGCACAGAAGTAGCCCATGGCAATTCAGTCTCCAAAAGGGCTTCCTAATAAGGGGTACAGGGGCTATCTCTGACATGAACTCAGTTGCTGGCTCTTTGATCACCTCCCCCTGAGTGGGGAGGAGCCTGACCAGGCCACAGAGGAAGACTATGAAAGACAGTCCCGATGAGACCTGATAGGCTAGGGTCAAATGGAAGGGGAGGAGATCCTTCCACCATCAGTGGACTGGGGAAGGGACATGGCGGGAGATGAGGAAGGAAGGGTGGGTTTGGGAGGGAGTGAGAGAGGAGGCCACAGCAGGGATACAAAGCGAATAAATTGTAATAAATAGAAAATTACATTGAAAAATAAAAAAGCAATAAAAAAGGCTACCCTCTTTTTGACCTCTGACTTTATTTAGGGATCTCTTTCCTTTCCTCTTTAGTGTTAGAGAATTGAAAGAGTGTAAGGAAAGGGATGGGAAAAGGTGGAAGAAATAAGAACCCACAGAGACTCAAAAGCAAGTTACAGTGTGGATGGCGTTTCCTATGTGCATTTCCCTGCGTCCACACAGTTTGTAAGAAAGCAGGCCGTTAGTACGGTGGATTTTCTCAGTAGCATCAGTGATGCCTTACTTCATGCGTAAACACCATCTTATTTATTTTAAGGCTTCAAACTGCAGGGAAGAGAGTTTTCCTGAGGCCATTTCTTGTTCTTCTTAATTTTGTCTTTGTTTGTAACTCGGCATCTTCTCACCACTGAAAAGGGACATGGAACATGAGGCTGTGGCTTCACACTTATCTAGGGCTGGTTGGGGAAGCATACAGCCACACGGGAGACACTATGTAGGCAGTTTCAGAGGCGGTGATTATAGGTTTTATTACTAGATAATATATAATGATTTTCAGAAAGAGAAAAATCAATAGGATAGGAATTTAAAATTTCACTGTGTTGGGAAGACATTTTTCTCCTTAAAAACCTGAAAATTCTAATTTAAGGCATACTATTTAAAATTTTAGCCAGGTGTTACAATGGCTAAATAACATTGTTTTTTGTTGGTTTTGTTTGCTTGTCTTCCAGAACTTATGTTAATTATGACTCCATGTTCGTGTATTCCCGCCCCCCAAAGTATTAGGAAGTATGTAAGTGACAACCCTTCAAAAGCAGGGGGTTCACATAGTCTTCTCTTGGGTCCCCATGTTTCTTTAGTTTACTGCCTTTGAGCATGCTATTCTTTTGTTTCCTTGGGTTCCATTCTTCTTGTGCCATATGTAATATGCTACATAATAATGGGTTTCTTCTGGGAAATATATTATTAGGTAATTTAGTCATTGTGCAAACATCATAGAGTATATTTTCAGAAATTAATACAGTTAAAACCACATAAGAGTATAGAAGATTTTGGTGTACATGAAACAGTGGTATCACTTCAGGCAGGCGAGAGTGTAAGAGCGACTCCTGCTGATCATTGTTACCAGGTTCCTTGATTTCCCCTTTGATGCCTCTTCATCCACAGTGAGGTGATTGGCATTTGTTCTTTTCATAACCCTACCATATAGCTCTTTCTTATCTGTCACCAGTCTCACCTTGTTGTTTATATAAATCTACATATATTTAATAAATTGCATGGCCCTACAGTCAAGCCTCGGTAAGTGTGGTCATGCTCTGCATAATGACATTTTAGTGAAAACTACATGTATACCATGGTGGCTCTAAAAGATGTACAAGAAGCCAGAGGTAAGATGTCAGACATCTTCCTTTATTGCTCTCCACTTTGTGTTTTGAGACCAGATCTCTCATGGAACCCAGAACTCGCTGACTCTAGCTGGATTACCCTCAGGCCTCACCCTCCACCATCTGCAAAATGAGGTTATAACAGATGTGTAGGAATACATCAGTCTTCTAAAGTGGGTTCTGGGGATCGCAATCCAGGTCCTCATGATTGCACAGCAAACTTTGATCTTTTGAGACATCTCTCCAGGCCACAGAATCCTCTCCGGTGTCCCTTCCAGATAACACCTTTCTTTTCTCTTAGGTAATTTTTAATTTTGTAGGTGTTTGAAACAATGCCTGTAGAGTCTGGTAAGGCAGAAAGGTACAGGTGTCGCCTGCAGTCTCTCTCAGCTGAAATCTATATCTAATCTAATCTGTAACATTACCACCCGCTAATAGAAAGACAGCCTCCACAAACAAAGCTCTCTCAGATCTCCTAAAATGGCCTTAGCTGTAGACACAAGGCACCAATTCCTTTTCCTTACCTGGGACTATCACTTTTGATGTAATTTATTGGCTAACAGTGAGCTTTTTTTGAGCTGTTAGTTGATCTGAGCCAGGTATTTAGCTGATTTAATTAAAAAAAAAAAAGACAAGTTAAAACTTTTACACCCCGCAACATAGTTTACATTCTGCTCCATTTCCCCAAATATTAAGACTAGAGTCATTTATTATTAATCCCTCAAGCATTTATTGACCACTAAATGTGTTAGATTCTTCACGCAGTCTCCTTCCCCAGCACATTCCCATCCATTCGCTGAAGGTATGCTTTTAAAATTTAGCTTTTTTGTGTGTTTTTTTTGGGTATTTTATTTCTTTAATAATTATGGGCTTTTTTATTTCCAGTGTATAAAACCCAGTTAATTTTACAACAGTGAGAATAGCATTTGTATTTCAATTTAAATCAACCTAAATTCATTTATAAAAGTTTTAATTATTTCTTTAAAATGAAATGTTCACTTTTAGGTGTGTTTCTAACTAATGTTTTTGTTTGTACACTCAATTATATACAGTGTAATCAATATGGTTATGTATATATTTATACGCTCTAAATTCTTCAGTCATTTTATATATACCTCACTTAGCTTTTCTATAGATTAATCTGTATACTTGCTAGGGCATGAAATGATAGATGCCTTCAGTAGAATTATAAGAAGATAAAGCAATTATAAAAATTATATATGTTATATATACATATATATAATAAAGAATTATAAAAGTTAAGGCAATTTTTGTTATGCCCTTTTGCCTTAGCCTAGGATCTGAAATGATTTTACCTTTTTTTATGAAGCCTTACTAGTATTCTAGTTTTGTCTTATGAATGTGAAGTGGCTCAAACAAATGATCAGGACTGATGATATTCTCTGTAAAATTAGGTACTGAGAGACCATAAGCAATAGGCACAGAGGGCCAAAGATACAACAAGGGTCCAGGAAGCAGACAAAGGATGGAGAAATGGCCGTTGAAGCCAACACTGTAGGAGATATTGTGAATACTTAGAGTCTGATAGCTTGATGAGGGGGAGAAAGAGTAGATGTTTAGAGAGAAGCAGAGATACTAGCTGAAGATTATCGGACCACTGAAGACACATGGGGTCTTGATGCTTCTCTAGGCTGATTCCTCAAAACTCTACTGTCTGCAGTGCCTTTCTATGGTTTGTAGGAGGTCCTCATTAAGGGCTTTAATGGACTTTCTTTTGCTGGAGTAGGTCTCTTCTCAGCCAGAAAGAGTCTAAGGCTAACATATGAAAGGGTTAAAGGCCATTCAAGGTGATTTGTATATGAACTTTGATGCTCCTATGTCACAACTTTTGTGTCTGTGAGAGCTGCCCACTGGGCTGATGGAGTGGTGGCTTGGTGGATGCTAGGTTCTCAGAAATGTTAAAGCCAAAATAAGAGAGAGGCAAATCTCAGTGCCATTGGCCTCCAAATTATTTAGTCGTCCATGTTTTCAGCAAATGTTTGTACGATCTTATTGTATAGATCTACGCTGGGATTCCTCAGAGAGATTAAGCCAATGGCTGCCCATGAGATGCCCAGTACCTGGAGAGGGAAGGTCAGGGAGACAGAGTGAGGAAACTGTAGCACGAAGGTGCTTATCCAATGATGGAGCCCCAGAGCAGTGAGTGCTTTCTTTTTCTGGGTTCTGAAACACCCCACAGCATATTCTGACTTTCGAGTGGGCTCAGGACTAAATGGAGGTGAACCCGGAAGTAAAGGGTCAGAAGAGTGATAAGGAGTAAACTCGCACAGGAAGGTGATGATGGTTTGGTTGTGGTGGTGGAGCCACAGAGTAGGAAATAATTAAGTAACTTCATCATGTGTTTAGAAAAGAAAACAAATAAAAGTTTCTTTTCAGTTCCCCATGTTCAGGGGTTGTAGTCAGCCTTCCTCTCCCTCCCCAAGCCTTCTTTACACACCCTTCAGTGTCACTGCGTGACACTGGGGTCCCTGCCTTTCAACACAGTGACCTATTTCACATGTTTTCCATTTATGTGCAGTAGTGGTCCGGGCTGTTGTTCTGGGGTTGCTAGTGACTCTGTAATTTCATTCCCTCATTAGGAGCTGTGTGCTTATTTATTAAAGCTGCACACTGCCCAAAGGCAACATACAAAAAGTATAGAAATACCAAAATTAAATAAAGGTTATTATTGCTGTTATTTTATAAAGCTTGTCGATCACAATCCTCTGTGTACAAGCACAGGATGGAGGCTCTGTAAATCAACTGCTATCCAGAGCTTTTATCAACAAACTTGGGGTTGCTTCTTGCTGCTGTCGGGGGTCCTATGCCAAGGCTCCAGTATGATGGAAGAAAGCGAAGATCCACCCTTAATTTTCTAGAAAAGTCTTCAGTTTCCTATGTGTTTAAGTAGCCCTGTGCAGTCATTATGCTAAATTTAAATGTTCTAAGAATATCATTCCAGAGATGAAATGGAATGGATGTTACTCTTTCTATTTGGGTTTATTCCTTTGCAGTAAAATGAGGAAACAGACATATGACATCACTTCACACATGAAATAGTCACGGAATGCCTGCTGTGACTTAATGACTTGGGGGCTGGGAAACCAGGAAGAACCAAATATAGTCATTGTACTTATGGAGCCTACCTTCCACAGGATAGGCAGAAGATGAGCAAATTATTCTGTGGCATGGTGTGTAGAGTTATGGGTGAAAATAAGGTGGGGAAATAGCATGAGGTGCCCACTGGAGGGTTGCTGATTTCTGTAGAATGCTCCAAGTTCTCATTGATAAGATGTGCGAGCAGACCCCTGACGGAGAACCACGTGGAACTGAGGGAAAAGCATTTCAGAGGAAGGAGCGGCAACCACAGAGCTCTGGGCACATGTGAACAGAAGCAGAGGCTGTGTATCTCCTCCAACAATTATCCAGTCTCTGCAACAGGAAGCTCATTAATGACCTGACGTAAGTATCCTGTCTATGGATGAGAAAGATATGAGCTATGGCATCTTTGGGTTAGTGCTTTTTACATCATATCCTCATATATCAGGTGCATTTCAACCTCTTACTTCAATTCTTTTTCAGAGTCTCCAGTATTTACACCAGTGCCACGGTCGACTCTACCACCCATGCCTCAGTCCAGACGGCACAGAAATGTTTCTCTCTTCATATTGTTGCCTAAGCTAGTGCCAACACTTCTATTAGGGGACACCTGGGGCTGCTCTGCAGTAGGGAATAGAGAGTAAGTTTGAGCTTGGAGGGACCAAGATGTAGATGTTCATAATGTCACTTAAGGGCTGGTATCTTAGCCAAGTCACTTCCTTCTCCCAAACCTCAGATCTTAATGTATAAGTAAAGAAAATGTCACTTACGCTGTACTGTTAAATATCCAGGTCCCCAACCCTGACAATTAAGAAACCATAGTGTTCTCTCTCCTCCCCCTTCCCCCACTCTGTCTCTTAAACCACAAAAACCACTACCACCATCTTCTGGGTATGTCTGAGGTCAGAGACTTGGAGAAGCTATTGTGTAGCATTCAATAGTGCCTATCCCCTAAATGCCTTGAAATGCTAGGCAAGTTCAATGGCTTTTCATAATTCATCCTCTACCTCTTTCTTCATCTCTGTGTCTGTCCTCTGTCTGTCTGTCTGTATCTCTTTCTGTGGCATGTGTGTGTGTTTCTGGTGACTGAAGAGATCGAAGCATGACAACTGGCCTACCGCTGCCCTGCTCAGAGTCTCTTCTGACCCATCTGGAACAGGACCCATGTTTGGTCTGGGTAGTAGGTGAATAGAAGTAGGTTGGTGCCTTTGCTGGGTGATAAGACCTTTAAGAGCTAATGCCGAATTGTTGTCTTTTAACTTCTTTAATGTCAGGTGCTTTTCTCTCCACAGAGACAGGAGGACAGTAGGAGAAATGACAAGGGCAAACCTCACCAGGAAGGCTGTAAGGCTGACCATCTTTTCGGAGAGGCCATATGCTAGGGAGGAATGATCTCAAGGTAGTTGGCACATGGGGAACACAGCAGATTCTGCGACAGAGCCTTTCATCTATTTCAGCTCCTTGTTTTCCTCCCCTGGCTATAGTCTAACTTCGGGGAGTAGGGATGGTGAAAGGAGGAAGAAGCAAAACTGAAAGGTAAAAGGTCCCTTTCCACATGCCCTTCACCCTGTGTTGGATAGTCTGGCAGACTCTGGTTTCTGGTGGGTCCCCTCTCACTGTGTGCCACAGGACTGTGGGTTCTTTGTGCTTGATGTCTCAGGACCCTTCAGTTGAATCTGTCTGTGAGGAAAGGGGTCTTGAGGGAGAAGTCAACAGGGCTGGGGAGTCACCTTTTTATTCAGTTCTACTTCACAGTAAGCACTTTTGCTTACTTATTCTGACCGGCTGGCATTCGATCCAGTTTCAGTGAGAGGAGGGCAAAAAGCAAATGGTAGCAAGGAAGCTCATTGCATTTGTTCATTATTAGTTAGCCATGAAGCGAAAGCCAGCCAGGTGTCCTTCCTGCATGCTTCAGTGAGGGGACCAAGCTCTTCCTCTAAACTTAGACTTACAAGTGTAATTTTGTCCATTTTCCTTGCCTGAAAGTCATTTCAGAGAACACTGCTCACCATGATAGCCTGGGTTTTAAGGAGAAATGTCTCCTGTGAAGCCATCAAATGGAAATAAAAGTAATAATCTTCAAAACTCTTTGTAAACATAAAGTAGTATTGGTGAAGTCAATGACCAAAAAAGTGGGCATCTCTTCTAAAAAGAGAAAATATGAAAGAAAATGAAAGTGCCAAGCCAAGAGCCCATTTCTGGTGTAGAGGAATGGAGATATTTCAGATAAATTAGACCTGTTTCTCCAAACCAAAACCAACTGGGCAGTGGTGGTGCATGCCTTTATTCCTAGTACTTGGGAGGCAGGTGGATCTCTGAGTTCGAGGCCAGCCTGATCTATAGAGCTAGTTCCAGAACAGCCAGATCTACACAGAAAAAGCCTGTTTCAAAAACAAACAAAAAACAAACCAAGCCAAATAAAAAAACTGAACCAACCAACAACAAAACAAAGCACAACAACAACAACAGCAAAATAAAACCAACTGGATAAATATCAACAAGTGGTGCCAGATGCCTAAGTGTGAAGTTTGCACCTTTAATTATGAACTGCAGAAGGTTGAAGTGCTTTCTTTTTTCTGGAGCTAACACCTCTTTTCCCAGGTTAGCAGGTTTCAAGGTGAATGCTATTATTCTTATTCCAAATGGTTACACAAAGACAAAAATCAGTGCATTTGCAGTTATTCAATAGAAAGGTCCTGAAGGGCTAGATAATTTTTGTTTAAAAGAAAATGATGTTCTTCTGGTTGGTCTTATCGGTGCAATGGACACACACACGCGCGCGCGCGCACACACACACACACACACACGCTACTTGAGATGGAGTGGGGTTGGGGAGAGAGAGAGAAATCAGTATAAAGAGAGAATCCTTCCCAGGTCAACTCAAATCAACTTCCTTTGAGAATGCCTTGTGTCACATTTGATGTCATGACAGGAAGTGGCTGAAGTTACTGTGCTGAAGCAGAGTAACAAAGACACCACCTGGACTGAAGGAGTGCTCAGGCCTGTGGTGGGATTATCCTCTCCTCCTTCTTCCCCAGTGCCAGAGTCTCATAGCAGAATTACTGCACTTCAAATAGAACATCCCCATCATCAAGCAATGAGCTAAAGAGCTGCTCATGAATAAGGCGATCTCAAGGGGCTACCGTGGGCTAGATGGAATGTGGAGATAAAAGGCAGCTGGTTTTCCTCATACCTGTGTACCAATGAGCCGCATCTTTAGATAAGGCTTTCTCAGCAGGATACCAGATCTTATCAAATGCTGTTACATACTATTTAGTCTCTCGGGTGACACAAAAAGAAATGACATCAACCAGCAAGGGTAACAAAACAACATGAAGAAAATCAGAGACTATGCAGGCCAAGGGCTCAGAGGGCTAAGCAGCCATTATTGCTGGATGCTGTTCCAAAAAGCTGAGTTCAAACCTGATGTGTGTGTGTGTGGTGTGGTGTGTGTGTCTGTGTGCATTGTCAGGGTTTTCTGAAGAGGAGATGTGAACATACAGCAGAGAAGTAGAAAATAAAATTGCACCCGGGCTGCTGAGATGGGAATAATATTTGTTTTCCTGGGCGCGGGCGAGGCGCCACGCTCTGTATCTTGCTTTTGTCCTTCAGAGTCGCGAGAGCCCATGCTTTAATGCCTGCAGGTTGACCATGCATTGTTATTATACAGTCTTCATGTTCACATCATGTGTCATCTGACCAAAGGAGAGTCTACAAAGTGAAAGGGCTCATGCAAAATTTATGCTTATATGGCTGTTTCAGTCAGTGGAAAAATCAATACTGCAGGCTTGATGCGCAGAAATGACTGAGTACTCTCTGACTGACACTAAAAGCACCCGGAGATTGAGAGTTGCATTTGCTGTTCAAGGGATCGAGTGTATTAGGGCTCTTGTGATAGTCTTGTAATAGTCTGCTCACCTTATATTAGCCTTTCCTTGGGATTATTTTTTGATAACAATTATGATTGTGGGGTTTAAGGCAATTACACTATTACAAAGAAAAAGCTGCTCTTTATGTCCTGTAAAGCTGTCATATATTTCACACTGCAACCGCCTTCCAATTATTTTGCTACAATGCGCTTTGGAAGGAAAATGTCCTAACTGATATATATTAGTCCTTTATGTTTTATAAATAAAAATCAAAGCCATAATGTAATCCTTCAAACGGAGCCTCTCAGTTTCCCCAGATGTGATTTTTAGAAAGAGCGGGGCTGTAATGGGCTCTGTATACTTTCAAAGAAACATTGTAAGGTCTGCAAGTCTGTGGGAAGAACACTATTCAGGCTGCTGCTTCCGATGGGAGAGAGAGCAGGTGTCTAGGAGCTAATAGCGCTGTTAAGTGGATGGGGGACTGGGGCTTTGAAGAAGCAAAGAACAATCCTGGAAATTAATTCATTCAGAAATGAACTCGACATGTTGTGACAGTGCATTACATAGCCAGCAACAACCCACACGCACACATACACAAATCTCTTCTTTGCCTTCAAGCCCTGTTGCAAAGAAGATTGTACAGCTGTGTTGGGTGGGTCCCAGATGCCAACTGAAGGAGTGCAGAGACTGGCACAGGGAACAAATATGTATCGGTAGGGAAGGGAATTTATACGCTAAGATGAACCCTTGTAGGGCCTGGAGGGTAAACGGAGCTGAAAGGAGACTCACTAAGCTTGGGCATATGCTTGCCTCAGGGAAGGGTGAGAGATGCTGTTGTCTCCAAACCCCAAAACCAGGGAGCAAGTCAGTCAGCTCAGTGGGTCTGGAGGTGTGGCTACCAACATAGCCAGCCTAGCTGAAGGAAGCGAAATGGAGTTACTGTGAACACTCAAGGCAAGTGAGCTCAGCCTCCTAAGTTCATGGTGGGAGGACTGCTCTGAGTTTGCATTCCCAACACAAAAAAAGCATTGCCTCAAATGTCTAGAAGCACAGTGGCTATTGTGATAAGGACTAACTTGCATGTGTCTCTTGCATGTTACCTACCAAATCGATTCATCTTTTGTGTGAATCAAGAAAAGGGGATTTGACTCTGTAATCCTAATTGCTCAGGGAGGAGGGTTGCCTGAGGCAAGGAGTTTGTGGCCAACCAAAGCAAGACGTTATCTCCTAAAATAAGTAAATAAATATATCAAGAAAATAAGTTGAAAAGAGAGTCAGGTCTTGGGGGTTTAAAATACTCAAACGCAGAAACAATTTCCATGTTTACTGAGCTGCCCCATTGCTGCTGCACAGAAGCATTGGCCGGTGGACACTAGGAGTGTCCTCAAGATGGGATGGGATGAGCGTGGACTGCTCAGGATGCAGCAGGGGTCGGCTTCTGTCTATGGTGGTCCTCTGATTCTCTGATTGTGGCTCATTATTTGGACATGCCTCTTTCTCTTTTTGTCTCCCTGATGAGGATTCTTTCCTCAGCTTTTCTTGTTTGTTCCTTGGCTTTTAATTGAGAAGGTGCTACTTTAGAAAGCTTTCCTGGGTGGATGTTTAGTCTAAGAGTAAGCTCTTTGGTCAGAAAAAAATGCTTTACTCTCATTATTCTCACACATATTTCTGGCATTTGAGATGCCAGCCACAAGTCAATGTGTATTCTTCTCCCTCAGTGGTAATGTCACTGCGCTTTTCTACAAATATAGCTGCTGTGAGCTTTATAGAAACCAACACACTGTTCCCTTCCGTAGACTGGACCTCCACACAAGATACATGCTACGGAATAAATTGTACCTGCAATTTCTTAGGTAAAGGACCCATTTAGATCAGCAGGAAGGAAAGACCCAGGGATAGCAGAGGAAGATTAAAAAAATATTCTAGAGATCTTCAGAAAATGGCAGGTACCTAGGCTCTGTGGGGTTACGACCTAGCAACTCTCCTGAAATATTTTGCCACCGGTGACCATTTACTTAAAAGCATGGAACCACTGGGTCTTGGCTGAAGAAAGTGCTAGCCTGGGGAAGAGGCTGTATTATGGAATTCTTTCATGGTCTCAGGAGAATGAGATCTCTTGTTAAACAGGTGCTGAGAATATGTGACGTATCCCTGGCTAGGCTGAGGCCTCAAGGTGACTGGACTATAGCAGAGAAGGCATTGGATTTAAAGTCTAAAGTCATTCATGTGATCCTTCTTTTTAGGCTTATCGGCTGTGAGACCCTAAGACATTTTTCTGCACATCTTTAAGCCTCTGCCTCTTCATCAGTACAGTGGAAATAGCCACCCCTCACCAACAATGGCCATGAATTAAACAATTAATTTCCATGGGAATGCCCCTAACATGGGCTTTGGACTATAGAAGGGAGTGAGAGACATGCTTGCTCTTTCTCTAGTTCTATAGTTAGAGGGATGATAAGCTAAAAATCCCACAGTGCTTTGAGCCAGTATAGTTCTCAGAACTGGGCAGAGAAGAAAGCTTCATCTGTATTGTTGGGGCTAATCCATACAACAGTGTCGTTTCACAGAGGAAACATAATGGGGAAAAAACCCAATCTTGATTCATGAGACTCAGCGAGTCTTCTCTTGTACTTCTGTTTCCGCCTCCTCATCCATGAGGAGTAATGACGGTGACTGCTGTTGATTAAGCATTTTTAGGAATGAGATCATTCTCAGGAAGTCATCTAATCAATACCTTGAGATAAACAGGTTGCTCTGTCATCCCAGTTTTCCATAAGAGAACTCAGGCTCAAGCAGTTTAAGTAACTTGCCCAAGGTCAAATATCCAGGCTGGCATTGACACATGACACCAAGAACCCGGGTTTAATTGATCTTCCAATAATCCTTAATTGTCACTTTGAAGGGTCAACCTAAATTCTCTCAATCTGAATTATGTCTCCTGTTTTCTCTGCCCTGACATTGGTTTTTCCTCCTTGATAGTGTTTAGCATAATTTTAAATTATATACCAGTTGAACACATCTTTGGCTAAGGACGTCGTTTTCCTAGTAGAATGTCCCTTCAGCCTTTGTCTTCTTTGTTCAAGTTCCCAGCGACTATGACAAAACCTGGTACATAGAGGTTTTGTCATACTTAGAACAGATTTGGTGGAGAATGAGTTCACTGACAGTGTGCCCAAAGTATTGGCCAGGATTAACGGCATGAGGATTTTGAAGAACGGGGGGAGATGTCGAAGCCTTGAGTTTGGCCATGAGGCTGAAATCTTGATTCTTTCTGAGAAGAAAGCCTCATATTGCAGCCTAAGGTAGCTTGTAATTTACTACGTGGTTTGGGATGGCCTTGAACTCTCATAGTCTTCAGCCCCTAAGTGCTGAGGTTACAGGTGTGAGCCTCCACAACTAGCTTTGCCATTCATCTTTTCTACTGACAGACTCATTGCCTGCTTCTGAGAGGATCTAAATTGCCATCATGTCCTCTTCAACCCGAAGCCTCACAGGTTTGCATCTCTCTGTAGTTCACAGAGAAGAAAGGACATAAGTCATGAGTGATATTTCAGATCCTTTCTCTATTTGGTCTCCAAATTTTATCTATACTTTGTTCCATCTGCCATGTTTGTAGAAGGGTTAGAAACAGTGGTAAAGGCAGCAACAATGTCACAGCATAACTTGCATGGTTAAATGGTTGGGAGTTCTTCTATTTTTCAAGGATTATTTTTTTTCTCCACTGAAACACTCTACTGAAAATCTAAATGTGATTCTGTTCAGTCTGGTTTTATAGTAGGGGAAAACATTGTAGTGGATGATAATGAGATTTTTTGTTAAAAATTAAGCTATTCCTTGACAGAGTGAATTTTGCATTAGTGTTCAGTTCTAATCCAGCCTGTCAGACAAACAGAAGCACACGGAGAGACAGTAGTGTCTTTGCTAATAAGTGTGAGGGAAAGGTGAGCACTCGATAAAAAATATAAGTCATAAGGGAAGATGATATGTGAATAAGATATATTGCTACCGGGAGAGCCTCTTGGGACAATGTCTTGACAGATATTTTTCTACAGACTCTACCAAATAAACACAACAGAAAAAAAAATCCCAATTTCTATGATTCATAGAAACAAAGAAGACTTCAGTTTTGCTTGATGCCAGTTCCTTTAACTTTAGTACCTCAATTCTTAAGTCTCACATTATTTCTATGAATTACCTACAATGCTAGAGAACATTCCATCTCCACTACATTTTTTTATTGGTCATTATGATATTCAGAAAATTAAAGTCTTCTTGAGGTCTATGTGGCTGCTAATGACTGCCTCTGTCTCTGCCTCACTAGGATGGACATCTTCTATAAAGCAAATCCTTTGTAATGGAAGAATCATTTTGGGCAAAATGTGTGCATACAGGTGTTAAGGAAGACACGAAGGCAATGTCTCAGAAGGAGACAATGACTCTATCAATAGAATGGCAAAGCCAGTTGTGGCAGCTCATTTGTCACCTCAGCACTTAGGGGCCAAGGACTATTGAGAGTTCAAGGCCATTGTAGACTACCTAGTGAGTTCCAGGCTACCTATGACTGAAATGTGAGACTTCTGTCCCCACCCCCTCCAAATATTTTTAAGTGTAACTATGATTCATAATTTTAACACTTGACTTAGAATCTGGCACTTCACAGTGCAGGTAAATTTAGGCTGTGATGTATCATATTAACATTATCCAACACATCCTCCACTGTGTGTGTGTTTGTTTGTGTGTATGTGTGTGTGTGTGTATGTGTACATGCACACATATATAAAAATGAATGACTAGTTCATGTGATTTCTTTAGATTTAACAATGTAACTTTAGGAAGAAGGGAATTATCAGGGAATAAGTAGTAATGTTATTCTGGAAATTTTTCATATGTTAAGATACTTAACCCTCAAAACAACCAAGTACAAATATTCTCATGTCTATTTTATAGATGAGGAAACACAACCATAGAGAAGAAAGTTTGAAGTGACCTCAGGAGTAGAAAGTAAATCCAAAGCCCAGGCTTCCTATAGAATCAGACTGCCTCCCCCAGGCAAACAAGCCCTCTAATGGGAGATTTTCTGCAGTACCAGATCCTCCTCAGGATCCATTCAGAACCTGCAAATGCCTAAAAAAGACACATCACAGTCTAAAGTGAATGAACTTGAGTTTATTTTTGTAATACCCCCAAATTGGGGCTTTATGACATTTTAATTTGGTTTATGTTTTTTTTTCCTACTCAGTGGTTGTATTTCTTCCAGAAATAAACCAAATCTTTCCCCTCAATACAGTCTACCTTAATGTTATCGTTGGTATTAGTAGGAGAAAACTTCATAAGTAGAAAGTTCTCCATCATTAGCACCTTTTTGATAAAAAAAACCTCAAGTCTCTTTTGCGTTGTGTTGTGTTTTAGGAAGTTGAAGACAGGTGTGGGTCTTGAACTGTCAGTTGCTTGTCAATTTCCTGGCTCTAAAAATCAGTATGACACTTGAGTATCACTCTCACCACTCCATTTCCACATGCAAGTCTTCACTAGAGCAGAAGAGCGCGTCAAATTCCTGCTTCAAAGACAGCAGTAGTTAAGGAAGCAGAGCAAATTTTGCATTTCCTGGATGACTTTACAGCAAGTCAAATGGGTTTTGGGAATTTAATTTCTGGGGATTAGCATACTACCCTGACAAAGCTGGGCTTTTCACACCGTTATGATATAAAATCTCTAAAAAACGTGTCCATCTTGATCTAGTGGCACAGATTTCCCTTGTTCCTAGAGTAAATTATTGATGCTACAGTTATCACTTCTTAGCTCTTCTTGGGGGAACTCAACAAAATGACTTTCCTACAGCTGAGACAATGATTGAGGAGGAGAGAGAGCCTTTTGTTATTTTGTTTTGTTTTGTTTTCCTTGTCTGTCTGGCTCTGTGGATGGGTTTTAGAAGTGGGCACTGCTATGAACTTGAGGTGTATCAAATAATGACTCTGGGTTTATTAGTTACTTATCTCATTGCTCTGACAAAATATGTGAGCATACCACCTCAATGAAGGAAAGGTATATTTTGGTCTACAGTTCAAATGGGAGCCCACCATGGCAGGAAGAGTGTGAAGGCCAGGATATGAGGCTGCAGGTCATTTGTGACCGCAGTCAAGAAGTATGGATAGATGAACGCTTGTGTTCAGCTAGCTTTCTCCACTGTGTTCAGTTCAGAATGACACACATGAAATGGTACTGCTCACATTCAAGGTGAGTTTTTCCACCTCAACTAACCCAATAGATGACTTCTCACAGACATGCCAATGGTTTGTCTCTGTGGTAATCTTATATCTCATCAAGCTTACAATTGTGATAAAGCATGACTCTGGATCTTCTATCTGAGTGTACCTAGTGTGGGCTTTTCACACTGTTACAATATAAAATCTCTAAAAAATGTGTCTGTCTTGATCTAGTGACACAGTTTTCCCCTGTTCCTAGACTAAATTATTGATGCTACAGTTATCACTTCTTAGCTCTTCTTGGGGGAACTCAACAAAATGACTTTCCTACAGCTGAGACAATGATTGAGGAGGAGAGAGAGCCTTTTGTTATTTTTTCCCTTGTCTGTCTTGCTCTGTGGAGGGGTTTTAGAGGTGGGTGAAGAACAACTGGGTGAAGAAATGATTCAGATTTGCAGCTGCTGCAAGAGATGGAATGCAGGAGAGGAGTCTCTGAAAGGTGACTATGTTGGTTCTCTTCCATCAACTGGGGAACAGACTTGTAAGAGAGCCACAGAAAATAGGAGCCCTACAGCCTGCCAAGCCTGGGGATCACTACTCCCAATTTGTTATAATTTGTTATATTTATTCAACAAATATGAAAGCATTTTGCTATTTTGTTATTGTCCAAATAATATGGCAGCTGGGCCACATGCACATTGTTCTGTATATAACTATGCCTGATGTGTCTATTAAGCTAGTTTTTGTCTAAGAATCAGAACTATGAAATGGGTATAACTCGTGATTTCATTTTTAAGGAATCTTATTTTATATTGGTGCCTAATAATTGTACATATTTATGTGGAGCGAGTTCTTGCCATTTATACTATTTTAATTAATTTAATAAACACAAATGGTAATGTTTCTGTGGGGGCAGTATTATCTGGTGGTTTATAGGAAGATTACCGGAGTTGGGACTCCTCAGCTAGCACTTCCTAATTCTGTGACCTAAAGCAAGTAATTCAGTTCCCTCATATGAAAACAAAGCCAGTAACTTGTTCTCAGTGTTGGCCATGTGAAGATTGCCTGGGTCCACATGTGTCAAGAAAACCAGTGTTCCTGAATGCTTCTGGGATAGCATGAATAGTCGTAATTCTCAAGATCCTGGCAGGCACTGTACATGATGTTTGCATGCTCACTATCAAAATGCTGCCCAGTAGCTATAGATCTGGTACCCACTCCATCAGTGTTATGTAATAATCTTCCATCTGGTTTTAATTTCACACATACCCCTTTTCCAGGACTAGATCTATCTTACTACGGCTTTGATTTTTACCACATGACAATCCAAGGAGAAGAAAATTTATGACCTTTTTCTTTAGACAGTTTCAAAGATGCTATAGACAAAGCAAATGAGAGAATTAGAGATATCCCTTAGTAATCATCAGCAAAGTGAAAGTTAAAGTCTCAATGAGCAACTGGGGATCTCCAGGTACAATCTTCACACTCAAAATGACTAAACTAGAAGCAATAGATTAAAGGAAAAGAGAAGCAAATCCTAAACTGATACCACCAAGTGCTGACAAGGACATGAAGAAATAGAACCAGTTAGACATTGTTAATGAGATTACAAAACCGCACATACACTTTGGAAAACTGTTGGCAGTTAATGCACATCTAACAGCAATCTTGTTCTCGGTATTACCTAAGGGAGATAAAACGTATGTTCACAGAGAAACAAATGTTTGTAATGCCTTTATTTATAGCTGCTAAAAATATAAAAGTATCTAGGTATTCTTAAGCTGGTAAATGGATTAATAGGCTATACAGTGAAGTCATGCAATGAAGCCTAGTGTTAAGGAAGTTGTTACTCACAACTACAAAACAGGTGTGCTTCAAATACATGTGCTAAATGAAGGCAGATGAAGGGATGCATATGGCTTATGGCATTGCGGAAAGGCATTACTGAGATTACTGAGAAAGAACATAGAGTGTTCGCTAAGAGCTGAGGGCCATTGATGGCTAATTATAAAGGAGCTTTGACAGGATGTTTGGGGATAACTCTCACACTTATTGTGGTGGTAGTTATATTGAATTGTTGTGTATGCCAGATCTCGAGGAACTATATGCTAAAAAGTTATAGACAAAGTTAGGTACGGTGTAGATCAATAAATCTAAGAAAATCCTTCCCATTCTCAGACCTACAAGGTTTAGTCAATTAACTAAGCAATAAAATATATCCTTTCAAATGAGTCCTTAACTACTGTCCCCTAATGACCTTCCCTGTCTTCATTCAATGTCCTCTGTCAGTAAGAGGTGCTGTATATCATTTTACTTCCTTTTCTTCTTCTTCCTCTCCTTCCTTCTCCTTCTTCTTCTTGCCAAGCCATCTTACCAGTTCTTGATGCATGTCCAAGTCACTCAGGTCTAAGCCAGATGTCCCTATCTCAGTGACCTTCTTCCAGTCCAGTCATATCTCGACAAAATTCTGTGACTTCTTTGGCTCACCCACTTGAAATTTTGATAGTTGAATTTTTATCTAGATGCCATTTGTTTTCAGGTGTTTTCGCTTACTTATTCTTGTGTGTATTGGACAAACATATATCCAAATGGTTATTACTAGAACAATCACAATTACAGGGAAGACTTTCAGTGGTGTGGTCAAATATGGCTAGCCCAGTTCAAATTCAGGGAGTTGTGGGTTTTCTAAACTCAGGCAGAATCCATACTGAATAAACCTTCCCTTCTAGTCCATCAGGGAACATCCGGGAAACCCTGTCCAAAAACACTCAGCAGTTTTCGGGTCTAAGGTCAAGTGCAGATGCAATCTAAAAGCTGGAGAGACCCTGGTGCAGTTCTTCCAGGTGTTGATTTAGTGAGTGGCTCCCCCTAGGGCGCCACAGTCTTTACAACCTTTCTATTCCTTTTGTAAAAAAGTTTTCTTAAAGGAAAATGTATAGGCCATGATTCTTAGGAAACTGACATGGGGATGGTTTTCATATTGATGTCAGCTGGGCCCTAAGAAAAAATACAGTCACAGGTTTCCTTGGAGTGAAAAACAGAGAACAAGATAATACTAAGGTGAATCTTTGTTAAGAGCTTGTGTGGGACAGGCACTGAAACTCAGTGAGGAGGATATAAATACACAGCCCTTACTTGAAGCTCTCTGTGTAAATGCTTCAAATGTAAGTGCATACACACACACATGATAGATATTCATGCCATTTATTACATGACACCCCTACTTATGGTCTAGATAGAATTGTTTTGTTGTTGCTTGTTTGTTTTTGAGGCAGGGTTTCTTTGTGTAGCCTTGGCTGTCCTAGTCTCACTTTATAGACCAGGCTGGCCTAGAGCCCACAATGACCCACCTGCCTCTGACTTCCTGAGTGCTGGGATTAAAGGAGTGTGTCACCATGCCCAGCTTGATCTAGGCAGCATTCCACAATCAAAGAAATTAATATCATTCTGTGACTGGAGAGATGGCTCAGTGGCGAAGATAACTTGCTGCTCTTCCAGAGGATCAGAACTTTCCCAACACCCACTTCAGGTGGCTCATGACCATCTATAATGCCAGCTCCAGGGGAGCCAAATACTCTCTGGCTTCTGTGTGTTCTTTCATGCATATGCATATGCTCGCTCTCATGCATATCCTCCCCCCCCCACATACATGCACTCCCACTCTCACACACACATACACACATACAAATAAAAATAAAATCTGAAAAACTCCACCTCTTTGGGATAAAAATATTTGGGGGCTGCAGAGATGGCTCACAGGTTAAGAGCACTGGCTACTCTTCCAGAGGTTCTGAGTTCAGTTCCCAGCAACCACATGGTGGCTCACAACCATCTATAATGAGATCTGGTGCCCTCTTCTGGCATGCAGGTGCACATGCAGGCAGAACCTGGTATACATAATAAATAAATAATGTTAAAAATATTTGGGATAAATAAAAATTATAACTGTTCTGATACAGGTTAAGAATAATTTTGCCACTAAATGTAGTACTGAAAATATCTTTGCTTTGTTGAGAATTTTTGAATTGTAAATAAAGATACTTATATAAGGCCTGTAGCACTTAGCTATTTTACAGTGTGAGAAATTGAGGTACGGTTTGGACAAGTGACACAAGTTCTCTCACTAATTGGTTGTGGAATCAGGAGTCATACTTTGATAGCTTCAGCTCAGAGTGCTCTCCCTCTCTCTGTCTGTCCGTCTCTCTCTTACTCTTTCTTTCCCTGTGTATGTCTCTTTCCTTTTCACTGTTTCTCACGCTCACATGCATGCACACACACACACACACACACACCACACACACACACACACACTAACAATTTCAAACCAGGCATGCCTACCGCATACGGGAAGTGGTAGAAAGCAGTAGACTGCCCCACCAACTTGACCTAAGGGACAGAGATGGATGATGCCCGAGCAGCTCACACACTTTGTCCTTGCACCTTCTCCAGGCTCCACCCTTTCCACATTACTTTAATGTGCATCACCATGACTACAGGCGAGCACACAGGATGCCCCCTTCCATATCCACCTTTCCTGGCTTCATCCGTGCTGCTGGAAGTAGACATAGTTTGTTCTTTGTATTGTTGCGTGCTAGTTTGCTCTACAAGCGTGTCATTAGCAGTAGGCCATTTTTCTCCTGGTGGACATGGGAGGTGGTTCCAGTTCAGAGGAGCTTCTGACTGCCATCAACTGCCAGTGTCTAGCCCAGGTTTAACCTCTATAGGATTCTGCAATAGGGAAAACCAGTTCCTTCAATCAAAACGAAGGCAGCCAGCCCACACAGGACCTTGCCATCTGTTTATAGCTCTAATGTAGGAGTCTTACGAGATTTTCTGCAAAGGGCCATATGGCGAACAATTTTGATTTCGTAGGCCATGTTATATTCATGGCGAATACAGGCTCTGCCACTGAGGCACATAAGCACCGCAAACAACATGTAAACAGGCATTTGTGCGCTCTGACAATTCTAACAGGAAGTGGTGAGATTTGATCAGTAAGCTGCAGTATGGCAAAACCTCCTCTCTAGTGCACATCTGAGAAGTCATCAAATCATCGGGGACTCGTTCCTGCCTGTGCGATCCTGGCCTTTTATTCGCTCTCTCTCTGCTTTCGGAAGGTTTGATTTGTTGCACACTAGGCCACGAGGTGCTCTTCACCACGATCCCAAATTGATGAGACTAAGTGGTCGTGGACTGGACCTCTGAAGCTGTGAACAGCAGCAGCAAAACCTTCTAACTTTGCAAGGTGCTTGGTCTGGGATGTTTTGTTGTAGTGATGGAAAACTGGCTACAGACCACTTGGGCAAGTGCTACTTTTGTTGTAATAGATGTCCAAAGTGAGTTTGGAGATGATTAACAGTGTGTACACTGGGAGGTAGTGTGCAGTGTTCTTCTGGTCCACCTGTGAGTAAACCTCAGAGTATTGAACCACCTGAAACTATAAGCAAAAATTTGTATGTTTGGGGGCATATGTGTTTTTTTTTTTTTTTTTTGTAGAGCAGATTTATAGCTCTAATCAGCATTTGAAAGGTATTTTTATCTCTAGATCAGGAAGAAAAAGGCCGAGAGAGAGAGAGAGAGAGAGAGAGAGAGAGAGAGAGAGAGATATGAGAAATGGGAACATGAGAAATAGAAAAAGACAAATGGTTATTGCCGTATATGTACTTTTTTTTCTTTTCTATAACCAGTAAAGGTTAGAAAAAAATTTCAAATTCTGAATTTAAATATCAATTTCACAAAGGGATATAATTTTTTAGAAAAATTAGTGGTATTTAATCTGAGAGGCATCTCCGCTTTTGTATAAATCTTGCCCACAAGGTAAGTGGTTCAGCAGTGTCAGACTTATGGGTGGATTAAGTGAGTTTGATGCTGAAACACTTGGGACCACTGCTGTTTTTTGAGGGCCAATAATCCCGTATGAATAATATTTATATCTCTAAATTTCTATCATTATATAAGCGCCCATGGCCTCCATCCCTTTGTATAGGTTCTATGCCTCCAAAATACATCCTACACTGAAAAGAAGAGCAAGACAGCGAACACATAATTGTTAGCTGTATTTCATGTTCACAATTCCTTTGAGAAAGGTCCTAATTAGTCTAAGCAGTGTTTAATGTAAATCAAGTTTCACTTTCAAAATTTCAATGGCCCCATTCTGACAGAATGTAGATTTTTTTTTAATGCTATACATAAAACATGGGTGCTAGTAAAACACTGTAATGACAGGCAGAGAAGAGCAGGAATCAATACACGGAAAGTTACTGGAATTAGGTAGGCATGACCTCCTGTAGAAGCCTTGCAAAATAACCCTGAGCATCAGGACTTCCTAGGTAGTAGCATCAGAGGGCTGGGGCTTCTGCTTTTGCACTCACTGCCGTGCCCTCTATCCGAGCTTCTGAAAGTGACTGCTCTGACTTAAGGGGAAGGAAAATGCTGAAGGCTTTCCCCGCATAAGAAGCATGGTGCTAGACAACCCTTGGGACACTGCTGAGATTCCCAGTGTCCTGATTTATTTCACAATGTAATTCAATTATGGAAAATAGAGCGTGCTTTTATATTTTCCAATCCTCTTACATACCAAATCACAAAGCCGGATACCTTTTATTAGTGTTTGATAGCATGTGGTTAGCAGGGTTATAAAGAAAATAAAGAAATGGGGCTGCTTACAGATTTAGTATAAGCTATGATTAATTTTTATTAAGAGGATGCATTTATAAATCGCCAGCTGACAATTTGTTCAAAGATCTTTTTTTTTTTCCCTTGAGTTGGGTGCATCTTCACCATGCAGAATGCAGAATTGTATATGAGATATTTGAGTGTCTAAAACGATGCATGATGAATGAAGGAGCATGCTACTTATACGCTTATCATGTTCCCTGACTAGCAACAGGTTCAGCAAAGGGCATAGCCAGTAAATGAAATTTTCCACCAGGACAATATATCATCACAAGAAATGTATGCGCTGGAAACTTACAAGCTTGCTCAAGATGCGGACAAGGTGTGAAATGGTAAAAAATGAAAAGCAGCCACATCATACAACAAATTTCAAATTCAAGTGAATATTGGTTGGGGCTGATGCCTTCGCTGTTTCAAACCACAAGAGTGAGGGAGAAGATGCAAACGCTCTCTGAAGGCAGGAATAAGTTTCTGTTATTGCCAGTGCCACAGAGGCAAAGTAAAGGGCATTGCTCTGTGTATGGCTGCCGTGATATTAATTGAGAAAGAAGTTTCAGTTATATTTTCTGAGGAATCTTCATTATGTTTAACCTTGAACGAGTCTCCTAATACTTCCACACTTTAATTTTTTCTGGTTGCTAAATGCAAGTCAGGATAAATAATCTCATAAAGTGTCCTCTTTATAAAGAGAATTTTGCTGTTCTCTGATTTTTATTTTGAAGCTACCAAAAGAAATGGTCAGAATAAAGGGGTTTCAATATATATTATATTACCAGTTTCTCAGGAGGATGTTACAATTGCGTTTTGCTACTTAACCCAATAGAAACAGCAGCTTCCTCAAGAGATATGCCAGAAAATGCAAATGAGCTTGGTTAGTACTTTCTTTCAATAATTATCACACCTCGTAGCTTATTCTTGCCATCTTTGATTTCCTTCAGAGGCAATGAACAATGATCCTGTCAGAGAAGTGTCTGTTCAGTCCAGGAGGTGCAAGCTAAGTCCCCCACATATGTTTACATCAGGAGACACCAAGGTCCTCTGTTGATAGGCACCATGCATCCCATTTCCCTTTGCTAGCTACTTCTGGTGACAGTGTGAAGTGACAGCTGCAAGAGTGAATTACCTGCAGGTAGTGTCAATAGGTATAAATTACAATAGGCCTCAGTGACAGCTATTCTAAAGAAGGGCTTCCCGTATGTTAAAAAGCTCAGTGGAGACAATGCCCAGGAAGTAAAGGAATAAATGCAATCTGATGTAGACTAAGTCTTGTCAACACCAAGGACCTTCGAGGAAAATCAGGCTGAGACTCAATGACATTGAAGGGAAGTGGCACTGTGGTGGGCAGTGTGGGCAGGTTCAGCAGCACAGCTTGCCAGCTGTGTGAGCCTGAATGGCGGAGATGGAGATGGTAACACTGCCTCACCGAGTCACCATGTGGATGGATGGATTCTAGCTGGAGCATCCTGAGCATGCTACCCGACATCTGGGGGTCATTCTCCTCGTGCTGTGGACTAATGACCTCTGTGGCTGCTCTTGTTTCTCCTTCCTCCTTTTCTAGAAATGAATGCTTGTGATTCTGGGCCAATAAAGATAGGCCTCTAAAAAGAATTAGGCAAGAACAAAAAGCATATTTATAGTAAGGAAGGAAAAGATGAGACAATTCTAATTAGGATGGGGAAAACAGCTAGTCCTAAACTGTAAGGGATAGCTTGAATTGCCATCCTGGTGGTACAGACATCTACTAGACAACCCAGCAGGATGGGATGTGCAAAGTATTAGAAATGTATGAACCAAAAGTAGGAAGGCAGAAGGAACAGGCTTCTGAACACAGTGAGAAAGCTAGGCCTGACAAGAATTGTAAGAGACAGCTTATATTCAGTTAGGTCTGGCAACAAAGTTATTTTATTAGATGGTGTCCTGATCTGGATGGTGTTACTTCTAGAAAGATGTTACATGTCATAGCAATAGACAGAAACGGTGGCATTTGCGATGCATGGCAAGAAGACTGACATTAGCAGAAAGCAAAAGAAAATTTTTGAGAAGTCGCCATTAAATAATAATTTTTCCCAAGTGAAGAAGATAAGAAGCATGATTAGGACAAAAGGCACTTTGACGCCTAGTGTGGGGGCTGCTGCAAAGCAGGATAGTCAGGGACACCCAGGAAGGCACATTCCGGGAGCCTACCCTGCAGACTCTCGTCTCCTCCCACCCCATCTTTTTTTGAGAGACGAACACATGCCTACATTTTGTCTTCACCTGAAAAAGAATTCGCTGAATCCAATAGCTGAAGGAAATTAATCTTCACAGCAAAATTCACAGTGGCCGTGCTCAGGAGCACTTAGGACCACAGTACTGTGTGATATCAGAGGGTGCCACGGACATACATTCTCTCTTGGCATCCCGCGAGGACTTCCCAATAAGGCAGCATTGAAAGTACCCAAGTGCTTCTCAGAGACCAGAGAATGTCTCCATTCAGGTTCACAATACAGCTTTCCTTATAATAATTTCTGAGAGCGTCATCTTATTCAATATTTAAGAAATCCAATTCATCATTAAGATGAAAACACATATTTATTTCCTAATAGAAAATTTACAGTATCTTTGGCTTATTGCCCACAGGATGAGGCTCATATGGTCCTATATGTTTAGCATACTCTTATGGTGGAGTTGCCGTACAATTTATGCTAAAAGAAACAGGACAGGAGGTCCACATGTCTATGGGTAGCAGAACATTAAAGATTCAACAATGCTTTTCTCTGTGCTGGATAGCATTTAATGGAACATCTCGGAGGAAATAACCACATGCTCTGATTTCACAACTGGGAGCCTTGAAAACACGAGTGGGGGACAATTGAGCAGATGGATTGATATAATTAAAGTCATAAGGTTTTATGCTTTTTTAAAGACTGCTGTGCAGGAAAATGAGTCACTGGGAGCAACAGCCATGTAACCATGTGGCGGGGGTGAGCTTACGCCCCTCTCAGAGCACTGGCTGCCAGCGGGAGTGCCGTGGCCATGTGGAGAGGTCCCGTGACCAAGCTCTCGCTTGCAGCATTCTACACCCAGCTCGCCATCGGCCCTCTGGACAGAGGGCTCTTCTGTGTAATAAGAGGGAAAGGCACGTTCCTCGGGAACTGTTCCTTCTGATTGCAAGATAACAAGAATATACAAGTGCGGGCGGCTCCTCACTGCTAAGTGTCTGTAAATTCTCAAGTTATTGCGAACTTAAGTAACTTGAAAAGCAGCTAATTTGGTTGAAACACAAATTGCTGAGTTCAGGCTAAATACCACATGATTGAAATAGTTGAAAAAAAATAACCTAGTTTTATTTTCTATCTTTCTCAGTAAACTACGAGCTCTGCATTGCTCATGTTGGAATACTGCAGAATTGAGAACGCGGGTCAAAGTGCCTTCTAACAGTATCCTGAGACAGCGATGAAATTGCTAGTTAATCAAACATCCAAGGAACAAATGAATTAGCTAACAATTTGTGCATGCTTTGTAAGAAGACATCTTAAATATTTAGGTTTCCATGTTACCTATAAGAAGCTAAAATATTACTGATGATAAGCTTAAAAGCCAAGACAAATAGTTCCAGAAAGAATAGAAATATTACAGGCAGAGTGAAGAAATTTTGTAGATGTCCTTGAGCAAGCACAAAACTTCATTTCATGGGCAAATCCCAAGTTTAATGCCATGGAAATTGATCCCACACCAGCAGACTCTTTGCCTTTAGCATGTGCGTTTATTTCAGACCAATGACATGGGGCATAACTACGACTGATCTTAGCACATCATGGGAACATGAAATAATTGCTACAGCCATAATATTTGCTCCATATGTTGAGTTCAGTGAAGTTCCTGCTACCGAGGGTACAAGCAGCCTCAGTGCCTGCTCATTCTATCTTGCTCTTGCCACTCTGTAGTAAAAGACTATTCAGATTCATTCAATAAATATTGGAAACATGCTCTAGCCAGATGGACAGACGTGTATTTTATAAAATTAAATATTTTTTTTTAATTAAAGAATTTTCAGTCTAGTGCCCACAAGCCATGGTCTTCCTAGAGGGATTACCCTTTGTTCTCCAGATTTCAAATGCAGTGGCTATCTTTCTAGTTGGTGACCTTGGCCATTCATCAAGAGTCAGCGGTTCACTTTGATCTAGAAGAGGAACAAGCAAACAGCACTGATTATGTTTTTTTCTTCTTTTTTTATTACTGAAATCTTTGTATCCTATTTTTCCAGTGTTTGTGTTTGGAAAGATGAACGATGCATAAACATCTAGGTAATATCTGAAAAACACGTCAACAATAGTATATATTCAGATGGTAATCATAAAATAATAATTTTCTCTGCTTCTAACGTTTTAAACTATTGATGTCTTTCAGGAATATATTTATAGCAGCTTTTATCACCATAATGAGAAAATTCAATGATTATTATATATGTTGACTTTTCTACCCTAAATAAAAGGGAGAATCATAGACATCATTTTACATCCACTTCGTAAAAATAGATTGCACTTATTTTAAAATGGTTGATAATTATTTATAACAATGCAGTAGACACAAATGAAGATTTGGTATCAGAAAACTTGGATTCAGGTTCAAGCTACATGAAAGTTGCTGTCTTTACCAGGGCACACTGCTGGTGACGTGGCACAACCTTAAATATGATCATGTTTGTTTTTTCTCACACTGTTGTGAGGGTCAATAATGGTCTGGTCTACATAGGTGTCAGGAAATCTCTAGGATTTTCACTAATTGCACTGGATCCTCTGTATCTGAGAGATGGGGTAGTGTTTCACAGCACAAAATTTTAAGGGTAATTTTGGAAGAAGATACCTGAGTTCCCCTACATTGTTTTGACCAGAATGTGTCATAGAGTCTTAATTAGTTGCGAGACAGAATAGGAGATACGATCTCTGTATCCAGGTGAAATAGAGAAAAAGGTATTTGCTTGTTCGTAGAAATATCTCTCGGCCACATCACCTGGTAATTTTCAATCAAAATTCTATCTTGTTTAAAATAGTCCAACTCTATAAACTCTATAGAGTTGTAGTGATTAAATGTGGTGTTTACAAAGCATTAAGTGCCTGGTATTTAACAAGTGGCCAAAATGCTGTATTCTTGGAATTTCATTTAATTTCCGAAGCCAAGTGCACAAAAATATGAAAGATACAAAAATGTTTCTGTCACGCTAACAATATTAAGATCCTTTGCTTACCACAATTCCTAGCCAGGAAATCTTTCATCCTGTGACTATAAATTCAATCAGTCCTTCTTCCTCGTCCTGCCTCCCCTTTCTAACGTCTCTAAGGTCAGGGCACTTGACATTTTGGACGGGATAGCTTTGGTTGCGGGGGCTGTCCTGTTCTTCATTTTCAGAATTGTCCCTGGGCCTCTACTTTGTAGGTGTCAGTAGCATCACCTCCTCCAAAAGGAACAACAAAAAAATGTTACAAGATATCTCTGGGAGTTGGGGGATGAATCACCACTAGCTGAGAATGTCTGTGCTATATATTATTTTTCTGTGCTGGAGATTGAACGGAGGGCCTTGTGCAGGCCAGGCAATCTCTCTACCACTTAGCTGCCCTCTCCAATCCTCTTGCTCTCCCTAGCATTTCTATACCCTATTAACACAGACCTATTTTGGGTGGAGGTTGTATTGCAACAAATTTTGTAGCTAAAATTTTGTCTGACACATACAAAATACATTAAATGTTCTGGCAAATAATGACCGGCACTCTCCTTTTGCTAATTATTTATTTCAAGAATGATTGAAGCTGTCTGAGTCAGTTCTGACACTTGTGTGGAGAACTGCTCCTGTGCTATTCTCACTTTCTTTGCTGTAGGAAAAAAACAAACAAACAAACCCAAAACAAAAGAACCACCACAGTCAGAGGCTGGAGGTAGCTCTCGTCAATCACTCAGCTCCACAGGCCTTGCTGGGACCTGTAACTATCTCTTTGTATCAGGGTTGTGCCATCCAGTCATGCTGCCTTGAGCTTAAAGCAAAGCTGTGGGAATGATTTCCTTTTCCCTCAGTGTGAGAACTAAGTGGGATGGATTTTGCAAGTCCTCAGCACCCAGCAGATGCGAGCTAGGTTTGAGGCAGTATGATCTGCATTAAAAGTCTCAGTATTTCTGTGAGAACCCCCTCCCCGACTGCCTTACAATGTTCAAGGCAGCACACATTGTTGGGGGCGAGGATGGCAAGGGAAAGCACCTGTTATAAAATCCCTATCAATTTATAAAATCCCTTTCCGTGTGAATGGCACCTTTTGTGTAAATAATATTCATATAATTACTGTGGAACTTTGATCATTAGTGGTTCTTAATACACGAGCTTAAACACTGAGAAAGTCAGACAGTTGACAACAGAGCCCCTGTAGTGAATACGGTATTGGTTGAGATTATATGTATATATACAAATATTCCATTTTCTTTTTCATTTATTTACTTATTCATTCACTTTACAACCTGACCTAGCCCCACCCTCAAGCTCTCTTTACTCCTTTCCCCCCTTCTTCTTCTCACAGAAGGACGTCCCCAAGAGGTACCAACCTACCTTGGCACCTCAAGTCACAGCAGTACTAAGCTCATCCCACTGAGGCCTGAAAGGCAACCCAGCTAAGGGAAAGGAATCCAGAGGCAGGCAAAAGAATCAGATACAGCCCTTACTCCCATTGTTAGGGAACCCACATATTGACCAAGCTGCACATGTACTAAATATGTGTAGGAGGCCTAGATCCTGCCCATGTCTCCCACTGAGGCCTGAAAGGCAACCCAGCTAAGGGAAAGGGATCCAGAGGCAGGCAGGCAACAGAATCAGATACAGCCCCTACTCCCATTGTTAGGGAACCCACATATTGACCAAGATGCACATGTACTAAATATGTGTAGGAGGCCTAGATCCCGCCCATGTACGCTGTTTGGTTGGTAGTTCAGTCTCTGAGGTCCAGGGTAGTTTACTCTGGGTCTTCTTGTGATGTCCTCAAGCCATCGCTTCCCTCTAAAATAATCCCTGGTCCAATTAACAGAGGCTTGGACTGAGTGTTTGCTTTTCTAGGCTTCTGGAAAGATGATTGAGAAATGATACTTTTAAAAAGCAAGGGCTTTGGTGCCATTGCAGAAAAGTGGCTTGGGCTGAGAGGAGTTGGCACAGTTCTGAGCAGTTGATAGCAAGGTAGGAAGAGAGAAACCTTGGAAAGTTAAAGAAAAATTAGGACTGAAATTTGTTCAGTTTTCTCTGTGGCTGACCTTTTGGACGAGGTTTTGCAGGCTCTTCAAGGCTGCCTCCTGAAGTACAGCTGGAAGACATACAAACAAAAGCCATCTTACTTCTCCCCCCCGCCCCCCAGTCCTTTATGCATCTCCAAGTAAATGTCAAGAGGCCTGCTGTCTTCCAACTTCTATCAATCTACCAGCCACAGCATATCTCAAGAGAGACTCTCTTTACTAAACAGGAACTTGATGCTGAAAAGGATCCCAGCATCCCATTCCACAACCACTGTTCACCACTTTGTGGTCCATGGCAGTCACTGATGGATTAGCAGGGTTGTACTTGTGGCTGCAAAGAGATGGAGATCAAGAAGGCTTTCAGTGTCTGAGTCTGGTCCCCAGGGTCTGTTTACCCCACTGATAGGTTCTTCGGAGTCCGCAAGGCACTCCCAATACAGCTATTGTGGACCCATTTGTGAGTCAGGGATCAAGGGTCCCAGGCTCAGCAGCTATTAATTAAGGTAATTGTTCCCAGGACTGCAATTACCACCCAAAAGATCCCACTTAGCATCTCTTCAGGAATCTCCTGTTTCTGCAATACTGATGTCTCTAAAAGATTCATTTGCGGCCACTTACTGATTACATTTACTTTAGTATATTGTTTCAGATGGACAGGACGGGAAGCCGATACCAGATATTGACCTGGGCAGCATCCTGTGATTATGCGGGCTGCCCTCGCTATCATTAACCACCCCGTCTTAGTTTCTGAATGCCACAGACACTCCTGGTGACAGATCCATGACCTTTTCCCTAGAAATGTTATGAACTGGATGCAGGGCAGAAATGACTTGAGGGATGGACGTCAGTTGGTTCTTTCAGTACTCTGACAGCCCCTGCAGTGACCAGCTCTGGTGCTGAAGCTGGAGCACATTTTCGTGGGAGAGCTAATCGCCTTCTATTTGTATAGAATAGCTAATAACATGAAAGATGAGAGTAAAGGTCCTGCTTTGTCTATAACATACTCCAGCCCACTCTCAAAAGTAAAATTAATGTTTTATTTTAAATTTGGAAAAACACTCTCAATTTAAAGTCACCACCAGGAAGAAAGAAAAAATGGGTGAGCTATGTAAAGTGCTTTTTGACTAAGCATAAAGACCTGAGTTCAGAGTCACAGTACCCATGTAAAAGCTGACGTAGCAGCAGGCATCTATAATGATGGTGCTGGGGGAAGGGGGAAGACAAGCAGATCTCAGGGGCTTATGGCCAGTCTAGTTGAAGTGGCAAGTCTTAGGTGATTTAAGATAACTTGCCTCAAGACCTGAGGAGAGAAAGGGGAGGTCAGGATATAAGGGGAAAGAAGGAGGAGTGGAAAATAACAACTAAAAATATTTGAAAAAGTTATAAGGGATTATTTTTAATACTTACCCCAAATTACATACAAATCATAAAAGCGTATCATTTACATTAAGACACTTGGGCTGACAATGTTCCCTTCAAGAGCCATACGTTAGCTAACAAAATCCTTAATACCAGGCACGAGAAACAGCTTGGTAGGAACCTACAGCTGTCTAACTTGAATTAGGGCATGCTTGACGAGAGAGATTTACCCAGTACTGAAAATCTAGCCAATTACACAGAGCCATGGGTCTTAGAGGAGAACCTACTAGCACCACTTTGCTAAACCAATCTAATTCTTAACTGCCTTCTAAATACTTATTCTTAGGCTCACACATAACTATAGCTCTCAACTTTCACCAAAACCAAAGAAGCTTCTTTTTGTAACAGATAGGACTCACTACAGAAAACTAAAACTGGTCAAAATTCAGAGAACAATGGATTTTTATCGCCAGCAGAATTCTTGTGCCTAAGGCTCAGGGAATATTGAGGAAGAGAAGACAGAAAGATTGTAAAAGCCAGAGGACTGGGAAATTTGCTGTGAGATTGTATCTCCTAGATATGACAGGAAAGCTGCCCCCTCAATACCTCAAGAATATGGCTACCTAAACCAGAGCTGAACAAGGACAATACCAATAAACATGTTAATGTGAGACGAGAAAATCTCAGGGGTCCCACCCTTAGACAAAGAACTACAGGAAACTAAGGATGATGAGAGCCGGTGAGTAGTCTTCCCAGAGAGAGGAGCTCCCTAATTGGTTAGCCAATACCAAGTAGTCAGCCCTGACATCATATACTTGCAAGCAACACTGAATGGACTCTCTCTCTCTCTCTCTCTCTCTCTCTCTCTCTCTCTCTCTCACACACACACACACACACACACACACTTGTGTTTTTAAAAAACCCAACAACCTACAAATATAAATGCCATGGGTCAAATAACCTGAGTCCATAAAAGCTAAGGGGAGGGGGAAAAAGTGTGGCCTGTATAAGGTAGATAAATTCATTCCCACCGCTCCAACTCTTTCTCCTCACCTCTCCCCACCCCAAACACACTGACAGCAGCATCATTTCGCCACGTGTTTATGGAGCTCTTGCCTCACCCTGCTGCACACTGACTTCCAGCAGAAAGGTTTTTAATGGTACCAGAGTCAGGGGTATGCTGGACCCATTGAGTCAGAGCCTGGCAACATGGTGGGGAGCTCAGCATGCTGTCCAAGTTTCTGTGTGACGGCTTTGACTGAGTCCCACCACTGCAGCAAGCAAACTGCTCCAACTTCAACTTATTAAAAAAGAACTCGCAATTTTCTTATTAGGAAAAAATAGAAAAACCAAAAGTAGCAAATGAAGTGTGCTTGGTGAGAATAACCATCAATCGAACTGTTTTCAATATTGAATTCATTTTATTGAAATATAGTACAAGCGTCAATTTAGCCAAAGGCCTTAGGTTTTAGACTTTTTTTTTTTAAAGAAATTTTACCTATAGTCAGCTCTGTTTCATGGAGAAAGAAACAAAAGGGGGATAAACAAAGATAGATAATAGATTTTAAAATTCTAAGGCAAAGAATTCCATGAACATATGCTTTGCTATAGGAGTCAAAGTATTTAAATTATAGCATATATTCAAGGTATACTAACCTAGAATTAAGGACTTGAAAAAGCTATGAGCAGCTGTCACTGTAGTAAGCAGAAAGACAAGAACTAGCCCACCCAGACTTCCTCTTAAGACCTGCCCCTTGTACTGTCAAACAGAAAGAGACAGGCTTATCCTTTCCTTCCTACAATGTACTTCTCTGGTCACAGAAACAATTGCAATTATTTCACAAAATTGGAACACAAAGCGAGGAAAAATGGACTTTTGAATGATCCATTTGTAGGAAGATATACATTTACCATTTTTGCTAACACGTTCTAGGTTTTGATGAGGTGACAATCATACTTTCTGGAAAAAAAAAAGCAAGCGGCTTAAAATAAAACCTTTATGCTCAGTGTGTCTGTGTCTCTCGTGAGCATTTGAGGGTTTTCCTGGACATTACCTAAACAATGCAGAACCGAGGAGCAGTGGCGGCGTGCCTCTAAAATGTGCAGTTGGGTTGTGTTTGTGAGCTTTTGATGTTCTCTAATAACCTCAAGTAAAAGGCTGAATGCATTCAACAACAGTAGCTGAAAAAAGTGCAATGAGTCATATTATAAGAAAATGGAGAAAAGGATACAGGCCCCTCCACTGCACACAATCCTATATTGTAGGCAATCTGTGATAACACCCTTTTCATTTCAGTTCAGTCCCATAAAATTACCACTAACATTACAACTCATGCAGAACACAGATAAATGTAAAAATGTCACAGAATTCTTCCAGATGGGACTTTTAGTTCCACTAGATCACCATCTACTTTTTACTTGTCTAATATTTCATTACAACCTTCCATAAGTTAATTTTCTTCCCACTGACCATGTAAATCACAAATCAATTTTCATTTAAAATGCCTGACTACAGATTGCTCCTGAAAGCTTGGAGCATATGCTTCAGTGAGCTCTCCAATGTCCTTAATGTACATTAGAAAAATGTTGTTTTTCTAAAAAAAAATCTTAAAAAAAAAGAAAAAAAGAATTAATTCTACCTTAAAATCTGGCATGAGACCTGGGGCTTCCTATGCTCTCCCTAAAAGGCAGATATGTATTTGGGCATGAAATCACTTGCAGCCAAACATTTACCATGAAAATATCAAATGTTTTACACTAGCATAAAGTACAACCTATTTACCAAAGAAAATGACCAGCACACTCCACACATCTATTATACACACATAGTATAGTTTTTAAAAGACAAAATATGGGTAAAAAATTGAGATAACATCTCTTTATCATTGATAATTGTGTGTACACTGTAAATATAGAAATTTTCCTTGATAGCTGCTTCAAATCCAGGTGTCAAATTCAGTGACAGATGCAGGAGGTCAACTGCAATTCTTGCTATTCTGGCATTAAAGATGCCTTCAGCTTTTTTAGGAGAATGTAAAACATTTGAGTTGAGGGTAAACTGGGCAGTTATGAAGCAACAAAGGTTTTAAGGTAGGTCTTGAATTTTTGCTCCTGAATTAAAACATATAATTTTGATAGTATTCTGCATTGAGTAGATACTTATATCTGATAATGTTTTGGGTTCTTTTTCAACATTGGTAAAATTCAAAGAGGTTTAAGGTTTTGTTCTTTAATTTTGTAAGTGGCATTTACCCATGAACACAATACTGAAATATTTCAGAGAGAAGTGGTTTGGTTGTAGTTTCATTTCTTGGAAAGAGTTGGCAAATGATTGGAACCAAAAAACGGTCTCAACATGGAATAGTGTCCTAGGTTCCACAGAGAAATCTGGACTTGCAGAGCCAGATTTGCAGAGCATGTTGGAGGCATGGTGGTTCAAGAGCATTCTCTTCAGGTGACTTATCTTTATGTCCCAAGCATTGTGAGTAATATTGTAGAAATGCCTTGGCAGAAATGCTGGGTGTGTTGGGGATGTTGGTAGCTACTTTCCTCTTTTGTCTTTTTTAAGTAAAGAAGTATAATGGCCTTAGTGTTTTGAACAGCAAATAATCTCAGAGGAAGGCTTTGTGGGCTGGAAATGTACTCCTAGGAAACACAAAACTTTCTTCCTGGAAGTTGGCCAAAAATTAATGCAATTTTATGAGCCACCCATTAATCTCCTGAAAAATATGTAATATTATTTTATAAGCACCAATGACTTTATGATCTTGAGGGGTCTTTGCACACCAACTCTTTACTTTTGAGGTGACTTAGCCACTTTATCCTTTGCTCTGTTATGTGCCAATGCATGAAGCAGGTAGCAGAAAAGAAGAAAAAGCAAGAGAAGACTGTTGTTGTTTGTGCGGTTTCAAGACTGATCTCTTTGTATTGGGTAATCAATGAGGAGGCTCATCCCTGAGAGAGCACAGTTCTCCCTCTCTGGACAGTCATTGGTTGCCCACCTACAGTTCTTTGTCTAGGGGTGGGACCCCCATAATATCTTCCTCCTTCCATGTGAGCATGTCTGTGGATATTGTCATTGTTCTGGTCTTCATTGTGCAGCCATTTGTAGGAGAGGCTTTCACACCAGACTTTCAGCATTTAGATATTTGCACGTACTTAAGCATGCACACTTTCATAACAATAATAATTAAAGAAAAAGTGATATTAGTTTGAGAGTTGTGGGGACATGAAAGGAGTCGGAGGAAGAGCATTTGGGAGGAGCTGGAAGGAGAAAAGGGAAGAGGAAAGTGATATGATTATATTTTCATTAAAATATATAAGAATACTAAAATATTTAGCTGCACACATAAAGGAAAAATATGGTCATTTTCTAGTGAAGTGTAGTCTACTCATTAAATGTTACATTTGTATTGAGCAATACTAATTCACTCTATGTGGAAAATACTTAAAATATTCTGGAAACACTTAGATATATATACACTATGTTATGTTGGATGAAATGTTAATGTAAAAGTCAATTTAATTTTGTTAATATTACTTGAAGCCCAAATGACACAAATTTAGGCCAGAATGAAAGACAGCTATAACACAGAATTTGCTAGAAAAGTTAATACTACATTCTGAGTTGACCAGAAAGTACTCCTCTGTACACTGCAGCATGGCAATGATAGGGACATTCTAGGTAGTCAATAAAGAGAATGAGGCAGTGGTTGTAGGCACAGAAATATCTTTACTTACTATAACAATTAGTTCTAACTGTCAACTTGGCACAGTCTAGAATCACACAGGAAGGGAGTCCCAATGAGGAAGTGTCTTGATTGTGTTGGCCTGTGAGCATGTCTGGGAGGGATTTTCTTAATTGAGTTAATTGAGGTGGGAAGATCCATTCTGAAGGGGCAACACTTCTGTATGGGCAGGCCCCTGGAGTGAGGCGAAAGGAGAGAGCCAGCAGAGCACCTGCAAGCATGCACCCATTATCTCTCTGCTCTGGGCTGTGCCGGGAGCAGCTACATCAACTTTCTGCTGCTGTGACTCTCCTACAATGATGTACTTGTGAACAGTAAGCTAATAAAATACTTTCTCCCCAAGTTGTTTTTGTGAAGATGTTCCGTTATAGTAACCGAAAAGGAAACCTCAACAAAATTCTTAGGATTCAGAAAAGAAATGGCAACTTCTCAACAGGCAAGTGTAAGGTTGAGGTTGGAAAGGAATGGCTCAGTGAAGGATAAGAGAAAAACCGCACCCCACTGAGCAAGGCGCTATGTAAATATCTTCAAGCAAACTTCCCTTTTCTCTGTATGTACTTTTTGTCCAGTGAAATTTATAAGCATATTGGAAGTGAATAAACAAATAGAATTTACATAGCAATAATTTCTTTCACTGCAAAAACTGCTGACTTTGGCCTGCATGTCTCATGATTGTATAGACCTGAAATGTACATCCAAGAGCAATTAATAAGTACTATAATGACAACATTTGACATCGAAAGGGGATGAGTTTAAAGTAATTTCCAAAGAACACATTCTATTGAGGTTATTTTAAAATTCTTAGTCATGGATACAGAAATTTTGATACACTTACACACTGGAATACTCAGCATTTAAAAACAAGGAAATCATGAAATTTGTAGGCAAATGGTGGGATCTATAAAAGATCACCCTGAGTGAGGTATTCCAGAAGAAAAACACACATGGTATATACTCACTTATAAATGGATATTAGACATATATACTCCCTTATAGGTGGATACTAGATCTACAATATAGGATAAACCTTCTAAAATCTGTACACCTAAAGAAGCTAAGCAAGAAGGAGGACCCTGGGTAAGATGATAAATCTTCACTCAGAAAGACATATGGAATGGACATTGGAAGAGGGTAAAAACAAGGAACAAGACAGAAGCCTACCAGAGAGGGCTTCTGAAAGACTCTACTCAGCAGTGTATTAAAGCAGATGCTGAGACTCATGGCCAAACTTTGGGCAGAGTGCAGGGACTCTTATGAAAGAAGAAGGGGATAGAAAGACCTGAAGAGGACTGGAACTCCACAAGGAGAGCAACAGAACCAAAAAATCTGGACCCAGGGGTCTTTTCTGAGACTGATACTCCAACCAGGGACCATGCTTGGAGATAACATAGAATCCCTGCACAGATGTAGCCCATGGCATCTCAGTGTGTAAATGGGTTTGCTAGTAGGGGGATTGTCTCTGACATGAACTCAGTGCCTGGCTCTTTGAGTACCTCCCCATGAGGGTAGGTGTAGCTTTACCAGGCCACCGAGAAAGACAAAGCAGCCAGTCCTGATAAGACCTGATAGGCTAGAGTCAGATGGAAAGGGAGGAGGACCTCTTCTATCAGTGGACTGGGGAAGAGGAATGGGAGAAGAAGAGGGAGGGAGAGCAGGATTGGAAGGGGATGAGGGAGGGTGCTACAGCTGGGATAAAAAGTGAATAGATTGTAATAAATAAAAAAAACTAAAATTTAAAAATTTAAAAAATAAAAGGAAATTCTTAGTCACGTAGTATGATCAAGTGCTATCAGCATGAATCACTAGGAAATTGTTTTCTCCAGATGAACCTTAGTTCCACTAAATGACAACTTTACATCTACTAGGATGACTATTACCAACAAATCAAACAACCAACAAACCAAACCTATCAACCCCCTAAACAAACAATAGAACCCAGGACAAAAAAAAAATCACAAAATAACAATATGTTATACTTAGTGATTTTGCTCTTAGTTAAGGTTATATGACCATGTGAATAGGGTAGAGGATACATAGATAGCTAGCTCATAAAGAATGATTTTGGGGGTATGTCTAGGTACATATTTATGAAAGCAGTTGGCTTTTGAGTCAATGTACTAAGAAGGATCTGCTGTCATCTGATGTGGGTACTATCCAATTATTTAAGAGCTCAGGCAGAATAGAGGCAAAGGAAGGGTGAATTACCCTTTTATGTCTCCTGAACTGTGACATTCTTGATCTTCTACCCTTGGACAGCAGGCCCCTAGGTGCCACGGTCTATACGGTATTCCCTCTAATTCTCAGGCCTTCAAACTCGGCTGTGACTTGTACCACAGCAGCTTCCCTGAAGTGTCCAGACCTGGGCTGATCTAAGATTTCACAGAGATTCACCTGCCTCTGCCTCCCTGAGCACTGGGACTAAAGGCATGCATCACCACAGAGGATGCTTAAATCTCATTAAGAATGACAAACAGTTTTGGCTTCTCTGTCAAAAATCAAGTATCCTTAGGTGTGTGGGTTTATTTCTGGGTCTTCTGTTGGATCCCATTGATCTACCATTCTGTTTCTATGCCTGTACCATGCAGTTTTTATTTCTGTTGCTCCCTAGTATAGCTTGAGATCAGGGATGAAGATACCTCCAACGATCTGTTGCTGTACAGGATTGTTTTAGCAATTCTGGGTTTTTTTGTTTTTCCATATGAAATTGAGAATTGTTCTTTCAAGTTCTTTAAAGAATTGTGTTGGTATTTTGATGGGAATTGCATTTAAACTGTAGATTGCTTTTGGTAAGATGGACCATGCATGGAGAGGACTTAGACCCGCTGCACAGAAGTAGCCCATGGCAACTCAGTCTCCAAGTGGTCCCTAGTAAGGGGAACAAGGGTTGTCTCTCATATGAACTCAGTGGCTAGCTCTTTGTTTACCTCCCCCTGAGTAGGGGGCAGTATTCCAGCCCACAGAGGAAGACAATGCAGCCAGTCTTGATGAGACCTGATAGGCTAGGGTCAGTTGGAAAGGCAGAAGGACCTTCCCTATCAGTGGACTTAGGGAGGGGAATGAGAGAAGAAAGAGGAAGAGTGGCATTGGGAGGGGACAAGGGAAGGGACTACAGCTGGGATAAAAGTGAATAAATTGTAATAAATTAAAAGATCAATAAAAAAGAATGACAAACAAGATAGTCACCAGAAATAGTGGAAGAGAAGGAACAAGACAGGAGCCTGCTATAGAGGGTCCTCTGAAAGGCTTCACCCAACAGGGGATCTAAGCAAATGCAAAGACTCACAGCCAAACTCTGGGCAGAGCACAGGGAGTCCTATGAAAGACAGGGTTACAGAAGGATCTGGAGGGGATAGAAGCTCCACAAGGAGACCATCAAATCCAAAAAATCTGGGCCCATGGTGTCCTGCAGAGACTGATGCACCAACCAAGGATCATGCATGGAGAGGAACTAGACCCCCTGCTCAGATGTAGCCCATAGGCAGCTCAGTCTCCATGTGGGTTCCTGAGTGAGGGGAACAGGGGCAGTCTCTGACACAAACTCTGTTGCTTGCTCTTTGATCACTTCTTCTTGGTGAGGCAGCCTTGCCAGGCCACAGAAGAAAAGGACCCAGGCAGTCCTGATGAGCCTTGAAAAGCTAGGATCAGATGGCAGGGGAGGAGGATTCTCCCTTTCAGTGGACTAGCAGAAGAAGATAAGAGGGAAAAGGAAGGGAGGGTGGGCTTGGGAGGAGATGAGGGAGGAAGTTACAATTGGGATATAAAATGAACAAATTGCAAAAAATAAAAATAAATAAGTCACAAAATGGGCAGCATGCCATAAAAAATTACATGATAATATGTAAGAAATAGAAATCAGGACCCACTGTATGTATCACAAGAAAATCACAAAAAACAAGCTTAAGATATAGAAATAAATTCACTCAAAGTGAAACTGGAGTATTTCTAACATAAAGGGAATACTTATTTAAAAAATCAAAATTGCATTTTATTTATGAAGGAATACTAAATCGACATGACAACTTATTATCAGAAAAATATTGAGTCTGGGTAATAATTTGTTCTTTTTCTTTTCTTTTCTTCCCCCCCCTCCCAAGACAGGGTTTCTCTGTATAGCCTTAGCTGTCCTGGACTCACTATGCAGTTCAGGCTGGCCTCAAGCAAACAGGGATCCACTTGCTTTTGCCTCCCTGAGTGTTGGGATAACAGATGCACCACCGTGCCTATCTAATTTCCTCATTTTCTAGAAGTAAAAACCTAGAATACTAAGTCCAGTTAAGCAATTAAAAAGAAAAGTAAATAAAAAAATTGTCACTTGTATACCTTAATTAAAGTTTGAGAAATCTCTGGAAGGAAGGAATGTACCACACATAGAACAATGACTTTCGCAAGTATGACTAGGGTTGAGTGACCTTCTGAGTGTGATGATATTCAAAATAACTGATGTAGGCACACACCCCATCTTGTCTGATCTCTTTAGTTGCTTAAGATTAAGGATTGCAAGCAGGATGAGTCAGAACAACTGTAATGACTTATGTCACATAGTGCAATACAAAACCCATTGCTTTGTACAATAACTTGAAGATTTATAAGAAGTGGTATAAGGAAATGAAGCCAATGGTGACATTTTTTAATTTGATAGCACGTTATATATAATACATGTAAAGATATGTAAACATATATGTGTGCTTTTATTCTATTTCAAAATGACAATTCTCTGCATTTTAGAGTCTAAAGAGAAAGATCACTTTAGATTCTGGTGAGTGGAAAATTTCTCAGACTACCATACTAGATTTCTCTACATACCCTAAACCTAGCACTCCCCAAACCACAGAGGGACCCTGTGAGATGCATTATCTAATGGCTGCTGTCTGTGTGGGTCCTTTGTAAGTTTCTGCTTGAGTTTCCAGGACTGAAATATAGACACGTTGTTGTGCTTAGTCAACGCAGCTTGTAATCAGGGCTGTGTGGACCCGAGATGAAGGCAGGTCCTTTAGGCCAACGTTAACTAAGGCAAATGACATGAGACACATGTGCACATGTGTGTCTGAACTTGAAAAAGTGAAAAATAAACAGGGGAAATTAATTTAACGTTGTATCATATCTAGATATCTGACTTTTGCTTGTTCTTGGGGCTCTTTTCCTCCTATGAAGTTGCCTTGTCTAGACCCAACATGAGGGCTTTTGCTTGTCTTATTGCATCTTGTTTTATCCTGTTGGACTGTTGTTCCTTAGAGTTTCTTGCTCTTTTCTGAAGAGGAAACAGAGAGGGAGAAGATCTGGGGTAGCTGGGAGGAGTTGCTGAAAAGAAACTGTTATTGGGATGTATTACATGAGAGAGGAATCTATTTTCAATTTAAAAAGGGTATTGTATCTAAATAAATTTTAAAAATCCATAATAGATTTTAACGGTTTGAATTGAAAAGCTTTGCATTTGTTTGTATTTTCCATTCATAGCACATTTTACCTTTCAACAGCCTCTTTTCAGCTGCCGAAAAGTCTCGTGTGACTTATGGCTGCCATGTTGGGCTTTACCTCTTTCATTTGTTTAAATAGCTCTTGTCATTGCGCACTTAAGTTTTGTGCTAAGCATGTTCCATACAGCATCACATTTAATCTTTAAAACAACCTCTAAAAATAGCCACAGAAAACCAGACAGTGAGTGGTTGGCTGGAACTAAAGTTGGTCAGTATGATTCACATATCACTCCATTAACTTACACACCCGATATTTGCCTAAGGGCAGAGGCTCTGTCCTAAGCCATCTTCTCCTGACCATTTAGCCATTATGTTAACTGAGCACCTCAAATCTTATTCTGACCAGGCACTTGGGTTTCAGTTAAATATTATGGCACAGAGACCTTGCGAGGCACACCCTCCCCCTCTTTTGTCTCTTGTCAAGGGGCTGGGATGTAATATTTGCCCTGCCTCCAAACCACTTTAAAATGAGACAAAACTCCACCACAGCAGCAACTTGCAGAAGAAAGGGAGAGACAGATGTTGTGTAGCTTGGCGCACCATTGCTGTCTCAGAGCCTTTGCCGGTCTTCATTCCTCAGCCATTTGACAAACTCCTAAATATGCCTGTGCTCTCTGCAAGTCTCTGTGGCCGTGTGACTTTCATGGCTTCCTAATCAACTAGAAGTCAAGAACAGCACAAAATCAAAAGAAATAAAACTCCAGTGGCTGTTGCTGCTGGGGCTGCCTTCTGAATGTGGCTCATACAATATCTCATCTGTGCTGACACCTTTCACTCTCAATTATTTGGCTGCTGTCAAAACAAATCAATCAAATTACAGCACTGTGTCTTCACGTTACCACTTCATTGTAAGTTGGCGACATTAGCTTTGAAATATATAGAAGCATAAATTTTATCTGTATTATTTATTTAATATAACTTTTCCCCATGTGAGTTATTTTCCAAACACAACAAGCTCAAATTATCTTTGTCAAATGCTGAGTACATATATATATGTTCCACTAAGAATTTCAAATGTTATGGCATTCAGGGGGACTGAGGTGCATAAAGATGTGTTAATGGGCCCTAACATGCCAGTGATAAACAGTAAGCATACCGTGTGGGACTTTCTCCTCCCAAATTTTGGCTGAAATCTTAGTGAGGACAGGTGATAAATTTAGTTTGGAAAAAGACGACACTAAACCAAAGTAAAAGGCTAAAATTAGATGAGTGTTTTCTCAGAAATGAATTTGGCTTACATTGCCTATGTTTATAATGTAATTCACCTAAGAAAAAAATATCTTTAAAGTTGTGGTTTTTACAGAACACAGCAATCATCTGTGTACTTCTCTATAGACAGCATCATTTCCACCCACTGACAGAACTATCGTCAGTGCGACCCAAAGGTGCTTTAAAGAGAAGAAAAAGAAAAAAGGATTCAAACATTTTCATTTTGAGATTTTAGGGCTACAACTACATCTTTAAATAATAGATCTAAATCAATGGAGTTACTTTCCAGCAAAAGAGAAAACACTGTCAAAGCTTTCATGTACAAGCTCTTAAGATAACTGTTTTATATTTGGAAACTGGGCATGTCCTTAGAAGATTAAAAAGCCAACTGACAGATGGAGGGTTTGTTATTTTTATTTCTCTCTTGCTTCATTCTGGCTATGTACAGGGTAAGCAACAAAAACTCCACTATGAATGTGGCCAGTCTGTCCTGGAAAGAGAATCCAACGCTGACAAAATTGCAGAGGCCCATGAGAACTCAGAGTAGAGTGGGCAACTGCTATGGGGGGGGGCTCTTCCTAGGGCTTCCCCCAAGGGCTGGAATTGTGACATTCCCTTTCAAACCTCTTCTTGCCCCAAATCCCTACTCTCGCTGGCTTCAGTTATGTGCGTTGATGATTTCTGTATCAGGATCTCAGCACAGATTCCATTCTACATCCTGGATCCACAGAGTCCAAGGAGCAGGGGTGGGGGTCTCCATTTAGGTAGTTAGCTTCTTCTTGCTGAACTAACAAAGGAATCTGCTCTTTCTTTGCTTTCTTCTCACCACTGCACAGAGACCATTAGGTCTTTTCAACCCCACCTCCTTAAGGCTTCTAAAGCAGCCCTCTGCTCTTCATTGCTGCCTCTAATGCCCTGTCCCTGGATTATTGCAATAGCCTTTTAATTAGACTGGAGCCTACCACAGTTCCTGGCAAGATGCTAAGCAAATGGTTGTGATCCATAAATGTTTGGGCACCATTTGTGGAAAGAAATTGGGTTTAGCTTTTCCCCAGAGGGACCTGAGATATCATAGCTGTAACCTCTCATTAGGAGGATGCCCAGTGGGAGTCAGACACATAAGAGATGATTTTCTTGGGGAAATGGTAGCCATCCATTCTCTAAACAGCAGCAGAAAGGAACTAGGAAACATCTTCCAGTTCTGTATTTTTCAACATCTCTCCATTCTCCTTACCTCACTCTTTCTCCAGATACAGAAATCCTCATTTGGGAAAAGGTAAGCTGGTAATTCCAGTTGTCTTTCATCATAGACAATGGTATAAGACTAAGAAGAATTTGAACGCAGTCCTTTTCTGGGTAGGCATTTGTGCCAGTCTAGTGGCAGCCATCTTGGGAGGGAATTTCTCTTTCTTGCCAGCTCTGATGGCTGGCATGGAATCTAATCCAGTTTGCACCTCCTAGTGTAGACAGATTGTGAGATGCCGTGGAAATTCCTGATGGATTTACAGCCTTATTATGTGCAAACTGGGGATCACATTACTTTCCTGCCTTTTGCTTTGAAAGTAAATGCTTTGGCTCTGCTTTGACATTTATGTGGCAGCTGGAAACCATTATCCTTTGACAATGCTTTATTCCATTGACAGTATCTCTTAAATACGCAGTATACTAGTCAAACTCCTCATTCATGTGCTTCTAGTTTAATCCATGCCCCAGTGCCTCGGCAATGCCTGTTTCAAGGATAATGTACTGCAGAACAGGCTTTCTCTGGGTATTTTAAATAAAATGTTTGAAGCCTTGGAGATACAAAGGTATGAAAACTGCCAAAGTAAGACACACTGTAACTACCTTTCACAACTTCTTCATGGTGGATTTGGTATTATTGTATGATGTGTCATGTGGGACTCCTCTGACACAGTGCAAATATGAATTTATGCACTAGGCATTTTTAACATTGTACTTGGTAACAACAAGCCACATATCACTGAAAACTAAAAGCCAGAATCTGTCTCATCTCTGCTCTCGCTCTCATATTCATGGTGTCACTGGTGGAGGGCAGTTTTCTAGGTGTGCTTAGCAGGATGGGATAAAAGGAACTCCTGGGAATCTCTTCTGCTCATTAGCTGAATATTTTAAAATGTCTACATTAATAATTATCTTAAAATTAGAATACTTTCTATTGATTAAGGTAGGAGTTCGTACCAGACAATACACTTTTCCTCTTCTTGAATATTAAGTAATCAAGGGAAAAAATGAAAGGGGATATTAATTAGGAAGAGGCTAGGGAGGACAATAAAGGAGAGGGAAGGAAGAGGAAGTATAGTACTAAGGATGTTTGAAAAAAGCCATAGGGAAAAATATGTAATTGTATATGAAACACATACACACACAAACACACACACACACACACATACACACACTTACATATCTTTTTAAAATTAATTAATTTTATTCACTTTACATCCCCATATAAGACCCATCCCTCCTGGCTTCCTGGTCTAACCCTCCCTCTCTCTTCCCACATTCCCTCTTCCCTATTCCTTAGAAAAGGGTAGCCCCCCACCAACCCACCCCAACTCATCAAGTTGCATCAGGATTGAGACTAATGACCTCTTCCCCTGTGATCTTGGGAGGCAGCCCTACCAGAGGGAAGTTATAAAAAAGCAGGCAATAGAGTCCATGTCAGAGACAGACTCCATTCCCCTTACTAAGGAACCCACATGAAGACCAAGCTGCCCATCGGGTACATATGTGATGGGGGTGAAGGTCGAGTCCATGCATGCTCCTTGGTTGATGCTTCACTCTCCATAAGCCCCTCTGGATCCTGGTTAGCTGGCTCTGTTGGTCTTCTTGTGGAGCTCCTGATACATCCAGGTCCTTCTATCCCTCTACCCACCACTTTTCCACAAGACTCCCTACTCTTTGCCCAATGTTTAGCTGTGAGTCTCAGCATCTATTTTCATCTTCTGCTGGGAGGAACCTCTCAGAGGAGAACTCTGCTAGGCTCCTGTCTCCCAGAAGAGCAGAGTATTGTTAATAGTGTCAGGAGTTGGCTTTCTCCCACGGGGTGGGGCTCAGGTGAGGCCAGGCATTGATTGCATATTTTCTCAATCTCTGCTCTGTCTTCATCCATGCACAGCTTCTAGTCAGGGAAAATTTTGGGTCTAAATTTTTGTGAGTGGGCTGGTGTTTTTCTCCCTCCACTAGGAGTCCTGCCTAGTTAGATGGTAATATATATATATTACCATCAGAGAGAGAGAGAATTTAAGTGAAGTTATACCATTTGGGGTAATAATGCCTTGCAAGAGCCATAGACTATCTAATAAAAACTCCAGTAGCAAGAAAAAGAATCTCCTTTAAGGTTGTTGGAGACTCCCCAAACAGTGGAGGCCATTGCTATTGCCTTTGATTGACTCCCAGAAGTTTAAGGTAAGTCTCTATTGCTGAAAACACATTCACTTCAAACAAAGGACTCTGAGGATTCAAGCTGGATCTGACAAGAAAACCTCACTCTTGAGGATTAGTTTCCATAGTACCAGAAGGTGCTATACAAGTTGACAAAGGAGGAAAAGCAAATAACAGTCCCATCCAGATGTGACTTTAGACCTGCTCAACACAGGGGAAATCATAGTACTGGAAATCTAGGCAACTACCAAGGGCTAACAAGGCCACAAATCTTAAAAAGAGAATGTACTACAGCTGGTTTCCTAAATGAGTATAATTCTTAAATGCATTTTAAATGTTGATCTTTGGACCCATAGACAAATGTTGCTCTCATCCTCCACCAAAGTTTCTTTCTGTAGCAGATAGAGGTCATTACAACAATTCAAAAGTGGTCAAAATGCAGGGAGCAACCGGGTGCCCATGATGCATCTATAGCACAATTCTTTCACTCAAGACTCAGGGAATATCACAGAGCAGAGGACTGAAAGAGTTTTAAGAGCCAGGGGTCCAGAAAAATCTGCTGAAAGATTGGGCCTTTTTTATATGCAGTAGAGCTACACCCACCAAATCTCAACAATATAGCTGCCTAAACAAGACCTGAACCATGACAACACCAGTTAACACTGGATGTGTAAATCTCACGAGAAGACCAGCCATAGATGAAGATCTACAGGCTCTTAAGGACAGCTGAGAGAGCCAGATTGGTCTTCCTTGGGGATAAACTCAATTTCTTAATCGAATACTGAGAGATCAGACCCAAAAAACGTGATACATAAAAGCAACAGTAAACAGACTCAGCAGGCTGTATTTATACATTTATTAATATATAATAGTAACTAAGGAGAAAAGAGGCTACAAATTTGAGATGGAACTGGGAGGCGGGGACATGAGAGGCTAAGAAGCGGGAGAGTGAGGGAAGAAATGATGTGGTTATATTTTAATTAAAAATAAAATAAATGTTTTAAAGGAGGATAACAATTTCATAAGTGCTAACTCACTATTGTAGGCAGTTTCTAATTATTTTGAGTGATTGCTATCCAATTTCATATTCATTGCTTGAATTCTATGACTTTAAGTATTTATTGATATATGTGTACCATGGAGCCATGTGGCACGTGCAACCTTGTGTGTTCATCTGACGGAATTTTGGAGTCTCTGCGTAGCAGGAATTTTAAAGATCATGCAAGCCAAATGCTTTGAGATTTGCCTTCAGTGCTGTAACTGTTTGGTGGATGGAGCATTCTGTGGTGTGGCTTGTAATCACAAGCTCCTCCTTCTTCTCTTTTAGGCTTTTCTTCGCCATGCCCCATGCTGCTGGTCACATGCTTGACCAGGTGACTTCCATGGTCAGGAGGGTGAAAATGATGCTGAAGACATCCCTGACAAATCTTGGCGAGCAGTGAGGTCCTGTCATTCTCTGCCCCTCCCCAGTCAATGAGAATAGCATTTTTTTTTGGGGGGGGGAGAAGGACTGCTTCTTTAGCCTGAAACTTGGAGTCCAGTTGGAAAGCTATACAGCAGAGTTCCTGCTCACCTGCAGATAACACGTCATCAGAATGAACAAAGTAACACACCTGGGTTGTTGGATGATACTAGGATTTGCTTGTTTGTTGATTTAGCATAGCCTAGTGAAAATGGCATTCTGTACTTCAGGTTGTTCAATTTTTTTTTAATTTCAAATCTGTGGGATTGTTCTTAACCCTTAGAACTTCTTCTGGCCACACTCTTTCTCTCCCAGTTGTACAACTATTTAGGTTTTCTGTGCAATGTAGAGGCCATGACTTACTACCCTGTACCATATACATTACTCTTATACCCTTGCTTCACTTTACCTGCTTTCTTCCCCAGCTCGAAAATATGTGCCTTTCTGTGCCTCTTACAAGTGATTCAGTGCTAAACTCCATTCTTGGGTTACATCATTGAACTAAATATTGGTGATAGTCATGGGGATTCCATTCTGGGGACAGAGTCAGATGTGAACAAGGCCTACTTATATTTTCCAAAGCCAATCATCACCAATGCTGCTGCTACTGCTCCTAGTGTCTATAGCTATGAATTGGCTTTCTTGAAAAAGAAAACAATGAAAACCATTTAGAGAAGTTGGTAGAAAGCAAATTTGGGGTGTGGTGTGGTAAAAGAAAGCATAAATGGGGATGTTAGTATTTGAAAAGGACAGAGGTTTTCACCCAAAGACTACAGTCTGTTCAGAGTCTTTGAAGATGAGTATATTTTAAAAATGCCAAAGAGCCCAGCATTTTCGTCACCCCGATATTGGCTAAATTGAAAGAGAAGGGTGTGATGATGAAGAAACAAACTATGTTAGACTTGAGATTTATGTCTTGGAAAAACTAGCACATGGAGCTGGCTGGAAACAAGCGGATCAGGAGATTGTTCTGGAGAGAATAGTTTTAACCTTTGGAATCTTTAGGCAACCTTTCAGCCCCCAAAACTTCTGTGAGGCATACATGGGTAGCATCTACATCCTCTTTAAAGAAGATCTTCATCAGATATTGTCAAGATAGATGACAGACAGGGAGGGGCCCTAGATCTTGGGCCATGAATTGAGAATAATGGTCAATAATGGTCAAGAACACATACCTGGATCACCCCGTGATGTTTGGTCTAGTCGAGCTGAGTAGACTTAGCATTGCCTAGGAGACATATGTCTGGGAATTTTATTAGAACACTTCTGGAGATCATTAGCTATTGGGGAAGACCAGCCCTCCATTAGTTGGTCCTTACAAGGGGGTTTGGGATATAAGGCAGTATTAATTGATGCCTTTGTGGTTTCTTTCTGGAAGGAATATATAGCTTCTGACATCAGACTCTAGCTTCTTTGGTGTTCCAGTGTGGAATCAACACCTGTAACTCTTTAGGGAATTTGTAGACTTCCGTCACTGAATTGGGACCCCTGAGCATCTAGGTGCTTGGAATGGGAAGTTACCAGGATCTCTTCCTCTACAGGGAGTGGGAGGCCTTGTTGAACTGCTTATGCTTATCATATAACCAGGCCAATAAATGCTTTCTTTGTATTCTCTCTCTCTCTCTCTCTCTCTCTCTCTCTCTCTCTCTCTGGGTGTGTGTGTGTGTGTGTGTGTGTGTGTACATATTCTATAAGTTCTGTTATTACAAAGAACCCAGCCTAATATAACCCCAATCAAGGATCTTGGTTAAAATGAAAGAATTTTGAGGCTATTTGCATACTAAGAATGGCTGTTGCAAAACAGATATGGTATACTATAATGTTGGAAAGCTTTGAAATTAAACAAAGCACACACACACACACACACACACAAAACACACACACTAGATGAGTCTCAGAGATATTATGCTGAGTTTAAAAGAGTCTACAATATGAGTCTATTTACCTGTAGCTCTAGAATGGACAACACTAATCTATACGAGAGCTGGAGCTACCAGATTAGATAGAGAGAAATAATGAAAAGGGAGAACAAGGGAGTTTGGTGGAATAATGGAATGTTTTCTTTATTGACTGTGGTTGGATGTACCCTTTAAGGTTGTATACTATCATCAGAGGCCATTGCACTGATCACTTAAGGATCATCAATTCCATTGCATGCAGTAGCTTAGTTAAGACAATGCCACTGCAAACAAAAACAAAATACGATGTAACTCATGAAAGTACCCCTGAATATTTTATCATGGACAGATCTTACTTTGGGGAATGTCATTGATGGGATATAGCTTGTTCAGCAATGGTTCTTGGATGGTAATTTGATCTCTGAGTGGTGATTTTGGAGTGGTGTACATGTTACTAAGTGAAAAGGCAATGTTAGAAGACAATCAGGTGACAGGGCATCATCCTCAGAAGAAATTAATGCTGATTTTGCAATGTAATTCATACAAGGAGAATAGGTTGTTGGTGGGGTTACCTTATATGCTTGGCCCTTTCTACACATAGCTGATTCTCTTCCTAGTTCTCCATGTTGTGATGTAACCAGAAGGCCTTCACCTGAGAACAAACCTACAGAACCTCCCAATTTCAATGTCTGAATCTCCCAAACTGTGAGCTAAGGAAAGCCTGTTCATGGAGGAGCCAGCATCAGTGATTCTGTTACAGCAACACAAAGCAGATTAACTCAGGAAGTCAGAGAAGAGCACGGCGGGGTTCTGTGCCAGAGCCAAGGACAGGAAAGCCATCTTTGACCTGATTTTTTTAAAAAAGCTTGTCTTGAATCTAATTGCTTTTCCATGTTCATGCTAAGCTGCAATCTCTAATGTATTTTTGGTCATTAATTTAAATGTTTTGCCTGACTTAACTGGAGTGTTCACACTTCGATATAAATCTCACTCATGACACATTTATCCTCTCCATTTGTGTTGCCTGCAGTGATTAGTGGGTCACTCTGGTCTGTGCTCTGAGAACAAGTCAGTAGCCTGACTCATCTGTCCTGTTGTCCCCTTTGCAGTCCCATTAACACCCTTTGCTGCAGTTGTCACTGATATCCATACTGTCTAAGCTTAGGTTCTCAATTTTAGCCTGAGTTTAGATAAAATAAGAGACTCAACACACTTGTATGAGTTCCGGGAAGGAGATTTCATTTTACCATTTCAACTAATTGATAATTTCCCGAGCAACTCGATGCTACTTTTAGCACAGTATCTACTTCACAAAGGAATCGGTAAAAATGGAAGATGATGACTTTCAAAGGAGTTTTAAAACAATGTGGCACAGAGCACACCTCGTAATTTTCCTTCTCTCAGGTTTATTGTCATTACTGGTCTCATTTCACAGTGATGGTTTGACTAGAGCCACATGGAATTTAAGTCCTGTGACCATGGCACAAAAGATCTAACACGTTCCCTCGGCATGCTTGCTCAGATTCCACGTGTTCTAATACATATTGAGTATCATTGAACATTTCAACATGAGAACAATTAATCTACCATTTGGCTGGTAAACCTATAAGGTAATTCAGATAAGACCATCCCTTCTTAACAGGCATTTTTATCTCTTGGATAATCTAAAATTTTAATAAATGCAAATAAAAGGCAGTAAGCAAAATGGAGGCTTGATAGTGGTACAAAGTCCCCCATAGCTGAGGGAGTTGGAATGTGGACCACAAATTAACTTAAGTTGAAAAAGAGATGTGGCCTGAAGGGAGAAGGAAAAAATAGTCATTCTGGGCAAGGAGGATGGCATTTTCCTGCTGAATATATGGTATTGGTTCGGTCAGCCTCCTCTTGGCCACTTGGATCCTCTGAGACTTAGACCTCAGTTTGGGCTGAACTGAGATTAGCATACAGGGCTGTTCTAGGATCCTATGTAATGTCCTGTTCCTTCTTTACAATCAATATGATGTCAGTGATAAGATGGGAGTGAATCTCTTTCTTGAGAGGAAAAATCTACTGAAAGAAGGAACAAAACCTGTAGACCTAGGACAGAAGATTTAGTAAAACTCTCCACTCTCATTAAGCAAGAACACCAGTTCCCTTGACTTTTCAAGGGAAGTTTCCAAGCTCCCAGCTGTTGTCTGGGCTCTTATTCTGAAGGGGAGATTGTGTTGTGAACCGCTGCCTGAGTCTAGGATGGCCACTGTTCATGTAGCATCACCTCACCAGCACTCATCACAATGCATGTGTGTGCTGTGGGCTCCTCTGAGAACTATGTTTACACTCCTTGAGAGGAGATGTAAAAGAATAAGCTCTCAGTCACATTAGCATAAAGGGAAATATTTAAAATTTTACCCCCGAGCTCTGAAGACTTAGAAAACTGGTGGTGGAAACTTGTCTTTCATCCTGTTAACAAATCTTTACCTTTTGAATGAGAAGAGTCGGCAGAGGGTGGGTTAGACAAAAAAGCTGGAAAAATCATTGAAGAAAATTCTTGTTGGTTACATTAATTCATGCGTTAAAAATATAATACTTCACAAGAGGAAAGAGGGAGCTCTCCAGGTCTAAGTGTGGCATATAAGATTAGGAACTTCACTCAGACCAGGTGTGTTACACTTAAAAGCCTCCCCCTCACTGTTCCCATTGAAATCATTGAGAAAGTAGGATGCCTATTACAGATGAGCAAACTTAGTAGTCATTTTAAAACACTGAAAACCTTGGGCTGAAGTTACTGTGTTTATTGTGTGAGGAGTGGGTTCTGCAAGGAAAGCAGCCTTCTACCCTTTATGCTAGCTTTGGACTATAGAAGTCTGTGTGCAGATTGGTTCTAATGTGTTCACTGGCAAGACCACCTCTTTTGAGAAAAGTTATGAGTTGAGGACATCTAGAACTGTCATCTCCATCTCAAAGTAGAGCAAATCTTTAGCGATGATTCTTTTTTCCTGCTAGCCATCTGTTCAGTCTCCCACACAACACTACCTTCTGCAAGGCAATAAACTTAGGAAGCTTCACCAACCATAAGTATTGCCTGGGGATCATCACAGATTATAGAGCAGTGGTTCTCAACCTTCCTAATTCTGCGACCCTTTAATATGTGGTGACTCCACAACCATAAAATTATTTTTGTTGCTACTTCAGAACTGTAAATTTGCTACTGTTATGAGTTACAGTGTAAATATTTTTGGAGATAGAAGTTTGCCAAAGATGTTATGACCCATAGTTTGAGAACAATTGGTATAGCTTACCTAACTAAAAGATGCGATCAGCTTTGGGCTAGGTGCTGGTAGACTGATTTCTAAGTGATGTCTGACATTGCTTTTCAAGCAGTATACATTGATTGCCATTGATCCCTGCTACATTGAAGACAAAAAAAAAAAAAAAAAAAACCAACCAACCAACCAAACAAAAAACCTTTCTACTTATCATTCTTGTCAGTCTTGGACTTCTCGTTGGTCTACTACTTTTTTCTGTTTTTCCTGGAAGTTTCCTTATTTTAACACTGAAGATATTATATCCTGGGAAATATCTGAGTTGCCAGCAAGCCAGGAAGGTTATATTTTTGGTTAGTGAGATCTAGGTGTTCCATGTCACTCAAGTGAGTGGACATGGAAGGGTCAGAAAAGCCCAAAGAAATCCAAAGTAGAACTTCTTCACCTAGTGTTGATTTGGACCTTAAAGGAGAAGATGTTTAAGGAGGGGCTTGATATTAAGACAAATGGGAGAGCCTTCCCCCACGTCAGCTGCCTTACTGCTGGAAGGTCTCATGTTAGTAAGCTCATCATCTCCCTCCCAAGATCACTGAAAATTTAAGAATGACTTCAGAGGGAGAAATGTTTGCTCACAATTCTGCAGCTGACATGAGCTTGGGTGAGAACACAAACACACTTCTTAAGGTGATACCGATTGAAACATTTGCCAAGGGACCTAAGGAAAAAAAAAAGCTAATGCTTTCACTGCCCTCTCTTACCCAGAGTACAACAAACAGGGTTGACATGAAAACAACAGTGTCGAGAAGCCTAGGTCTAAATCCTAAGCTCATACTTAAACCTGACATCAAAGCAAAATGGAGAAGGCCTTGCTGTACTCTAGGTTAGCACTGATTTTAAATCCCTAGAATAACAGGTACCAAAATCCCAACAACACTGACCTACAATGAAAGTATAAAAAGGCTTCCTTCTTCTAGTCTGACTTTGGAGTCCATCTTAACCAAGCAGAATTAATTCACAGCGTAGCAGCTCCACACACTGATGTTTATTTATAATATTCAATATTCCCATAAGCACACATGTTCCAAATGGAAGGTTGCATTTTGATAATGCCTGTTTCTTCATTAAGATTTCATCATCCACCTACATTAAGAAGCCTGGCCCTATACTTTGTTGCTTCTGCTTTCACCTTGTGTATTCCTGTTTTATTTGCTTAATCTCAAGTTCCTGGCTTCCCAGGCACTCAAATTTGAAACAAGCAAAGTTCATGCATTAGTGTATCCTGAGCATGCATGATTTATGAACGGCAAGGTTCTTAGCACAATTTAATGGTATAAGAGAGACTTTGTTTTAAACATTAAAATGAAAGTTAAGAAGTAGCAACAATGGGTGAGATATAAGAACACATGAAGTGCAAAGAGGTCCAGGATTCACTAGTTCGTAGCTGTTCCTTAGTATGAATTGATGCTCTAACCAATTTAATACATAAGACACCTACCATTTAACCAATTTAAAAATGATTAAAACTGTTATTCTGATGACTCACCCAGATAAACTTTTATTCTGTAAAATAAAATAACTGCTTAAGTTTACATAAATGAAGAAGTCAGACTACTCTGAGTATCCACAAAATAAATAGTTAAGTTTTTTGTTGTTGTTGTTTTGTTTTGGTACCAGACATTATATTCTTTTTTTTCAGAACGTTTATCACCATTATTTTTTCTCTGAAAGAAATCAATCAGTATTGGTGTTATCAAAACGTTGAAGAAAAGTTAAAATTTTCAAAACCTAGGGAAAAATTTCTCCTAGTAAAATTACAGTTCGCCTTCTATCAGGAAGCTCGAAAATATACTCTGTTTAACACAGATCTAAAGCCTAATTAGCAGCAAAATAATCATTAAATTAATTATTACAAAGGACGCTCTCTCTCTTTGTGGTGTCCCAAACACTTCGCACAGATATAGGCACCATCCCTTGCATATAGTCAGACTGAAGATCTTGTCTAATTATGACTGCCTTCACAGAACAACACAATGACTTCACAACGAAGTGAGGGTATGCCCTGCAATAATCATGCTTCCACAGGACCTGAAAGACTCTGGTATTCATGAGGAAAAAAAAAGGAGGATTGATAAAAAATTCTGGCTTGAGAAAGATCATGAACAACGAAGGTGTTGCTTTCTGCAAAACACTTTCATGCTCTTCGTGGTAGAAGCACCTCTAAACACATTCCCCATCCAACGCGCACATTTTTGTTCATTTCAGAGAGTTCAGCCAGTGAGTAGAGCAACATACAACATTTGGCTGTGATGGTTACCTTGTAGATTTTGCAATGGCAGAGTCATAATGCCTCCAGCTGCAGCTGCTGCTACCAGCCCTTGGATGTTTGTGAGATTCGCTGTGGGCAGTGTAAGGACCAGGCCTTGCTGACCACCTAGCTGTCCCGCCATGTTGAAGGGGATGAGGATGGGCTGATTGAGGGCTGGGGGGCCTCCCGGCATCACCCCAGCCACAGCAGAGGCCAACTGCTGCGCCGTCAGAAGAGGCTGAAAAACAAGAGGAATCTGGATTACTTTCTAGGAGAACAAGACACAGCCCTCCAAAGCCCCTCCATTATACTAGGCCAGAAAGTTTCCGAAGAAGTAGCGAAGAAGCATGCTCCATTCCAGAAAGGGAGACTGTAAGGGAGAAATAATATTTTGACACTATGTTTCACTTATTTCTTTGGAAAAAAATCAATTTATTTTTAGAACATCTGAGGAGCTTAAATACCTTTAAAAGAAATACCTTTACACGTTACAAATTTAATTGAATTTTCATTTAATCCTGATTCTCGTATATTTAAAGTGTTCAGCTAATTTATTCTGTGCTGTTCCAGAGAGAATTCGAAAATATTGGTAGGATTTTTATTCTACTTTTGGTTCAAAGATAGAAAGAACATACTGTTTTCAAGTATTACATTAACAGAAATAGTGTAAAAGATTTTCTTGATGCCAGAAGGCTTTTAGTAGTGCTATTATGCACATCTGTGGCTGGAGGGCACAAATGCTGTCATACTCCTTTTGGAAAACAATTTGGAAATACATATCAAGAATGGCAAATATAGTCATCCCCATTTGACTCAGATATACTCCTAGGAATTAGCTTTAAGTTAGAATTCAAAGGGAAAAAGAAATAAATGCATGAAATTATACACTACACTTTAAATTGCATAAATGTTGAGGTAGTTAGTGTTACATTGCTAAGCCTGATGGGGTGCTGTGTAGTCACGAACTTGAATCACTTTGGTACCTGTTTAGAAAAGCTTAAAAATGTTCCCGAAGAGATACTGAAAGAGTGGGCAGCCTTGCTTTGTCCCTGATTTCAGTGGGACTGATTTAAGTCTCTCTCCATTGAGTTTGATATTGGCTATAGGCATGCTGTATATCGCCTTTACTATGTGTAGGTATGTGCCTTGTTTCCTGATCTCTCCAAGACTTTAAACATGAATGGGTGTTGGATTTTGTCAAATGTTTTCAGCATCTAAGGAGATGATCATGTGTCTAGAGCAAAAAGACAACTAAAGGAGATCAAGGGGATACAAATTGGAAAGGAAGAAAGAAGTATCACTATTTGCAGGTGATATGGTAGTATACATGAGTGACCCCGAAAATTCTACCAGGGAACTACAACAGCTGATAAACACCTTCAGCAAAATGGCTGGACACAAAAATAACACAAAAAATCAGTAGCCTTCCTGTATATAAAGACAAACGGACTGAGAAATAAATTAGGGAAACTACACTCTTCAAAATAGCACAAATAACATAAAGTATCTTTTTGTGACCAAGCAAGTGAAAAACATGTATGAAAAAAAAACTTCAAGTCTCTGAAGAAAGAAATTGAAGAAGAAATCAGAAGACGGAAAGATCTCCCATGCTCATGGATCAGTAGAATTAACATAGTGACAATGACCATCCCACCAAAAGAAATCTACAGATTCAATGCAATTCCCATCAAAATACCAACACAATTATTTATAGAGCTTGAAAGAACAATGCTCAATTTCATATGGAAAAACAAAAACCCAAAATAGTTAAAAAAAAAAAAACCTGTACAACAAAACATCTTCTGGAGGTATCTCAATCCCTGATCTCAAGTTGTACGATAGCTCAACAGTAATAAAAACGGCATGCTACTGGCATTGAAACAGACTGCTGGATCAATGGAATCAAATAGAGGACCCAGAAATAAACACACACACCTATGGACACCTGCTTTTGACAAAGGAGCCAAAACCATACAATGGGAAAAAGACAGTATTTTCAATAAGTAGTGCTGGTTTAACTAGATGTCTACATGTAGATGAAATGCAAATAAATCCATACTTATCACCTTGCACTAAGCTAAAGTCCATAGCTATCAAAGACCTCAACATAAAACCAGACACAATAAATTTGTTAGAAGAAAAATTGTGGAAGAGCCTTGAACTCATTGGCACAGGAGAAAACTTCCTGAACAGAACACCTAGAGCTCAATCTCTAAGATCAACAATTAATAAATGGGACCTCATGAAACTGAAAAGCTTCTGTAAAGCAAAGGACACTGTCATCAGAAAAAAAAAGAAAGCCTACAGACTGGGAAAAGATCTTCACCGACAGAACACTAATATCCAGAATACATGAAGAACTCAAGAAATTAAACACCAACAAACCAAATAATCCAATTTAAAAATGGGATACAGAACTAAACAGAGAATTCTCAACAGAAGAATTTCAAATGGTGGAGAAATACTTAAAGAAATGCACAATGTCCTTAGTCATCTGGGAAATTCAAATCAAAACAATGCTGAGATTCCATCTTATACCCATCAGAATGGCTAAGATCAAAAACTCAATTGACAACACACACTGGAGAGGCGGTGGAAAAAGGGGAACTCTCCTCATTGCTGGTGGGAGTGCAAACTTGTATAATCATGTTGAAAATCAGTCTGGCACTTTTTCAGAAAACTGGAAGTAGTGATGCCTCAAGACCCAGCTGTAACACTCTTGGGCATTTACCTGGAAGATGGTACATCATACAACAAGGATATTTGCTCAACTATGTTCACAGCACCTTTATTAATAAGAGGTGGAATCTGGAAACAACCTAAATGTCCCTCAGCCAAAGAATGGATACAGAAATTATGGTACATTTACACAATGAAACCCTACTCAGCAATTAAAAACAAGAAAATCATGAAATTTGCTGGCAAATGGTAGGAAGTAGAAAAGATCATCCTGAGTAAGGTATCCCAGAAGCAGAAAAACACACATGGTATATACACTCACTTATAATTGGATATTAGTCATATAATATAGGATAAACATACTAAAATCTACAAACCTAAAGAAGCTAAATAACAAAGAAGACCCTAGGGATGATGCTTAAATCTCATTCAGAAGGGTAAACAGGTTAGACACTGGAAGACTTTGGAGAAAGGGAGCAGTATGGGAGCCTACCACAGATGTCCTGTAAAGGGCTCCACCCAGCAAGGCATTAAAGCAGATGCTAAGACTCACATCCAAACTTTGGGTAATGGAGGAGGGGTTGGGGGTGTAGAAGGACTTGGAGGGGACAGGAACTCCACAAGGAGGCCAACAAAGCCAAAATGTCTGGGCTCAGGGGACTGCAGAGACTGATGCATCAACCAAGGACATGCACTGAGAAGACTTAAGACCCCTGCTCAGATGTTAGCCTATGGGTAGCTCAGTCTCTATGTAGGTCCTGTAGTAAAGGGAGCAGGGGCAGTCTCTGACATGAACTCTGTTGCTGCTCTTTGAATACTTCCCTCTGGTGTGGTGGCCTTAGCAGGCAACAGAGAAGAGGATGCAAACAGTCCTGATGAGATTTGATAGGTTAGGGTCAGATAGTAGGAGAGGAGGACTCTCCCTTTTCAGTGAACTAGGGGAGGGGGAGGGGGAGAGAGGGAAGGGGGGTCAGACCAGAAGGAGATGAGGGAGGGGGCTACAACCAGGATACAAAGTGAATAAACTGTAAAATAAAATAAAATAAAATTAATGCTCAGAAAAAGAAAGAAAAAGTTCCTGATATGTAAATAAAATTGATAATAAACAAGTGGATACTATTGAAATGGCATGTGTGTGTGTGTATAATGTAAAGAATTAAAATGTAAGAGAAAATAAAATACTCATACTTTAAGATAAAGCACTAAAAAATGTTTTTCTGTTCATACTCTTTTTCTTTCTTTGCTAATAATCTTTTTCTTTCATACTTGTCACCTGGTTAAGATGTTAGTATAAAAACACATGCTTATGTCCGCTCTTGACCAAATAGTCATAGTTTGGTGTGAAAGGCAGCAGTAGAATACAAAACTTGTCTGAGTGCTGAGGTAGAGTCCTCATGGGAGTGACACACTAAGATTATGGTTCTGGCTGGCTACATGACAGCAAAAGTCATTGGACCTTAGAGCTTTTAAGCAGGACTTTCTCTACAACCTGGTGGGAGCTGAGGAGTAAAACATAATTCCACATGTTTATTTGTTTGTTTGTTTTCTCTACAGGATTCAAAATGAAACTTTACCTAGGATTGAATTTCTTTTTGATGAAAAGCAGAAAAGGCTTTTAAATATGGACATAATACAACATCAAATTATAATCACTGGGCTCCTATTGTGATTCTGCAATTATCCTACCGGTGCGACTCAGAGAGTTTCTAAACTTGTTGGAAGTTCCGTTCTGTGTCTGGTGCATAGAAAGGTCAAGTTTAAGACCAGATAGACTGTTCCAGGGTCATCTTTATCCTTCTTCTTCAAGACAAGGAACAGATTCAGAGACTTGGGGCTGCTACATTTGAAGAAGGATGACAAGGGTGAGTGCATTCCCTGGCTATCCCTCTAGAGTACCCTCCAGATCCTTGCACAGGAAACTCTGGGCTCCAAACTTATTTGTTCACTTTACTGAATTCACACCAACTTTGCCTCCCCTTTAAAAAGTCGCAAAGTTACTCTAAGGAATGACTTTGGGGATAAGACTTCAGGAATAATAACAAAATTATAGCCTGGCTTCAGATACCTGGTAAGAGAATGTGGCCAATCAATATGAGGTTGCAAGGAAAAGCATGTAGTAGTTTTAGCTCTTAGACTGTGCACAAGTTTTAGGGCTTAACATGCACAATTTTAAGATTGTATTTGGAGCTTAAGGTAGTGTATGAATGATCCTGGTTGTCACAGAGTCATGCTTATTCACTGCTTCCGTCTGACATTCTATTACCTAACTTAGAGGTATTAGAATATGTTAGAACTTGTGTGCGTCTAGGCACATCTGCGTACACACATATGGAGAATCACATAAACATACGAACACATGTGGTCAGAAGAATGACATCATGAGGGTATGACACAAAGAAGACAATGACTCATGTTCTATAAACTCCAGGCTTTGGTGTATGTGTCCCAATAGACACTGCCCAGCCTTTATGCCTATCAACATGAATTTCTCTTAGCACGGAGGTAGGTGCTGGGATCTGAAGCCTTTGGAAGATTTCACAGTGACTAAAGTAAGAGTGTCAAGACTGACCCAAGCTTTACACTTGGGCAAGCCTTTCTTGTACAGAAAGTGATTAATTTCTAGGAACAACAAGGACAGCAATGGGGAGAGAAAGGCCCAGATATCTCTCCCCATAAAAGCAAGATGAACTCTGAAAGTTTCACAGTAGATGGCAGAGGTTAAAGAAAGCCCAGCCTTTTATAATTGTGTTTTACATCTCCATATAACCCATGCCAGGCTGCAAAAAACAAATATTGGACTTTAAAAAATAATGAATGCATTTCTTTATTAATGCAAGAGCTATGTGTGATGTACAGTATTGTCAAACCCAATAAGCTGAACTTGCATTAAAATTGCATTAACTTTTTTATATTAAATCACATCTTGTATTTCAAAAATGGCTATAGTAAGGTTGAAATAACTTAATTTTCTTCACACTCCAGTCATTAAAGTTTTACCTTCGAGAAAACTGCATGGTAGCCAACAGCCTAGATGTAGAAGGTTTTAAGGGCGGAAAGAAAAAAAAATTCCACATGATTAAAACCAACCTTTTTTTTTTTAGAAGAGACTTTTGCAAACATATTTTCTTGAGAGTATTTAATAAATAATGTAGTCGTATAGCTTCCCATACAAAAATTTATCACCATCTTTGCTCTGTTGGAGTTAATTGGTTTTAACTCATTATTATTTATTTGGTTATTTATATGGTAAAACCATTTTGAACGCAGCCTATTGGAAATCAGTTGAGAGATACTGACCTGTGGCCCAACTGGAAAAGGGGGGTGGGTCTGACTGGCCTGGTGCTGGTCAGGAGTTCCTGGGTCTGGTAGAACTGTATTTCCTCTGGCCCCTAGAATTCAAAAGAGAAAAGTTCTCTTAATGTCAAGTCCACCCTGGGAAAAACATTGCTGTGATGTCACGGGACACAGAGGAACAGGTGCTTATGAAAGAGTGGTTCTTCAACATCTCCAGTTTTCAAATCACTCACAAATGGGGGGAAAAAAGATGTTACGGTACATCCAGGATGGCTAAATCCTCAGGAGGTGGACAGGAAAGACAGTAGGAAAATGTATACTGCCTTGGATATCAGTTTAGCTAGCACACTTAAGTTCAATGTGTGTTATGAGCACATGTGTTCATGCATGTGTGTGAAACCATGTCTGTTATGCACAGGTGAGTAATAGATATGCTAATTGTCCAAAGCAAAAGGTACAATCTCAGGTATGACCATGTCTGTGCGTACTGTTCCCTGGTGAAGATTCCTTTCTTTGCTCTGTACCCTTAAGCTATCTCTTTATACTGGCTTTGGATGGACACTCACGAATGCCTTTTTCTAAAACCACAACCATTTCCAGTGCTCTCCTTCACAATGTTCTAGAAGAAATATGGATCACCCTTAGGCAAGTTTTTAGGGTTCAGAGCAAAAGAGAAATATCTCACCTCTAAATCACTGAGACCCACTAGCTACTGTAGGCACCGTATACACCACATTCCTGAGCTGAGATCCTGTTGGATTTTCAGCACCCTGGTAATAAACCTCTTAAGCCTTTGGGCATTGTCTGTATGCTCTGTGCTTTGTTTCAGGACAAACTACTGTGCTTAAAATAATGCTGGAAACAATACATACTTGAATTAAAAATAAACGACATTGTCAGCCATTTCTGAAGTGTACCTGTTGGGATTTTATTTATTTATTTATTTATTTTTTGAGGTTTGTAATGGGGCAGTTAAAATCCAGTTCCAAGCCAACTTGAACAAGATCCACTTTCCTGGTGTTTGTCCTATGAATAGCAAGTGGAAGACATTTCAAACTCTGTTTACTGGCATGCTGTGGCCAACCAATGAAAAAAGATATGGTTCTGTCATGCTTATAAATTTTAAAAAAGGTATTATTGGCTCATTTAAAACAAATTCTTCTATATAGTCTCCAAAGGGACAGACTTATAAATAATGGAAATGTGGAAAAAATACTTCAGCACATTAAGCTACAAATAAAATTGACTGCTACATATTATTCAATTGACTTCTATCTCCACAGCAATGTGTCAATCATAACAGCATTTTATAATAGGATTAAGCAATAAACGGGCAAAGCCATTATGCAGAAATCTGAAAATCTGATTAATTTGTAATATTTTTTTGTGCAGAAAGTCAGGAATGGACATTGCTTGGGGAATACTTACAAGCATTCTATTGAAATTTCTAAATTGATTTGGAGCAAACTAATAAAAACACAGACTTGCTGACATTTTATAAACTGAATTCTGTCAAGATATGTTTGGCATTTTAATGATCACTGTCATTTAATAACAAGGGTAAGATGACCCATCAGCAGATACCACATATGCAAAAGAACTTTCTCCAACATTTTTCATATATGGTTTATTTATTATGCTTAAAAATCAGGTCATGTTAAGCTAGACAGCATCTTATGTACTATAAATCTCATGATCTCCATTCAGCCCTCAAATAATGCTTTTGGTCAAATACTAAGATTAGGCTAATTTGCACGTGACTGAAAAATTCACTGTTTGGAAAAATTTTGTTGCTTCTTCAAGTTTATCAGGCTGGGATTTTTATACTATAAAATGAAAGTTTTACAACATACAGAAAAATAGAAAAGTTCTTTTAAACACTTAAATATACACCCTGATATTAACATTTTTATAGCAAGAAAGGTTCCTTTATATCATTTTTTCATGTGTTCAGAATCCATTTTTTATTATATTCTCAACATGCCCCACTGTAATGTTGAGGACTGCTCATATGCAGTCACTGTGCCAACACGAGGGTATGTTCTATAACTCTATACAGATTACATTTGCTTATATTTATTCTTTGGTGCTCTGAGGCCCTAACTGGTGCCCAGCAGCATGTTCTGAGAATGGCTAGTCTCAAAAAAAACATGTTCAGTGCAGTCTGGGGCAATTCCACACAATTTCATGTGTAAAATGAAGTCTTTCACAGGCTCTGGAGGAGATTATGTATGCTTTCCTGCCTGGATCAAAAAGTAATGTTTCTTCTTAATGCGCATCTCCATTTTCCCCAAACACATGTATCACGCTTAACCTTGTAGGACCATAAACTAATCTGTTTGCTTGGAAGGTAGTTCCTGTACAGGGGCCTTGTTGGAGCCAGAGGGGAATCAACAGTCAGAATGAATAAAAGGCATTGGCTAAAGGTTTTTAGGGATTTGAAGCAACACTTACTGTATGATAGCAGAGAATCTGAGGTTAAACATTTCCATGGCACAGACAAGCAAACATAAACATTTGGCTGAGCAGGTGTGTCTTGAGCAGGAAGCCTAGGAAGCACAGTACGCTATTGGGGACCAAAGATCCCAAGGCAGCCCTCTGATGTCAGCTCTGCAGTGAATGGCCTGTGCTTTAAAACTTTCATATTTTCAGTAGCAAATAGCAAATGCAAAAAAAAAAAATCATGCATTCTGTAATGTTCTCCTAAAAACATAATTTGCTTTGATCATATTTACCTTACTTTCCTTCCTTCTCTTCTACCTCATCTTCTTCTACCCTCATCCTATCTGCTAGTTGACCCCTTTGACCACTAAGCTCTGCAGACCAGGGCATTTCATTTGCAGATGGTAACTATTCAGTCAGCACGAATAGAGGTCTGGCTTAAGATGCATGTTGACATCCACTTGATTACTTACTACTGCTTAGCATTAAATCTTGAGAATATCTTACAATTATTAGTGCATTGACAAATTTTATCTCAAAGCCCAATGACTTCTGCAGCATGGATCTAGAATGTCCCTACAGCTTCTGTTTTAAAAGCCTTGTGGTCATCATGTACCATGATGAGGGAGTGGCAGAAACTTTATGTAGGAATGGACAAGCAGAAGGAAGCTGGACTTTTGCAGGGTTGTCTTTGAAAAGGACGATGGCATGCTGGTCCCTTTCACACACTCATTCTGCTTTCTGGTCACCAGAATTTTGGTATCTCTGGGGATCTTGTCTAAGATAGGCCCCCAAAGAGAGGGGGAAACTGGGCATGGGCTGAAACCTCTGAAACAATAAGCCAAAATGAATCCTCCCTCTCAGGCTCTTTGCCGCAGTAACAGAAGGCTGATGAGGAAGCATGGTATAGAGATTAAGGGAAAGGTTTCTTAAATTTTTAAACTCAGCCAGGTTTAAATTTAGATCTGCCACCTCACTGGTAATATGGACTTGGAATTGTTTTCCAATTACTTATTTGTCACTCTCTCTAATAAACGTCAGGGATGCTGACAGACCTCTCTTCACAGGTTGGCTGCTGTGAGTGCCCTATAGATCATATACATTTAAATTCACTGGGACCCTGCATGCTTGCTCTGTAAGTGCTGCATCTGCTGGTTAATAGACTTCAGCATAGTTCGTGTTTAAAGTAATATTTCATATCATTTAATTCGTTCAGAGTGTTTACTCACCAAAGCTAACTGGTACACATTCCGATCTCTGTGTGTGCAGACCTTGGAGAGACCTTATACAGAGGCTAATGGCAATTCACCGACCTTAACTATGTACTGAGAAACATGAGATCAGTGTCTGGAATGGCACTCAGTACTTGGGTCTCTCAGAGCTTATAAAATGTTATGTTTTTAAATTGTCTTCCCTCATTAGGCAGGGAGCTGTTTCCTAGACCCTATAGATACCAAAATCTGAGGATATTCAAATCTCTTAGCTAAATCTGCATAACATTTGCATATAACCTATATGCATTCTCTCTTTCACTTTAAATTGCCTCTAGATTACTCGTAATGCTGATGCAATGAGCATGCTAATTAAATGTTATACTGTGTTGTTTAAGAAAAAAGTTTACATGTTTAAGTGAAATTCTTACCCAAATAGTTTCAGTCTACGGTTGGCGTGTAGGTGAGATGGTGATGACATGTGGGTCTCAAAATAGGCTGTTAGTCCATAGGTTACTTCTAAATTCACAGTCCATGGCTTACACTGTTGACCCCCTACCCCTCACCCCAGAGTCCCAGTCTGTGAATCATTATTGGAGCTTCTTGAAGCATTTCTCGGCCCGTAGAAAGCTAAGGACAAAGATGGCATTTGTATGGACATTTCTTAAATTCCACGAGGATAAAAGATGACAGGGAGCGAATAATGGGGCCTCACTGGTCAGAGAGTACATTTCCTTTCCTCTGGGGACAACATATGACATGCACCACTGAATGCCACTTGCACGAATGTATACCACTGGCATCCCACACACACCAGTGGCATCACCACGTAACACTGGCTTTGTGTGTAGGCACTAGTCTTCAGCAACATGACCCCTGCTGCCTGCCCAGTTTCCTCATCCTGGCTGTCCTCTCACCGTAGGCAGATTGAAATTTCTAACCTGGAAAGGGGACGACTCGAGAGTCTCAGATACATATTCTGTAATTGCAGTCTATCTGCAGGTATTATTCACGGAGTGTGAAAGGGTCGTAGTCTGGAATTTTAGATTAAGGAACTTTGTCAGAGACACTCATTCTTTCAACAACACCTTTTCTACCAGATCTCAGATCTGAGACTCACAGTGCCATTTGTCCAAGAGAGAGAGAGAGAGACAGAGACAGAGACAGAGACAAAGAGACAGAGAAAGAGAGAGAGAGAGAGAGAGAGAGAGAGAGAGACAGAAGTGGGGAGTGGAGAGACTGGGCCCAGTCCTGCTTCCTTTGGTGATCCTGAGGACTGAGGACTGATCCTTTCACACTCTGCCCTCTAGGTCCAGCCAAGCTAGCAAGCAGTCCTGGGTGCCACTGATGATTCTAACTGGATTCTCCACAGTGAGGTTGTTGATATATATATATATATATATATATATATATATAATATATATATAGTAATATGCATATATATAGTAATATAGTATATATATATAGTGACAGTTATATATATATGTATATATATATATATATATATATATATATATATATATATATATAGTGATAGTTTTTGGTTAACACCAGTCTAGCCAGGCTTAGCATCTCAAACTTATTCCAACGTAGCAGCAGGTGTTCAATCTGAATTTGAATTTGCCTCCCTTTGTGGAGTAGACTATTCCACATAAATTAAGATTGAAATATAACAGCTTTCATCCTCCGGGCAGGGACTCCTTCCTGGAGCCTCACCATACTGTTTTGCCAAGGGGGCTTCCCAGCGGCTGCAGGCTGAGAAGAAGAGGACCACAGGTCAGACTGCTTGCCCTTGTGTGCTTCCCTGTGCCTGCTGTCCCTCCAACAGATGGCAAGGAAAGTTTCCTTGTTAACGACCAATGCATTTTTAATGAACCGGTTCCTTTAGAAGTCTGAATGTGGGATTTTCTCCTCCATGCATGAGCACAAGCACAATCACGTGAAGGTCACGAGGACCTGCCAGCTCCTCTGGTACTTCATACCATCCTTACCTGTTCTCTGCAGTTTTCACCAGTAGCTGAGGGATGCACGGGTTACTTAATAGGAGTCGGGCAGTTGAGCGCATTACTATTTCATGTTGAGCAGGTGAACCCCAGCTAAGCAGGGCAAAGGCCCCTCTAAATTAAACTTCCCTTTCTTTCAATTTCTTTAAGAGTTCTCAGTGTCAGAAAAGGAGTAGAAGTATTAGACCTGCCCATAAAAAGTGGCTAACGGTGGTCAGGATCTCATACACACGCTTATGTACACACCTCTACAGTCTGTTGGTGGGATTCGAGACGCTAAAGTAATAAGGCTAACTCTATAAAGGACACTGTAAATCCCACATTCATTAATCCACACGGATTTGTGTGCTTTTGCAAATTGTCTTGTCAGGTACCTACAATGCCCCCAACTGAAGCTCAGAGAATAGAGGCTTTCTGATAATGTTAGTGTGAAAACATGTCTATCTTCTTGCTGGCAGTGACTCCTGTGGCTTCTGGAAAGAGAATCTCAGCTGTCCTTGAGGGAAGGGTCTAGGTTCACAGTGGTGCTGAGCGATGACATTTATTTTAAGGTTGCATGTACAAGCGAAGATCAAAGGGAGATTTGGGATATTTAGCTAAAGCACGAAATACTCCCTATAGATCCCTTATTTGGACTTGGTGACCTGATCAGATTTTGTAATATTAACCAAAATTATCCAGTGCTTCACTCGGTTTTACGTGTAGATTTAGTTTGTATACTCCACAGGGATTTTTAAAGTTTTGGTTTTTTTTCATCAGAATTCATCAAATCCCCCTTACATCTTTTGCCAACATTTTTTTTTATCATTTGTTTTCACATCCATCTAATAAAAGTAGAGGCCCACTCCTTTGATATGTAGACCAATCAACGTAATTTCCGAGTCTGTAAATGCTTGCTGAAGAGAGATGAAAAGAGAGCCATCAGACATTAACATAATTCCATGACAAGCTATTAGCTGATAAAGAGCTTTGGGGTATCAAAGCCCCTTGAGCGTCAGACCTCCCAGGTGAGGACTGTCATCTCCTGATAGCCTGCAGGCCATCTCTCGGCTGCAGTGTGTATGCACCATAGACGACCGTGAATGCTGGCATTTGAAACCCCGGGGTGAGCTGATATTCTTAAAAAAGGATGGAACCATTTAATCGCAGACTTTCAGCCCCATGAAAACGGTATAATTTTTAAAAGGTCTTTTAAAGCAGGAAAGCCTTGCTCATACAACACATCTCTCCAAGGAAATGACAAGGTCGGGCCATCCTCAACACGGAGGCATTGCGTGGAGTGTTTCCTCTTGACTGTGGTACTCTGGTGGTGTATGGATGAGGCAGGGTCTGTGCACCCAGTAGCTTTATGTCGTCTGCGGAGATCTGCCTCATGATTTCTCATGTCCAGCTCTATGCAGGTGTCAACAGCACAGGCTGTGGTGCTCAGTGCAAATAAAAATACAGGTCCCTGGCCTGGGGCTGGGTAGTCAGTTCCCTTTTTCTCTGAGCCACAACCTCAAAACCTAGCACAGAGGATTATAGTCAAACCTGGCAACCTCCTCCTGGAACGCATTAGCTTTCTGGATCTGCGGTAGATCCAGAATGGTCAACTTTGCCTTTTGAGGCCATTTCCTTTAAGAAGAGCAGAAGGAAGAATGAAAAAGTCACCACAGCAGGGAGGGGAATGTAATGGAAGTTTTGCTTCCTTTAAAAATCAGTTAGATTATGTAAATGTGTTTTGTGTTAATTCTAAGTGCAGGATTTTAGTTTGGGCTTCAGTTCGTCTATGCCTCCTGTGGGGCATAGTCTCTGCCAGCTGGTAAGGGCTTGCCTTGTACAGCACAAGGAGGGGCGTGCTCTAGGACTTGGAGGAAGACCACCCCAAAAGAGAAGGTGTCGCAGTTTGGAGAGATCAGAGACAGATGGTGAGGCAGCTTGGAGGAGACAGTCGGAGAGAAACGTTTTAACACAGTGGCTTGGAGGAGACAGCTTGTTGTGTTTGCTGTTGACAGAGATCAGTCTATCCCCCCCCCCAAAAAAAAACCCATTGGCCCTAAATAGATGGGAAAAGTAAAGGGGTCTGTGCCCTCCTTCCCCACCAACCTTCTCTCTTACCTAGGGTTAAAGGGTTGGTAGAAGGGAGGTAGAGGCTTAAATACCCTAAATAAAACAGAGTATAAACATGAGCACAACAGGGGACAGAGGTCAGGAGGTCACAGGCTTTCCCTGCTGTCCACACCCACTCCGCTGTTCAAGTGGAGTTTACTAATAAAATACAAATCCAAAGGTAAACTATCAGGACCTTAGAAAAGATGGAGCCTAATAAAACTCCACCCAAACAGCAAGAGTGCCAGGGTCAGCCACCCTCAAAGCCTCCCCTCAGTCAGTTTCTAAAGCATTTGGAGTTTCTTGTTTTTCATCAAAAGACTTTCTCACAAAGCATCTTCAGGTTTTAGAAATTGCACCCCAACTTAGACCTGCTTCCTGGTAACCTCTTCTTACCTGTGTTCAAATCTGAAGAATGCGCCTGTCCACAGGAGAAACTTAAGCATATTTTTATCTCCATAAGTAATCAAACCTACAAATCATCAACATGTGTCTTAAAGGCTGTTATCACAGCTTATGTTTGGTTGAAAATTAAGCTAAAATTTTATTTTGTTTTCTATTGGCTAACATTATAGGTGTCAATAATGAACTGACTGGGTGTAAATCTTTCCAAAGAAAATATATGACAAATGTTACATAACCCTTTTTTCTAGCAGTCAGAGATAAGACAGGTTTTTATTTTTGTTTCTTTTGTTTTATTGTTGTTATTGTTGTTTTAATCCGTGTAGACTGAGCTGTCCTTGAACTCTTCCTGCTTCAGCCTGCCAAGCACTGGGTTACCAGGGTGTACTACCAAGCGTGGCTTTTCTATAGAGTTGCCCTTTCTATTCTGTTAGACTTTTACATACACAGATAATCAAACCATCACCCATCTTGACATCAAGGCAATGTGGTTGGTTTAGCTTTACATTTTTTTCAAGCTACTCTACTCTCTTATAGGACAATGGACAAAAAGCACTAAGGGCCAGTTTAATTGTGCTTAGAAAGCAGAGTAATAAATAACCACTGAGGTGGAGGGGCTGTGGATTGGGGGGGTCAGGAGAGGGGTACGAGCTCTTTCTTACTTCACATGTTCACTGTGGTGCTGTGGTGTTGAAGTGGGAGGGTCAGAGACTGTCACAGTGGTTTTCAATGTCCCATCATCCTGCCTCTTCCAGGAACATCCTGATTTATACTATTATAGCCTTTTTGTCTTACAGGCCTACCCCAATGACATTCTCACCATGAGAGTTCTAATCCATGTTCAGTTTGTTGGATTGTAACCTAGTCTCACATGGTTGCCTGGAAACTGAATCCTGGAAAGGACAAAAGGTCAAATAGGTTAGTTATGGTGATGATGGTGAGTCTAATTTGGTACAGCCAGATGTTACCATGGTGCTGTACTCTTCCTGTCTTCTTTAAGATTCTCAGACACTGCCTAAATTCTGATGTCTGCATAGCTATTCAGTGGCAAGGAAGCACAGATAGGACAAGCAGAATATGAGCTAAGCATGAGCTATGACAGGACACATCATTATTTTTTTGAAAGTGTTGGCCTCTGGGTGCAATCACTTCTGGTAATAAACATGGCACAAGATTCCGGAGACCTCCAAGAAAGCAATGGTGGTCCTCAGTGCAATGTCTGCATTCGTGGCTTCCATGCCCAGGTAATCCAGCAGTCACGGACCAGTTCCTTTCCATGGATTTTGGGATTTCACAGGGTAGTCAAAAGAACGAACGTCAATAGTTGAATGACACTCTTGCTTTCTACTTTTCCTCCTCATATTTGGCTCCATATGTAAGGAATAAGCATTAATCATCTTTTCAGGGGCTTCGTGAAGGTCAAATGTCAGTTGAAACTTATGAGGAAGGCTCACTTCTGTTTCTCAAATCCCAGGCCTCGGACCCCCCCCCCCCCACTAGTCAGATCCACATTTGGCAAAATCCTCAGTCTTTACAAACATCACACACAGAAAAGAAAACACTAGTTTTGAGTTTATAATCCCAGCCTTTTCCCCACCCCACTTCATCCCTTCTGATCTCTCCCTCTTTTCCTAGTTTTTTAAACAAATTGAGTGGTGATTAAAGCATAAATGTACTTAAGTCTCCTAACACAAATCAGACACGTTTTCATAGACTTTCAAATTTTATCCCACAGAAGTTGGAGGGGTGAAAGGCAGAGAAGAAGAATATTCAAGAGGAAGGTTCTGAAGGATTGTCCCAATCATAGCCACTCTGGTCCTGAGCCCAGCACAACCCACCGGAAGACACCCAGCCAAGAAGTGTCCGTCAGAACAAGCTGCCTCACGTTCTTAAAGAGAAGCATATTTACCCTTCATGAATCACAAGAGAACTGATGCCAAACCTAGCCCGATATCATAGCTCTGGGATTTATAACAAATTTTCTGACCACTTTTTCCTCTGTACCGATATCTTTATCTTTCTATTTGTGAGGATTCGTGAAGAGTCTGCTTATCCATTTCAGTTATTTTCTCTCAGAATGCCACATTCCCTACAAAAGTAACCAGAGTGCCACTTTAAAAAAAAGGAGACTAAAATTTAAAAACCCTTAAAGAGGAAATAAAGTTGCATTTCTGCTCAGATGCTCCTGAAGGGTAGCATTTACAGCCAGTCTTGCATGTGGCAAAGGACTGGCGAAAGTAGGGTCATTTAGGACTCAGCAAAGGACAGAAAGAAGCACCCCAGAGGAATCACATTGCGTGAAATTGTGGCATCACACCTAGTTAGCAACCCCTTACTGTAATGGAGCCTCACTAACAGTACAACAGAACCCAGCCGGAGAAGAAGAGTGCTTCTCAATACACTAGGAGTGAATCGCTAAGACCTCTAGAGATGGGGTAATGAAACACTGTGTTCCCAATAACTCTAAGCATTTCTTGATTCTGAAAACGCCAGTCCATGCCCTATCAGTAAACTGTTCTTAGATTTTTTTTTTTTTACTCAAGCATTAGTTATTTAAAAAAAAGAAATCAGCCAAAGAACTAGTCCAATTCAGGAATCTCCTAACCATTTTTTTTTCTCTGCCTTAGTCTATTTATCTCTTAGCATAATGGTAATTGAAAAAAACAGTGATTGCTAAAAGATGCTATTAACTGGAGTGCATTCATAGTTTGTGTCACTAATAGAGTGGGGTCATATTCTTTATCCTTTTAGCAAAGCATCATTTTATTGTCTTCTTCTTCTGTAGCTTTTGTTCCACTTAAATGAAACAAAGGCTGTTCAGAACTTGTTCAGATTATTTTCATCACTATATTTTCTCTATTACAAGAAAACATCTTTCATGCAGCAATCTCCATGTGCTATGTTACCATGTTAGGGGTGTTTATGGTCACTGTTTGTTACATAAAGGCACCACACACACACACAAAAAAAAAAACAACCCATCATTAATTCATCTTTTAACTTGTATGCTCCAAGTCAAATATTTTAAAAATCCATTTACTTAGTTTACATTTTTGTTTACAACTTTGGTGCTGGAATTAGAACAAGAAGTACAGCTAGATCCTAAATGCAAGGAGGAATAATAGAAATATGCGCTGATTAAACTATATACGATACTTAATCGAGATGCTATTAATGTCAAACTAATGAATGCTCTGTGTTGCAAAAAGAAAAGCTGCGGTGAAACCCTGGCATACAACTGACTCTTAGACATACGACACGTCACCCTCAACTGTTTTCCCTTTAAGGTGTCACAGTAAGACTAGTGTAAGGAAGAAAATCTGCAGATATAGGCGTAAATAAAATATTTTTGTTTTCATTACTCACTGGCTTTCACATATCAATAAATTATGACGCAGAGAATAGGTGATAGAATAAACTGGAAATTTACATGCGATCTGGGTGGAAGATGGAAACTGAATAGTTCTTGTACAAGAAATGAGTTGACAGAAGGGGTCAGGGAAAGAAAGGATGACTGAGAGTCTGGTGTGAGCCTGAAAATTCCACAGTGGGCATGTCATTCACCCTTTATGCCAACACCGGACAATGAGAATTAAAGCCCAGAAACTTTAAATAACTCAAATCCACAACTTCTGCTCAGTGTTATTAAGTTTTGTTTTGTGCAAAAGGAGGGAGAGAAGAGAAGTTGTGATTCAAGCTAGAATGAAGTCAAGCTGCTAGGTACTTTCAGCCCCAAATGCTCAAGACATCAATCTAAAGAATGTCCAAACCTGTGCACATGCATAGAGAGACCAAAACTGTGAGCATGCGTATTGAGGCATGTTTGCATGCAGTTACAATCACTGTGGAGCTGAGCTATTCAGTGCTTGGTTTCTAGAGACCCTGAAAGAAAGGAGAAGTATCATCATGGAGGCTCAGCTCCTCGGGAGAAACTAGAAGTGCAGAATATTCTACTTGAATATGATAATAATTCTTTAGAAGACTAAGCAAAGTGGGAACACTTACTGGTGAGATAATAGCATCCCTTCAAGTCCTTTTGCTGGAGCATACAGCCATTCTGTGATTCGCACACTGCTCTTGCTTTTGTGATTACTGTGTGTTCTGCCTTTCCCCTGACTCACCACAATCAGCCTGTCATGCCTACATGAAATTCCATGATGTCATTCCAGATCGGTTGGATGGCAGTAGTGCCTGCTATGAGCCCGAGTCTACAGCCTGGTTGTCAAGGGCCATCTTCCCTTTCTCAACTGAAGAAGACAAGTTGAATTTTTGCAGGCCCCCAAATGAGAAGGAATGATGATCCTTTCTATGCATATTTTGTCCAGCAAAGACATTGGTTGCAAGAAGCATCGCCTGCAGGGCAACCTTTCAGTCAGGAGAGTGTAACTGTGTGGCTCTAAATGATGTCCCAGCCACCAGGCCATGGTGTTGTAACGTCTTCAGATGACAAGGCCAGACTTTCCAGATGGTTTCTAAATAAAGGCAGTATGGGGCAGCCCAGTGCACCAAGACTTCAGAAAATCAGATTCTGCGAGATTCAGGAAAACCATCCACATGACCTGTAACTAGAAGCCCCAAATAGACAACGGGTATCCTTAAAACCCAGTCTAAAACTGACAGGATAACACAACCCTGTGACCCTTGTATTCAGGATGCTAATAAGGAGGCCCATGAGATCTTAGCATGGGCTACACAGAAAGACACTGCTTAAAAGAATACCAAATTATTGTTTTATTCACATTTGTGTTCAGCCTCCATGTATCCATGTGTGAGGATGTCTGAAACTGGAATTACAGCCATTTGTGAACTGCCATATGGGTGCTGGGATTTGAACCTGGGTCCTTTGAAAGTGCAGCCAGTGCTCTGAACGTATGACAGGAGTCTACCGCAGAAAGCATCTGAAAGACTCTACCTAGCAGTGTTCCAAAGTAGATACTAAGACTCATAACCAAAAATTCAGCAGAGTGAAGGGAATCATATGAAAGAAGGGGAGTTTGATGTGGAAAGGATAGGAGCTCCACAAGGACCAAACATATCTGGGCACAGGGTCTTTTCTGAGATGGACACTCAACCAAAGACCAGGAGAGGATAAAACCTAGAACCTCTGCTTGGATGTGACCTGTGATAGCTCAATAATAAATTGGTTTCCCATAGTAAGGGGAACAAGGACTATTTCTAACAGGAACTCAATGACTGGCTCTTTGACCTCCCCACCACCCAAGGGAGGAGCAATACTGTTAGGCCACAGAGGAGGACTTTGCAGCCAGTCCTGAAAATACCTGACAAAACGGAGTCATATGAAAGGGGAGGAGGTCCTCCCCTATCAGTGGACTTGGAAAGGGGCAGGGAGGAGATGAGGGAGGGAGGGTGGGATTGGGGAGGGAATGAGGGATACAGCTGGGATACAGAATTAACAAAATGTAACTAATGAGAAAAATGAAATTAAAAAAAAAGAATACCAAACACACACTCACACACACACATACAGACACACACACATACACACACACACACACACACACACACACACACACTATTTGGTCTCAGGAAGTACAAATATCCAGAAAGGAGATCAACATTATGTATAAAACTATTTCTACAGATAAAAGCCAAAATTCTCCAGAACTCGTGAAACAGGTTCCTATCTGCCTACAGGAGTCATTTCCCTAAATTTGACAAAGGAATCTTTGAATGCCTGTGATACTTGTCAGCACACCTAAGTCCGCTAGCCTCCTGGCTCTTTCCTGCTCCCAGCTACTTTTATGCTCCATATGGTATGTCTCCCCCAACCCTATGTTGCTACCCTCTTGCTCTCCCACTATGTCTCTTGCTATCTCCACTATTCTCCCCTGCTATACCCTCACATTTGTCTTACAAATATCTTTGGCCATGTCCACTCTGTTTCTCTTTTTCTCTGCTCTGGACTCTTCCAGACAACGCTATATAATTTCTCTTTCTTATTCCTAATAAAAAGCTTCCTCCTGATATCATGTCAGCAGTTTCTTTACTGCAACTCACATACTACTACTACTACTACTAATAATAATAATGATAATAAATAATAATAATAATTTTTAAAGGGTCCTGTGAGATGGCTCAATGATTAAAGCCACTTTCTGCTGGCTTTGACCCACAAAGTGGAAAGAGAGCCAACTCCTTCAAGCTATCCTCTGACTGCTAACATGAACACCAAGGCATGTGCCTTCCCTCCACCCCAAATAAACAAACTAACAACATAGGCTAGAGTTTGGACTGGTTTATGCTTTTATCTTTGTTTCACATTGTAACTGGATGGGCAGAAATGAAGGTATTCTAAAGAAACACTTGTATCCACACACCCCAAAGAAATGTGGTAGAAGGATAAGTCAGAAGGGAAACTTGTCTCTCACAAAGAGATTTCACAGTTGTAACAAAGTTTCAGACCACTGTACAGGATGAGGCTGGAGCAGACAATTATGGGTCAATGGTGGGTGGAGCCATGCTTTGACCCAGACTGCTTGGATGGGCACATCCCTGTCCCTCTGTTTTTCTACACTTCAGTCTGACCCAAGACCCCAAAGATGAAATTAAGGGATTCACTGGATTTCTTGGTCCCTTTTCCTAATGTTTTAAACTCAATAAATCTCTTTTTCTGCTTTCTACATGTTATGGGCTTATTGGGAATGAATGGCCAAACCTGGCTTGGGGTGCAGAATGTGAGACCCAAGTTCAATAACAAAGTGAGTTGCCTGTGGAACGTTACATAAGTTAATTAACCTGATACTAAGTTTTCTCAACTGTAAAATGCGATGATAGCATCGACAGTGTGGTTGTGAGACTTAAATAGATAGCTGGCAGAAGCTTACCGCTGTACCTGGCACTAATGTGGCAAATGCTCTCTAAGTGTTACTGGAGTGTTGTCCGTCCTAACAACTAGACACACTCTGTCTCATCATAGAAGATTTTGGTAAGAGAGGGGGGCGGAACACTGTGGCCACAGGGGATTGTCTCTAATGAGGGGTCCTTCCCTCTAAAGTTCAGAGGAACCTGCAAAGTCAAACAAGTAGCCAGCCAATACCCAGGAGCGAAGGTGGATATGTGGGAAGAAATGCAAGAAGCCTGGACAAGGAAGAGACCTCTGATGTTCAGCTCAGAATCTCAAGTTCTTGGAGCTTCTGTTTAGTTTTTTCACCAGTAGATTTCTTACACAGTTTTGCTGAAGAGTCCCTGTTCTTGTTCAATTTATTGTATGTCTTCAGCTGCTCATCCGGGCACTCTCTGTTAGCAAGTGTCTAAATTATCTCTGCCTTGGCCCCTGCTCCCTCTCTGGGTAGCTGACCTGGATTCTCTCACACCACAGTTACCCCAGAGCTTGCCTCAGAGGCCCTCATGGGTACCCACAGGCATTACAGGCATGCCTTTGCTCTGTCCTGTCTCCCGCCCATCAGCATGCTGAGGACAAGATGGCCTGTCAACACTGCCACAGAGTGAGGGGCCCCTGAAACCTCACCTTCAGCCCCTATATCCACAGATAAAAGCCATAAGGGTTTGGGAGGAGCAGGCAGGCAAAGATGCCTGTTTGAGACTGCTGTGGTAACAAAAGCCAGCCCAGGAAGGGTCTACAAGAGCATTAGCGCCTCAGGAGGAGCAGACCATTCTGAAGTAGGATTGCCCTTCTCAGTGATTTACCAGGTGTGTGATCTCAAGCAAGTTGCTTGATCTTTCCAGCTCAGTTTTGTCATCTGTGAAACTGAAATAAAAACAGTACCTGCCTTCTAGGGCTAGGATTAAACCCACTAATCCATATGAATAAGTCACATGATCACAGATTTGGGCACGGAGGAAACGTTCAGTAAAATGTGAGCTTTCTTTAAGCTGATCTGTGGAGGAAGATAGTGACCACTTTGCCCAGAACATAGGAGAAGTTCCAGGCACCCAGACTCCAGAAGAGTGTAGGCCCAGAAAACCTGCTGTTTGATCTGCTTGATCTGCCTTAGGCTCAAGAGCCTCGAGCCTTATTAAGACCTGGGAGTGGATAGAGGCAGAGCCTGCAGCTGAGTCCTATGAAGACAGCATGGATGGAGCCAACCCAGCAGCACCCCTCCCACAGCATCTCAGGAGGTCTCTGTGGACAGGAGAAAACTGCAGGGCTCAAGGTTTCAACACAGGGAAGACAGAGTAGCTCCTATGCGAACGAGGAGGCCTGTTTTAATGTGGAAGGGAGCATTTTCAAGAAAAATGAGTAGCCGTGATGACTTTGGCCAGAAACTGTTCAACTGGTCCAGAGGAATCTGTACCTGGGATGAGGGGGAGCTGCTGTGAGTCCACAGAACTCAGTCTGTGTCCAACATACGCACAGATGGTTGTGCGGGTGGATTCCAACACAAGGACCACATTCATAAACAAGGGCCATGCGAAGGAGCCCTCAGCGATTCTCTGAGCCCAGCCTGGGTTTTGTTTCTAGTTTCTTGCCACTGTCAATCACACACACACACACACACACACACACACACACACACTTGCCCGGCCCTGCAGGGGGTTATTCCTGCAGCTCCTGAGTCCCAAACCAACTCGAAACTTCCTCATCTGGACAGTCTTCATGCATTCGTTCACCCACTCAACGTATTTTTTTTTTCATTTCTCACTAGGTGAAGGGTGTTGTTCAAGACGTTAGTGACACACAGCCACTTCCCATATCGTACCCCTCAATGACGTGATGAGTTCATCCACTCCTGAAAGAACACCAGCTATGGAGGCTGGGCTGCGTGGAGCGCACAGCCCATGGAGGGCCTTACGTGTTGAGCTAGCAGTCAAGCGAAGGACAGAAATCACAGGACTGATCCCAAATCATCTCCAGGGAACCCACGAAACAGGACAGGACCAAGATGGCCCTCTCTATTTCTGCAAACCTTGCCCGTTCTATTCTAAATAGGGATGATCCTTAATAGGGGTTGATAAGTTATTTATTTAACCCCCCCCACCTTCTTGGAAGTTATCTTTTAAAGTAATTTACTTTTATTGATTCATCCTATGAAAAGACAGTTTGGGGAGATACTTGAACCTACTCTTAAAACTGTTTAAACAAACAAAGGTGCCCGGAAATGGGCCAGTCACTGGAGTGCTTGCAGTGAAGTGGGAGGACCTGAATTTCATCCCTGGCACACATGTGAATACACCAGGAGTGGTGGTGCATGCCTGTACTCCAGTGCTGGAGATGTGTATCAAAGTGGGCAGCTGAAGCTGCTGGCCTCCCAGCCTTGGGTAATTGTCATGGTCCAGGACCTAGTGAGAATCCTTGTCTCAAAAACAAGGTGGGTGTTTGCTGAGGAACAACACCAAAGGCTGTGATCTGGCTGACACACACACACACACACACACACACACACACACACACACCTGCACGTATGTTTGCATACACATGATCTTGCGACACATATGAACCCTTTCTTAACACACACCAATCTGAAATGCAGTCCTATAGGGGTGGACAATCAACGTGGTACTGAGAGAAGGGGAGCCTTTGCCCCTTGTGCTACTGACTGCTTGCTGGCTCTCCTGCTATGGCAGGAGAGAGAGTAGTTCGGCAGCTCCCACCTGGGTGTGATTAGGCTGGGAGTTTTTGCAGGGCCACCCTCCTCCATACTGTTGAGCTTCCTAATGACTCCACACTGAGCTGCCCCAAGAGCCATCACTTCCTTAGGTAACAATGGATAAACATCAGCTTAAGAAATTCCAAGTCTGTATTATTTATGAAGCTGCAATTCTCCTGTAAATAACCCAGTTGTTAAAATGATATGTATCTATGTAATTGAGTCTTCTGTATACAAATAAATAAGACTTTATTGCAATGTCAGAAGTTAACAGACCAGTCAATAAAATCAATAGCTCACTTTTTCTTGCTTATATATCTAACTTTCCTCCACCTTTCCTGTGTCCTCTGTTTGTTCTGGTTACATATTACGGCTCAGAAGAAAATACAGCTCTTGTAGTAGTGTTTATTAAGTGCTAGGTGAGAGGAGGTGGAAACAAAGGGGAAAACAAAGCAGTGAAAGTCTCCATTTGTCTGGAGATTCCACTTTAAGAAAATAAAGGGGAGGGAGGAATGCATTGGTTAAAGCTCAGTACCTAAGTTTTCACGACGTCCCATCAAAGACATGGAAACTGGAAGACAGCCATGTTTTTGGTGAATGTCTGAGGTCATAATATACCATTACCTCTGTGCTGCCACAGCAGGCTTACTGGATCAGAGTGGAACGTGGCTCTGGCTGGGATATCCTCAGCATCTCTCATGTCAGTCCTTAGGGCTGAGGAGTTGCCTCAGCTGGGAAGTTCTGCTCTGTACAAGCTGGCATGTACTTCTCTGAAATATGTTGGAAACAGCGAGATTTGCTAGGCATTTTTTTAAAGCAATCTGCTTAATTGACGTGGTCCTTGTTGAGCTTACTATAAAAGCCTGAAAGGGCTTTTTATAAATTTTTTTTCCATTTACTAAAAAATCCAATTAAACAAATTGGAATCATTCCAACTGTTTTTGCACCTGAAGGGGGAAAGCTAACCAAAACAGAGAAAATGAAAAATCAAGAAATTAGATCAGTCTAATCTTCATGATGTTTCCATTTCTGTGCTAGTGATGTATTAGTATATTTGCACAGAACAGCTTGTCCTTTCACATGGACTATACATGTTGATTTAGTCCTCTGCATCACCAATGAAATCAGAAAGAATATTCCCAAGAAAATACCTTTAGCATTTGCAATACTTGAAGTGGAAGTTCGCTGTTACCCTGGACAGATATGGTCTTTAATCAGGGGGTTGTAATGATGTGCTTCGTGTCGTTTTATGCTTTGTTAGTACATGGTAATATTTGTCCTTTGGCTTGGAGCATGACATCATAATTCAGATTTGAATGGAAATTCTGTATTATAATAAATAATTACAAAAGTGTTACAACTGTGAGGTATGAATAGTAATGTAAACTGAAAATCCACCCTTTGGCCAAGCCAAAGCTGCAGCAGAAGGTGGTCAGGAAGAAGCCGTGGCACCAGCAAACCTGAGAAAATGTAGGCAGTTTTGTTTTGGGGGACGTATTGACTTATGCCAATCTAATGATCTTTATTCCTTTGGCTGGAATAAAAGAGTCAGGCTTAGACACAATCAGCATGAGCTATCTAAGGGACTCTGAAGGAGTTGTTGATACTGCCAGATTCTCAAGGAAGAAGGAATAAAAGGATATGCAGACTCGAGGGCGATCGGTAAGCAGGTTGCATTTAGAATCATAGAGAGAATGCGAGTGGTGAGATGACCCAGTGCTGCTCTCTGTGAGCACTGGCTGCTTTCACAGAGGTCCTAGGATCAGTTCCCAGCATCCACTTGTTGGCTCACAACCATCTGTAACCCAATTTCCATAAGATTTAGTGCCTTCTACTGGCCTTCACAGACACCAAGCATGTACATGGTACACAGGCCTAGATGCAAGCGAACATCCATGCACATCAAATTGAATCAAATCAATCTCTGAAAACACCAGAGAGTGGGTAAAACCTGGGAACAGTTATTAGGGCAATGACGTAAGGATGCAATTCTGGAAAGCAGCTTTGGGAAACGGACGCTATTCATAGCAGACTCGCAAAAGAGCAACTGATGAAGTTAAATAAGAGCATGCAGTTGACAGTCACCTGGTGGCCTTGGAAGGTGAAGTTTCGTTGGTTGTTTCAGTAGCTTTACAAGGCTCAAGAAAGGGGATGAGAGAAATATACCCGTTAGCTGTGTTGATTTCCTAACATACGTTAGGTACTGATACTATTCTTAGGCTGGATAAATTTTTGCATGAGGACTGTCCCCTAAAGCCTATCTCATACAGACCCTGATGTTTCTAGAGATTAGCTTGCATCTGTGCAACACCTGATACCAGAATTATACAGAAATCTCAGGCCTCATCTTTTTGCTATTCTTTTGAGTTTTTCTGCTTGGGTTAAGGCAGGTGCATAGAAGGAAATCAATGCAAGTGCACAGGGCTTCAAGCTTAGAAGAATCTAACACGAATAGTTTCATTGGAAAAAGGGACACTGTACAATTTATTGAGTGTAGTATATAGTGTATTTAACCAGAAAGGGTAGTTTAGATGGGTGGTTATCAGATAGCATGTGAGAGGCTACTAGTTGGATGTAAATTATATTTTGTGGGCACAACCTGCTGTTAGGTAAAACAGAATACAAAGGTATAGTAGAGTGAAGTAAAATCATACAGGAAATAAGAAAGTACTTTGTAGCATGTTAAGAGTAAATATCTCATGCAGTTTTAGCTTTGTTATGTTAGTGGGTGTGATAATCTCTGATATGTAACGTGCTATAATGTAAGTCAGAAAGTTTGAAATCTGGATTATAAAGCAGGAAATGGTCAGTGTGGAGTAAAGCTTGATGTTTTCAGGAGTTATAATCTGAGTAAAAGGAGATAATTAAAAAAGAAAAGTTAAAAACATTAGTTAAGGAAACTGCTGCTACTACTAACGTGAGATTCTCAGAGTCAGGGGCTCAGTTCACACTGAGAGCTATCTTTGAAGAAGAGGAAGGAAAATATCATCCATGGTGATCAGAAGGAAAGAGAATGAAGGTATATGGAAGAAGCTGATAGAGAAGAAACCTAATGACTCAATTTTCTAGAGAAAGAAGACACTGGCTCATCTGCTGTGAGAGACATAAAAATGACCTGAATTTGAGAAGAGGGATGGATGTTGTTTGAGACAGCTACTGAAATGCGAGAATCAGACCTGTTTGTGAGCGCAGAATTGGTTGATGGGGCTAAGACCATGGAGTTTCTGAGGCTCCAAGCTGTGAGATGTAAAGGACTGGTGTAGTGGGGTGAGTGATGTCACTTTAAACAACATTTTCACATCTCAGTCTCCAAAACAACTGAATTCCATGTAGGAGACTAAGCATGATGGGAATAGCTGAGGGGTGGTACAGGATGCGGCTTTCCAAGCAGAAGAGTTTTGGATGGTAACAGAACTAGACACATCCATGGAGAGAAGGAGAGGACCACTGAGCCCAGGTTGCTGAAGAATATTGCATTCAGCATAGAAAGGTGCACGACAGAGCAATAGTAATAAAAATGGCATGGTACTGGCATAGAAACAGACAGGTTGATCAATGGAATGGAATCAAATGCCCAGAAATAAACCCACACACCTATGAACATTTGATTTTTGACAAAGAAGCCAAAACCATACAATAAAAGAAAGACAGCATCTTCAAAAAATGGTGCTAGTGTAACTGGATGTCTACATGTAGAAAAATGCAAATAGATCCATATTTATCACCCTGTACAAAACTAAAGTCCAAGTGAATGAAAGATCCCAACATAAAACCAGACACATTAAAGCTGTTAGAAGAAAAAGTGGGGAAGAACCTTGAATGCATTGGCACAGGAGACAACTTCCTGAACAATACCAACAGTTCAGGCACTAAGGTCAACAATTAATAAATTTCATGAAAATAAAAAGCTTCTGTAAGGCAAAGGACACTGTAAGGACAAAATGGCAGCCAACAGAATGGGAAAAGATCTTTACCTGACAGAAGACTAATATCCAAATTATATAAATATATATTTTTATATATTTAAATATATTTATATAAAATTAAATATGAACAAACCAAGTAACCCAATTAAAATATGGGGTACAAAGCTTAACAGGGAATTCTAAACAGAGTAATCTTGAATGGCTGAGAAACACTTAAATGTTCAATGTCCTTAGTCATCAGAGAAATGCAAATCAAAATGACTCTATTTTACACTCTTCAGGATGGCTATGATCAAAAACTTAACCATGAGTCCATGCTGGCAAGGCTGGTTCCTTCGCTCATGAGAGTGGAAACTTCTACAATCACTTTGGACATCAATCTGGCAGTTTCTCAGAAAACTGGAATAGTTCTATCTCAAGATCCAGCTATACCACTCCTTGACATATACCCCCCAAGTATAGACATCTATCAAATATAGACATATACCCCACAGAAACATCTACTCAGCCGTGTTCATAGCAGCTTTATTTGTAATAGCCAGAAACTGGAAACAACCTAGATGTCCCTCAACCGAACACTGGAAAAAGAAAATGTGATACATTTACACAATGGAATATAACTTGGCTATTACAAACAAGGACATCTTGAAGTTTGCAGACAGATGGAAGGCACTAACCTGGGACTATGGGGCCTCACAGAGACTGAATCACCAACCAAAGAGCATGCACAGACCGATCGTAGCCCTATTGCACATATGTAGCAGATGTGTAGCTTGGTCTTCATGTGGACCCCCCAATAAACTAGAGAAGAGGTCTGTCTCTGACTCTGATGCTTGCCTTTGGAACCCGTTCCTTTAACTGGGCTGGCTTGTATGGCCTCAGTAGGAGAGGATGTGAGTAATCCTGCACAAACTTAATGTTCCAGGGAGCGTAGATACCCATGGGAGAACTCCCCTTTCTCTGAGGAGAAGGAGAGGGGAAAATGGGGAGAAGGAGTGAGAGGAAGAAAGGGGGCTACAGTCAGGATGTAAGGTGAATTAAAAAATAAATTTTACAAAAGAAATGGGCAAGCAGCCTGATAATACATAGAACAAGGTTCCCATGGGAATGTGATGGAGAAGCGATGATGTGGTGTCGACAGGTAGGAGATGTAGCATTGCTGAGCACCTGCAGATCCTCTAGCACCTCGGATGGACAAGAATCGGCAATCCCCTTCTTAAAGGACTGCAAAGAAAGCCAGGTTCCATCAAGTCTGGAGGCACAGACACATAATCTCATCCTAATTAGAGGGTTGAAATAAGAGGATCTTCAAGCCAGCCTGGGAAGCTTGCAACTCAGCAAGACTATATTCTTACCTCAAAAACAAAACAAAACAAAACAAAACAAAACAAAACAAAACAAAACTGGGGCTGTGGTTCAGTGGTACATCATTTCCCTAGCAGGCACTAGCCCCTAGGTTCCAATTTCTACTACTGTAGAAAAAAAGATCTAGATCCACAGAGAAAAGCCAAGTTTGTTCAAAAGTGATGAGATAGAAGATGCTTTCAACAAACAAGGAAGTGATTTTAAACTTTAGGATGAGTTTGAACCAGACTTAGACATGCATCATTGTGTGTGTGCGTTTGTGTGTAGCCTCAGACATTAATATTATCTAAAGTGCCCCAGGTCATGGATGTGGCGTTAGCTGAGAACAATGGATGGTACTCTTCCTCATGAAACAGTGTTCTAGAAGGCAATCAGTATAAAAAAATAAAAGGCTGGTAGGAGGGTCAACATCAGGACATTGCTAAAGAGAAAAGAAAAATCACAACCTAGAGTACCAAGGCCAGAGTCAAACAAGAAAGTGGCATCACTTGAAATCATTAATCATTTCAAAACAGTGAAAACACAACACTGGGGCCTTTTAAAGCTTGAAGCCTTATGCAACCAAGACAATCAAACACAAAACTTCCTGGTCTTGAGAATGCAAATCCTCAAGAGAACCAAAGACCTGAGGCCATTCTGGGACTAAGATCATGGTGTAACAAGCTAATCGGAAGGCCTGGTGGAGACATTGGTGAGTGGCCAAGAGTTTGTGATGTCATCGGTACTGCGTTCATGTCATTGGTATTTGCTAAGTGACCTTAAAAATGTTTTTATTGGTATAAAAACAGACATGTTGATCAATAGAATTATATTGAAGACCCAGACATAAATCCACATACCTATGGACACGTGATTCTTGATAAAGAAGCCAGAAACACGCTCTGGAAAAAGACAGCATTTTCAACAAGTGGTGCTGGTCAAATTAGATGTCTGCATGTAGAAGAATGAAAATAGCTTCATATTTATCACCCTGCACAAAACTCAAGTACAAGTGGATCAAAGACCTTAACATAAAACCTGATACACTGATTCTGATAGTAGAGAAAGTGGGGACTAGCTTTGAATACACTGTCACAAGAGGCAACTTTGTGAACAGACCACTTATAGCACAGGCACTAAGATAGGACTTAGCTAATAAATGGGACCTCATGAAACTGAAAAGCTTCTAAAATGCAAAGGACACTGGCAACTGGACAAAGTGGCAACCAGCCTACAGAAAAAGAAACATTTTTTTTTTCACCAACTCCACATCTGGTAGAGGACTAATATCCAAAATATATAAATAATTCAAGAAACTAGATATGAAAAAAAACCCCAATAATCCAATTAAAAATGGAGTACAGATCTAAATAGAGAACTCTCAATAGAGGAATCTCAAATTGCTGAGATACGAAGTCTCAATTGGCTATCATTTGCAGCCAGGCAAGGTTTCTAGTGATGGTCCTGGGTTGCATTGGTTGAATTGTTCCCCAAGGAGATTCCATTGAGCTCACCAAACAACCCAGCCTGATGCTAGGACAGAGAGTTGCTCTCAGAAAACACACAGCCAGGCTCCATTGCCTTAGGACAATAGCCACACAGATCATTGAATGTGGAGAGGTCCAGGTGGTGCCTGCCTGGATCCTTCCCCTCAGCATTTGAGTCACTTTGGTTCAGGAAGGAATTCTGCAGGCTACCCAAAGAAAAACGTGGACACCAACCCAGCCACAAAACGTACGACCTACAGTCTGCACTGCCTAAAAGAGGTGCTGGGGCAAAGGTGGGACAGAACTGCTGGGAACGGCCAACAAATGGGCTCTTCAGGTACAGACAAGTGCCCTTGGGCTGTGGTTTCTGGCTTTGTGCTGTATTCCCTGGCGGTAGTGACTTCCCTATTGGAATAACAGTCAATGTGCCTCTGCGGCCTCCCTCAAGACCTCTGCTCAGAATTTACCCTGCTGGCAAGCTCTCCATTACCAGCAAACAACCCTGATCCACCCCTCCTTCTCCTACTATTGATCCTTCTACAATTGGGCGGCACTTTTAATTTTTCAAAGAGCTTTCACATACATTTTCTCATTTGACCCTTCCAACAATCCTGTGAAGTAGGGAGAGCAAGTACTATTATCCCCATTTGGAAGATGGGAGAAATGAAACACAAAGCACTTAAGCGGTAGGCCCTAAGTGATGTTAGACACAGCCAATTGGGGCCAGCGCTGAATGTGGGCATTCCCACTGCCTTCCATGCAGAAAGCGTGCGTTGGATTTTTGTGCATAGACATATGTGCCTGGGCTTATTCTTTTTGTCTCCATAATGGGAAGTTTCCAGCAGATGAGGAGTGACTATCACCAAGGCCACCTCATTTTTTATTTTTAATAATAATTCCTATAAACAACATTCTTTGTTTTCTCTGGACCCTTACCAAGTGTAAGCTGTTTTAGTTGCTGAGAAAAAAAAAGAAGGTTCTTTCTTTCTTTCTTTCTTTCTTTCTTTCTTCTTTCTTTCTTTCTTTCTTTCTTTCTTTCTTCTATTGAAATAGATTCGTCTCTCATAAAATACACCCCCATGGTAGTTTCCCATCTCTCCACAATTTCTAGCTCCCCTTCCCTCCCCTCCCCTCTTCCCCAAATCTACTCTCTCTCCATTTCCAAGAGATGGAAACCAAATAGTACAAAATAAGATACAATAAAACAAAGATATCACCCTGGACTTAACAGAGAGGAATCTGCATGCTAGGAACAGACTCTACAGTTAATGAGAATACCTTACTCTTTTAAATATGTAATAATTGCATAATTATATATATATATCGTTCATTTAACTACTAGAAGCCACTTGAAAATATCCAATACTTGATCAGCTAGCCTTGAGTAAGAAAAAAAAATCCTCAAGTTGAATTATCTGGAAAAGGGCTAGCCAAGGGAAGAATGACAGTAACAATAGAAAGCACTCACTGTTGAGAAGGGTTCTCTATAAAAGCCAGGCCGTCCCCTGAGAAGCAATCCCATCAGAGACACTATCTTTCAGGAGGCCCAGAGCCTGTTTTCTAAATTTACTGTATCCAAAAATAATTTACTGTGATTCTGTTCATCCTTAGGAAGAAGTTTTTTCTGTGGACCACCTCATGGCACATTTGCCATAATCACATCTGTGGCCATCAAAATGAGAAATTAGCAAATTCCTGGGTAGCCTATGTTTTACAGTTAAGACAGTATTTATTAGGATAATTTTAAAAGTGTATTGACAGGGAAATGCAAATCAAAATGACCCTGAGATTTCACCTTACATCCATCAGAATGGCTAAGATCAATAACTCAGATGACAACACATGCTGGAGAGGATGTGGAGAAAGGGGAACCCTCTTCCATTGCTGGTGGGAATGTAAATTTGTACAACCACTTTAGAAATCAATCTGCTGCTTTCTCAGAAAATTGGGAATAGTGCTACCTCAAGATCCAGCAATACCACTCCTGGGCATATATACAAAGTATACTCAACTATACAACAAAGACGTTTGCTTAACCATGTTTGTAGCAGCTTTATTTGCAATAGCCAGAAGCTGGAAACAACCTAGATATCCCTCAATGGAGGAATGAATTCAGAAATTGTGGTACGTTTACACAATGGAATACTACTCAGCAATTAAAAACAAGGGAATCATGAAATTTGCAGGCAAATGGTAGGAACTAGAAACATCATCCTGAGTGAGGTATCCCAGAAGCAGAAACACACACATCTTAGATAAAAAGTGCTACCTCAAAAGCACCAATTCTGAGACATTTTCTAATTTGAAGCTGTTAAAAAGTTTTAAAATAATGAAAAACTGAAAATACTATGTTTGGTAACATTAGGCTGAGCATAAATGTATGAATGAACTATCAAGGTCTGGGGCCACAAGGACCAGGCTGTGTAGAGTTCTTGAAAGCACACTGCTAACTTTTTTTGTCTTATTTTAATTTAAAAAATTTTTTATTTATTACAATTTATTCACTATGTATCCAAGCTGTAGCCCCATTCCTTATCCCCTCCCAATCCTGCCCTCCCTCTCTCCCTCATCTTCTCCCATGTCCCTTCCCCAGTCCACTGATAGGGGAAGTCCTCTTCTCCTTCAATCTGACCCTAGCCTATCAGATCTCATCAGGACTGGCTGCATGTCCTCCTCTGTGGCCTGGTAAGGCTGCTCCCCACCCTTCAGGGGGAGGTGATGAAAGAGCCAGCCACTGAGTTCATGTCAGAGACAGTACCTGTTCCCCTTTCTAGGGAACCTACTTGGCATGGGCTTGGCAATCAATCTGTATTTTTTTTTCAGACAATTAAGAATAGTGCTACCTCAAGATCTAGCTATACCACTCCTAGGCATATATCCAAAATATGTTCAAGTATACAACAAGGACATTTCCTTAGTCATGTTCGTAACACCTTTATTCGTAATAGCCAGAATCTGGAAACAACCCATGTGTCCCTCAGCGGAGGAATGGATACACAGTGCTAATTTTCAATCAAACCAAAGAGCCCTTTGTGGGAGGTGATGCTGCTTCTGTTTGTTTTCGTCAAAAAGATAAAATATAAAGTGGTGTTTGGCAAAATTTAGACTGCCCAACCCCAGAAAAAAAGCAAGTAGTATCTTAGGGAGTTCTAGAATGTTGCTCAAAAGCATGGTAGTTTTTTTTTTTTTGTCTTGAATTTTGTTTTGATTTTTAAGAAATCTCTTCTGCATAGTTTAAACTATGGGCGGATACACATCAATGGCCACTTTGTTCCTGGAGACCTCTTGGCATAGTCTTGTGTCTGGTGGATTCTTCTCTGGTGATAAGATGAGGGGATAAAGGACTGGCAGTGTTCACAGATTATTAACAAAGAGGAGAAAGTGAATGGGTAACAGCTTCTAGGGCGAAGGGTATGAAAAGCTATGTATCTAGCCTTCAGAAGTGTCTTTACTATTTTTTTTCTCCCCTGAAGGGTTTCTTCCTTTACCATTCTAAGGTGTTCTGTGTGGTGAAGGTCCAACTTTTAGGATTTCTTTATGGCTATTTTGTAGATGTTAGCTTCATCTACTAGAGAAACAGAAATTCTGGAAAGTTGGTCTAATTGGTACGAATGTGGCATAGACTCTCCTTTTGGAATGGATCGATAATTGCACTACACACCAGCTTGAGTTGGAATTAATGGAGTCTGGGAGACAGAAACTGTGCCAGCATTAGAGCTAAGCATGGCCAAAATTCAAGAGTAAAGTAACGGTGGTGACTAATAGCCCACAGAATGGTAAAGGCTACTGAGATTGCTGGTAAGCCATGGCTGAGTTTCCACTATGTAGTAACTGCCCATGGCAGACACCACAAGTCACGTGTGACACTCCCCCTATGGCCTGTTTTTTTGTATATGGGATGAAACAAACTTTCCATCCCAGTTCTGGGTTCTGTGTAAAAGCTGGACTTGAGATTCTGGGTGTTCTGGGACAGAGAGAGAGAGAGAGAGAGATCCAGTGTCTGGGAGATGAACGCAATTTATCATGGTCGTCCAGTTATGTATGTATGTATCCCTCTATGTGCACATTCACTCCGCCATCATGGCATTCTATGTGTAGATGCAGATACTTGTATTACGTTTGCAGGATGGCAAAAGTGCGGAGATTAGCTATACTTCTAAGGCTACCATTTTTTTTTAATGCTCTATTCTTTTTAATACACATGGAATCAGTAGGTTCTAATTGTGCATTTTAGCTTTTATTCTGCTAGGCCTCAGTATCTTCAAGACTAAGAATACTGATTTATCTTCTATGCTTTAATTATTATGGTTGTGTGGTATTTGGGAAACTATGACCATCCAAAATTTGAAAATGTGTTATTTATTGCTAATGTACTATGTAGAATGTATGTTTATACATATGTATCTTTCCTGTTAAACTTTTATTTGGTTCTATGCTTATTTCTTAATGAAAGAGAAGCTTGAAATCAGATTATCAACATTATTTCCGGTAAGCAACCTACAAAGCAGAGATGATCAAAGGAGCATGTGAAAGGAAAGGCTCCCTGGTTTTCCTCCCAAGTGTGATCTTATTGGTTCAATCTATGGAGCAGGAGGCAGTTTATGCAACAAATCCCACAGTGTAGGGAGCTTTGTGTGGGTGCTTGCAAAGGCAGTGCCTACATGCTGTATAGCATTATTGATCTCATTGTTTAAAACATTAGAGGTGAAATGGCCTGTCTTCACAACTAAGATTCTTGTTAAAATAAAATGTTGGGCCTATAAAGACAAATGTCCAGCAATTTTAGCAGATGAGTCAGTCTCATTCCTTTGACACCATTCTCAGATCCTGCACTGATAAAGAAAGTTCTTCCTTTGCCTGACACAAACAAGCTCATTTCAAGCTTGGCCTGGGGAAGGGTCTGCAGACCAGTGGTGGTTTTATGATATAAAGAAGTGCTTTGTGACTGGCCAATATAAGGATGCTGGGAATTCTGAAGAAAGAAGAGGAGAATAGGTTCAACTAAGAGAGCAATGAAAGATAAACAAGAAAATACTTGGTTAACAACACTCCTTAGACTTGCTAAGTGTCCAGAAATTAAAGTAATTTCATGGGCCTCTAAAAACATCACACTCTATCAGCACCTTGCCTGTGTGTCTAAAGGAGAAGTCACTCAAAATCCCCAGAACATCTTGTTTTTTTTTTTTTAACTGTAATTGCAGCTGGGCTATAAGCAATGAAAATCCTTTTTCATATTAGGAATGACTGAGTTTAGCAAGCAAAGTGTGCATTCACTCTATTCTGTTGTGCTGAATTAGGAGGATGCTTAATTGGAGGACATCTGTGTTTGTGCATTGGAATGAAAACTCTCTGGTGGGAAATAGTAAGTTTGGGTTAGAGTCAGAAGACAGATCTGAAGTTAGCACCTTAAGTGTCATGGTCAACATTTAAATACTGTTGGAAAGAACACCTGAGGGAAAAAAGCAGGGCTTCAGAGGAACCGTATGAGGACCTTCTGAACTGAAGATGCAGGAGGACGGGGTAAATGCATAAGAGTCAGTGCAAAATCACAAACCAAGGAGAGTGGATTTGATAAGAGAGAGAAAAAGTAAATGACAGCACCAAACAGTGATGACAAATCATGTGAAAAGAGATGGACAGTGTTTGTGGACTTTACTCCAGAAAACACATGTAGACCTTGGTGAGAGCAATGTCATAGGATGGGAAGGATGTGTGGTCCACGTCTATGATTCTAGAGAAATGCATGAAGTGGAAAGTGGATGTCCCAGGTAACAGCAGCTCTTCCAAATATTGGAACTAAGATAGACTAGAAAGTAAGAAAAAGAAGCTACAGCCCTGGAATATATGAGTATCTTGAGAGGAGGTAGGAAAGCCAGTGAAGAGTGATGGGTTTGAAGACAGAATAGAGGAGCTAATAAGTAGATCACTGTAGGAAGACAGAGAAAGGACAGAGATCACAGGAGATTTCACCAGTAGAAGACACATGTTTAAGACACATGTTTAAGCACCAGAAAAGGACAGGTGTGAATGCAGGTTAGCTTTTAAAAATGACACTTAGAATTTAAACAAACCAAATAATCCAATTAAAAATGGGATAAAGACCTAGACAGAATTCTCAACAGAGGAATATCGAATGGCAGAGAAACACTTAAAGAAATGCTCAACATCCTTAGTCATCAGGGGAATGTAAATCAAAACGACCCTAAGATTCCACTTTACACCCATCAGAATGGCTAAAAACTCAAGGGACAACACATGCTGGAGAAATTGTGGAGAAAGGGGAACCCTCCTCCATTGCTGATGAGAATGTAAACTTGTACAACCACTTTGGAAATCAATCTGGCACTTTCTCAGAAAATTAGGAATAGTGCTTCCTCAAGATCCAGCTATGTGACTACGAGGCATATATCCCAAAGATGCTCCACCATACAACAATAAACTTAGCTCAACTATGTTCACAGCAGCTTTATTAGTAATAGCCAGAATCTGGAAACAACTTAGATGTCCTTCAACTAAAGAATGGATACAGAAATTGTGGTACATTTACACAATGGAACACTATTCAGCAATTAAAAACGAGAAAAATCATGAAATTTGCAGGCAAATGGTGGGATCTAGAAAAGATCATCCTGAGCGAGGTAACTCAGAAGCAGAAAGACACACATGGTATATAATCACTTATAAGTGGATATTAGCCATATAATATAGGATAAACATACTAAAATCTACAGTCCTAAAGAAGCTAAACAATAAGGAGGACCCTAGGGAAGATATTTAACCCTCATTCAGAAGGGCAAACAGGATAGACATTAGAAGCAGGAGAAGACAGGAGCCTATCACAGAGGGCCTCTGAAAGACACTACCCAGCAGGGTATTGAAGCAGATACTGAGACTCATAGTCAAACTTTGGGCATTGAATCTTATGAAAGAAGGGGGAGGTAGAAAGACCTGGAGGGGACAGGAGCTCCACAGGAGACCAACAAAGCCAATAAATCTGGGCCAAGGTGGGTCTGCAGAGTGTGATGAATCAATCAAGTACTATGCATGAAGAGAACCTAGACACCCTGCTCAGATGTAGCCCATGGGCAGCTCAATCTCCGTGTGGGTTCCCTAGTAAGAGGAGCAGGGGCTGTCTCTGTCATGAACTCAATGGCCTGCTCTTTGATCACCTCCTCCTAGTGAGGTGACCTTACAGATAAAGACCCACAGATAAAGAGGACCCAGACAGTCCTGATGTGACCTGATAGGCTAGGGTCAGATAGTAGAGAAGGAGGACCTCCCCTATCAGTGGAGTAGGGGAGGGACATATGAGGGTGGAAGGGTAAGAATGGGAGGAGATGAGAGAGGGGGCTACAGCCAGGGTACAAAGTGAATACATTGTAATAAATAATAATAATAATAATTCAAAAAGGATGCCCATCCCAAAAGGCAAAGAGGATGTACATCAGAAAAAGAAGAAAACAGGAAACAACCTAGAAACCTGCCACACAGTGCCTCTGAAATGCTCAGCCCTGTAGATTATCAAAGCAGAAGCTGAGACTTATGGCCAACTGTTGGGCAATGTGCAGGGAATCTTATGTAAGAAGTGAGAAATAGTAAGATCTGGAGAGGACAGGAACCCCACAAGGAGAGCAACAGAACCAGAAAATTTGAACACAGGGGTCTTCCCAGAGACTCATACTCCAACCAAGTACCAGGCATGGAGATAACCTAGAACCCCTGCACAGATGTAGCCCATGGCAGTTTAGTGTTCAAGTGGGTTACATAGTAATGGGAAGAGGGGCTGCCTCTGACATAATCTGATTGGCCTGCTCTTTGATCACCTCCCCCTAAGGGGGGAGCAGCCTTACCAGGCCACAGAAGATGACAATGCAGCCACTCCTGATGAGATCTGATAAACTAAGATCAGAAGGAAGGAGAGGAGGACCTCCCCTCTCAGTGGACTTGGGGAGGGGCATGTGTGAAGAAGGGGGAGGGAGGGTGGGACTGGGAGGGGAGGACAGAGGGGCTTATGGGGGGGATACAAAGTGAATAAAGTGTGATTAATAAAATAAAAAAGATGCCTTGATCATGGTGTTTCAGCACAGCAACAGAAAATAAACAGTAATGATTATTTTCTAAATAATTTATACATAAAAAATAGTAACAAGATCCACAAATTATGGGCATAAGGTATTAAAATTAGTTACTAAAGTTAGAGTTGGAATGTTATCTATACGTCTAAAAGGCTCTTGTACAAAACACTTACTGACGATTGTTCCTAAAGTTATTCCATAGATTGCCACCTTAACTCAGCACAGTTTTATTGACATGATTCCTATTTTACCTATAGACAAATGAAAGCACAGCAATAATATGTAGTCTATGGTTTGCTAGTAAGAGGGATAATTCAAAGTCCAGGTGGAATTCACTTTCTTATTTTCCATCTACTCCATCTCTTTACATCTGGACTGTTTAACGGAGAAGCAGCCAGACACATATAGTATTGAGTGTTTGAAATAATCCTATACTGAATTTAGTTTTAAAATTTTTTAATAATTTAAGTATTTTTGATTTTTTTTATGTGTAGGTGCTTTGCCTACATGTATGTCTGTGGAGCACATGTGTTTAGTGCCCATGGAAGACAGAAAAGGGCATTGAATCCCTTAGAACTGGAGTTACAGATAGTTGTGAGCTGACATATGGTTGTTGAGAGTTGAACCCTGGTCCTGGAGATCAGCCAGTGTTCTTATCTGCTAAACCATCTCCATTCCAATTTTACTATTTTATGTCTGATATATGTGTATGTTATATTTGTACACGCTCATGTGTGTGCACATATGCATGTTTTGTCTGTACGTGTGTGTGTGTGTGTGTGTGTGTGTGTGTGTTTGCAGGCCAGAGAGCAATATTGGGTGTCTTTCTCATTTGCTCTTTGCCTTAAGTTGTGAGACATGGCCTCCCACAGAACTGGAGCTCCCCAAGTCAGGTGAACTGGCTGATGAGTGAGCTCTAGTGACCCATTTATTTTGGCCTTCACAGTGCTAGGACTACAGGTGTGTTTCAGCAGTCTTGGCTATTTATGTGGGTGCTGGGCATTTCACCTCAGCTTCCGATGCTTGTATAGTATGTCCTTTACTGACTGAGCCATCCCTCCAGGCCACATATGTGTTTTATAGATAACACACACATACACAGGATCTCTAACTGTACAAAAATGTATATAAAAGAACTCATTTGGATTTTTTAATACCTGATTCCAAATTTGAAATAGTAATACTTTAAGTTCTAAGTATATCATTCATACTGATTTTCCGTGTTTTGCATGTTTTCAAATGTGGCTATTAGGAGGCTCAACAATTATGGCTGCTTTCGTGGTTCAGGTTTCTATTAGACAGCACAGGCTTTGGCTAATTCCTAGCTCAAATTTTCTGAATCATGGAAATGGGTAGGAGAATAGTAATTGATGCTCAAGTATCATTTCTCATGCTTCCTGGGTTACAAATGCCTTGCAAATAATCATATCCTAGTTGAGAATCATTTTTAATATATTAAACTGTATAGTCAACTCAATGTTATAAGTTAACTTGACATAACCAAGGAATTAAATTACTGAGAACTTCAGCTCTAAGATAATGTCTAATAACAAGCTAAATATTCAATGATGTGAAATTGTTATGTAAATTGTGGGATGCACAGACAAGGGCACAGGGATTAAAATGCTAAGCATGGTACATCTAAAACCCTGGTGTTGATACTGGAGAATGTTTGTGGCCTGATGTCTAATGCACAGTAATATCATAACTACAAGCACACCAGCACAGAAGACAATGGGGAGATAGCACACTAACCTCTTAACCCATCTCTTGGGTAAACAGGAAGTTGGATGATTAAAAACAAAGACAGAAACAGAATCCTGTCTCCTTACACTTTGCCATGTTTCCAAAGAGGAGAGAAAGTTTCTTTTGTGAAAATAACGCTTTAGCAAAGGCAACCTCCTCTTTCTCTCTAAAAGCTCTTTGTTCTCCTAAAACAGAAAAACAAAAAACCCGAAAAGAACAAATCATCAAGCAAACAATACGGCAATTGCAAAAAATTGCCTGATGGCCTTGCTCTTGAGAATGTAAGTGAGGTGTAGGGGAGTTGCTTTTGACTTTAAAAGTTCTTACCACTTAGATGTGTTTAAAAAAAAAAAAAGTAAGTGACTTGCAGAGAGAAGATTGCTTCCAACACAGCAAAGGACAAGGTGACATCTCTTCCCTTCTGAGATGGCGTGGGAACAGTGACCAGTTGTCCTACAGCTAAGCACTCTGGAATGTGGATTCCTTGCTGAGGTCTAGTAAGATAGCCATTAGCCAATTGAAGGATTATCTTTGTTTTAAAGTTGAGCATAATTTTTTTTTTATCCAAAGCCTCTTTTCTTTCTTTTTTTTTTCTTTTTGAGTCCTGATTCTTGTTTTATTTTTTTGCTAATACAGAACCCATTGAGAGATGTTTGCTAAAATGCCAAGAAAAAGTTAGATCTCAACTACATATCCATTTTAACTTACAGTGTACTTCCTAAATTAAAATATGTCTTGTGCTTTAGTGGTGTAACATTTTGTCTCTCGATTATGAGACTGTTATGCATCCTGGTGTTCTAATGGGGTCAAACGTTTGTATTCAAGCACAAATTCTAAAAGATTGTAACAGGAATTTTTGTTTAAATTTTACTTTATAATATTTCAGCGTCACTTACAATGATAACTTAATAAAACTTAGACTAAATGTAAAACACACTTCAGATATAGAAATTTCATTTAAGTTCTTGTCTTTGACTTAAATTTGCTGAAGCTATTTAATATATTAATGAATTGTAGAAAGACAAAATTTCTTTAATCAATTTAATGAGAGCTTAATAGTTATTATATTATCCTAGATTTATGATTGAATTGCATTGCAATATTGAAATTGCACGCTTATGCTCTTTAAATTTAGGGATGTGGGGAAGTTTTGTGGGCTTGACACTCTCCTCTCATTCACAGTCCCTAGGCCAAGAACAGTTATGGCAGTTTGTGTGCAGCTTGGATTTGCGAAGAACTCTGGTGTTTTTTATGTTCTTGCTTTACTTTTCTTCATGAAGAGCAGAAAAAAACAAAAACAGACGAGTACATAGTTTTAACAACTCAAAGTTAAAGACAGCAGGGCTGGCAAGGGGGCTCAGTGGGAAAAACTGAAAAAGTCTTGCCTCTGAGCCTAACATGTTGGGATCCACGTGGTGAAAGGAAAAAAAAAAAAGCAACCGATTCCTGCAAGCTGCCCTCTGGCCTCCCCATGGACACACAACCAATAAGCACAATTTTAATTTTTAAGATAGTAAGCCATAAAAATATGCAGAGGCTAAGCAGAAAGATGACAAAGAGTGAAATATTTAACATTGAGCCTCACCTTAAGTTGATAAAATGTGATAGAACATTTTATAAAAGGCAGTTTTATTGAAAAACATGATTGTTTTATGGCTGGTGTGTGTGTTCATTTCATTTAATCATTTAATGAGTGGTTGTTATATCACAGACTTGTATTTGTTCATGCGTTGACCACGTGCTTGTGTGGGGCTCAAGAAGAAGAAGAAGTTACGTTTTCATCATTGATAAGAAAAATAAATGATATGATTTGGGGCAGTTTTCCTCTCTATAATGGATGAATGTGTGAGTGTCCCATGGGTGCTGACCAGGAACTGTGTTCACACCAGTTTTGGTTATTTTATTGTTGGTAGATTTAGGGGTGTGGACTGACACTTTATAATCTCTGGTCTCATACATATGCATAAAAAGTATTACAAATCTCCCCAAGACTCATTCTCATAGCATAATTGGCTTTAAAATTTTGAGATGATAAATGAGAGGAACAAAAAGTTTTAAACCTACTGTTTTTAAAGTAGGCGTTTTCTCTGTGAATATCATCAAATGCTTTTTAAAATGCCATAAAAATTAGATGTTGTATCTAATCAGATCCAAAACACAATCATTTGACCAAGATAAAACCCTTTCCTAGGATTCAAACCTCCTCTCTACAATTTGCATTCTTTTCGTAGTCCCCAGGAAGTTTTCAGACATCACTGAAATGTGCAACTCAGTTAATTCCACGACACAGGATTGTTAAACATAAAATAATTTACTGAGGTAGGGCAGCCCGCCATCCATCACCACAGACACCTCGGGGAACAGAAAAGCGCTGCATTTTTCGGAGTAAAACGCAATGTAATGACCATTGCTTGGAAATGGATCAATCTGGCCGCACTGGCGCTCCTGCCCCGCATTCAAAGCAGCAATCATGCAGCTCTGGCGTGGTAGTTTTCTTCCCGATGCCATCTCATTTTATCCCCTCAGAAAATGGCAGTGGGGACAAAAAAGATGTAGGAGAGACACATCAGGTTTTCCTTCAGCGTCCTTTCTATTGTGTTAACAACTCTCAATTGGGCTAGCAATTTTCCACTGTCTTGTATTAGGAATTACACTGGCACAATTTGCACCTCTCCAGTTAAGCTTGCTCCCGGCACCCACCCCAGACCCATTTCCAGCAGGTTTGCAACTCAGTCACGACCATGTGTGTTAGGCCAGAATAAGCAGAAAGTGCTTGTGGCCAGTGCCTTTAACAAATCTATATTGCTTCACTTAAAAAAAAAAATCTTTATTACAGGCAAATCGTTCTGATTTGGGATTTTTCAAAATGCAGAAAAATGCATGGTGGGAAGTTTATGAGTAGAAAGAATACCTGAAAGCTGAAAAACAAAGAGCTCTTTTGAATCAATACAGCCATTAATTATCTTAGAGACCTTAGACTGGTCCTGTAGAACAGGTAGCTCCTGCTGTAAACCTTACACAGTTGTAATCATGTAGGGAAGGAGAATGCAGGTGCTAAAAGGTTTGGTGGTTTATGGTGCTACACAAATATGATGCGTTTTGGTTTGTGATTCTTCCTGAGAAAATAAAGAGGACAGAGCTGATGCGTGGTCAAATTTTCTATTTTTATTTTATTCACAGACTTTAAAGAATAAAAGATAATGAATTGTGTTTCCATTGCAGTCGTGATTTTTTTTTTTTGTTATCTTCTCAACTTGAAAACTCCTACACCATGCCATCCACAAAGGAGCATGTTTTATATAGACTAAATATTTATTTGTAAAAAATGGTAAAGTTTATAGAATATCAAAAGAAAATATAGCAACCATTTTACAGATCTGCTAGAAAAGATCTTTCTTAGCATGACACAAAATCCTAAAAGCTAAAAAGAAAAGTGAACCGGCGTAAGTACCTAAACATGCACACAACTTCTCAGAGGCACAAATGAATTTTGAAGACAATGAAAGATTTGTTATAAGTTCTCTCTCTATATATGTGTATATATATATAAATTATATATAAATTTATCATAATATCCAGAACATTCAATTTTACAAACTATACCGCTACCTTCATATCCACAACAAAATGAACGTAGGAGAAAACCAGGCAAAATATTCGAATGAACACAAGTGAAACATAAAGTGCTAACAAAGAAAAAGTGCTTCAGACCAGGGAAGACCAGTGTGAAATGGCCAGTCTTTGTTAAGGGGAAAGCTTGCAGAACCAAGGAAACCATGCATGTGGGCTAGGAAGGGTTATTCTGAGGTGTTTGTTTTTTTTTTTTTTTCTTTAACAGATGTCACACGCATCAAAAGATGAGGGTAGAAGGGTTTTCATGGAGAGTGAGCACCAGCAGATTCCTAAGAAATGATTGGAAGGTGAACCCATCAGTGGGATACTATCAAATCCTGATTATCTGAACAGTGACAGTCAAGGCGCTGTGGAGTTGGTAAAAGCAAGCGACACTATAAATTGGTGGGCATGATGTTTTGTGTGGCTAAATGGAGAAGATTTTAAATTGTATGCATAGGATGACACAGTTTGTAACAAAACTGTATTTGCATGCATTGTAAGTATTGTGTCCTTTTATCTACATGCATTATGTCTACATGCCGTCTATTCTACACCTTCATAGAAAGCAAATGTGAAAAGTTATGAGGCATAAGCCAAGTTATTTTTAAAAAAGTCTTTATTGGCAACAGGTACTAGGGGAGGCCGGAAGGTATTAACCTGTTATTTTTATTTTGGTGCGTATTCTATTATATTTGTGTAGTATGCACACTTATTAGTGTAGGCGTGAGTACATGTGTGTGCGCACCCAGGTGTGTGCATCCAGAAGACAGAGATAAACGACCTGGGAATCTTTCCTTGATCACTTCTCTGCTATTATTTGAGGCTGAGTCTGTCACTGAAGCTGAAGCTTATGTGTTTTTCTGGGCTGGCGGACGAGTGAGCTTCAGGTATCTGCCTAGCTCTGCTCCTCTCTTTACCCCAGAGCCAGAGCTCCTGGCAACAACACTGTGCCGGGCGTTTTACATGGTTTCTTGGAGATCGGCACTTAGGTTCCCAGGCTTGCACAAAAGCCATTTTACTGGCTGAGCTGTCTCCCTAGACCCATCCATACTGTTTTAATATAGTATAAATGTATTTTGTAATATATTAACAGCAAAGGCCACAGACATTTCCGAAGAGTCTGTGCTTCTTTACTTTGTATGTAAGACTTTCTGAGTGAAGACTGTGTACAGAAATTTCACTGAGGTTTGTAGACCTGACTAGAAAGAGAAGTGTCTCCTTTGTTCTCTAGAAGACGGATCTTCTATGAACGAGGCTTTTTGCCTTTCAAGCGGGAGGTGAGCATTCTGGAGCTACTGGTCATCAGTATATTTAAGAGTTCCACAGCCATAGGCAAAAATTAGAGTAAACGAGGATCAAAAGGGGCCCGATAAGGCACCAACTCCGGAGTGCCCAGAGGTGAGGACGGATGGAGCATGGTGTCCAAATCCTTTAGTAACAGTGACATTTTCTGGCTTTCACGGGTAATAGCTGGGTCAGGCTGACACTTAGGTTCTGTCAACAATGATGGGTGCTCACTTTCTCCCTGACCAAAGAACCAGTGTCCAGTTGGAGCCCTGTAGAACGTTAGTTCCATGAAAATTGTTTACCAGGAGAAAATTCCCCACTATTGAGTACGTTTGGAGGATACTAGGGAAAACTACTCTAACCTTGGCAACTGCTCTAGCTGCTCTAACATACACATGTATAAAAGATAACGATGTGGGCATTTCTAGCCATTGCATTCAGCTGTGCAGCTAATCAAGCTTTCCAATAGTTTGGAAAATTATTTTCCAAACGATAGTTTCTTTGGTGTTGAGTGTTTCAAGAAAGGTCAAGTCACTTGCCAAGGCAGGTCCGTTTGAATTAAATTCTAGAGAAATCTTTAAACCCAGAAGGGCCTGATAAGTCCTGAGAGACCCAAACAGGTAACCCAGATTATTTTACCTGGAAACATTATCTGTTAAAAGAGAAGGAGATAAAACCTTTAGATATTAAAAACAGATTAATAATATTAATGACTGCTAAGCCAGCTCTATAGATGATACTAGAAGGACCATTTCAATCTGAAGAGAAGGATGAACATACTCAGGAGGTTAGAGGGAATAAAGAAACAATGTTAAAAAAGACTGTCAAAAGTGTTGAGAAAACACTACACAAATCAACAAAATGACAGGAATGAATGCACATCTTTCAATAACAGTGAATATTAATGGTCTCAGTTTCCCAATGAAAAGATGCAGACAGATTGGATTAGAAAATAGAGTCCATCTTTCTGCTTCTGGAACAGCTCACTCAGGATGATCTTTTCCAGATCCCACCATTTACCTGCAAATTTCATGATTTCCTTGTTTTTTATTGCTGAGTAGTATTCCATTGTGTAGATATACCACAATTTGTGCATCCATTCTTCAGTTGAGGGGCATCTGGGCTGTTTCCAGCTTCTGGCTATTACAAATAAAGCTGCTACAAACATGGTTGAGCAAATGTCCTTATTATGTACTTGAGCCTCTTTTGGATATATGCCTAGGAGTGGTATAGCTGGATCTGGAGGAAGTGTTATTCCTAGTTGTCTAAGAAAGTGCCAGATTGATTTCCAGAGTGGTTGTACAAGGTTACATTCCCACCAGCAGCGGAGGAGGGCTCACCTTTCTCTACAACCTCTCCAGCATATGTTGTCGCTTGAGTTTTTGATCTTAGCCATTCTGATGGGTGTAAGGTGAAATCTTAGGGTCGTTTTGATTTGTATTTCCCTGATGGCTAATGAGGTTGAACATTTCTTTAAGTGTTTCTCTGCCACTCGATATTCCTCTGCAGAGAATTCTCTGTTTAGCTCTGTACCCCATTTTTTAATTGGATTACTTGATTTTTTGCTGTTTAACTTCTTTAGTTCTTTATATATACTGGATATTAGCCCTCTGTCAGATAAAGGGTTGGTGAAGATCCTTTCCCAAAGATGTACATGGTATATACTTACTCATATAGACATATAATATAGGATAAACCTACTAAAATCTGTACTCCTAAAGAAACTAATCAAGAGGGAGGACTCTTGCTAAAATGCTCAATTCCTATCCAGAAAGGCAAAGAGGCTGGACATCAGAAGAAGGAGAAAAGAGGGAACAAGTCAGGAGCCTGACACAGAAGACCTCTGAAAAGCTCTGCCCTGCAGACTATCAATGTAGATGCTGAACCTTATGGGCAACCTTTGGGCAGAGTGCAGGGAATCTTAGGAAAGAAATGGGAAACAGTAAGATCTGGAGAGGACAGGAGCTCCACAAGGAGAGCAACAGAACCAAAAAATCTGAGCACAGGGGTCTTTCCTGAGACTGATACTCCAACCAAGGACTATGCATGGAGATAACCTAAGACCCCTGCACAGATGTAGCCCATGGCAGTTCAGTATCCAAGTGGGTTCCATTGTAATAGGAACAAGGACTGTCTCTGACATGAACTGATTGGCCTGCTCTTTCATTACCTCCCCCTGAGGGGGAAGCAGCATTACCAAGCCACAGAAGAAGACAATGCAGCCACTCCTGATGAGACCTAATTGACTAGGATCAGAAGGAAGGAAAAGAAGACCTCTCCTATCAGTGGACTTGGGAAGGGGCATGCATGCAGAGGGTAGAGAAAGGGAGGGATTGAGATGGGAGGAGGGAGGGAACCACAGGGGGGATACAAAGGGAATAAAGTGTAATTAATAAAGAAAATAAATGTAAAAATAAATAAAGAAAATAGAGTCCATCTTTGTACTACCTCCAAGAAATATACCTCATGATCAAGGATAGATACTATCTTCAAATAAAGGGATAGAAAAGGGTATTGCAAGAAAATGGGACTGAGAAATAAGAAAGCATAGCTATTCTAACACATAACAAAATAGACTTTGGATCAAAACTAGTGAATAATATCAATCCCCCAATCTCAAAATTGAAGAGGTCATCTACAAGAAAATTCAATATAATCCAAATGTAATAGCCTACACCTATCATACCAGCAGTCTAGAGGCAGAGGCAGGTGGATCTTTGTGAGTTTGAGGCCAGCCTGATCTACACAGTGCGTTCCAAGGTAGTCAGAGCTACATAGAGAGACCTTGCCTTAAAAATAACAAAATGGAAAAAAACAAAAGATTAAAAAGTATGGAGAAATTATGGAGTAAATTAATATTATAAATCAAATGGACCTACCAGAAAACTGCAGAAAATTTCACTCAAACACTGAAGAATACACATTCTTCTCAGCATCTCATGGAACGTTCTCCAAAATGGAACAAGTCTCAGCAAACATAACAAAATTAAAATATTCTGAATTCTGTCTTGTCAACATGAATTAAAATGGATAGCAACAGCAATAAAAACCATAGAAAGTGCACAAACTCAAGTACAATAACCAACATATTACTGGTTGATAATTGTGTCAAGAAAAAAAGTCGAGTAAATTTTTAAAATTTCTAGATTTAGTAAAAAAAAAAAAACACAACATACCAAAATTTATGGGACACAAAGTAGGCAGCTTTAAATGGAACATTTACAGCACTAAGTGCTTATATAAAAAATATATGAGAACTTAAATAAGTAACTTAAAAGGTACCCAAAAATAGATAGAAAAATATAATAAAAATCATGGTAAAATTAATGAAGCAGAAATGACAAAAATACAGTGGGTCAATAAAATGGTGAGTTAGTTCTTTGAAAAGATAAAACACATAGAAAAACCTTTAGACAACTGAACCAAAAGAATGAGAGAGGTTTCTGACTAATAAAATGAGAAATGAAAATGGAGACATTACAATGTGGAAATTCAGAGATCCTAAGGACATACTTTTGAAAAAAATCTACATTCTAACAAACTGGACGATCTAAAATGAACAGATGAATTTTTAGATCTAAAGCTAAATCTAGGTGCAATAAATACATTACATAGAGCTATAATATACAATGAGATAGAAACAATAATTAAAAATCTCCTAACTGAAAAAAAAAATCAGTGCTAGGTAGTCTCAGCCCAGAATTCTATGAGATCTTCAAGGAAGAACTAGCACCAATACTTCTTAATCTATTCCATAAAATAGAAGATGAATAAACATCTTCAAATTCTTATTTGAAACCCAGTCTTATTCTGATAATCAAAACCTGACAAAGACCTAACAAAAACAAAAATTATAGGCCAAGGTCTCTGTTGAACATGACTGTAAATATTCTCAATAAAATACTTGCAAACTGAATTTAAAAACACATAAAACGCCTATTACAATCAAGCTGGCTTCATTCTAGAGACTAAGGAATGATTTAACATACATAATCAATAAATGTCATCCACCAAGTAAATAGATTAAAAAACAGAAACCACATGATCATCTCATTAGATGTAGAAAAAAACTTTGCCAAATCTGACAACCCATAAAGATAAAAGTCTTAGAGAATATAAAGATACAGAAAACATACTCTAAATTAATAGAGAATCCCAAAGTCAACATCAGGCTGGAGATAAACATTATCCTCCTAATCAGAAATAAGACAAGGATGTGCACTCTTCTCATTCCTTTACACACAACTGAAGAAGATTAAGGGGTATGTTACAGGAAAGAAAGAAGTCAACTTGTCATTATTTAGAGATGATACAATTTTATACAAAAAGATCATAAAGACTCCACTAGAAAATTCCTACAGCTCCTATACCTTCAAAAAAGCAGCAGGACACAAAATGAATGCAGAAAAATCAGTAGCCTTCCTATATTCAAATGGCAGGCACACTATGAAAGAGACTAGGAGACCAATATTATTTACAAAAACCTCAAAAACATGTTGAAAAAAATCTCAATGAAGTAAAAGACTTACACTAAAATCTTAGACATAAAAAGATGAAAATAAAAGAAGATACTGAAAAATAAAAATGAATGGCATTCCATACTCAAGGATTAACCATCCTGCAAAATGCTATCTATAGATTTAACAAAATACTTAGTACAATTCCAACGTAGTTCTCCATAAAGAAAGACTGAAAAACTGATATCAAATTTATATCAAGACACAGAATAATCTGTGTAGGCAAAATAATCTTGATAATAATTGCAGGTGGTAACACATCCTAGATTTCAAGTTATAGTACAGAGCTTAGCAATAAAGACAGCATGATACTGGTATAGGGACAGATTTGTTAATCTATGGAATACACTTGAGGTCCTACATGTAGGCCCACATGACTACAGATACCTACATTTTTGGCAAAGGGCCAATAATACACATTAGAGAAAACACAGCGTCTTCAACAAAAGTGCAAGTTAAACTGGATAACATATGTAGAAAAATTAAACTCAATCCTATTTTTCATCTTACACAAAACTCAACTCCACATAGATCAAGGATCTTGTCCTGAGACCTGATACCCTAAATCTGATTTAGGAAAAAGTAATGGACTTGTTGGCATAGGAAAGGGTTTCTGTACCAGGACCCCAGTAGCACAGACATAAGAGAAACAATGGATAACTGATACTTCATGAAGCTAAAAATCTTCCATAGAACAAGGACTTCTTTATTCCAGGGAAAAAGCATCTTACAGAATAGAAGAAAATCGTCAAGTGCTGTACATGTAAAAGAATATTATCATATAAAATGCACAAAAACTAAAAAAAAATTAAGAAAACAATACATTTTAAAATGGAGCATGTACTCTGAAAATTAGTGGGGAGAATACTCAATACTTGGGATCCTATTCCACAGATACTTGCTCAGGTATGTTCATTGCCACTCTATATACAATACCTAGAAAATGGAAACAACCTAAATGTCCTTCAACTGATGAAAGGATAATGAAAATGTGGTATCATACAGTATGGAATAATACTGTAGAGAAAAATAATACTATTAAATTTGCAAGTAAATGGATGGAACTAGAAAAGATCAAACTAAGTAAGGCAACCCAGACTCCAAAAGACAGACATTGCACATTCTTCCTTGTCAGAGGTTCCCATCTCCAAATTGTTCAGGTGTGAGTGTATATTGTGGAGTAAAAACCAGGAACATAAAAATGGACCATTGTAAGGTTGGGTGGATACAGAGCAATATAAAGAGGAATGGCAGTGTATAAATAATCTATCTGAAGGAGTAAATGAGCAAAAGGGGGTCTTTAATAAAAAAAAAAATGAAGGTGAATACAGGAGTGAAGAGGGCAAAATAACAGTAAAATGTCTGAAAAATCATAATATCAACTATCTAAAACACATATGACATATGTAAGTATGTATATAAATGTGTATGTCGTTTAAATGAAAATTTACCATTTGAACTGACAATGCTTCCTCCCAAGAGTTACAGGCCATCTAATAAAAACCCTAATGCCAGACATGAAATGCCTTTTTTGAGTTAATAGTAAGAATCTCCCAATAGTCTTCCCAAACATTATAGCTTGTTGCTATTGTCTTTGGCTGTCTATCAGTGGTGGAGGATAAGTCTTTGTTGCAGAAGATACCACGAACTTTCGATACAGGACCCAGGGGACCTGGGCTGGATCTCACCTGCAAGCCTCCTTCCTGATAAGTAGTTTTTATGGAACCAGAAAGGGACATGCAAGCCTCCAAAAGGAGGGAAACAAGAAACAGTCCTTCCTAGCTAGGAAGCCTAAGAACCACAACAGTGACCAGCATGGCAGGACAACCCTAGGGTGAAGCACACATACCTTGGTGGGAATGAACATTTCTCTGATTGCACTTAAGACCCACCCAACAAGAGGGACTCATGTCTGGAACTAGAAACATGGACCTGGGAGGAGAATCTACAACGACCATTTTACTAAACCAACATAATCCCTAACCACATCCTAAATATTTATTCTTATTTCCACAGATAAGTGCAACTTCCTGCTCTCAAGGAAATTTCTCTTTGGAAAATGATGAGACCATTACAAAAAAAAAAAAAAAAAAAAAAGAAAAGCAATTGACCAAAATGCAGAGTTTGTGAAGTCTAGTTTCGACTGATACATTGTAACACAACTCCTAGACCAAGGCTTAAGGATCACTGTGGAAGAGAGAGCAGAAAGACTGTAAGAGTTTTCTGTAAGAAAACAGGGAGTTTTCTGTAAGATTGTGTCTTCTGATAGCCTCAGAGACGCTACACCTGCAAAGTTTCACAATACAGCTGCCTAAACAAAGATGGCGCCAATAGGCATGCTAATATGAGCAGTGGATGATCACAACACAAATCCTAGACAAAAAATTACAGTTAACCATGGAATACTTCAAACAACAGATATAGTCTCCCCCAAGGAAGGGCACACCAATTAGTTACCTAATACAAAATGGTCAATCCTGAAAATTTATGCATACAAGAAACATTAGATTGAGCATATTATATTTATATATGAAAGGCATATATATATGATGTACACACACAAACACATATATAACAACAACTAAAGTAAACGAGGTCACAAATTTGAAGAGAACAATGGAAAGGGGGCTACATAGGAGGAGTTGGAGGGAAGAAAGGGACAAGGGGAGATGATATCCTCATAGTCTCAAAAATACAAATAAAAAAGGGACGGACATGGTAAATGCAGATTTCTCAAAAGCTGCAGATAAATGGCTGAAAAATACTAAAAGCATTGTTCGATATCCACAGCTATGAGAGAAATGCAAATTAAAACTACTTTGAGATGTCATTCAGTCCGGATGACTAAGATTAAAAAGTAAAAAAGAACAAGTGATGACGAATGTTGGGAAGGATGCAAGGAAAGCAGAAAACTTAATTCACTGCTGCTGAACCTGCTGACCGCTGCAGCCGCTGTGGAAACTAGTGTGGAAATTCCTCATAAAGCTTTAAAGAAAGTAGTGTGTGGCCATAGGGGTGGTCCAAGGGAAGAGAATTAGAATACGGTGGTATAAAGGCTGGAGGATGAATAATGCAACAGAAAAGGTTAAGTTGAGGTGGAGAATGGGAGTGCAAGATGGAGAAGAGAATATGGCAGAAATAAATAATACTAAAGACCTTTCGGAAAGTCCCATAGAAACCTACTACTTCCTTCCTAAAAAGCATACACACACATAGACAAAAAGAGTTAAAATGTAGCAGTCATATAATGGGACAACAATACCCCTACCAGATACTGGAGCCTAACAAGGAGCCTAGTGCCAGGAATGTGTTACCTCTTTTGGAGTTTTTGGACAGTGAAGTCCCATAGACACCACCCCCACCCCCCCCCACTAAACATTACGGTCTATTGTCACTGCTGTTGTCACTAGCCTCCAGGTCTTGCCAGTAAAATACTAGGTACTTGATTCATAGAACATGATGAAATCAGTCTGGTACTATCCTGGAAACTTCATTGCGAGTGGGTAGTTTTCATAAGATAAAACCTACAATAGGTACCATTATTAATCCAAGAACCTGTAACTAGGTAAGGCATAGGCCCTAGAGGAGATCCTACTACTATTTTTAAAGATTCGTTTATTTTTATTGGCATATTAATTTTATTATGTATTCAGTCTTTTTATTATGTATTTTTTAATTATATATACAGTGTTCTGCCTGCATGTATGCCTCAACTCCAGAAGAGGGCAGCAGATCTCATTACAGATGGTTGTGAGCCACCACGTGGTTGCTGGGAATTGAACTCAGGACCTTTGGAAGAGCAGCTAGTTCTCTTAACCTCTGAGCCGTCTCTTCGGCTCACCAAATGGTTATCTTATCGTTACACATGCACCGCTCAACCTTCATCAGAGAAGCTTCGATTTGCAGTAAATGATGATTGAGACTGAGTCCCACAACTGGCCAAGGAGACAGATTAAATACTGCAAAATGTTCAACCCTAAGCTACCCATGTCTATCACACTTCTCCTTCCAAGGTTCCAGGATCGTTGCAGAAAAGGGAGTGGAAGGACTGTTTTTAGAACCAGAGGTGCTTGATGACTACAGGAAAACGGCTTCTTTCAGGCACCGCGTCAAAGCTTGATTTGTTGCTCATATGTATTTACAGCAGTTCTGACAGCACACGCAAGACCTGTGTAAGCTCATTCAGACTAGTTCTGGCACGGAGAGAGGTAGTGGGCATGAAGTTTCCTCTCCTAGCTGAGGAGCTATTGATAGATGCTAGGAGAAGAAGAATCAATTCAAAAAGTGAGGCCTTTGGTAGGCCTGGTGTAAGGCCCATATAACCAAGAATAGATGAGCAGCAGAAATTGGATTTGAAGTGTCCAAAAAGCAGTTTTTAAAAAGGATAACAAATTTGCTAGGTGAGTAATCAGAGCTGGATCTGGGTGGAATCAGGGGAGGAATGAATGTTATCAAGATACATTAGACAAAACTGTCAAAGACCTATTAAAAAAAAAAAGGAATGACTTTTTTCCAGAGTCACAGATCAACATATTAACCCATAAAAGAATTTCATCTTAAAACAAATGTGATATTTAACCTTATGATTAATAATAATAGTTATTATTAATCCTACAGCCAGGGACTGTCACACAGCATTACTGTCTTACACATGTGACCTGTAACTGCTTTACCTCCATCTGTAATGTAGTAGAAACATCTCTTCACAAGGCCTTCAGTTGAGATCAAGGATCATTCACATTTAATAATCTCCCAAATTCCCATGTTATGCCAGACCTCAATTTTACGTTCCTCATATATGTGGTTCTTTTGTCTTTTTAATAGGTGAAGGCCGAGTCAGACTTATTAAGACCTTTTTAATTTAACAATGCTTTCATCTGTGGTTGAACTGAAGTTGGAACCTCTTCATATTCTAGAGGTTGTATTAGAAGACTTGAGAAGATGCATGGGAGACATCCCTCATCTATTAAATGATCATTTTCTTAAGGTTCTCATTCAAGAACTCTAGTGTATTAAAGTTTGCCAAGTTCACTTTAAGAAGTTATTTTTATTCCTTACATAGCATTCTGTTTGTGTGTGTGCCTGTGCACCAGAAGAGGGCACCAGATCACACTGTAGAAGGTTATGAGCCACCATGTGGTTGCTGGGAATTGAACTCAGAACCTTTGGATGAACAGCCAGTGTTCTTAAATTCTGAGCCATTTCTCCAACCCCCACTTTAAAAAGGTTTTAGTTCCATGGCTTTTGGTGATAGAATGAAAAGTAAGACAAGATGGCTTGTAAACACTATAGTTCATAGAACAGTGCCTTGCTTCTGCAGAGATTTCCAAATGTTGGTATATTTAGTTTCCTCACATATGCTTTGGCAAATCACCAATTTTTTATTCTTTCATATAAAATGGGATGGGATGGGTAGGTATGTGATGATTCAGATCTCCTCAGAGACTAGTATTCATTGAGTTTTCATCTTGCCCAACATATTGCACAGCCACAGAGCAGCTTAATAGGAAGTAGGTAAGGAGAGGTCAGCCCCATCTGGGTCACCACTTTATGAGGGGCTATGAGAATGGGGACTGCCATTTAATGAAACAGATTACAATCAGGATGGAAAAGCTTCATGAGAACATGGAGTGTGACTGCCACTCAGGGCTGGCTGCTATCCCCAGGGAGGCAGGACATAATCAGTGGCCCCTTGAAGGTAATTTCAAGAAATGCAAACTTGGCAGAATTTAAGTAAACAGTCAAAGGCTGGGTTTGAAATAACGAGTGGCGCAGTGGTTAATATTAATGAGAAGAAAAGACCATATTATTGTCCCGAACTTGAAATTGGCACTTGAGTTAATGAGGGTGAAAATTCAGACACCAGTTTGTAAATCCTGAAAAAAAAAAAAAAAAAAAAAAAAAAAACTAGACAAAATGTTCTCAACAGATAACCCTATGAATCTCACGAGTCATAGATTTTGGCCTTCCTTCTCCTTTCCAACCCATCCTTCATCTATAGTTACATGACCAACACCGTTTTTCCTGTGGTTTCTAATGTTACATGACACCTATGTGACAACCCAGGCTCCCTTCACTGATGAGCACCCGGAGGGCAGTGAATGTCCACAGAGGCTCCCTCTCCTCTTGACAATGCCCCGTAATAACCGGGACTTGACAAGCTCAGCCCCTCACTGCTGTAGGAACCTTGGGTAGCAGTGGGCTTAAACCCATTGCTGAGTAGGTAGAACTCTGAGCCACTCTGTTTTAGGAAGTAGGCATTTATTTACTTATATAAAAGTGATTCAGTTGTTGTTCCTCAATAACACTGTTAAATTATTTTTAACTGGTCAAAAAATTATACTTATGATACATGGGTGATGTTTGAAAATGTGAATGTACTGTAGAGTGACTAAGGCCAATGAACATGTTCATTAGCTCACATACATTTTTGTGCTGTGAGTTCTCAAATTTGCTCTCCGCAGTTTTCAGCTACACAGTGCATTGCTTCACTCGTGTTTATCTGCATAGTAGGCCACCTAACTGAAGTTTTGTTTACTTTAACCAACATGTCCTTAATTGGCACTAACCCACTGCACATCTGCCCTATCATCTGGAAACTAGTGTCTGACTTATTCTCTTAAGGTCCCTCTGGTTCATGCATATTGTCATGTCATTTTCCTTCTTTTTAATGGCCAAATACTGTTCCATCATAGTTTAGTCAGTCGTGGTTGAATGCACAGCTTAGCTGTTGTAACGCGTTACTGCAATGAACATGTGACTGGATATGTCTCCTCACCAGGCTGATCACATTTCCTTTGGAGATATGTACATACATACATATACACTCAGTAGTCATACTGCTTTAGCCTCATATTTTAAAGATGAAACTGACACAAAGAACGATTTTAAGGTATTCACATAGGTATTTTAAGGTATGCACATAGGTGTCTAAGCAGGGATCAGACTCCAAGACTGAGTCTCTCTTCAGAGTTCCCCCTAAACACCTGAATCTCTGCTCTTACAGTTCCTGCTCCTAGTGGGGCCTCCACAGCTCCTGGCAGCTGTAGTAGAAGTCTCTTGTCGCTCCTAGAGATTTGAATAGGAGAACACAGAAGCCCTATGAAGTCTTATTAATGGTTTTGACCCGCTTCTTGAGGCAGGATGCAGGAGGTGGTCAGGTACCATATTACTAACTGTCCAATTAAGTTCCTGAGATAAATCAATCAGACATTGATAACTGCTTCATCTCACATTCTGTATAGTTACTCTCTCTGACACATTGCATTTGTAATTGTCTTTGATTAATTAATAAAAGGGGGTTAAACTCATAATGGCATAAGGTTAAAGCTAAACATCTAAAAAGCCAATCAGGGTCCCGACACACCTTGCAGAGTGAGGAGAGCTAACAGACCCGTGGTGACTAGGTTCTCTTTTATCCCAGCCCAAATGATGCTGCCAATTCCTGGAAAGTCCAGGCACCTCCATTTCCCAAATTTTACCAAGTTTTGTAAAGCAATATTGAGTATATTTTAAGAAAAATGTTTGTTTACTGGAAAACACTGAGTAGTATTTCCCCTTAGAAATGCATCAGCATAGCAATATATTCATTTTTGTCAACAGATCACTATGAGTCTGCTAAGAAAGCCAGATTTTAACCTTGTTTGTAGTGAGCTTCTTTGACCTCAAAATTTCAGGTCTGTATGTCATTTATAAGCATCTTGTTCAAGTTGTGTTCATGTTTGGGTAACACGGCTCCAAAGACGTGATATCAAACGTGTGCTGACTTATAAATACAGACTATTTGATCCTGTACACTTCCCCCCAGGCAAGGCGAACTTGCCAGTCCACAGAGGAAGACGATGCAGACAGTCCTGAAGAGATTTGATAGTCTTGGGTGAGTTGGCAAGGGAGGAGGCCCCCCCCTTTCTGAGGACTAAGGGAGGAGGATGGGGGGAAGAGAGAGGGAGGGTGGGACCAGGAGGAGATGAAGAGGGGGCTATGATCAGGATGTAAAAATGAATAAATTAATTAAAAAAAACAAAATTCAAGTCTGACAAAATCTAATGTATGAACAAATGTGAGTTATGACTTATGCCCCTTGAAATGATTGATTATTTGATTTTTAAAAACCCAAAACTTCATTGTGTATTAACAGAAAAATTAGGGCTACCATTAATGACCCCTTATAAAGTTGGGATGCAACCACACCTGATTAATGAGGACTTATGACTCTTCTATACAACACCCACTGCTACACAGCTAACTATGAAAATGCGAAACCTAAGTCATAACTAGATTTACCTTAATGTAACTAACTGTCTTATCTTTGTATTTTCTCTCTCTCCTAACCATAGAACTCTTATTATAACATTACTTAATTTATTTATTTACTATGCTACCAACCTCCTTCTCTTGTTCCACAGTGTTCTGCTTCTGTCTTATAAAAGATGGCAGATGGTCACCATGCCATGGAAACTCCATGAGAGGATGGAGTTAAACTAAGAGAAAGACATCCCCACAAATAGAAAGACCTACCCAACCCAAGTGTCGCAATGAATAATAGGTCAGGTGCAGTTTTTTGGTAAAACTAACATTGCCACACAGTGGAGGCTACATGAACTTTGAAGATGACCAGCACACTAAGTACACTGTAAGAAGATACCAAACTCTCGGGGCCAAAAAACACATCAGAGTAGACTCAAATACATGCGAAGTGTTTCTTGCATCACTTATTTGTTATTTTTTTTGCTGTCTATTATTTTCTTAATATTCCTTAATCTCCCATTGGTACTTCTGAAATATAATAAAATTGTGGCCAAATGGGCACCTCTCACTGACCAAAATGAGCCAATAAATACCCATATTGCTTTGTTCTAAAGACAAGATGTAGATGTAAATTCTATTGAAATAATAAACTGTTACACAAACAAAAGGTATTAAAGTAACTTTATCAAACGATGATATATATATATATATATATATATATATATATATATATACAGTAAGGAGGCTAGGCAGTAGAGTAGAATATAAACGGGCATGTTGCAACTCTTCCTTCTCTTTTGTTAGCTTCTGTCCCAGCTCTCACAATCTGCTGTTGATACTCAGGTCATTCATCCTGTGTATGATTATCACATGAACAATTGTCAAAACAGGAATAGAATAATAATGAATGATAAGTAGTGTGTGTGGTTTAAAATTTAACCGTTATAGATACAACACTGTATT